>NC_142787.1:15195530-15803863 GCF_988280905.1 Pimephales promelas
TCAAATGTACAGTAAAGGTTTATGATCATGCATCGCTTTACTATTGCTCATACATGGTACTTATTACTTGGTGGAGTGTTGTGTTAATGTGTTTGAACACGATTCATTGTATCTTCTTTCAGGATCCTGAAATGTTTGAATGAATGAGTTTTGTTGACTCTCTTCAGCTGCGGTGTTGCATAACCACAGATGTCTTTTGCCCACATTTGCTCCACTTATTCACATTACAGATATGAAGCTCGTATGTGTTCAAAGGTCTCACAGATACTGTATCTGTGATCTCTCAACAGCACTATATACGTCTAATAACTACCCAGTAAATAATACTATTTAGAATTTAGAAATTACATCGATATTTATTTTATTTTTTTATTTTTTCTTGATTTCTTTAAAGGGATAGTTCACCCAAAAATGAAAATTCTGTCAGTATTTACTCACCCTCATGTTGTTCCAACCCCGTAAGACCTTCGTTCATCTTTGGAACACAAATTAAGATATTTTTGATTAAATCTGAGAGCTGGATCACGCATGCATACTAGTCCATAGGCTTCTTGAGGAATTGAAACTTGCCGGCCTCAAAGTTATTAAAGACATCGTTAAAATAGTCCAAGTGACTACAGTGGCTCAATCTTCAACTTAAGCGACGAGAATACTTTTTGTGCGAGAAAACAAACAAAAATAACGACTTTATTTCAACTATTCATTTATTTCCCTCTCTGGCTCGAGTCAGGTTACTAGTTTAATAGCGTAAGCTTCTGTTATTGTACGTCACACGCATCACACACATGACCAGCGTCGGCCAATAGTGAGCCTACGTGTGACGTAGCTTTACGCAATCACACTACGTTAACTGACTAGAGGCTCATAGAGAAGGAAGTGAATAATTGGAATAAAGTCGTTATTTTTGTTTGTTTTTGCGCACAAATAGTGTTCTCGTCGTTTGATAAAGTTAAGATTGAGCCACTGAAGTCACTCGGACTTTTTTAACGATGTCTTTAATAACTTTTCGAGGCCGGCAAGTTTCAATTCCTCAAAAAGCCTATGGACTAGTATGGAGGAGTGATCCAGCTCTCAGAATTCATCAAAAATATCTTAATTTGTGTTCCGAAGATGAACGAAGGTCTTACGGGGTTTGAACAACATGAGGGTGAGTAAATACTGACAGAATTTAGATTTTTGGGTGAACTAACCCTTTAATTTTTGATGGGCTTTTCTCTTTTATTTGTATTTTTTTTTAAATATTACTATTTAGGTTTAATTTACTGTTTTACTTTACATTTGTATTGATGTGCAGTTAGTCATTTTAGTTCTTCAATGTCAACTCAACATAATTTCAGTTAGTTGCCAAGGTGACACTTAATTTTCATTTAAAGTTTTTCATCTTATATTTTATTTAAATGAACAAAACAGTTTTAGTTGAAGTTAACTATAAGAACCTTGTCTTTTACATACATACAAGTGCATTGTTACATGTTAGCTTGGATAATTATTGCACTGATAAACAAAATCTTTTTCACTTTTGTTTGTCTACAGATATTATGACAGATATGATTAGTGTTGCAGTTTTCTTGATGCTTGTATTTGATGCTAGTGGTTCAAAAAACGTACGGACATGATTAATATGTCAAAATGTGCGTTTTTGATGGGCTGTTACGATTAAAATCGGGAAAACAATATTTCTTTACACACCCCTACTAAAACGTTTGTTTTGTGTGTGGTGAATGATAAAACGGTGGGGAAATTCCTTGCATTGAAAGAGATATAGAAGCCATATTTGTAAAAAAATGTATTGATTGACTGCTATCAGTTGTGCTCTGGATTGTAATGTCTGTTTACTTCCTGCAGGGTAATCCGGTTCATGGTTCGTCATGTGAAGTATTTCCTGGGTCTGCGCTATCAGGTCAGCGGTTGGGAGCATCTACAGACAGAAGGACCCTACGTCATCATCTCCAACCACCAATCATCACTCGACGTGCTAGGTGAATTAGCTTCTTTCTACATGCACACCCAGAGGTCACATGATCGTGCTTGTGTAACCAGTCTTTCTGTTCTGGTTCTCTCCTCATCTCCGCAGGCATGATGGAGATACTGCCGGACCGCTGCACGATGGTAGCTAAGAAGGAGCTGGTGTGGGCCGGGACGGTGGGCATGATTTGCTGGCTGGGTGGAATCGTCTTCATCAACCGGCAAAAGACCAGAGACGCCAAGAACGTCATGAGTGAAGCTGCTAAAACCATGATAGCCGACCAGGTCTGTCTATACTAAGTCTCCCTGACAATTCAGTCAACTCAAAGCATGTTTATTGATGATATTTGCATTTACATGTTGTCATTATCATTTGACCTACCAGAATCAGTTGCGTCGCTTAATATCCATATTGAATAAAAATAAAAATCCATATTGAGAAAATGAATAGGAAAAATACTTCTGTTGATTTCTGAATGCCGAACATTCTAACATCAGCAATGACGTCACTGTAATAGTTTGCATACTAAATTGTGGTTTAGTACTTTGTTGCATATATTTATCCATCTATATTGCTAGTCATTTTCAGTGGGTGCTGCAAAGAATCTAATTTTGTGTTTCAAACTTTCTGTAGATCCGATTGTGGGTGTTTCCAGAAGGCACACGGAATCAGAACGGTGGGCTTCTTCCGTTTAAAAAGGGAGCGTTTCATCTGGCCATTCAAGCACAGGTGAGAGTTACTCAAAATCAAGTTTTTAATGTTGTTTATATGTCTGTTTGGTGTTTTAAAATATACTTTTAAGACAAACCATGTGTAAATTCTCCAGTCAACAACACCATTGCTGAGTATTTTCTCCTTAAACACTGCAGTGAACCAAAAGACAGTCTCATAAACTCGGTTTGAAAGGTCCCTGTTTCCTGCAGTTACAAACATGTAACCAATCCCGTCAATGTGAGGGGTGGGGCTTTTCTCCACCGATCGATGATGTTCAAAGTGTTTCTAAGGATGCTGATTTTTAGAAGGGATCGGTCTAACTCTGAGATGGTGAACAGGAGCATGCTTTGTGCAACACACTATTAGACGTTTGATAACATGGGCAAGGCAAAGGCTAATCAAATGAATTTTTGTTATGTGTTAGTCTGGGTTTCCCCATGCTGCCTTTGCGCATCGCTATTTTATTCATGCTGAAAGGCGGTATGGATACCATGGTCCAGATTTTCGCCTCATTTAGGGAACCAATCACTGAACGGGAAGGGAGCAGCAAGACGATGACGACATCTATGATGCACCGAAGCAGTTTGTTTATTTTAATGGGAGATTTTAATGAGCTGTTACATCAATTATTTGAGTGCATGCTATTTAAGAAGCTGAAACGGTTGAATAGACAATTAAACGTATGATACCTGGGTTGTGGTTTTCCTGGTGGAGCTGTCACGTGGACTCGGTGGGTTTGGGCAGGTCTTTTTCAAAGCCCTCTGGGTTTTTGATGGTTTAACTAGGCTCGTGTTGCCTTTTGGCTGTTGCTGTCTGTGATTCGGAACTCTTCTTCCCATTGCCTGAATGTAGGCAAGTCTTTTTCTAGCCTGGAAATTCGGTTTGAGCAACGCTGGCAGGATCTTTGCGATTTCCCCTGACTCCGGTGCGACTGTCACCCCTAATAATGCTAACCTCTCGGATAAACTTGGTGTTTTTTTTTTAATAAAAACATGTCCGTGGAGTACCTTCGACCCTCATGTTTATCTTGCACAAACGGCAATAGTCGCTGAACGTCATTGTTTACACAAAAATATCTGACCCATCATCTTCTTCCTTGGAATTCACTTCCTTGGAAGAGGAATTCACTTTTCCTCTTCTTCTGAATAAGTTTCTGGTTCAAACGTATATGGCTGAATTAAACCAGTATTTCCACTTGCCACTGTTTAACTTTTATCACAGTGGATCAGGTATTCTGAGCTGGCGTGAGTGTGTGGAGGCGGGGCTAATTGGCATATTCATTTTTCCAGGTATACTAAATGAGGCAATGGTGTAGAGTAGTTGTTTTCACTGGAAAATACTTTTTAAATATGTAATTTTACCTGACGTGTAGTTGCAAAGTACAAAGATTAAGTAATTCACCTGCCACAACCTGAACCCGCTTGAGCTCAAAGGGCCCTCATAAACACATGACACCTGTGTCACCGCATGGGTTAGAGGTCGTAAGGGAGACTGACTTTACCCTTGTAGTGTTGTGTGTTATCTTCACCAACAGAGGGAGCCGTTGTTTTTTACATTCGCTCCTGTTCTAGTGCAGCCATAATGCTGTTGATCTGCACAAACTCATTTCCAAAGCCACATGAAACATTCCTTCATTTCTTCCTTTGTTGAGGCTTGTGAAAAAAGTTGAAGCCTATTGGATTATATTTGTATTGGACGCATGGCGGTTTGGTCACTTTATGGCTTTATTTTGAATGGGGAATGTAGTGTGTGTGTCTGTGTGTGTTCTGTATATTAAGTAATAATTAAGATTTTTAATGTTTTTGGAAAATGTCTCTTACTTGCTAGTTAGCTATGTAGCGCTAAACAGAGGCATCTTATTTGTTAACAATGAATCTGTTATTTGTACAGGTTTTTTTTTTTTTTAATTCCCAGTGAGATACTACTTTATTGACCCCATGAAATGGTGGGCAAAAAATGAAAAGTTTTCTTCCCATTTGTTTTTTTTCTTTCGAAACAGGAAGTTAGGCTAGTCATTTTAACAAAACTTTTGACTTTTTTTGTTTGTAGCTCAACTACAATCTAGAGAGCCTTTGATTGAACCACATTTTTGTTACATGCCTCTAAACACAAGATATGTTCAATATTTTTGGTTATTTTCTCTGAAGCGAAAAACTACATGTTAAATGTACTGTATTTCTGCTAACATGCTATTTTGTCCATTTGTAGGAGTGAACTAGCATGTATATTAGGCTCAATGCTAACAAAGCCTTAAGGCTAATAATAAAACTACATTTGTATGGTTGGTCACAATTAAATATTTTGGATAATTGCTGTAATGTTGAGACAAACCTATCAATAGCGGAATATTTGAGACTGACTTTGAGCTGGAAAGGGTTTTTGTCCGCACTTTCCCCTCAGAGCTGTTGTTGGTGTGAAGAGGTTTTCGAGTGAGCAGGTGGAATGAATTAGAAACGTGAAATTATTCTAAACGCTACAAGTTCATGTGAGGTAACATTAGTTGTGCAAGTAAAAGAATATTTTAGAAAGTGTGTATGTCTATGTGGCTGTGAGTCTGTAGTTGTATTTAATAGTAATTTTACTTTAGTCACTACATGTGTGTGTACATTTGTGTGATGATGCATACTGATATCAAAATGGCAGGCTGACATAATCAAAACCAGATGAGTGTGTGAGTCAAGGCAGGCAGACATCACTTAATCTAGACCAGAGTAATGGAGCCCTGATGGTTCTCATTAGTTAAGGCAAAATATGTGAACAATCTATGCTTTTCTTCTCTTTATCTGTGTTTAGCATCTTGGCATTATGCAGCGACGCCAGGTGTGACCTGACGGAGTTGTATACCTGGTCTAGACATTGAGATGTTTAGTAGAAATGGTTTAATCTGGGGTTTCATCAAAATATTGACATAAATGTGAAATGCATGCAAAATATTAATAACCTTTTAAAAATGCTATTAAATGTTTCATTTATCATTTTATTGTTATTTGACAACATTTTTATACATGGAGTAAAACATTTATTTGCCAATGTGTCGTCTTTTATATTTATTTAGATTTTTTTTTATCAATTAGTTGTTTCATTTTATTTTATTATATGTATATATTTGTAAAATATAAAAATATATGCTAAATATTTTAACCTCTCAAAAATTTATTTATAATTTTTACATTTAGCTTATTGTAAGCATGTATCTTAACATTTCTATGCATTTTTCTTTCATATATATATATATATAATATTTAAGTAAAACATTTGAAAATAACATTTTAAATATTTATTTGTAATTTAATTTGTTTTTTAATATATTTTTTCAATATAATTTTGTAGTTCATTATTTTATCAGACACCCGTTTACACACACTGTCCAGCTGTGTTGTCATGAGAACTGACCACTCCCCTGAGTCTATTATCAGTCTGGGAGGATAGTTGAGTCTGTGTCTGATCATATTTTTGTGTGTGAGAGCATTTCTAATCCCTGCTGATTTACTGCCTACTGCACATCGACCAACCATCTCTCTCTCTCTCTCTCTCTCTCTCTCTCTCTCTCTCTCTCTCTCTCTCTCTCTCTCTCTCTCTCTCTCTCTCTCTCTCTCTCTCTCTCTCTCTCTCTCTCTCTCTCTCTCTCTCTCTCTCTCTCTCTCAGGCTCCCATCATACCCATCGTGTTCTCGTCCTACAGTAACTTCTACCTACGAAAACAAAAAGAGTTCAAATCAGGTAATCCACATAACAAATGTATGTTACAGAGAAACAGCGTTTCTGCATAGTATGGAAAAGTATGTGATCTAAGTCATTTCCAGTTCTGCATAAGTATTTAAAATGATTTGTGTTTCCAGACTATTGCCCCTATTCTGATTTATAAACTCTAAAAATGAAAATTTCTAAAAACAAATGTATTGTACAGGCAGAATGTTTTTCGTGGCATGAGCAGGCACACAAAAGTTTAGTGTTTTTTTTTTTTTTTTTTTTTTTAACATGACTGGATGAATTCAAGATGCATGGGTTCATTAAACATGTTTACTCTGGCATATCTTGCAATCATTTTGAATATAATATTTTCTGAATTAATGTAATCAGTGCTAATATTATTTTAAAACTTATGAGTAATTTAACGTGTTATTAAATGTTTTTATAAATGTTTTATTCAATGGTTTGCAGTCATTGAAAATGTAAATATTATATTATTATTTTTAAAATACTATTTTATAACTTGAATGAATTTACAATATTAAATTTGAAATAAATGAAGTGAATCATGTATTTTAGCATTGTGATATTCTGCCAGTTATCTGGAACAATATTCCACCAATTATTTGGCAATGTAATAGAATACATTTTCTGAATGTAACATATCCATTAGCAGTTGGATTTTAAAACCATTTATCAGATGATAAATATAGTCTAAAAATTTGAGTTAAAGTATGGAATTTTGAAATGAAAAAACCCTGGAAACAGTAAGCTCTTTTTGTAAATGAAAGAAATAGTTCACTAAAAAATAATTGACTCCTCTTCCTGTCGTTCTAAACATGTATGCTCATGACAAAGCATAAAAATAGTGGTCCATATGACTGGGTGCACTTTATTCCACTTCTTCTGAAAGATTATATATCAATTGTAGTTATTATTATTCAGTGAATTATTATTTTAAGAACTAGTCCTTGAAATGCGTTGTGGGACGTGTTTATGAGTGATGATGATGATGCCGATTATGGCTGACATTTAGAAATGACTTAATTTAGGGTTTCAGCAAATTATTTCTAAAATATTTATTTAAATATGTGAAATGTAGAAATATATACCAACTATTTGTAACCTTTCAAAATGCTTTTTTAGCCATTGCTTATATGGCCTTTATTTGGATTAGTAGTTGATTATTTCAAATTATTTTTTTTAATAAAAAAATAATTATTATTATATTATAAATAAAAATTATAATACACATACAAAGAAATATATGTGTGTGTGTATACATATGAAGAGTTCAGATGCAAAAGCCTCTAAATGCCATTTGAAATTTTCTTCTAAAATGATCATTTTTATCAAGCTTGTATATTTAAGTTCAGTAATTTCACTTAAATGGCAATGAAGATTACCTATTAATTGTCAATTAAGTGAAATTACTGAACTTAAATATACAAGCTTGATAAAAATGACCATTCTAGAAGAAAATTTCAAATGGCATTTAGAGGCTTTTGCATCTGAACTCTTCATATATTAAAGTGTAAACATTAAAGTATTAAAAGGTTACGATTACTTTGCATATATTTCACATATTTAAATATTTAGCTGAAACTCCAAATTAAGCAATTTCTACATTTTAAAACATAAATTAAAACATTTTGGCAATTAATGAACATTTCCACATTGTTTCTAACAGGAACCATCACTCTGAAAATCCTTCCAAAGATCGAGACAAAGGGACTGACGGCAGATGATGTCACGGCTCTCTCCGACCAATCATTCGGCGTCATGCATTCGGCCTTCCTGGAGATTTCCAGCCAAGCCCCCCAGTGCAACGGGCCGTCCAGCCACTGAGCGCTGCCATCGCGCCCTATCTTTCGCTCCGACAACAAGGATGGCTCAAGACTACGTCGTTGCCGTGGTGACGGTAACCGCGACAACCAGGCGTATCCTCTCCGACGGCCCCGTGAAGCAGGAACACATGTCCATTCAAACTAAAACACACAAGCATTCACGTTGACTACATACAGATGTCATTTTAGCCAAGTTTCGATATCCCGTTGGACTCCAGGGGGCGCTAAGCAGCGGAACAGTGTTTTTTTTTTTTTTTTCACCTGGCCTGGTGCGACGCTTTGTCCCATGTCCCTTTCGACGTTGGACTGCTTTTGTCTGCGACGTGTTGAGTTTCGGAGTGATGCTCTGAGAACGTCGTGGATGTGCGTTCGACATGCATGCCTTTTTGACTTTCAATGTTCTCTTCCTTTCACTGATCTACAAGGACTCGATTCATTGGTTCGTGTAGGTCGCTTTTTCTCAAGGTACTCTGTTTGCATTATGGGAAATCTGTGACAAATATCTGTTCGTTGTTTTTTTTTTGTTGTTTTTTTTTCGTATTCATTATTAGTTGCCAGAGTATTTTTGAAGGGTGAGCGCTCAAAGATGCCCTTTATTGTTTTAGATAATTGCTGACCAAAAAGTGAATTGGGAAATGTCCAATACACTCCAGAGTAAAGCTTTTTGTGTCGTCACAACCAAGGATTTGGAAAAATGCCAAGAGATAGATCCCCGCTTTCAAGGTTAGTTCATAACGAAGCTTTATCAAGTGCGGCTTCTTCCTGTGCCATGTGTCCAAAGTGTCTCAGCCGGTGGCTGCGTAAAGCTAGAATATTGTGAGAAACACTATTGATTATTGATCTGTGATCAGGATGTTTGATTAGCGTTTAGGGATAGAAATATGTTCCGGTTGACTTTGCTCGTTTCTTTTGTTTTTGTTTATTTTCAGGCTACAAAATATCAGATTTCATTCATACAGATGTATTTAACATTGTTCAGTCCTATTGTTTAATGTAGAAACCATTTACAAGTGAACTGTTATAATAACTGATCGAATAAGTATTATCTAACACATTATATAGACTGGCACAAAGGAGCCAACTTAACTAAAATGTGTTTAAGAGTCATTATTATTCAGACTTTTGATGGATCCGAATTTATTTGACATATGTTAGCAGATGGTAGCATCAAAACCTGGATTGTTCTTCCAACACCTCTTATAATATAATCCCAAGAAATGATTATAATGTAAATCACAGAGGTTTGTAACATTTTAAGTGGATATTGACGTATAGAAAAATGATACCGCTAAATTGCACTCATTCTTAGATCAGATATTAAATTTTAACTTAAACTTTAAGTTTTTACCAAGGAAAAGTCCATATGAAAATATATTTGGAAAAAAGTTCACAATTTAATCTCAAAATGACCAATTATTTAACATCTATTTATTAAACCAGACTGTATCACCAGCTTATGGCAGGATTATAATATAAATATTTGTAATTATTTCAAAGACATTTCTAATCGCGCTGCATTTTTGAATCTTATATTTAATGCTTGATGTTGCGGTTCTTATTGTTTAAGAATGTATAACATCGTTGATATAATATGTACTATGTTATTTAAAAGGACTGAACTGTACGCATTACATTATAATGGCTCACTGAGCTCAAAGATATTTTCAGAACTTGATTTGAACGGATGTTTGAGTTTGTTATTGCAAAATGTCCAAATAAAACCCAGTGATTATTATAATTATTACTACTAGTTGTACGAATCTAAATACTGATGCAATTATTGAACCCTTTTATGTTGTGTATTAGGTCACAGATTTTATAAGGCCTTTTCCTTTTGTTTTCGGTGTAATTTTCGCCCTGATGACTGAAAACCGCGCTGCGTACACAAATCAATGTACGAAAGTGTGTACAAGGTGTTGTGTGATTTTCACCAAAGCTATTAAGGATGTATAACAGGGGAAGCTTGTAAAAGCTCTGATTCTAAGATCCGTTAGACGAACCTGTCAGACATTTCACGGGCAGCCTTGTGTATGTGTGTGTATGTATGAATGTGTGGTCCATTGTGTGTGCTGAATGTGTTTGAATGGTGAGCAGACACACAAATGAGCTATAGCCCATTGTAAAATCTGTAAAGTCATATAAGACGATGATTATATATAAAAATTGTTGATTGTGGTAGAATCTGGATGCGAACTGTGTTAAGAACATCTAGGACAAAGAGTTAATAAAATCTGTTTTTCCAATATAAATTAGGGTTTGTTCTTGATGTCATCTGTCTGTGCATCTTTTTATTTGTTTTCTTTATCGTTCACACACACAGGTTTCAATGTTTTATGGGGACTTTACATAGACATGGTTTTTATATTGTACAATATATATTTTATATATAGAAAATCCTTTTCCAACTGAGGATGTTCCAAAATGCACGTAAAGTATGAAGCTAAAATGGTCTCAAAATTACTGCTTATGCGAAATGTGATTCAAAAAAGTGTAAACTAATTCACGTAAACATGTAAATTGTATTGTGCATGTGAAAACAACAGTTAATGTACTTAGAAAATATGATTTACAAATGCTAAATTCATATTTAAAAAAAAATTATATTTTTTTTCGTATATATATATATATACACACGCATGCGCACATATATTGTGGCGAGCAGGACGAGGCCAAGAGCCGTGAGAGAACGGCGCGAGGGAGGTGGTGTGATTGATAATGAGCGACATGTGCGTTAGTAGCAGTCTCGTCTCTCACAGAGGAGAGGAAGCATAAAGGATAAGCGACGACAGTGAAGAATGAGAGAGGACCAGGCCTGCATTTATGTTTTATTTTATTATGTAACAGCAGTCGTCCTCGGGGGCTGCTGTCTTTTACTTTCATTTTGTATGTGTTCGTTTTATTATTAAACTCTGAATTTTCGCCCGGTTCCCGCCTCCTTCTTCCCACAATGACCTGAACTTTGAACTTTGAATGAACTTTGCTACATATATAACCTAATTGTGTTTTTGAAATACTGTTTGCATATTTTGTACAATTTTGTCATTCATTTTGAGACTATTGTAGCTCCATAGTAAAAAGCAAAAATAAAAAATCCAAATTATATAATTATATAAAAACAAATTGTAAACTTTGTGAACAACAAACTAGAAACATTCAATCTTTAAGCAATTTTATTTTTAAAAAATGCAAACATAAAAATGATATATATATAAAAGAAAATGTAGTTTTTTCCCAATAGAAATACTCCGGAGAAGAACATGGAATTATAAATATATAAATTTACATACCTCCTGACCCAAACCTACACATCTGCACTTACACCAAGATTAAATGAGAGAAATACGTGGAAAAACATTATGAAGCAATCAAAGCACCCGGTCATCCACCATAAAACACGGAGAATTTTTTTGTTTGCCATTGCGCTTCCCTTCATGCTCTTTAAGTGGATACATGTTCACATGGTTCTGACTCTTAAGTTCAGTGCTGCAGTTGTTCATTTAGACATCAGATATTGGTTTCACTTGGATCCAGCCCATCTCTGAGTGATCATCTAGTTTTCCTGGCAGGCACCTGATAAAGACATGCATAAGATGTTTTTGTTATTGTATCTATTGAAACAGTTTGTACAGATAAGTTTCATGCACACATATATGCTTACAGGCTCCGATACGCTCCTCCAGGAACCCGACCTGCTCGCTGAGAGAGTCGATACGGTCTAGTTGCTGCAGAGAATGCGACAGGAAGTTGGTCCTCTCAGACAGGAAGCTGTTACCGTCTCCCACACCATCCAACGGGAAGAGCGTGGTGAAGGGAGCCAGAACCATCTCTAGTTTCTACAGAGAGAGAGAGGAAGGTATTCTTACATTTAAAGACACTGAAGTTGTTGTTTTTTTTTTTAAGTGAGTTCTGAATGCATAGTTCAGTCATGAAACTCTTCCGAGCAGCTGACGACTGCTTTTAAAGCCAATCGATCTGTTTGTTCTATCTACATATTTCCGTCTTCGGCTTCGGCTCAGCTCAGTGCATTGCACTATGGGGATTTCCCTAGCCCTCCTCCTTCCCCAGCTCCACCTGCCTAAATCTGTGAGAGGTTCTCCCTACTTTCCTTGCAGCATCGCGTTCCCTTTTCATTATTCACCCTTCATATTCACAGTATGCATGTTCATGTCTACACTCATTCGTACTGTAGCAGAACTAGCTTTTATTTTATTAAAATATATTATTATAAAATATAATATATAGAAAACTGCTTGTCACCGAATGATGAATATGAAATTTAATATGCAGTTTACTGTACTGTTTTATCCTTACATAATGCATACCCTTCACCACTTATTACATTTAAAGTGAGATTAATGAGTACTAACTTATTTATTAACAGGTTCAATAACTTTAAATTATACATAAACCTTTTGGAAGTGCTGAAAAACAGTTTTTTTGGCAACTAATGTTAATAATGTGACTATGTAATACCTCCTGTCCCTGTGGTATTGACTGAAAAACAAACTATTATCTATTAGAAATATCTGCCAAACACGCTCTTTTCCTGATGAACAAAAAAACCTGTGTCTGTGTTTTATGTTTCTGAACCTGTGATGTGTGAGGTTGACTACTGCTTTTAATTAAACCATTAGCAAGGCTTTGAACCAATAACCTCTCTTGGCAAACGGGCTAGTTTCCTGTCGTTTGAAGTAGGATGTGTCCTGAGGGTGTGTGTGTGTGTGTGTGTGTGTGTGATTCTGACCTGCTCAAGGAGCTCCACTCTGTTTTTAAGCATCTGAACTTCTTCGGTAACGTTCTGCACCAATACAAAACCTCCATCTTTAAGAACAAAAGAAATACAGACATAAATTAGAGACAGACCACACACACACACACACACTGACATTCAGCCTTCATTAAAACCCAAAACGCAGCGCACAACTTTGAACAAAGCTTTGAACATAAATAATGCTTTTATTCAGGCAACATGCAAACACACAAACTGACTTTTGTAAAACTTCCATAAGCATCGTTTTACATTATATTCGTGCATGTTCTCTGATTGCATGAATTAATATCCTAAGTGCTCCCAGAGCAGACCAAAGATCACAGAAGAATAGAAAGACAGACAGAAATAGAAACAGAAAGAGAGAGAATGAGTGTAGGGGGTGACAAAAGGAGGAAAGTTTGAGGTTTGGCAAGAATATGAAGCAAATACTTTGAAATGCACTCGGGTCCAAAAGTCTGAGACATCTAGAGAAAATTAATTTTAATTTAATACTATATATATATATATATATGTGTGTGTGTGTGTGCGTGTGTGTGTGTGTTTCTTCAAATTATATTATATATTATACAGTTTAAGTAAAAGTTTTAAACTAAAAATGTATATGAATTTAAGCATTTTTAAAAATAATTCTTGATTTAATAAATAGATAAACAAATAAATTATGTATTTTATTAATTTGCCATATATTTATTTATTAATTTATTTTATTTACTTATTTCAATTTTTTTTTGCTGTTTGCTGTAAATAATGTATTTTATGTATTATATTATTCATATATACATAAAATATATATATATACATAAAATAATGTATAATATGATCAAATAAATAATATAATAAAATAATGAATATATACATAAAATAATGTATTTTATTTATTATATTATTAATATAAATATAATATATTATTAAATTATTATTTTATTTATTATATTATATATATTATAAATTGTGTTTAATTTATTTGCTGTTTATTTGTTTTTAATAATACAATTATTTCTTTTTATTTATTGAATTATTTTGCTATTTGTGTGTCCCCGTTTGCTTTAATGACAGCAGCACTCAGAGTCAGATCTGATGATCATAATCATAATCTTTCAGTATGATTGTGTCCAAAAGAGCATGAAATCAGGAACATCTGACAGCTTTTGCAAATGGTGTATTCTGACCTAGAAAGAGCTAGAAAGAAAACATTTTTTCATGTTACATTAGATCTCTTTGCTTAAAATTATTTTTTTTAAACTACAACGGTTCAAGTCCAGGTTAAAATTGATGAAATCCCAGTGTTTTGAGACTTTTGCGCTCCACACACGACATGAAATCAGGTCATATTTAATCACAAGCTTCAGTAAGAGATAACTGTGACTGTGATTGGTTGTTTTGTAAATGGACGTGATTGAGACCCAATCATATCAGAGCTCAACCCAGTAAGCCCCGCCCGTTGCCTGTTGTTCTGAATGTTTTAGGTTATGAGCTCTGTCAGTCTTAAAACTAGTCAATGGGTCGCGCACACACATTCTTTTCTCAGCGTTTGATTTGGCTGCTTCCACAGGCGCACACTGAAGTTCAGTCAATCTGTCCCAGATGTGTGTGTTATGAAGACACGTGGGAGAGAGAGCGAGCGAGAGAAGATTTGTGTGTGAGGGAAAACAGTGACCCCCAGCAGTCTGAGTTTGATAGATATGGAATGCGAGCAACGAATTGAGCCAAAACGAAAACGGGAATAGCAGCTACAAATCGTGACCGGCAGTGGCCTCATTAAAAGCAAAATCACCATCATCGTACAGCTAAACATTCAGCTTCCTGTTCTTCTATCTGATGACACTAATGGAGTTTCAGGGACTTTGGTCCCCATAAACTCAACAAAGTATTTGTACAATAGTTGAGGTCTAAATGACATTTAAGAGATTAGGCCTCTCTCGCTCCCCATGTCTGTCTGAAAAAAAAAAAATGCTTACACTTTGAAAGACATCTAAATTGTTATAGTTTAAATAATTAATATTTATCCTTATAATTAATAGCAGTTTAAACCATAAATTATTGGTTTTAAATTATAATAATTAGTTTATATATATATATATATATATATATTTTTTTTTTTTTTTTACAGTAGCAAGGGAGATATTTGGTGTGAACTGTGTTTACTACGGTACCTGTCTGTAAGGGAACTACTCTTGCTGGTCAATGAGGCTGATGACAGGTTTAGAGTAAACTGAGCTTCTGCACCTCGAGTCTCAGGAGACGTCCCATCAGACAGATGTGGCACAGGGTCAAACTCAACAACACTGAGGTCTGACTAGTGTGGGAACAGAGAAACTAGTGTGTGAGGTCACTTAAAGGTTTACTTTGAAATGTGTTTCCTTTGATATCTAAAAATGAATAAGAAACTAAGCATGTTCTAGAAACAAGCTTATCAACATTTAGATTGCCTTGCTATAGCTTTCACCTGCCTGGATTCACATTACTGCTGAGATATTAAAATGTTCTGCTTTCTTGTACTTTCTAGTAAGCAAACTCCAGAAATGCGTGTTTGAGCTCCAGCCAACAGTCAGAACGTGGTGATTATTTTAGCCTGTCGCTAGGAAACAGCGAACATGACTATTTAGGGCCAGAGGAGATTCTGTCCATGCTGTTATTTTTAAATAGTAGACAGATTTGAAATAGTTCAGGGAAAGAAAACAGAGGAGAGGAGTGAGAGGAGCGCTGCCAACAGGCTTAAAGGCACAACATAGTTTTGGCATAATATAGAGACAGAGAAGGGGAGAGTATAATGTTCAGTAGCTTCTCAGGGACTTCAAGAACTCAAACTTTAACAAAGACATTAGATATGCAGTACAAAGACGGTGCACTCTTTAATATGAATAAGAGGATGTGCAACTCGCAATATGGAGGAATAAATCCCGCCTTCAAAATTAAAGAGCCAATCGGCAATTTGTAAAGTTGCATCAGTGGCGCATTGACAGCTCCAGCCAGAAAGTAAAAAATTCTTCTTCTTTTTTTGTCATGATTTGAGCATTTAGAAACCAAATTTATTAGACAATTGTGGTCAGACTTAATTTGTGATTTCAAATATGAAATTTAATCATAAGTTTGAAGAATAGCTTTGGTAATTTTGGCTGTGAGTGAAATGACTTTGACTTTAATTCTCTTATTGCTGGTACAAAAACAGTGTTACATTATAGCATTAAAACTATAAAAAAAATACAAATAAAAAAAATTGTTAGCTGAAAAAGCTAAAGTAAAATAAAATGTAAATATTACATGAAAAACGCGTTTTGTGAAAAAGGGCAACTACTGTAACTAAAAAAAATCAACTAAAAAAACTAAAAATAAGATGGGTAATATTTAAAAAGCCTCAAAATAAATAACAATGACAAAAGCACAATATCAAAATGACTCAACTTTAAACTTAAATGAAAAGTGAAATATATAAAATGAAAGCTAATCCATGAATATTAAAAAGAAAAACAATAATAGTAAATTAATCATACAAAAATAACACTACAAGAAAGTCACTAGGTTGGAAATTATAAGCAAATCAGCAATGTTTCGTTTATAAATAAACCAGTTTAGTAGTCATACAGTTACATTATATTTTTTGAATAATAATTATAATTTCATAATAAATCAAAAATTATTTTTTTATTTTATTAAAATATTTATAATTCATTAAAACTAAAAATATAAATGACAATTAAAATATATATATTATTTATAAAAAAAGATAGTTAAAATCAGAAAATTGTCAATATCTGTCAAAGAAACAAAAGACGACATATCTTTGGAGTGATATTACGCTCTTAACATAGAAAGTCAATGAGAGCTGCAGCCAGAGCCTGTATTGTGAAGAAGCTGGCTGTTCAGGTGTTCTGTTCCTGCTGTTTGGAGGCAGACGGATGTGCTCCAGGTGTGCTGTGGTCACCAGTCACAGTGCACTATTACTCACGGTACGAGTTGAGAGTGGCATAGCGCGTACCAAAAGTAATAATGAACCGTGAGGCTGGTCAGGGTTCCACCTGCAGGGGGCGCTAGAGAGGAAACACACCTATACACTGGCCCACACTTACCCATTATGACATATTTTCACACACTGTAATTGCATTACCACTTAAGCCCATTACTTGTTTTGTTTTCAAAATGCTACTATACTTCCTAAACAGTATGCGAGTTTAGAATAAATGTGTATTTCTCCAAGCATTGTGCCAAAAGCGCTGGGTTTTTCTAGTGGATTTGTGAAGTATGCATCTGTGCATGCTTTTTTGGTTAATATGCCCACAACCCCTTGTGCAATGGAAATGGGGAATCTGAGACCGTTCTCTTCCCACATTTTCAGTTGCAGAAAAGTGGACAGGAATGTGAGACCAAAACTGCCACAGCAGTTTATAAATGTATGAACTTATAATTAATAATGAATTTAGATGGATGTGAACAGGGATCTGTGGCATTGCAAAGCAATTTTAAGATATAGTAGTGCGTTCCAATGCTTCTATACTCAAAAGTGTGCGGTTTGGTCCTTGTATCTTGAGTGCTGATGATGAATATCTATCAGTAAGTCTGCGGCTGATTATAATGTATATATGTCTTACCAGCATCGCTACTGGATGAGCGATCGTCGGGTTTCGGAGGAGCGGTGGGCGGGGGGGAGGGGGGACGACTTCTTGAACACGTTATTTCATCTTCAGCCAGACTGAATCCCTCCTGACACACACACCGATAACTCCCCAGCGTATTCACACACTTCTGTGAGCAGCGATGACCTTCCTTACACTCATCCACATCTGAGAGAAAAAGATGTCTTTTAAAAGAACCACTTTTTTCCCCTAAAGCCCATTTATATTGTTAGTAAAGCTGCAGCGCACCAATAACATTCAAATTAAGTAAGATCACTTTCCACCCTTAAACAATTTTCCTTTAAAAATAAGTGTTCCACCCGTAATTATCAGGGCTGTCAAACGATTAATCGCATCCAAAATAAAAGTTTGTGTTTACATAATAAATGTGGGTGCACTGTGTATAATTATTTGATATATATATATAAATACACACACATGCTTGTATATATTTAAGAAATATTTTTATATGCTGTATATAGATTTATATATAATTTATATTATATATAAATATAAATATTTTATATATAAATTATTTTCTTAAATATATATATATATATACATGTATATATACACAAAATAATTATACACAGTGCACCCACATATATTATGTAAACTCAAACTTTTATTTTGGATGCGATTAATCGCGATTAATAGTTTGACAGCCCAAGTAATTATTTTTATATTTATAGAAAAACAGGAAAACAGGACTTTCCTTGCTCTCTATTAATATATATATATATATATATATATATATATATATATATATAAAACACACATACGGTACACACACACATGTATATGTATGCACACATACTGTATATAAACCCTTAGGAGTTATCTGTATATACGGCTCACAATTTGGGATGTACCGATTTAAAAATGTCGGCCGATACCGATAATTTGTTATATTTGAAAGCCAATAACCAATATATTGGCCGATAATCTAAATCCAAATTTTTATGTAATTTTTCAGAGCCTCATTACAAAATAAGAGTCTCGCCATTAAAAGCAAGCATGTCTCTAGCACACAATTATATTTTTCTCGATATAATTTTATGTAGCCTTTATGACAGAGTTGCACATGTTGCTCTTAACTGTATTTTCCTTTTTATGAAGTGATTCCAATTATAATTCCAGCATTTCAAAACCATCATGGCGAACAGTGCGCATCTAAAATGTCTCAGCTGAAGGAAATAATCCATTATTTATCAGTTTTAATACACTGACGAAATCAGTCCGATAACAATCGACATTAAAAACGACCGATACCGATATTGGTGGTGGACATATATATTGTGCATCCCTACTCACAAAGCATGCCATTCTTTGTGCATGCAACTCATTTTATAAAGCATGCACCATAAACATAACAGTAAATGAATGTTAGTGTGTGTTTGTGAGTACCTATTTGACAGTATCGTCCCGTCCATCCTCTCGGACATGAACAGTGATTAGGCCTTATACATGACCCTCCGTTTACACACGTCTTCTCACACACCGCTACGGAGAGAGACATGGAAATACACACACATATGCACATATGAATTCAAACGTGAAAACCTATTCAGAGCTAACGTTAACCAATAATGACTTTTTTGGACCTCCGGTTACCTTGGTTACAGTTGTGTGAATGTATGCGTCGCCACCCCGGACAGCATTCTGGGAAAATGTGTACATTTGGAGCCGCTCTGCTCACCTGTCTGTACGAAACCCTGTAGATTGTCCTGTGAAACACATAGTCTAGTGAAATGCTGATACTTTATGCAGTGTAATATACATTTCTTGTGTTGTGTGATCTTACTTGTATGTGCTACACATGCGCTGGTTTTGGCACATGGTGATGTAGGGTTTGTGTACAGGCTGAAGGAACGACTCTGTGCTGTAGGACACACGACGACTCCAAGGGTCTCCAACGCACACTCTCCTTCTGAAACACACACAGTTATAAACAAACACACTCCTACACACAAATATTGCTTTAATTTACTGTTCAAAAGTTTGGGCTCGGTAAGATTTTTGAACTCTTTTTAATAAGAAGTCTCTTCTGCTCACCAAGGCTACATTTATTTGATCAAAATAGAGAATAAAAAATATATATATAGTTTATATTACAATTTAAAATCCAGTCATCAGTGTTACATGATCCTTCAGAAATCATTCAAATATGCTGATTTGCTGAAACATTTATTATCAATATTATCAATGTTGAAAATAGTTGGTCTGCTTAATAGTTTTGTGGAAACTGATACATCTTTAGCAAAACAAATTTTAATAAATATACTGTCAAATATATGAGTACTTGCTGAATAGAAATATTAATATATTATATTAATATATTATATATTATATTAATAAAATAATATTATATTATATTATATTAATTTAGGCATTTAAAAGTGTGTGTTAAATATAATGCTTGGAAAGACATTACATTGTGTATCAAAAGCTTGCTGTCCATCAGTTCTAACAGGACCTGGCTGATTGATGTAATTAGCTGCTATTATATGCGTTGACCTTTAACCTTATAGTGACCCATGACCCCATGAGGCCCAAGAGCATGTGAATTGACACTTCCTGACACTACCGCTGCATGTGAGTTGGTATGTACAACATTTGTATTTGAATTTACTCCACGACCGTTAAAAAAGTATCTTAAAGTTCTATATAGTATGAATATGGCTAGTATGAATGGAATTCGCACGAACTAACTGTCATGTGACCTACCAGCGTCAGTTATGATACTTCACTGCCATTCATAAATCATGTCTCATGGCCTCATGGGATAGAAAACTGTCAGCGAATACACACTTCGGAATCTCGGCAGAAGAAGTAAGGTCATCCGAGCACTTTTCACCTACTCTTTTTTTAAGTACTACACTTTTTGCGTACTGTTTTTCGCATACTATATACAATTTCGGATGAAGCGTACAGGAACTACTGCGTGTGTATTTATGTGAGCCATTACCCGTGGTGACCATGAATCTGAGACGTGCAGGTCACATGCAGGAGAAACAGAGAAGAGGAGAGCAGGACCGCTGGGTACATCTCTCTCTCTCTCTCTCCTTCTCTCCGTCTATGTCACTCTCTCTCTCTCAGTTGTGTCTGACAGCAGGAAGAGAAACTTTCGGGAGTGTCTGTCCCCCTCAGGTACACCCAGGTCAATCAGCTACCTGAGAGAGAGAGAAAACAGAGTCTTATACATCTATAAACCAATCTATAATAATACATTTAAAATAATATACTGCATAATAATAGCAATAGTATATGATGATCTATACAGGGGTAACAGTATTTATCACAAAACTTTCTCTTGAAAACACATCCGATTCTTTTATATTGAAGGTATAAATGGCAAACCTTCTCACTTTTGCAATTGCTAATGTTTATTGGACTGAATTCTGGGTTGGTGGAAAACAATGTAGGCACGATAATTGGTGTTGACATTTTAAAAGAAGCTGTATATAATGTATATAATTAATGTGTTATTTATTTTTCCCGTGGCATTTCCGTGGTTGTTGTGTTTGGATGGGAATCTGGGTAGAAAAAAAGTCAAAAGGAATGCCTTTAGAAGTGTTTTTGCTATTGAATACCTTCTATGTACCTTGTTCTGATTATTTAAAAAAAAAAAATATTCCGTTAAGTTGAAAATGTCCACATCAGAGTAGTACTACCATCTCTCTCTCTCTCTGCCCTGAGCACTGAACTAGTCTTTATGAAATGTTATTTTTGCTATACTTCCTTACCGAACAGCTGGATCCCATCATACTGTACAGACAACACACAGAACAGACATTAAGAATAAAAAATAAAAAAAACATGCAATTTGTAACCATTTCCCAAAAGCACACAGATATGACCTGTTTCATGTTTAAACATGAGAGAGCTAGTGCACTTTTAAAGGCAGAAAACTAGTGAAAATTAATCATTATTAAGAAGTGCATTTGTTACAAACTACAGCTGATTGAATCAAACATGGGTCTAAGAAATGTGTATTTTCATAACACACACACACACACACACACACACATTCGCATGCTTTATAACAGTGCTGATGATTTAAAGTCAGATCATAACTCATAACGCAGCTAAAGTGGTTTCATTTTCATCTGGGTGTAATGAAGATACATTTCTGTTTTCATCTGTAACATAGAGATTTCAGGTTATACAGGTTTTAAATATAACTTTAATAAGAACATGTTATTAAAAACATGGCTTTGATTACTGAAACAGCATTTAGCATGTCGTCCCGCCACACACATGCATGAACAAACCTCTGCTTCATGAAAACGAGACTATGCAAAGTCAACTATATTAAAAGTCATTTTTCTTCTTGAAGTTCATTTTAACTTGTATGCACATGTACACACACACACACACACGTGTGTGTTCTCTCATCTTGAACAGCTTACAGTAATCATTAGGTTATGGCTGGTTTAATGAGTTCAGGTTTAAAGCACAGTGTAAAACAGGTCTCAGTGTTCCCTAGAGAGCATTTGACAACAGCTATTATACCACACCTGTGTGTGTGCGTGTGTGTGTATGGCTATAAATGAGTGAGCCAAATTTTCTCACTTACATAGTGAAACATTATGACAATCTCTGGACATTTTACTGGTCCTCACTAGTTAAAAAAGGCTTAGAAATCAGCCAAAACATGTTTTTATTGAAATCTAGGGGGGAGGGTTTTTAGGCCATAGGAAATATCATCATTAACCTGCTATTAAATCAGTGGATGTCTATGCTCATTAACAGTCCCCATCCTACAATGTGAAAAAATATTTTCATGATTTGTAATCACAACATTATTTCCTTTGTCAAATCAACTTAAATAATTTATGTAGTTCAGATAAGATAATATTTGAAGTTTCTGATTATTAAATCAATCACATTCATTGTATTAACTCAATTTTTCCATTTCAATGAACTTAAATTTTTAAGGCAGCAAGGTTACTTCATTTTTTAAGTTAAACCAAAGAATATTTTATGACATTCTTCTTTCAGACTTCCAAGCTTTATAATGGGAGTGAAGTGGAAGTCTATCAAAGCGCATCCATTCCTGATAAAAGTGCTCCACGCGGCTCTGGGGGTTAATAAAGGCCTTCTAAAGTGAAGCGATACGTTTGTGTAACAAAAATATTCATATTTAAAACTTTATCGACTAAAATAACTCGCTTCCAGCAAACGGCCGTACGCATCGACTTTTTTAATATATTTTTTCCTGGACATTTTTTAATATGACTCTGATAATATTCGTCTGAAACAAGAATGTCATACCTACACTCTCAGAAAAAAGGTACAAAAAACTGTCACTGGGGCTGTACCTTTTCAAAAGGTAAACTTTTGTCCATTTTAGGTGGTAATATGTACATTTTCGGTGCTAATAGCCTACATTTCAGGAAATAATATGTAGTAGCTACATTTTAGGTGCTAATATGTACATTTCAGGTGCTAATATGTACATTTCAGGTGTTAATATGTACATTTTAGGTGCTAATATGTACATTTCAAGTGCTAATATGTACATTTCAAGAGCTAATACGTACATTTCAAGTGCTAATATGTACATTTCAAGAGCTAATATGTACATTTCAGGTGCTAATATGTACATTTTAGGAGCTAATATGTACATTTTAGGTGCTAATATGTACATTTCAAGAGGTAATATGTACATTTCAAGTGCTAATCTGTACATTTCAGGAGCTAATATGTACATTTCAGGTGCTAATATATGTACATTTTAGGAGCTAATATGTACATTTCAGGTGCTAATATGTAGGCTACCACTAAGGTACCAATATGCAGCCTTTGGGTACAAAAGTGTACCTTTTGAAAAGGTACAGCTGCCCCAGTGACAGCTTTTATACCTTTTTTCTGAGTGTAGGATGGCTTGAGGGTGAGTAAATCACGGGCTAATTTTCATTTTTGGGTGAACTATCCTTTTAAGTCCTTCTTATATGCCAAAAAAACATTCTTAAGTTCAAACTAATTGCATTTAATCTCTTCCAAATGACAGTAGTTATGGTGTGAACACAGCATAAGCTGGTTGTTTTGGTTCAGGAGGAACTGTAAAAGAACTGCGTCTCCTGTTTCGGTTGCTCTGCTTTGTGACTGATGTCTGTTTAACTCTGCATAGCATGAAACGCGCTAGTGACGCGTGATGTCTACGCGAGACATGCGCTGACAGGCAGGTAGGACATCGGATTATTGCATTCGGACCGAATGCAATGATTGGGGGAACATTTAATGGTCCCACGCCTTCCACAGACGATATATATAAAATACATTTAGACCATAACTTGGTGATTGCTATCAGTATGTGGACACTTCCAACAAACAAATCATACCCTGCATTTAATGCTTGTTTGAGCATTTTAGTGTTAGCTTAGCAACATTCTCACAGAAATTCAGCTGAAATGATTGATGTTCCTGCCAGTACTGAGGTGAGCGCAGCTGGCTATCATGTGCGATTCCATGTGTGTTACTGTTACTGTTGTTACTTTGTTTGGTTGTTAAAATGGGATTTGTTAAGATAACAACACTTTCCACAGCGCTGAGCGCCTCTACAGCAGCTGGTGAGCTTTGAAATCTCCACATAAGGATTGTGGGTCAGATAGTGTTTTCACATGTCTGCAGTTTGAATCGGACGACCCACCGCAGAACGTCTGACACCACAATGAGGCAGTAAAGTGGTTTAAGACTTCTGGATGACTTTCACACTGATCTCCTGCCAAACACGTAATGGTTTCTACAGGTCCATACCTGCAGGCTGTATGAGTTACAGAAACTGTATATGTGTGTGTCTCTCACAATTCATCAGATTGCCGTCATATGTAAACACTTGCCACGTGTCTTACATAGGCCTAAACGCTGCCAGATCTCGGACTCACAGGTCTCTGAGCAGCCGTGTGCGTAACACATCATAAAATAAACTTTAGTTTACTTGCTAGTGATGTTGCATTAAGATAATTATCCATATGGTTAAGGATGAGGAAAAGAATAAGAGAAAGGATATTACTGTTGCAATCTTTCAGCACTTTCTGCCTAACTATAATCATTAAATCACAATTACATTTATACACAAATGCTGAACCACAAAAAAACCCCAACATGAATATAAAACTCTGTAGCTATATAAGCACACGGATATTTAGATCCACATCACCGCATATAATCACAAATAATGGCACTAATTAGAAACGGAAGCAGTTAAGACTAATGGAGGGCCAGCCTTTAGAGTGTGTGTGTGTGTGTTTGTGTTTATATTTGGAATGGAATGCTAGCTTACTGCTTAGTGTGCAGTATATACTGCATACGACTGCTTAAAAGTAGTATGTTAAACAATGTGCAATATATCATGCAATACACAATGCATTTATAAAAGTAGTTGGCTACATAGTCATTACTACAATGAAATTACAATGAAATTGATAATAAATTTGGCATATTTACTACTTACTTTAAAACTGTGGGGGGGGGGGGGGGGGGGGGGTTAAGGGTTGGCGCTTCAAAAAAACGTACTGAGCAGTATTCAGTAGCCTAACTAGTAGGCCTATTCCATTTCCTAAAAAAGCAATTACCTTCGCTTCATCACACTTATCAAGCATTTTAGATAAGTAGGTTATCCGAGTATTTTATGCACATTATGCACGTTATGCATGCTAAATAATTCAGATTTAGTATGCTATTCTGAGCATTAGTGTACTAAGTTTGCAGTCTGACAGCTTTAACGATAAACAACCAGCAGGCGGCGCTGTTTTCATACATTATTTGCGACCATTCACAGATCCCAGTGTTGATCCAGTTCAGTCTAATCTAATGATAATTTTAGTATTACACACACACACACACACACACACACACATAATGACCAGTACCACATTTTTGCATGTGCAAATAGATAATAATGAAATGCATGATGCATGCATGAAATTACAAAAAATACATTTAAAATATTTGTTTAATGACTCACTGTTGGATTACTCCTGTTCACGAGATTAACCGCTCGTGCGTGGATGCAAAAGAGGAAAGAAAGAGAGTGGTCCCCCAGCGGTTCCCGAAAACAAAACAAAAAAGTTTCCTACCAAACTCTGAGGACAAACGTGGAATAATTTTATAAATAGTCCAAAAACACACGTGCCCAAATTTTCACTGGCACGAAAATCCTGCGCGCGCTTCCCGTAGCTCTCCGTGTTTAGGAGACTTTTTTTTTTTTTTGCACACTCAGTTGAGTTCCCTCACAACTGTCAAAGCGTGCAGGGGGGTAACCACACCACTGCCCCTCCTTCACCGGGACGTCCCGAGAGAAACACTCACTCAAGCTCCGCGTGACGTCATCGATGCAGGAATTCACGCGCAGCAACTTTTACCGGGTCACACATAATGAAATAAAGGGAAAGATGTAAGAACGGGGGGAATAGAAATTCTATGAAGCTAAATCCTGTCTGTTTAACGCGCAGTAGTTATAGATCCAAATATTTGCTGTCAATAAATCATAGCCTACATACTCCCAGTAAAAAAGGCTGGAAACAAACACTTGATCATTTTTTCGTGAATGTAAACATTATTTAGGCTATATACAATTATATATTATAAAAATTTTCCCAGAAATACAGAACACACTGCACCTTAATTTTTCCCCTCATTTTTATTTATTTATTTTACATGGTCCATTATGTCAAGCATTTTTGAGTGAAAAACTCTGTAATGTTTAATGGCTTATTACTGAAGTATAACCAAAGAAAATCGCCATGCCAATGTAAGTAATGTCCTCACACTCACCAGTAAATAAAATCACGTGATCTCGCACTGAGCTCGAGGCCATTCGATCCACCTGTCGCGCGCTCTGACGCGCTTTTCCATCGCCAGCATTTCTTATAAACTCTTCTTCTCCCTGATAAAGAGCGGCGTGTGGTCAACGTCTCCATGCTCCCCGTGAACCGACTGATGAGGAATGAGATGCTTCTGGGCGTTTTTCTCCTGCTTTTTATTCTGCGCTTCCTGTGGAACTCAGGAATTGGACGGACAATCCCAAACCGGAAATCCTGCAAGTGTTTGAAGCTGATAAACCTCTTCTGGCCTGCACAAACACTCCCCTCTTGCCCCTCAAGTCCCAATACGGGTAATCACGTCTCTATCTAGGACCGCAAACACACTGGGATGAACTAGAAACAGAGAGTTTGGTCTTGTGATTTCAACTAGGCTAGCCTGCCCTACTGTAGGCCTAATATTAAAAATATATAGGCTTTGGGGTTATTTAACGAAAACTGGAAAGTGAAACGGAGCATATGTTCCCTTAAAGGGATAGTTCACCCAAAAATGATAATTCTGTCATCATTTAGCCTACTCACCCTCATGTCCTTCCAACTCCTGAGAGCTTTCTGTCCCTCCATTGACAGCTACGCAACTACCACTTTGACGCTTCAAAACGTTCATAAAGAGATCATACAGCTAATCCATATGAATTGAGTGGTTTAGTCCAAATTGTCTGGAGAGGCTCAATCGCTTTGGGTGATGATGAACAGACACAGCTTTCCAAAAATCTTCGCTTCTTACACAAAGTTATATTGTAAGGCTTCAGAGAATAAACTACAAGTCTTTTAGACTCTTTTATGATATGCTATTTTGTCTTCTTTTTTTCTTGACCACATTATGCCCCGCAAAGTCCCCATGATTCTGCTCAATTTGTTCTTTTGTGTTCCAAAGACGAAAGAAAGTCATACCGACCTGAAGGAGTGAGTAATCGATGACAGCATTTCCATTTTTAGGCGAGCTATTCTTTTCAGGCTGGTTTAATGGCTGTGGGTGGGGGTTATGAGTTATGGGTTGGTGATTTGAACCATCAGATTAAATCAGACCAGAAAAGAGGTCTAGTAGACATTGCATTCATGCTTCCATTGCAATGTTTGTGAAATGTGTGTTTTGATTCACACACAGAAAATACTAATTTATACAACATTAATAGTCTGTATTAAGGATTTCAGCTTTTATTTGATCCACATTGTGTGTGAGTAAGTGCGTGTTGGAGAACGAAAGACTGATTGTGAATACATTAGTCCAAATAAGTTGAGGAAATGGCTCTGCACAGCACTTCCTGTGAAGCAGGAAGCAGGAAGTGTGTGGAAGAGGAAGATTGTGCTTTGGGTCACAGGGAACAATGAGAGTAAGAACTTAAAGGAAAGAGTCATGCGTCAACGTGAGAGCGGGGCGGGAAAGTGGCGGACGGGGATTTAGAGAGTGAGAGCTCAAGAGAAAGATTTCGTATGCGTGATCAGATGCTGTTCATTTTACATGTTCTTTTACTGTAATTGATAATAGCTCGTTTTTTTTTTTGTTTTTTTTTGTCAGAATGCCTTTTTTGTTTTCAGTGATTTACTTGTATGCCACAATGACCAGTGATTTTCATTTGAGGTCTTCTCTTAGCAAGTTTAAATATATACTGTAATATTCAAATTAATTTTATTAAAATAATCAGAGTACTATTAATGAAATATAATTATTTCATCAAATACATTCTTTCAATCTACACTACCGTTGTTTTTAAAGTATTTAATACTTTTATTTAGCAAGGATGCAAAAATGTATCAAAAGTGACTGCAAAGAAATTAATAATGTTACAAAACATTTATATTTCACATAAATGATGTAAAAAATATTAAGAAGCACAAATGTTTTCGACATTGATTTTAGAGTGATTTCTGAAGGATCATGTGACAGTGAAGAGGAATGATGCGGTAAATTCAGCTTTGTTCACAGGAATAAATTACATTTTGAAATATATTCAAATCGACAACCGTTGTTTTAAATTGTATTAAAATTTCACAATATTACCGTTTTTTACTGTATTTCTGATCAAATAAAAACAGCCTGCATAAGAGACTTCAAAAATATTTTTATAAAACCTTACCGACCCCAATAGTTTATAAATGATGTTTATAGATCTTGGACTGCATTCAGATATAATTAAGATCTTGTTTAGTGAATCATTATTGTCTGACTGTTTAAACTCCTTACATATCCTCCAGGATTTTTAGTTTTACACAATCCCGTGAAAAAGAAAAAAAACAGGAACTTGCTGTTACGTGTCTCCCCTGGAAAAGGGAAATCTGTGTGTGTGTGTGTGTGTGTGTGTGTGATGGCACATATGGTTTTACATGTGTAAGTGTGTTTGTGGAAAGATGTCAAATTGGCTCATTCATTGTAGCAACACAAATTCCTCAGTGCTGAGGGAAGCGGTGGAACAGCAGCCACACACACACACACACACTTATAATACTTCACAGTCATCTGGGCTGATACCCCCAGATTATGACCTGAAAATCTGTCTCAGTTTTGATTTTCAGAGAGGAATAGAGAACTTTCCTCAACGTCATCTGAGTAATGATCCTCTAGGAGAGAACGGTAGAAAATGACAGATGGAGAAAAGAGATAGCGAGACGAGAGAGACAAACTATGTTAAATAAAGTAGAACATGCGCCAGCTATTCCTGAACTTATATTGACTCCTGGACTTTAGAGACATTGAATATTGTTTAGACACTGACCTTCAAAAACAAGGACAGACACACAATTTTTCCATCAGTGACGAGTGTTTTTGCATTGTTTCTGTATACGAGCATATTTACTGTACTTTATTCTACATTGTGGCTATATATGCTGCATACTATTTAAAACAGTAATTTACTACTTTGTATAGATGTTTTTTGAAAGTATGCTGAATTGTTGTCACATGATCTCACATGTTTAGTTCAGTTTTCGTCCCTTGGGTCTAGGAGTGGCCAAAAGGTATATCTGGAGTGGGGTATTTGTTTACATTTTCGATTAAACCATCAAAATATGAGGACATTTGATATGAGGACATTTTTTTTGTATATTTGAAAAAAATATAAAAGGCAAACTACAGATACAGGTTTATTTTACTATGCAAAATAAATGCATAGAAAAACAAAACGTGCACAGGAAAAGCATATGATATCAGTTATTAATATTTTGTTGGTTCTCTCTTTTTGCATCTATTCTGGGCAAAAAATATATCAGCACTATAATTATGTTTTATTGTGTTATCACAAAGAAAACAATTGACTTTAAGCACAACTCCACAATACATTACAAAATCAATTCGTATTTTTCGAGCAATGGGCTCACATAAAAAATATGAGATAAAGTCAATGCTTTTGCGTTTACTCGCAAATGTTTTCACTCCATAAGTAATATATACTTCACGTTGCTTTTAAAATTGCTTTTAAATACAATTGGTAATGTCATTCCAGACATATGTTTTGTGTTCAGCTGCTCAGTTTTCATTCATGCCTGTTACTGCAGCTCAGGTGCCGACACAGCCAATCAGAGGCCAGGCATTTCAGCTTAATAGCAACTCTGGCAGCAGGTTATTGGCTGACTGCGCTGTTTTGAGTTCTGTAATGAACCAATCATCAGTGTTCTTATGCAAATATCTGCTTGACTCGACTTGTAAGTTGTAATGGCATTCATTTTATTCAGTTAAACAACTGATATTAACATTTGTGTATTTGCGTTTGCAATGTATGCTATGTATTACCATAATTAACCCCAGGTGTGAGTGCACACGTGTTATTTTTGTTAATAGTTCTGCTGACAGAAAGTCACTCATGGTGACAGCTCTGACACGTTTTTAATGAACCTCGCACACTGGATGTGACTTCACGAGGTGCACAGTGTGTGAATGTGTTTTTCATGGTCATTTTATATTGGTTTCAGTTTGTGCTGCCTTTGAGTTTATTACATCAGTCCAACTGTATGAAGAAACAAAGCAAATAACATGTAGTATATGCAGTTTTAACAAGTTAGATCATGCTAGGGGAATGCATACTTATTTATCGTTCACCCTTCTGGTGTTTTTTTGTTTGTTTGTTTTGTGTGACAGAATTAATAAACCCTTTTTTTTAAACAAAGTTGCATTAAAAAATATTGTTGGTTTAACTTTTTTTAAATTAAGAAACCTGGTTGCCTTAAAATTTTAAGTTGATTGAACTGGAAAAAGTGAGTTAATACAATGAAGGAGATTGATTTAATCATCAGAAACTCAAAATAATAAGTTATCTCAACTAAATAAATTATTTAAGTTGATTTGAAAAAGAAAAAAAATTGTAATAACAAATCTTGAACATTTTTTTTACAGTGTATATCAGTTAGCAAACTAACAATGAAAAATATTAATTACAATATAGTAATACATACAAGATATATTATTAAAAATGTTAAAAGTTGTATTTGTTAATAGTATTTAATGGTTAACAAATACAACTACAACATGAACAAACTAATGTTAACAGAGAATAATAAGTATGGGACCTTATTGTTTTTTAATCATACATTGGTTGAACCCGAGCTGTAAACTCTCACATAAACCTGTTCATATCAGTACATTTAAAGCAGCATATTAGTTGACCAATTTCAGATTTTTTTTTTTTTTTTTTGCCTTTTGGTACTAAATTGACTTCTTTTTCTTGGCTTATTGCACATATACAGTCAAATGCACGCATAATAATGTAAAAAAAAAAATGCAGATCTTGTCTATGCTATCTCACGACCAATTCATACGAATTGTGATTCAAAAGTGGCAAATTCGTACAAATTCATACGATTTGTCTAAACCCACGTGACGGTTATGTTTAGGGGCGGGGTCAGGGGTTGGTCATTCGCATGAATTCATATGAATTGGCTAATTCGTAAAATATGTACGATTTAGCAAAATCTTACTAATTCGTACGAGTGAGGTAGTACGAATTGTTACGAATTAGCCACCTCGTAAAATTTGTACGAATTCCCATGAGATCGGGTTGGGTCTTGTTGAGTATTTATGCAAACACAGTCAGTTATGTTTTAAGTGAACATAAACAGTTGAGAAAGAATACACATGTAACAGTATAATGGATCTGTGTCAAGTCTTAAAGTGACAGCAGCCTAATATACCTGCTTCCAAATTATGAGATAATATTTAAAATGTCTAGTTAGCCATTTTTCACCATGGTATCAATGTCAAAATTGTGGCCAGTGAAAATGCTGAGGGGCTTGTAAATTTGTAAAACGGTTAAACACAGTGACTGGTGAGAAAAAAAGTTAATGTGAAGCCCTGTACATACACATAAAGATTTTCATACGGTAGTGTACAGACATATTCTGTTCCCTAATCCTAACCCTATCCCCATTACTCTCCGTCACAGAAAACTTTCTGCATTTTCATGCATATTGTCCTCTTGTGGGGACATTTTATCCTCCTAATGTAGGGTTTACCAGGAGCAAACACACACACACACACACACACACATACATACACACACAGTGATTTTGATGTTGGGTGGAAAATGTGCAGTAACCCACAAATCCCTTCACTGCTGACAGAAGTTTCCCCTACTGAGAAAGAACCAACAAACACACACACAGACACACACACATGCAGACAATTTCAAACATCATATTTCATTTACATGACAAATGTATGATTTGAATGAGGTAGACAAGAATGAAACAAGATGTTCATAGAGTTTAGACTCTGTTCTGGGTCTTCACATCCAGTCTCTGAGGAATTACATTCCAAAACCTGAAAATAATGTCAGGAACAAAGATGGGAAGTGATGTCAGCATTACTGCTCCCCTGCCTGGCCTACAACGCTGCACCCTCAAGCCACGCCCACACTGATCTGCGGCCAATCGCTTTCTAGTCCACTTTATCAGTTTAAGACAAGGAATTTGTTGTTTGACTAAAACTAAAAAAGCTTGACTGTGTCGATGAATACGGTTCTCCTACTGCTCAAAACATTTAATATTAGGAGTAAGAGATCAACTCTATGGAAAGGATCTCAAGCTGCCTGAATGTTACTAGGTCTACGCATTCATAAACACGCATGAATCAATGCCATGTAGAATTAAGGCAGTTCTGAAGGCGAAAGGGCATAAAACACAGTATTAGGATGTTGTTCCTAATAATCCTTTAGGTGAGTGTATGTTCAATAAAATACCTTACTCATCTCCGTGTCTCTTTTACAACTTTTCAAATCCCTCAGTTCTCGCCATCTGCGAAAAGCCAAGCCAATGGATTTTTTTCTTTATAGAATACAGATTGTTTCAAAGCTTTACAGGAATAAACAGGAAATTAATGATTCAATGATGTAAACAGAATTCAACTCTGCTGTTCTAAAAAGACAAGAGTGTCATTGTTCAGCTGAGGTCAGTTCAGTCAGTGTTGATTCTGTTCAATGACTGTATAAAAGAGCATCAAATATGAGTTCAGTTCAGCTGTAAAGCAGCTCTGTAGAAAACAGTGATGTCATATTCACAGTGTCTGTGCAGTCAAATCTGTCAAATCGCTGAATATGAAGTGTCCCCGACCACGCCAGACAGCAATGAGGCGTAGAGGAAGAAGCTGAAGGCAGTTTATTTGAAGAAGTAATATGGAGCCGGGTGAACGGGATAGAGTTTCAGCCGGGACGGCAAAACACAGCTAACGTTACACAAAAAGTAAACGACTGTACACACTGCGGTCAAACACACAGAAAGATGGTGATGTCATAGTAGAGAAAACGAATCAGATCTAAAAATGTGCTTCATATTGTACTGTGTGTGTGTGAATTAAATTGCTCAAATGCAGCTGCTCTCTTTATAACTTAATTTGTCTTCATCATTTGAGCTTAAAGTCTTTGAATCGGCTGGTGTTTTGGTGATTCATGTTGTATGATGTCATCTTTCCTCAGATTCACACAGGTGAACGGCATTTCAATTTTTTAATACCTTTAAACATCATTAAGTTCTTTTTTTGTGTGAAGTCACTCAATTCAGAACCTTAAAAGCTTCTGTCAGTCACATCATAAAAACACTTTTTGGGGTCCCATCATTGGATCATTAATGGTTTTATTTTTTGATCAAGTTTCTTTTAATTCACTTTTAATATGAAATAGATTTTAGCAGTTAGTAAATATATTATATCACTAGAATCTTTTCATATCCTTTTAAACATTGAAGTATTATCAATGCTAGGTTGTAACTGATTACATGTAATCTGGATTAGATAATAAATGATGTATTTCTAATGAAATTATTTTTTAAAATACTTTTTAATTGATTGCATGACTACATATTATTCACATAATGACAGTAAATCATATTGATTCTCCCTAATTCTAACTTTTATGTTTTATTTGTAACTTGACAAAGCATATCACTTATATATTATAAACTCTGCAAGTTTTGTGAAATTTTACACAAAGACCAGCCATTGGGAGGCTTTTGTCTTTAAAACAGATTTATTATAATTTTGTATTATTTTAAGATTATGCAATTACATTTTTATGATTTATTTATTTATTTATTTATTTAGCTTGCCATTAAACTCACACACCCCCATGTTGCTTCACAAATCCTAATGTTTAATGAACTTTATTGTTTCTTTCTCTGTGCTTTTTTATATCAGTATAGTATTATTAATGTGGAATACTATCATCAATTATCAACTATTCAATGTGATAAACGAGTTAGGTCAAAAGTAATCAAAAAGTCTGATTAGTAACGTGTATGTAATGGTTCTACATTTTGTTGTCATGTAATTTGGAATCAGTAACAGACTACAAAAGTAATTTACCAATTAAGTCCCTGTGTGGTGAAATTAAATCAAGCTTTTAATGTTGTTTGGTGTTTTTAGTATGAATTTACATATGGTTTGTCTTAAAGCAAAAGTCAACAGTATTTTCCCCTTAAAACTGCAGTGTTTCTGACGTCACAAACTATCTCGAAACCAATCAGATCAACGTGTGATCGTCAACGAGTGGATCTCTGAGCTGGAGTGAGTGAGTGGAGGTGGAGCTCATTTGCATATACTAAATTAGGTGTAGAGTTACATTCAAGCTATTTTAAGGCATGAAGAATTTGGAAAAAAACGTTTTAAATATGTCATTTTGGTGATTAAAGATGAGTTTTAAGGGATACAATTATTGACTACAGAGGGACTTTTCCGATTCCTTTTGGCATAAAGGATTAAAATTTAGTCAAGAATTGGGTTTATAAACCCACATTTTTTTGTTCTAATAGTGTACTGTACTTGTGCAATATTTATTTGAAATGAAATGCCACATGGTCAGATATTTTGTGTCTAATGCAATGACATTCAGACATGCATAAGTGTCCAAATACTTGTTGGGGCCACTGTACGCATCACAACCACCCCAAACCCTCCGTCCTGGGTGAATGACCTCTGTTCCCGTACAGTGTGCTTGTGTTTGTGTGGGAGTGGGTTGATTTACTCTGTGTGTGACAGTAGCACAAAAACAGACCTGGACTTGCAGGAGTGTGTGTTCATGTTCTCATGTGACTCTGTGTTGTCAGGTGTATGTCGTAGTTTCCAGTCTCAGCTCCACCTGTGATTTATTTATTAGTCTTTCCCTCCCTCCTGCTGTTTTTCTTTTCACTCGTTATTTTGGGCCGCCTTTCCTTGTCCTTCCTTCTCTTGGCCTTTTGTTCCTGCTCTCAGCATGTGGACCCAGATGGCAAAGACCTTAAAACAGACATATTCCCACAGACACACACTCTCTCTCGCTGACTCTGAACCCAATCCATGTGCTTTATTAGCTAATAATGTGCGACTGAGAAAATATTTAACTGATGTCAGTCGTCCCAAAATCACCTCGATGATGTACAGTACATTTACAGTGTAGCGACTCTTGCGCAACTGTCGACTGATTTATCGACTCATGTTACTGTGAAAGATTTTATATTGAAAGATTATATTAATATTTATTTTAAATATGTAAAATAAGTATAAATATAATAAAATATATATATATATATATATATGTGTGTGTGTGTGTGTGTGTGTGTGTGTGTGTGTGTGTGTGTGTGTGTGTGTGTGTGTGTGTGTGTGTGTGTGTGTGTGTGTGTGTGTGTGTGTGTGTGTTAAGCAGACGTTTATTTATTCATTTAGAAGATGCTTTTATCCAAAACGATTTAATAATAATAAATAATACCTAATTTATGTTATTTTCATTTGTACATTATGTAACATTTCTTTCTTTCTTTCTTTCTTTCTTTCTTTCTTTCTTCTCTTGCATTACATAATGGTGGAATGATTTATATTATTTATATTTAGATTTATACATTTTTTTTATTTTATAAAACAAGTATACTATCTATAAAAATATTATTGTATATTAATTATATATACACTTTTATTTATTTTACAGTTTTATTTACATTTACATGTATAAATTTCTTTCTTAGCCTTTAATGCAAATTTGCTTTCAAAACTGTTCATTATATTTTCATATTATATTGAATAACAAAATTTAACAGATGTCAATAATATTTATTATTGCAAGCTATTATACACATTCAAATTAAAATAAAATCATTAAAAAATGGTTATATTAACAACTGTATTACATATATATTTATTATTATATGAACACATATTAAGGAAACAAACATTCATTAAAACATAATTTTATTAAGCAAATATAAAGAATGAAATTTCTGTTAGACGATTGTATGATAAGCATGTGAACATGAACACAAGCTCTTTCACTTATTGCCTATCAAAGTTCATAGCTAGTAAACATGCAGATTCAGCTTTGGAAAGATATGAACCTGAACGATCAGCTTTTTTAATGTTTACCAGTTTGAATTTTTAATACAAAGTCTTTCTTTCTTGTTCCCTATAGTTTCCTGCTGCTTGCTTTGGAGTTTCTTTCGACACATTGTCACATCCATCTTCATTTTCTTCTACTTTTAAGCCTGCGGGGTTCAAATCATCTAACCGTGACTGAGGGTTTTAATATCAGCCTGTCATTCAATATCTATATGGACTTTCAGCTGATTTTGAAAAGCGGCAACAGAGAAGAGAGATCATGAGGGAAAAGAGACTCCTAATGCATTCTTAAGATCTACAGGGCTGTGAAATCCTGTCTGATGGCCCTCAGGATGTAAAACTAATCACACACACACTCACACACACTCTCTCTTGACCCTGAGATTGTGTGGTCATGAGGCCTGGATGAGCACGACATCTACAGAGAGAGAAAGGAGGCCGCTGGAGGTCACGTAAAGGTCATGTGTGCTGGGTGGTTCTTTCCTGTCCAGGGTAAAAGAGCCGCGAGACAGGAGAGGATGCAGGCCATGAGGTCACTTCCTGCTGAGGTGTAAACTTAGCCAGTGGCTGTTGATGATGTTAGTTATTGGTTGGCATCTCCCTAATGTTTCCTCTGGCTTTCCTCAGGAGCATCTGTGCAGGCTTACTCGCATCCTGTGCACCGTACATCATTTCCCTGCTGCATTCTGGGATGTATTTTTATGAGCGAGTTTGTATGCGCATGCATTTCGTTTTTGTCCGTGGCAACAATGGATGTTGTCAGCCGGAAGTGCGACTCCTTCCTGTAACATCATCGTTCCGAAGTCATCCATCAGCCATGAACAGTGACGAGGGCTTCATTAATGATTTTGCATGTTTTAGACTAAAGTATTTTTTTAAGAAATTATATACTAATATCACCTCTCTCGGTTAATGATGCACTCTCAGAAAAAAGGTACAAAAGCTGTCACTGGGGCTGTAAAAAAAAGGTAAATATTTGAAAGGTAAACTTTTGTCCATTTCAGGTGCTAAGTATGTATATTTCAGGTACTAATATGTACATTTTAGGTGCCAAAAAGTACATTATAGGTGTTAAAATGTACATTTTAGGTGCTAATATGTACATTGGGTGTTAATATGTACATTTTATGTGCTAATAAGTACATTGTAAGTGTTAATATGTACATTTCAGGAGCTAATATGTACATTTTAGGTGCTAATCTGTAGTACATTTTAGGTGTTTATATTTACATTTTAGTTGCTAATATGTACATTTCAGGTGCTAATATGTTCATTTTGTGTGCTAATATGTACATTTTAGGTGCTAATATGTACATTTTATGTGCTAATATGTACATTTCAGGTGCTAATATGTAGTACATTTTAGGTGGTAATATGTACATTTCAGGTGCTAATATGTACCACCAAGGTACCAATATGCAGCCTTTGGGTACATAAGTGTACCTTTTGAAAAGGTACAGCCCCAGTGACAGCTTTTGTACCTTTTTTTCTGAGAGTGTGTGAACTACATTTTCTGGGGGAAATGTGCTAATCGGTCAAAAATGCAATATATTCAGTGCCAAATCAGAAATCAAAATTGACACATTTTTCATAGAATATTGCAGTATTTATTATGAATGATTTATCTGTGCAAACCATTCATTTTTTTTTATTAATTTGCCCTGCCCTCACCTATCTCTTCTCTGATGATGTGTTAATGGGTGAGAGGGCGGAGCAACCTATCAATCACATGAGATCCACCAATAGCAAACCACAACCATCCAAGCAATTCCCAATGGACAAAATCAAGTCCATCCCTACATTTATTCTTGTTCGAGAAGCCGTTTCACTCGTACGTCACTATAGAGAAGAAAAGGCTATCGCAGATTCCATTTCATGCTGATTTTATTGGACTGTTAGCAGTCAGAATTAAAAAAAGAGTGAATTGTTCAAAATATCAAAAGAGATATGTATAAAACAAGTTCACCGCTGTACACAAGTGTAAAGTTTGCAATGAAGTGAACTTGATTCTCTCACGATTGAGCTGAAATAGTGCGAAGAGCTATTTCCAAAATTAATTTATAAAAATGCATTATATGAATTCACAACATTAATCCAGCCCTGCATCTCTCTCCCTGTTCTGTGAATTATCCGTTTAATTGAACTCTGTGTTTACTTGATGGTTTCTTTTTGATCAAGAGCCCACCTCCAAGTCTCTCTTTCAATGTTGATTTAATGAACTATTCTGATACTTGGATTAGCACTTCATGTCTAATGTGAAATTGGTCCTGAAGCAAAACCAGTAGAGAACCACCGTTTTAAACAAACCGGTTATGTTTCAGTTTGTCCAAACTTTCTCCCAGTCTTTGACTCCTTTTTTTTTTTTTCAGGGCAGATCTTCATGATGTTGTCTATGTGTTTCTGTGCATATGTCCAACAGGTGTGTGAGGTTATCTGTAGCGAATGTCCACTTCCGACAGTCAGGGCTTCATTTATCATCAGGACACACTGATTCATGTGTGTCTTGAAGTCTTCATGTGCTGTGAACTCCCTTTCATTGTGTTCCACTTATGGTAAAACAACTGAGTCCCCCCCCCCCCCTCCCTCTCTCTCTCTCTGTGTGTGTGTGTGTGGTGTAGATAAGAAATCTGGCTCACTGACGTTACCTGACCCTCAGTGTGTTTACAAACACAGCAGTCGACCCCAATAAATCAGTGTCAGTGTGTCTGTGTGTGTGTGTGTGTGTGTGTGTGTGTGTGAGTGAGAGAGAGAGAGAGAGAGAGAGAGAGAGGGAGGACAGGTGCATGTAGAGCCCAAAGGAAAATCCTTTTTCCCAAAGGAGCAGATTTAAGATCAAAAATGCTGTTATTTCTAAACTCAACACACTTATTTCATTGACACTATGTTTGTTTTAAACCTGTGCAAATCTATTTGAATCTCCTTGAGATTGAAGGATACATTTTCCCCTCGTAGAGTTTTAAAGGGATAGTTCAACCAAAAATCAAAATGCTGTCATCATTTACTTACCCTCATGTTGTTCCAAACCTGTATGAGTTTCTCTCTTGAACACAAAAGAAGATATTTTGTAGAATTTTTCAGTGTCTGGTCCCCATTGACTTCCTTAGTAAATTTTTATGAAGTTAGTGGGGACCAAAAACTGTTTAGTTACCAATATTTCTTTAAAAATATATATATATTTTTTGTGTAACAGAATAAAAAGCTCATACAGGTTTAGAATAACGTGAGGTTGAGTAAATGATGACAGAATTGTCATTTTTGATGGAACTACCCCATTAATTCTTATATAATTAAATTAATTACTCCCCCTGTTGGTAGGAATGGAAATATACAGTACAGAGTCTTCAAAAATAGATAACTATGAGCCATCAACTATAACATAATGAAATCCAAAAACATTTATTACATATGTTGGAACATTTTTTACAGTCTATGGTTAAAACTACCATTTTTAATGGAAAAAAAACAAGCTTGAAAAGGAATCTGCCATATCTATTCTAGATACCAATACAGCAATAAATAAAATAAAAAAACCTGGCCAAATATATTTAATATACGTAGCCTATATGCTAAATGTATGTTGTTTGATTTATTTCATTTGAAATGCGAAAAAGGGGAAGAAAATATATTTCCTTTCTCAAAATACTTGAGTATCTTTTTCCCTCAATATTTTGGACTATATAAATTTGTTTAGACATTTTTATATTAGATATATTAAATATATTTTTACATACAAATTCCCAAACATAAGAAGCTAAAACTTATTGAATTCGTGTAAATACATTTGAATATTAGTAATATTTTTGACCATTATATGTATATAATTGAAATACTGAAAATGATATATTTTTTGGCATAAAGTGGTTTATTTTAGTGTGCATCGGGCAAGTGTGCAGCAAGATCATTGTTATTATTGCCGCTAACGTGGCGTGTGTTGCGAAGTGTTTTGTTTGCAGTTGAAGTATAGGCTATGCTGTTTGTTTTGTGTATTAAAAATTAGTGTGCATAATGAAGTGTTCACAGTGTGATTTTTAGCACTGGAGGTTGACTGCTGAAGAATAAATGAACTGACGGGACAATCTTGAGATTCCCCAGAGGAAGAGAGGGAGGACAGAGGTCAGAGGGACAGAGGGACAGATAAAGAGTTAATGCTGAGGTCTCGCTCTCTTTTCTCCACATCTCTGAGCAGGAATTCATCAACATTCAGCTGCTAATCACTGTTTAAACACACTTCAGCGCACTCAAGCTCACAATACCAGCCCTCAAACACACACACACACACACACACACACAGACACATTTAATTCCTACATCCAACGTCTAAATCAAGTGGTTCTCAAATACAACTTTTAAATAAAACATCAAATTAAAAACTGAATCAGCAATATGATATCACAGAGCACAAACTGCTTGTCAGTCATTTTGCATGTTTGGTTTTAGTGCACCAGACAACAAAATGAACATTTTCCTGGGATTAAGAGGTGAACATTATCTTGCTGAATATTCGAGGTTCTTCATTTCTTTGACAACAGGAAACCATCTTTCACGTGTTTTCTAGAAACCCCCTGCTGAAGGAAAGAGAGAAGAAAAGAAAATGTCCAATGTGTTTTTGTGTAGCACTGCTGAAGTCTGATCGCTGTGGCACAAACTGGCTGGCGTGAACTGGAATATCAGGAAATGGACTCTCAGTTTCCTGCTTGTTTCAGAGGAAAAACTGGAACCCCATCCCCTCCTCTCTCTTTCATTCTCGTATTTCTTTATCTACCTTTCTATCTCGTCTATTCAAGGAGCATGTCGATTCAATATTATTGCATATCAGAAATATGGGTTTAGAGGTGTGATTATAATATAGAAACACTTCCTGTTACAGTTTGTAAAAGGTTTCTTTATTTCAAACGTAAAGAAAATATCTTAAAGATGTTTAACTTTTTGACTCAGTTGTATATTTTCTGTTGGTTTTATACCAACGTTTATGTAGTGTTAAAAAACTTAAACAGTGCTTCTGGACCAGTGTTGTTTACATCTCGCAAAATGGTCTATATATATATATTGTTTGTACAGTATAAAAATCATGTCTATGAAAAGTTCCCATAAAACATAGAAACCCTGTGAGTGTGTGTGTGTTCAGGTTTTTCTATCCCGGTGGGGACTTAAAGGGATTTTGATATTCTTCTGCTTGAATCCGATGTTCGAGGCTATCTTTACGAGTCGCAGTATAGTGAAGAGCAGCTGAGGCTGATGGAAGAACCGGAGGCGGCTGCCTGTCGCGGTCGAGGAGCCCGGACTGGCTCGAGCTGAGGCGGACTGCTGTGCATGTTCTCTCGCTGTGAACTACGAACACAGATAGAGTCCGTCTGCTGCAGAGAATTTCAACGATGGCAATTTCTCCTGGACGAAATCTCTAAATCAGATAAGCCTACGCTATCTCACGACCAATTCGTACGAATTCGTACGAGTGATTAAAATGTAATTCGTACTAGTTGATACGACCTCACTCGTACGAATTCGTAAGATTTGTCCAAACCCACGTGATGGGTAGGTTTAGGGGTGGGGTCAGGGGTAGGTCATTCGTACGAATTCATACGAATTGGCCAATTCGTAAAATATGTACGATTTAGCAAAAACGTACTAATTCGTACCAGTGAGGTCGTACGAAGTGTTACGAATTAGCCACCTCGTAAAATTCGTACGAATTCTCGTGAGATAGGTTTGGATGAGCACATGGACGTTTGTGTTGTGATGTGAACCATCATAGTTTCGCCTGACTGAACATCCAGGTATCATGCAGTAATTCACCATATATAAATAAATAAAAACGAGGAGTAAGTCACTAATGCCAATGTAACGTTAACGGGGTTTGTTGTTGTGGGAAGAAGGAGGCGGGAACCCGCGACCATTTAAACATTTTAATAGTAAAATGAACAAATACAAAACGAAAGTATAAGCCAACAGTCCCTCATTGACGACTGCTGTAACGTTACACACAACAGAAACAAAACACAACGTAAAATCAGGCCTGTGTCTCTCTCGATCTGCCGTCGTCACTCCTCATTTAATGCTTTCGCTCCTCCGTGAGAGACGCGAGACCGGCGCGCGCCTCACAGGTGTCTTTCATTATCACTCACGCCACCGGCCTCATGCCGTCCTCTTACGTCCCTCGCCCTTGATCGTCCTGCTCGCCACAGCCAACTAACTAAATTTTGTGTGAAATGAATTTCAAACACTGGTGACAGCTAACGTTAGCTTTGACGAAAGAGTGATTTCTCTGATGTGTGCGCAGTTCCGGATTAGTGGGTGTGGCTTGCGGAGCTGTGCAATGTGGTGCATTGTGGGAGTTGTTGTCTTACATACAAATGCGCTCCTTGGTTATTTTCTGTCTTTTCTCAGTCAAGAGGGCAACAAATTCAAAAATTATATTACATTTCGACTACATATATGATCCACTTTCAATAAAGATTAATGTTGAAATGGGTAAAATGCTCAACCTGAATGCACATAGACTCATAGGGACTCGTGTCACTGTGGGGACCTAATATGAGGTCCCCATGGGTAAACACGCCTATAAATCATACAGAATAATTATTTTTTTAAATGTAAAAATGCTTCCTATGATGGGTAGGTTTAGGGGTAGGGTTAGTGTAAGGGGACAGATAATAGTGTGTACAGTATAAAAACTCTATGTGTGTGTGTGTGTGTGTGTGTGTGTGAACACTTAAAACTCTAATATTTTACAGCCATGAGTGTTCATTTTGAGGTCATCTATGATGTCATGATGCCCCCCTCTCTGAACCTGAAGGCTTGATGTAAGGCTCGATGATGTCTTCCCTCAAGCACTGTAAATGTGGCTGTTAACTGACCCTGAGACTGTTCGACCTCTAGCCTCCTGCTCTATAAACATTACAAGAAAAAGAAGAAACATCCCCCAAACCAGCCTTACCTGAGTCAGATATTCTGAGGCACAGACACAGAGCTTTAAACATATGCCTTTACAATGACCCGGTCAACAATGATCTGATTACTCTGGTTTAAAGAGTAACTCTTGACTTCTCTAAAAGCTTTACAATGTAATGGTGAGCGTAGGGTCAAACATGTGGAAGCGAGGAGAAATGTAAGAAGTGAAGTAAAGAAAAAAAGTGGGATTGCATAACCAGGTGAGGGTTGTGTATGAAAGCCCAATTCTGCCACACAAGAAGAAGAAATCATTGCTGAAAAACAAATGTTTTGGTAAATCATAATTTTGGCATAAAAGAGATCATTCAAAATTATGACATACTAAATCAACATTATGACTTAAGTCACAATTATGACATTAAGAAGTCAACATAAAAATTGAAAATCTGACTTAAAAAGTCAACATAAAAAGTGAGATAAGGTCGAAATTATGACAGTAATAATTATGAGATAAAACATTGAAATGATGACTTTCTAAGATTTGACTTTTCCCCCCGGTTTCAGGGACAAGGCTTAGGTTTTAACTGAAAGCAACTTGCACTGAGATATCTTAAAATATTTCAGTGCCATTGTTTTGTCTTTTTTTTTTTTTCCTAAGGAAAGCTATACTTAAATGTCTTAATTGAACTAAGGCTAATCCTGGCTTAATCTAAACTCTGTCTGTAATACCGGGCCCTTATGTCATAATTTTGACTCGTTATAGCCTATATTAATTATGACTTTTTAAGCAATTTTTTACTTTTTATGTCAATTGTCTTAGTATGTCATGTGTCATATCTTCGACTTTTTATATCATAATTATAATTTCATTTATGACATACTATCTTAAGTATTTACCAAAGAAAAATTAGCCTATTGTTTCTCGTATATTATGGCAGACATGGGCTTCTATAATTTTGTCTACTTGCTGAAAGTAAAGTTACAAAGTCAAGTTTTGGGCCACTTGTGTTGTGTTGACGGAGAAGGAGTTCTCTTTAAAAAAATTTTAATTTACTCACCCCCATGTCATCCAAGATGTCCATGTCTTTCTTTCTTCAGTCAAAAATAAATTAAAGATTTTGATGAAAACATTCCAGCATTTTTCTAACGGACTTCAATGGGAACCAAACGATTCAAGGTTCAAATGAAAGTTTCAGTGCAGCTTCAAAGGGCTTTAAACGACACCAGAAGATGAATAAGGGTCTTGAAACAATGGGTCATTTTTAAAAAAAAGTTTTATAAGCACAAATGCTCACCTTGCTCTGTTCTGTGTGACTCTCCTGTTCGAACTCGTGCATCAAAATGAACGAATCTTTTTTTCGAGGTATTTCGTTCATTTTGTTCGTTTAATGATATTACTTGAAAAAATATTTGTTCATTTTGATGAGCGCGTTCGAACAGGAGAGTTACGAACGTGCATCACAGAACAGAGCAAGGTGAGCATTAAAACTTAAACTTTGTTATTTATTTTTTAAATTACCGTGGGGTGAGTAAATTATCAGCAAAAGTTTTTTTTAAAAAGTGAACTACTAACAAGCATAGCTTACATTGACTTTCAGACATGCTTTCAGATGAGCAGCAGTACATGACGAATCTGGACGCTTTAATCAGGATGTGTCTCCCTCTGCTGGTTGTCTGAGCATCAAGTCAAATCACCTTTATTTATTCACAGCAAGTAATATTTCAAAACCAATAATGGTAATTGGGGTTTTGTTTATTAATGAAGCTTCAGCCTTCAAAAAAAAATGCCATTACATCTGCATTGAAAAAAATTAGGTCTAATGAAAAGTCACTGGCTACAGAAACCTCAAATTACACAAATTTGTAATTGTAAAACATTAGGCTATCAGGGATCTCCAACCTTTTTGTGTGATATCAGCGCTGCTTCATCAGGGTTTTGAAGTAGCTGAAATCACAAAGTCATCCGTGGGTTTATAATAGAGATAGAGAATTGTGTGCAGAATTGAACTGCTTGTCCGTTGCTCGCGCAGCTCTGGGTAATAACGTCCGCGTAAACCGAGATCAGCCGCACACGCGCACAGGCACAGCTTCTCTGTCCGCGATGAGATGGTCCTCACTGCGGAACATGAAATCCATGGGGAGGAGTCGGATCCAGATCCAACTCCTCCCACCTTACATACACCTAAACCTAACCAACTCCGCCCCCTGATCCCTAAACCCAACCCTAATCCTATCTCCACCCCTTGGATCGTGATCCGACTCCTCCCCGTGGATCTCATGTTCTGCATTGAGGTGCTACTGTTTTTTTTTACTTTTTTTTACACGTTGCCCATATTAGTGCCCCTGATGTTGGCTATTGACATTGCTTTATTAGACTATTTTTTTTTTTTTTTTTTTTGGACGGCCGTTCTGGACTTTTCGCGAACGCACAGATCGTTAGATTGTTTTGAGATTGTCCCTGTTTATATGCTTATACTGATTGTTTCAAAGCAGCTTTATAGTGATAATAAGAAAATGATGCATCACTATACGGGTATTACCGAAACGTTGAATGAGCTGCACTATATAGGCCTATATTATAGTTTCTGGATATTATCTTACTTAATTATATATCTCTCTGCACTGGAGCGTGTTAACGCAAATGTGTAAGTTTCACGGTTAAACCGTGACATCTACACATTTTCCAAAGTGGACTATTTAGGCTGCTTCATTAAAAACGTGACATTTAGACGTTTTCTTCGGCTTGGATCCAGGCAAATGAATCCTTTTCACCTTGAAAATAATATATATATATATATATATATATATATATATATATATATATATTGCATTTTAAATAATAGCCTAGAACATTTCTCAGTGATCGTAAATAAAACAAAATTCCATTTTTCTCGGTTTAATTAAAACCTGACATCTACACATTTTCCAAAGTGGACTATTTAGGCTGCTTCATTAAAAATGTGACATTTAGACGTTTTCTTCAGCGTGGATCCAGGCAAATGAATCCTTTTCACCTTGAAAATAATAATTTTTTTTTTTTTTTCATTTTAAATAATAGACCATTTCTCAGTGATCGTCAATAAAACAAAATTCCATTTTTCTCGGTTGAAAACCAATAGGTCGTGATGGTATGTTTTAAGTGTAAGTTTCACGTTTGAGGGGTTTAAACCGTGACATCTACAAGTTTTCAAAAGTGGACCAACGTGTTTATTTCACGTCTTGTCATTATACCGGGTTGAAGAAATATTGTTTAGACCACTTTGTTTGATATAATCACAACAATTTAACGCAAGTATGGGAATTGAACTCATATCTTCTTGATTAAAGCCCAACGCTTTATCAACTGAACCACTGAATCGGTTGAGTTCAAGGGTGTGTATTGGACGGGGTTTTATTGCGGGTTTGGTTTTATTTGTTTGAAAAATAAATATAGAAATATAATTTGACACAAGAGGGCAGTATAGCCCTATTTATGGTTTTGAGTTTAAACTAAACCGTATCATCCACACGTTTTCCAAAGTGGACCAACGTGATTATTTCACGTCTTGTGGTGATATGGGTTGGGCACTGAAGTTACAGGAGTTTCTTCCCGTTGCTAAGCAATGCAGTAGGCTACATCAAAGTACCACGGTATTACCATCTCTAATACATCATTATACCACACCACTACCATCCCACTTTACTGTATGTGTGTAAGGGGCTGACAAAATATTATGTAAGAAAGTTAAATGTTCTGTTAAATAATTCATGAAGACAAATATACAAAATGTAAAGAGTGAAAGAGAACGTTAAGGGACTATGTTTAATAATTAATTAGGACCATGAAGTTAGATTATTAATAATAAAAAAGGAAAATCTAAAAACAGAAAGAGTCTATTTTACTTTGAAAGTTTGAAGATAATTAACTTGTGGATAACATATACAAATGCGATGAAAAAATAAATTTATACAAAGGAAAATAACTATTCATGCATTAATAAAACATTCTCTCTCCTGTTCTACGATATATATATATATATATATATATATATATATATATATATATATATATATACAAGAACATCATTATTAGCAGATTACTTTTTACTTGTGCAATTATGCAATGCAGTACAATATTGAAATCATTTTAAAGTGAGAAAAATTTTATTTTATTTTTTATTACTGATCATATTCAAAAGTACATACACTTACTACATGTTTACTTTACAACTCAACAGATATTAACAACAACAACAACAACAACAACAACAACACACACACACACACACACACACACACACACACACACACACACACACACACATATATATATATATATATATATATTGTGCTACATATTATTTACAATAAATTAAATTTGAAAAAAATAAATAAATAAAAATGCCTCGAGTCTATTTTTTCCTATTTCCCTCCCTTTTATATGCCACACACAATCAATTTTACATTATAATAATAATAATAATAAAATCATAGACATACGTTGTACACAATGTAAAGGAAAGGTGGAGAGAAGAGTGATATATGTGTGTGTTTGCCTCTTTACAGTCTGGTGTTTGCCTGTTTGGTCTTCGTCATGTGACGGTCATGTGACGGTCATGTGACTCCAGCTCACTTCCGACTCTGCGTGGAAGAGAGGAAAAGTTGTACGTCAGGAGTCAAAAAGTTTTTTTTCTTGCGATTCATTCAGTGAAAAATAGCAGCGCGATATTGTTTAAACACAGCTGCCTTTATCGGAGGATACGTAAGTTTGTGCTGCTGTAGTGAGCGCTGTAAGTCGGAGTAAATGCTCGGGATGTCCGCCAACAGTGTGTCGTATAACGATCAGGGCTCGGTGGAGTCCGGCGTGGACGCGGCGCAGGAGAACAGCAACATCAGCAGCGGCAGTGGAGGGGCCGCGTTCAGCCTCTTCAGCGCTGACTGCAAGAAGTAAGAGTTCACACAACACACACACACAGACACACACACAGACACACACACATCCAGATGTGCACGAAGCAGTCTACGTCATGGTCGTTCACACTAACGTTACTGAAACTGATGTTTTTATGCTGCGTAAATTACTAGTAAGTAAACATACTAGTAAACGTTGATTTAACTCTTTACTTACTGTGGTTTTCAGTTTCCTCAGATAAACATTATTATTTGATAAGATCAACTGCCTCTGGAATATTTGCATGGAGCTAGTCTCTCAGAGTTATCACCACTGTTTGACAGATCTGTAATTTGCCTTCTCGGTTCACTGTAGGCTGTTGTGTGGTCAGTCACAAACGATTTTACATCTGAAAATATATAATAGTCTCAATAAAAATAGCATAAATAGTCAGCATAACCTAGTCTTGTGTTTTGTCTTGCAAATGTATACAGTTGGTTGTTGCAGTCCTCCTCCAGCAGGGGGCAGTATAACTGTAATATTAGAGTACTATTGGTCCTCTGGTGAGGATAGGCTATCACATCAAGTTAGTGAAACTAGGCCTGGGTCATAACATTATTGTTTTTACTTTTTACTAAGGTGTTTCATAAGGTGCCATGAATCTCACTGGATTGATTTACATACTGTATTGTTTTTGCTATTTGTCCAGATTATCTCAGTGTTTGTCTTCTCCAGCCTCTTTGTGAAGGCCATAGACAGGGCTGATGACGTACACCCTTATGTTTTCTTCCCATGGGATCTTAACTCCATTTAGCTCTGTTCCAAGTAATTATGGCACCGAATGACAAATTTCCCTCCTTAGACAGGAAGTCTGATACTGTTTCCTGCATTAATGAGCCTGTATGATGGGAGTCGGATGTATGAGAATTGGGTAATTTATTATGCCGCAAATAGACTTCACTGCTGGTTAGTTTTTATTTATTCACTCTAACTTCATTGTATGGATTTCTTTCTGTTCTTAAGAAGGTCATTGTTTGTGTGTGGTATTGTTTGCTTTCTAAAATCTGCTTCTTGAATTCAAGAGCATGGTTTTCTGCCATAGCTGATGTTTAAGATGATTTGTGTGTGTGTGTGTTATTGGTATGTTGAGGGTAATAACGGAAGGATTCTTAATGTTATTTAGGCCTAACTGAATTGGCTCTCTCACATGACTGCAAGCAGGAGACTGAAGTCATGAGGACAGAGAGAGAAGCCTTGAGAATGAGACACAGGGACAACACACTGAGAACACGCACTTAAAGGCACAGTACACCAAAAATTTTATAAATAGTGTCAATTTACTCACCTTTTTATGTTGTGGCAATTAACAAACCTCTATGACCGACTTCTCTGTTACAAAACATTAGATAGGCCTATATTAGATTTAAATTGTGATAGTGGTGCACTATATATTAGCCACCGATATGGTCAATTTTTTACACATCGGTATCCGATGTCAAAATAAAGTGCCTAAGTTATGACGTCACTTTGTTGGCCCAAACATGGAAGTGAGTTAGCACTTTTTAGCACTTCATGTTCCCTCGCCCTAAAGTCAATGGGTTTTTTGAATGGGTTTTGCTGAATCGCCTGAAATAAGGTCTGTGGTGAAAAAAGCCTCTAAAAATTTTCACGTTTTGATCTGTGACATAAAACACACCAGTTATAACCTGCTTGTGTTTTTTTTAACTTTATATAGGCTTCAAAATGTATAAATTTTGTATTAACTTGTAAGATTATCTTAATAATCTTGACAAACAAATATTATCTTGATAGACAAAACGTGTAAGGGTCACGACTCACAACTCTTTGTTAAACACAGATCTTAATTTTTTTGCGATTTTCCAAAAGTCTATGGGGAAAATGCATTGCTTTTTTATCGAGCGAACCCATGCGCCACTAGCTTCCGAGTTGTCCTACAAAGTGACGTCATCACTTCGGCACTCTATAGGGCCAATGTGAACCCTGAACAGGCCGATAATCATTCCTGTGTATTTGCAATAAACAACAAATAAATTGTAATGGAACAAAGAAAAATAAAAATAGCAACCAGAATAGGCCAATTTGTTTTTTAGAATCATCAGCCATGAAAAATCATGATCGGTGGTGCTTCGGAGAGGTTTTCCATGCTAAGCTTATCACATAACTGCCCCGGTGCCGCCCTTCCACTCATGTCACTTTTTTAAAATCCCCATACAGCGCGAAACATGAGTCCCGCAAACACGGCGCCAAGGAGCTTGTATGTAATCGGAGGACAAATGGCTCCTTTTTAGTTTCAAAATGGTTTGGGTGCAAGGTGATCGCCTTGGAAATAAAGGCGTTAGTCTAGCGTTAGAAACTCATTTGAAACATTGCCGTGGCTCATTTAACGTTAGTGCTAACAATAATAAAGAAAGATGATGATCATCATCTCCTTATCTGTTACGACTGAAATGTAGATGTAATGTATATTTACAAATTTAACTCACACACACTATTTTCTTTGCACGCTTCATCCTGTCATCTGCCCTGGCTCTAACCTCTAGTGTTTTAGCCTGAAGCCTTTACTTTTCGCAAATCTTGTGAGCGCGCGAACCCAAACGCTGTGACCTTGCGCCAATTGTTTTTTTTTTTTTTGCCGACAACTTTGATCGGTTAACGTTGATGCGGTCAACCATCGGTCCAACGGTCATCGTTTAACATTCCTAATACTGTTTAATCCAACAGATTCAATGCAGTGTTTTCAACCAGTTGAATAAGGTCTTCAAGGCCTAAAACACATTTGCCTGGCCATATGCATAAAGTATTCTTCCCGTTCCTGCCTCCAGTTCACTATTTGGGTTTGACTTTTGTTTCAGACTTGTTATATTTTGTTGCCTTGGTTAGCAGAGGAAGTTTGTTTCACGTTATCAGAATAAGCAGACCTGCCGTGAATGAAGAACACAGGCAAAGAACACGGTTCTGCAGAGGTGATGAAAGTCTTGGGTTGAAGATAAGAGCCTCTATGCTTCCTCTGAAGGGAGGCGACCGCTGCCGCAAAGAAATACCACAGCTGGACTTCCTTTGCGTTTTACCTACTTCTCAGTTTGGCTACTATTCACAACTGGCACTCAAAGGGACCCAACTTGCAAGCTCTGGATCTAGTTGAGCATCTTTGGTTGAGCATTCCTGATAGTTTCAGACATCAGGAGCACCTTCCAGCCTTGTTGTTTTGAGCTCGCTGGACTTTTTTCCCCTTCCCCTCTTCCTAGTTTGGCTAGCCACGTCTGGCACTCAAAAGGATGCAACTTGCAAGCTTTGAATCGGCTGAGATTGAGCTTCTCTCAACCTAACTGAGACCTGAGGCTTTATCATGCTCTAATGGAAAACCAAAAGCAAGAAGCATCTTTGCAAGAAGCAACTGAATATATATCAGGAGAACTGGGATTGGAATTCAGGCTTCAGTCTATGATAAGAGTGAATCATTGTAACCTTGCTGGTCTCTCAGCGCTCATGGATTTAATTAATGTGTGATGGTCACACTGGATGGTTGTGCGACTGCTGCACGTGACCATTAACCAGATGATTGAGTCAGACTGGAGGATAGTGCTATCTTGTCCCTCTCTGGTCCTCTTGACGGCATTGGTGGAGAGAAAGGACCCAGTAAACATCGTCTTTCATCCCCTGTCAAACTTTCTCTTGGCTTTTGTTTCTGAGATCTGGTCTTCTGGGTCTATTTGAAGAAATGGTTGATCTTGTAATCCTGTTTGGATGGTTTCTTCATGGATTTACAAGGATGAGAGAGGTCTGAGAAACCTCTGGTGATGGACCGATGAATGGCTTTTTTTATCATTTTGACCTTCTCTACCGCTGTGGTTTGTGGTTTGTTATTCTGTACATGTGTAAGATGAACGGAGGATTGGGCAGCTTGCGCTTGGAGGCCGCTGGAGCGTTGCGGACTGCTCTCGTCTCTGCCGAAAACCTTCAACTCTCACTAAAAGCAGACCTCAACTCGGAGGAACAGGCTCTGACTAACAACCACAGCAGTGGTAATGGGGAGAAACCAAGCAGAGGGTATGAGAAATGCTCAAGAAAACATGTTTTCTGGAAATAAAAGTCAGGATTTTCATGCCCAGCAAGATTATATTACTTTGAAACAAGGAATTTGTTTCTGAGGTGGAAAAAATAGTCACAGATCTAGTGGTTTTCAGTGCTTTCCTCCTTCGCTTCTTTATCTGTTTATTAGATTGTCAACTCATTCGTTCGTTCGTTCATTCATTCATTCATTCATTCAAACACTCACATGACGGTATGAACCTCTTTATAGCCTAATCCAGTTCTTTTTGCTTTTAAGTCATTTTATGATATGATTGCAAATGTCTTTAATTGTCTAAAGAATTTTCCTCTCACATGGTATCTATGTAAATGACAGAGTTGTGCAGACAGAGGAATGACTAGCATTCGTACAGGCTGATTTAATATGTCTGACTGTCATCCGTCTGCTTGAGAAGATGATGGTTAATGTCATGGCATGCAGGTTAATCATTTTCAAATCATATGGCCCTGTGCTAGTATATATTATTGTATAGTTAGTATATACTGTATTTAATGTGTGTATGTATGTATATATATATATATATATATATATATATATATATGTATGTATACTGTATATACTAACTATATGTACACTCACCTAAAGTATTATTAGGAACACCTGTTCAATTTCAAATTAATGCAATTATCTAATCAACCAATCACATGGCAGTTGAATGCATTTAGGGGTGTGGTCCTGGTCAAAACAACCTCCTGAACTCCAAACTGAATGTCAGAATGGGAAAGAAAGGTGATTTAAGTAATTTTGAGCGTAGCATGGTTGTTGGTCCAGACCGGCTGGTCTGAGTATTTCACAATCTGCTCAGTTACTGGGATTTTCACATGCAACCATTTCTAGGGTTTACCAAGAATGGAGTGAAAAAGGAAAAAAAAACATCCAGTATGCGACAGTCCTGTGGGCGAAAATGACTTTTGGTCATTTTGCTAGAGGTCAGAGGAGAATGGCCCGACTGATTCAAGCTGATAGAAGAGCAACATTGACTGAAATAACCACTCGTTACAACCGATGTATGCAGCAAAGCATTTGTGAAGCCACAACACGCACAACCTTGAGGCGGATTGGCTACACCAGCAGAAGACCCCACCGGGTACCACTCATCTCCACTACAAATAGGAAAAAGAGGCTGCAAGAGCTCACCAAAATTGGACAGTTAAAGACTGGAAAAATGTTGCCTGATCTGATGAGTCTCGATTTCTGTTGAGACATTCAGATGGTAGAGTCAGAATTTGGCGTAAACAGAATGAGAACATGGATCCATCATGCCTTGTTACCACTGTGCAGGCTGGTGGTGGTGGTGTAATGGTGTGGGGGATGTTTTCTTGGCACACTTTAGGCCCCTTAGTGCCAATTGTGCATCGTTTAAATGCCACGGCCTACCTGAGTATTGTTTCTGACCATGTCCATCCCTTTATGGCCACCATGTACCCATCCTCTGATGGCTACTTCCAGCAGGATAATGCACCATGTCACAAAGCTCGAATTAAGGGTGCTCAGATTGATCGGTCGCGGATCATAATCGGCAGATAATTGCTTTGGGATGTGTGAACTGAAAATGAATGGGGTTCAATGCTGGAACTATCAGTGGTTGGAACTAATAGGCGGGTCCATGACGCGTTACTTCCGCATTCCTGAGTTACAATGGCGGTCTATGGGACTGTCATAACTCTCTGAATACATGGCTCTGACTAGCTCTAAACAAGTCAATCTAACCATGTGACCAGCAGTGGTGGCTTTCTTAATCTAAAAAATTATTTGAAATAATTTATCATTATTTTTACTTATTGTAAAAAATTTTTTTTTTATCAAAATGTTGTGCTTAAGTAGTACGCTTTTGGTAGAGAAATGAATCTAATAATCTCTATCCCCACTCTCTCTTTCTCTGTCTCTCTCTTCCTCTCTAAATGCCCACAAAATCTAACTAAGCATCCCAGAAAAAAAGCAAAGTTATAGATATACAGTATACAGATATGGAAGTTGTTAGTTTTTTGTATTTTTTGTTGCTGTGCACTTTACTACCTGTGGTCCTTAGAAAAACTGATGGCTGACTGATTTAAAAAAATTACTGTATTTTGGCTACATCCGTTTTTGGTGCAGCTTTTAGTTTAATTTAATGTAGTCTAAAAGACTCAGATGTTCTGTCTTTTATATTAATTTTTACAGGAAAGTTGTATTTGTCAAGCCCTAAGCTGATCCCAATAACCAAACACAAGCTGCTAAGTTAATATGCTGGACATGTTGCTTGACAATAAATATACAGGTGTCAATTCATGATACATTTGGTCTTCTCTTAAATGTAATACTTAATGTACATTGTTGTTAAATATAGTTTAATAAATAATGCTACATGATAAATAGAAGGCTTCAAATAGACCCTGTAATCGGTTATCGGTATCGGGTGAGACAGTAATCAGAGATCGGCCCCAAAAATCCTGATCGGAGCACCCCTAGCTCGAATATTTTCAAATTGGTTTCTTGAACATGACAATGAGTTCACTGTACTAAAATGAGCTTTGTGCCTTGGATGTGTGCATCCCACAAATCTCCATCAACTGCAAGATGCTATTCCTATCAATATGGACCAACATCTCTAAAGAATGCTTTCAGCACCTTGTTGAATCAATGCCACGTAGAGTTAAGGCAGTTCTGAAGGCGAAAGGGGGTCAAACACAGTATTAGTATGGTGTTCCTAATAATCCTTTAGGTGAGTGTATATATAATTGAGGATTTTGTTTTGTATTTAGAAATAGTTTTTCAGTAGTTCTACTGTTTTGAAACAAAAACAATGCCATTGTAAATTATTTATAATAGATATTATAGTGGTAATACAGATTTTTTTTACTAAATAAAAAGAACTGAATGTTAATTAAGAATAAATTCATTCAGTTGAAATGAATTGACAGCTCTACTCTCATTCCATCAGTACAACTATATCATTGTAATGTCGAATGTCAGTGACTCAAATGGTTCATCATAGGTGTTTACATGTGAGTTACTGTAACACTGAATCATCTGTTTCTCTGCAGAAATGATGATCTGAAGGAGATGCTGGAAAACAACAAAGAGTCTCTGAAACTGGAGGCTATGAAGAGGATAGTCGGGGTACGTCCTTGTGGGAGACCGAGGGCTTGTATTAAGATCATATAAAAAATGACCAGTGTGAAGCTTCATTCTTCATTTTCATCTCTCTTATCAGTTGATTGCCAAGGGTAAGAATGCATCTGAACTTTTTCCAGCTGTGGTGAAGAACGTCGCAAGTAAAAACATTGAGGTAAGAAAAGATATAAAACGCTTGCATACATATCCTCACACAACAGGCATGTGTTGAATCATTTTTCCTTGTGTGCTCTGGTTTGATTTGAGAGTGAAAATCGTTCAACAGTTGTGAGGACCTCTGTGGTCAGGGGGCTATTTTTGATCAGGCATCTGACAGGGAAGCCCTTGTTGATGAAGAATGGATGTTTAGATGGAAAGAAGACTGTTTGGACAGGAGATGAGATGTGGTTGGGAAAAACGTCCAGGCTGAAGAGGACGGATTGTGTTTTGAGGGGCCGGTGTGTAATTGGTGGTCTAGGGGCCCAGTCACGTTCTCTCTGTCTCCCTCTCGTCTGACGCTCCACACTGGGCAGCTGTGTGCCGAATGCTGCCGCCCTCTGGAGCTCAGAGACACGGGGTCTCTGCCATTGATCCACACACACACACACACGACCCTTCAATAAGCTCCACCCCGCTTTAGTTAAATTTGCTAACTGAGACAAGCTGAACAAAATATACTATAGGAGTAAAAATTTAATTAATTCCAGTAAAATGTTCATTATTGATATATTTTTGGGGGGTTTAATTATGTAATGGCATAACATATTTCTCTAAAGAAATTGTTCAATTACACCATAATGTTTTAAACTTTTTGATGCCATAACCGCAAAAAAAAAAAATGAGGATACACTTACATGGGGCTCCCCTTCCTAAACATGATACTGGCAATATTTTCTTAAAGTATAAAGGTCTATAAAGGTGAACGATGATAATAATACTATAAATATGTTTAAAATATAATTGGGAAAATATTGCTATATATTGCTTGCTGTGAGGTTGAGGTCTCTTTATGTATTATCTGTTAATTAGAATGATTACTTAATACTATCTTTATTTAATTTTGAATTTGAATGATACGTCTTTATTTTTTTTTTTAGTTTTTACTTACTTTATTATTATTTGTATTTATTGTTTTATTGTATTGCTAATTTTATTTAGCTTTATCACTGTTACTTTATTACTTTTAATTAAATTTATTATTTTTTTAATTTACTTTATTACTTATTTTAATTGCCTTTTTCTTTTTTCTCTGAGCATCTCCGGTGGATCCCCTGGCACATTCCTCCATTTGAAAACCCCCGCTTTAATTCACAGTTTTCTTAGTATTTATTAAAGATTTGGTAAACACATTAGAATAGCTTTTTTTCTTTGCGCTCCTTGTGTCCCTATTTCAAACGACCTATGAACAACAATCTTGCGTGAAAAAACAAGCCCTCTGTTCCTCATGTAATTCTGTTTCATAAATGCCAGCGGTTCATTTAGCCACTGTCTAATTAACATGCGCACGGATGCTCCAATCCCTGATCAGCAGGCCGCTGTATGTAAATGTGATTAACCAGAGGGGCAGATGGGTAATGTCTCTCTTTATGAAGTGAGTGATGTTTTTCCATTTGGCTGGTAATCGCTGTGGTGATGATGATGGAATGCGTTGCCGTGACTCCCTGATCGCTAATGACCTCTCGTCACCTCGAGAGCTGGACGCAATTAAACGGAGGGCCGACCTTTGACCCTTCACCTTTGAGCACAAGCAGATCAGACTGTTTCATGATAGACTCCTAGTTGAGATGAAAAATGAGTTTGGGATTGGATGATGCTTGATTATCTGACTGCTTCTTAAAGTTTTGTGTTTCTTTCCTGAAGTGTTTTAGTAGGAATCTATAAAACAAACAAAAGCAAGCGAACCCACAAAAACTGGGTTGTTTTTATATTTTGTATTTGATTTGTTTTTAATATTTTGTGCATGTATGCTTTAGCTGAAGAAGCTGGTGTACGTGTACCTCGTCCGGTATGCAGAGGAACAGCAGGATCTCGCCCTCCTGTCAATCAGCACCTTCCAGCGGGCCCTCAAGGTAAGCCCCGCCCCTTTCATCTTCAGTGGTTTAGCATTTGAAAATGCATTATATGTTAGTATAGTCATTTTACAGTTCTTTTAAATCAAATTGGAAAACTTTATAATAAGGTTTTATTAGTTACACTAGCCTTTTCATGAACTAACATTAACATAGATCAATACATACAGCAACAAACTGATGAACTGCTCATGGTTAGTTCCTATTAGTTAATACATTAATGTTAACAAATTAAAAGTATTGTAAGATCATCTTTTTTATTTTGGTGAAATATTTCAATAGCAATATTTAGTGTTTTAGTCATTTTTATATTTTTTTAGTAATAAACATGACAATAGTTATGATTATTATTATTATTATTATTATTTTATAGCCATATTGATGTACAATAACAAAATGTTTGATTGTTTTACCCCTATGTGGTGTAGCTGTAGTCTCCTCCCATTATGTTCCGCCCATTTTTGCATAGAATGGAAATTTTGCCTGTATTTTAGATCAGCACTTATTTAATACATTTTCATCATTTGTGTGTGTGTGTGTGTGTGTGTGTGTGTAGGATCCAAATCAGCTTATCAGAGCGAGCGCTCTCAGGGTCCTGTCTAGTATCAGAGTTCCCATCATCGTCCCCATCATGATGCTGGCCATCAAAGAATCATCCACCGATCTTTCACCTTACGTCCGGAAAACCGCCGCTCACGCCATTCAGAAACTCTACAGGTAATCTACAGATGTCCTCACTGAATGCTAATGAATGAGGGTGTTTTACAGAGGTCTCTGCTTTTTTGTTTCCAGTCTGGACCCTGATCAGAAGGATCATCTCATCGAAGTGATTGAGAAACTCCTGAAAGACAAAAGCACGGTAAAATATCTCGACACACACACAAACACAACCAGTTTTTCTATTCTTGAGCTATGACTATAATCTTCATAGTTAATAATAGCTCATTAATTTTACATATAATTGAGATTTAATAGAATTAAATGGTCAGTTTATTTTATGAATAGTTTTTCTTCTTCAGCATATATTGCACTAGGTTAAACGTTATTTATTATTTATTTAAAATTAATTCATTACTTATTGAATAATGACTAAAAATGGCTAACTTAAAAATTCAAAATATTTCTATTTTTGTTCCTCCTTTGAGGAGTTTTATTAAGCCTTTACTTAACATGCTACCCTCCCGAAAAAGAGAGGAATAAATATGTAGTAGTGTGGGATGACTATATGGGGTTATGATTTAATTCTCACAGTGATGAACATCATTAATCACAGTGTATATTGTAATTGTGTTGAATAATGAAGCAGATCTGTTTTAGCTGAAGTCTATCCATTCTCATTTAAGTCGGCGTGAAACGGAAGTTGCGATTGTTCTCTATTGTGACGTATGTTTGAGTTAAGCGGCACAATGTATATCGTAAGTGGTGTTAAACGAATGGGATGAATTGAATGAAACTAATAAAACCCAATGCATTGATTTTTACATTAACTTTCATATACAGCTCTTAACCAGCAGATGGTGCAACAACACCACATTCTTCCTTTCTCACCTCCCTATCTCTATTCTTCTCTCTATCTGAAACGCTACAATATCCCCACTAGGGCCTTAGACAAAGTCTCAGCGACGCATTATCATAAAGCACGTCCAGGTCTGAATTACGTCTGCTCGTGATGTGGGGTTTCAGCTCACGTTGTCATGTTTTTTTATCCTCTTAGGCTTTTAGTGCAGAGCTGTATTTCACCTGTAGAGCTTCCCCGAATATGCACTGGTAAAAGTTTATTGTGACTTACAGTAATGGACATCTCTATGAGCTTCCACTGTGTTAGTGTGTACAGGAAGCTCACTGCGATTTGTGTTCCTGCTCAAGAAATATGAGTACGCATGTGTGTCTTCAGTGTGACCGGCAAGCATGGCATCAATCACAGCGACGGCGTTCCAGCATCTCTCTCTATCTCTCCTCGCTCGCTGATGACCCAGCATTCCCTGTTTCCTCTCCCGTCAGTACGCCCCGGCCTTAATTAGAATTCATGACAAAATGGATCCAGGGAAACGTCCTGTACCCTTCATAATTTTACAGGAAATTTATTGTTATTAGAGGAACCATTTGCTTAGTGTGATTTTTCCATTAAGGTCTTGTCAAGCAGCAGAGATAGCAGAGGTTCGTTGATGAGGTGTGTGTAAGTAAGGGCTTTGTTGATGGTGTGTGTGTGTAAGAGCTTTGTTGATGGTGGATGGAGTTTACCTTGGAGATCTTGTTGGGTAATATGGGAACAGAAAGATGGGGAGAAGATGGCTAAAGATGAACAGTAAATAGAAACATAGACCAAAAACAACTGTTCAGTAGAAGAATTTAAAGTGTAAATTTTACCCATCAGTTTTAAAGAGTTAGTTCACCCAAAAATGAAAATTCTGTCAGTATTTATTTACTCACCCTCATGTTGTTCCAACCCCGTAAGACCTTCGTTCATCTTCAGAACACGAATTAAGATATTTTTGATGAAATATGAGAGCTGGATCTCTCCTCCATACTAGTCCATAGGCTTCTTGAGCAATTGAAACTTGCCGGCCTCAAAGTTATTAAAGACATCGTTAAAATAGTCCAAGTGACTTCAGTGGCTCAATCTTAACTTTATCAAACGACGAGAACACTATTTGTGCGCAAAAAAACAACAAAAATAACGACTTTATTTCAACTATTCATTTACTTCTCTCTCGCCTGGAGTCAGGTTACTAGTGTAATAGCGTAAGCTTCTGTTATTGTACGTCACACGCATCACACACATGACCAGCGTCGGCCAATAGTGAGCTACGTGTGACGTAGCTTTACGCAATCACACTACGTTAACTGACTAGAGGCTCATAGAGAAGGAAGTGAATAGTTGAAATAAAGTCGTTATTTTTGTTTGTTTTTTGCGCACAAAAAGTATTCTCGTCGCTCGACAAAGTTAAGATTGAGCCACTGTAGTCTCTTGGCTTATTTTAACGATGTCTTTAATAACTTTTCGAGGCCGGCAAGTTTCAATCCCTCAAGAAGCCTATGGACTAGTATGCAGGAGAGATCCAGCTCTCAGAATTCATCAAAAATATCTTAATCTGTGTTCCAAAGATGAACGAAGGTCTTACGGGGTTGGAACAATATAAGGGTGAGTAAATACTGACAGAATTTTAATTTTTGGGTGAACTAACCCTTTAAGTACAAAATATTTTTTTTTCCAATTTAGCTGACTTGAAGTATATCAGTTTAGTATACCAAAAGTGCAATTGCAGGGTCTTTATATTAAGTACATACTGTGTGTAAATGTAATTTGTAGTATAGAAATTACAAATACATTTGAGTATATTTATTTATTTACTCTTAACTAGGGTTATAAATAATGGATGTTGCAAAACAGTAATTCATGGCTGCTGTGAAATATTTACAGTTACCGATATGATAATCATTTTTGTTTTCCAGTTCATTTTTTGTAAAGGGTTTAAGGGATCCGTTACCTGTAATTTCTTTCTCTCAGAGCTAGAATTGATGTTGCATTATGATGAATGAAGCACCTGACCTGCTCAAACTCTCCCTCTCTCTCTCTCTTGCTCTCTCTGTATCTCTATCTTTGTGTTGTTTTCACACACTCTCTCTCATATACTGTAGTTCATTAGTCTAAAGTGAGAGTGGTGTGTTATATTAGCTTGGTGGGAAGCAGAACAGGTTGTCATCTTCCAAGCATCTGTTTGTTTTGAGACCACACTGAGGTTTGTAATTACGACGCATATATAACCTAATCAGCTTAATTTGCAATTATAAACCTCCAGCACAACTTTAGGGTTGCTGCAGGAGAAACGGGTGAGTGATAATTGCACAGAAGCTGTGGAGGTGTGTGTTGGTTTTTTTTTTTTTTTATAAATTATTTTTCAATTAACTCTTTCATCGCTGTGTGCTTTTTTCTGAGTTGTAGCTAATTTGTAGATAGTACCTCCCAAATATCTGTATTTTTCATTCTATGGCAATTTTCATAAAAGTTGAACATTAATATTAATGGTATGGAATTATTTGATTGACACCACTTGAATGTGTAACAACCATTCCAAATCAAGAATTCTAAACTTAAATTTACCATTTCTAACAGTTTTAAACCCTGCTTTTTTTCATGTGTTTTTTGTAGCTGGTTGCCGGCAGCGTGGTGATGGCTTTTGAGGAGGTATGTCCAGACCGGATCGATTTGATCCATAAGAACTATCGGAAGCTGTGCAACATGCTGGTGGATGTGGAGGAGTGGGGTCAGGTCGTCATCATACACATGCTGACACGCTACGCCAGGACGCAGTTTGTAAGCCCGTGGAGAGAGGTGAGCTTGTGTGCTTTCATTTAATCAATAAGCACAAATTGTATTTAATTTATATATTTTTAAAGTTCAGCTATCAAGAAAAGCGGTTTCAGTTGGACACGAAATTGCTGATCTGAATTTCATTTTCTTTTATCTTTTTCAATGCTAGCATTGAGGGTTTCAGGTATGAAGGAGTGTTGGAGAGAGGACTATATATGCTATTATTCTAAATTATGCTATGTCGCCTCTTTATTCAGTTTTGGCTTATAGTTGGTTCGATTCATTAGATATTTGTATTAATTTGTTTACTAATCTGTGTGTGATTGTAGGATGCAGTGTTTGATGAGAACAGCGAGAAAACCTTTTACGATTCTGAGGAAGAGAGGAGAGTGGAAGAGCCCAAAACGTACGTCATGGATCCGGACCACAGACTCCTGCTTAGAAACACTAAGCCACTGTTGCAGAGCAGAAACACTGCAGTGAGTACACACACACACACACACACACACACACACATTGGGTTTCCATGTATACTATGGCGACTTTTTATGGTTATGGTTGGGGAATTTTTATACTGTACAAACTGTATATTCTATCCCCTAAATGTATTGATTAAACCCTAAACCGTATGATTTATACGCTGTTTTCCTCATGGGGACCAAAACATTTCCATTTTGTCCCCACAATGTAGGGTAGTCCCTGAACCACACACACACACACACACACACACACAACCTCTTACATAAAATGATGACGACATTTAATTTGTTAGACAAGATGTTGCTTTGCACTTTTAAATGTTACATTATAATATGAATCATTGTATTTTTTTAATATAGTGTATTATTATTATAGATAATACTATTTAGGCTATATCTACTTTTTCACATCTCAAGATGAAAGTATGAAAGTTGTCTAAATTGATCTTTTGAAGCTTTTTTATAGGTGAATAAACATCTAGTCAAATATTACTGATGCAATTCTTGTAGTTTGCTCCATTTTTAGCTGATAGTAACTTCTTTTTTGCTTTATTAATTCATAATTTATCTGTAATATTACTCAAATACTCTCTCATTTCTCATCTTTCTCCCTCTCTTGTGCTCTTTCAACTTTGAGCAATAGTGAAGGGCTTCACACCTGTGTGTGTGTGTGTGTGTGTGTGTGTTTGTGTTTGGACCAAGGCTGTGTCAGACACCGCTCAATCACGTTACACACACTCAGCCTTAGAAATGTGCTCAGAAAATGTTATTCCTTCCTACATCACACACACACACACACACACAGAGTGACTCAAGTGCTCCATCAACCTGGAAGCTCAAGGTCTTGTGTGTGTATGTGTGTTTTCTGACGTTTGTGTGTGTGATATGTTTTGATTAAAACTTGTCCTGCTTTGTTCTACACTCAGTGTGCACTCTGTCTTTATCAGCTCTCTCTCTTTCTCTCTGCTGGTTTAGTGGTTGATGTGTTGAAGTCTGCTGTCCTGTTCGTATATTGGGGTCAAAGTAATTTGGGGAAGACAAAATCATTACATACATTGAAGTCTTCCTAATCTATCACCATCTATCTCTTTTTCTATCTCTCTCAAACCCTCCTCTTCCACTTTCTCTGACTTCACATTTCTCTGGGACTCTCCCCACCACGTCTCCCATTAATTTGTCTCTCTTTCTTACCTGTCTATCTCTTACTCTCACTCCCTTTTTAAAAAAACGTACCATGGAAAAAGCGTGCTAATATCGTGTTTTTGGATGCTACAATGCTTGGTCCTTCATTAATATAATCATCTCTTTTTTCAGGTTGTGATGGCAGTATCTCAGCTCTACTGGCATTTGGCCCCTAAACATGAAATTAGCATCGTCACCAAGTCCCTGGTGAGACTCTTGAGGAGCCACAGGTAACACACACTGAGAGAAACGGGGTGGAAATATCTTTATTATCAAATCTGTCAATCTAATTCCTGTTTTTGGTTTCCCTCTCGGCTCTTCTAGGGAAGTTCAGTATGTTGTGTTGCAGAACATTGCCACGATGTCCATTCAGAGAAAGGTACAGACTCAGAGAAGCATTCATCCAACAATGCTAATGATTTACAAGCAATTAGGCATAAATGTGTTGGTCTATGTTAAGTGCTTAATCTGAGGGAAACAGTAAACACTGAGGTAAAATGAGAGGTAGGCCTCAATTCTGAAGGAAATCATGAGGTAAAATATAAATTAAATCATAAGGTAAGATCTGAGGTAAAATGAGAGGTAGGGCTCAATTCTGAGGGGAATCTTGAGGTAAATTATCTTAAGTAAAATAAGAGGCCTCAATTCTGAAGGAAATCTAGAGGAAAATTATAAAGTAAAACATATAACGGAAGATCTGAGGTAAAATCAGAGGTAGGCCTTAATTCTGAGGGAAATCATGAGGTAAATTATCTTAAGTAAAATAAAGGCCTCAATTCTGAAGGAAATCTAGAGATAAAATATGAGTTAAATAATAAAAAAAATTTTTTTTTTTAAATAATAATATAATACACTGCTCTAAAAAATAAAGGGAACACTAAAATAACACATCATAGATCTGAATGAATGAAATAATCTTATTCCAAATACTTTTTTCTTTAGTTAAATGTGCTGACAACAAAAATCACACAAAAATTATCAATGAAAATCAAATTTATCAACCCATAGAGGTCTGGATTTGGAGTTTGATTGACTTGGAGTTACATTGTGTTGTTTAAGTGTTCCCTTTATTTTTTTGAGCAGTGTATAATATAATCTTTTTTGTAATTTTTTTTAAAATCTTTATTTGTTTGTTTTATACTACTCTGAGCAATGTTTGAACTTTGTACTTTCAGCACTTCTTGTGTTATCTTGTTATTGCCTCTTCACAATGACTTGTTTGATATAGTCCTCAGATGTAAGTCGCTTTGGATAAATGCATCTGCTAAATGACTAAATGTAAAATGTAAATGTAATGTAATTGTAAATCATGAGGTAAATGATCTTATGTAAAATCAGAGGCCTCAATTCTGAAGGAAATCTAGAGATAAAATATGAATTAAATCTTAAGATATGATATGAGTTAAAATGAGAAGTAGGCCTCGATTCTGAAGGAAATCTAGAGGTAAATCGTAAGGTAAGATCTGAGGTATAATGAAAACAAAAATCTGATGTTACAGTAGGTGTAAATTCGGAGGTGTAAACTAAGATGTATGCAGGTAAACAGTGAAGGTGAAATGCCAAACACTAATATAGAATCTGAGGTAAATGCTGAGGTAAAAAGCCTTAAGGGAATCACCGAGGTTACTAAAAAAAAAAGCAAGGTACACACTATAATCTGATTTGAAGAGGTAAAACCTAAGGATTTTTTTTTTTTTCAGGGGATGTTTGAACCCTTCATGAAGAGCTTCTATGTGAGGTCTACAGATGCCACTCACATCAAAACACTCAAGGTAAAACAGACTTGCCTTCATTTCATGATTGTTTTGTGTTACATCGCAGTGTCGTGCCGATGTTTTGTGGGTTGTCTGATGTTTATCTCATCTTTTCAAATTCTTCAGCTGGAGATTTTAACTAGCATGGCTAATGAAGCAAATATCTCCACCATACTGAGAGAATTCCAGGTAAAGTTTCATAGATTAAATTGATTTGTTTTCTCTTATTTTCTCTGTGTTTGCGAATTAAGCTTTACTCTTACCTGAAGGAGGGCTGTGTTTCAAAACCTATTCAGCTGCCTACCTAGACAGCATTTTAGGCATCATAAAGCTGGTTGGCCGGTTTTGGTCTTCTAGTCTAGTTATAGCTGGTTTAGCAGACTGGTTTTAATGGGGTCTTGGCCACTTTAGATGGTCAGGCTGGGAGACCAGCTTGACAAGCTTAAACCAGCTAAGGCCAACCAATTATCAGCTTAGGCTTGTTTTAGCTGTTTTTCTGCAGGGTGAGGTTGAGATCTGTTCTAAGTAGACTTTTGAGGGGAAACAATGAAGTTCAGTTTTAAAATGGCAGTTTTAAGCAAATGTTTGTGTGTTCCAGACATACGTGAAGAGTCAGGATAAGGCGTTTGCTGCGGCCACCATCCAGGCCATCGGCCGGTGTGCCACTGACATCTCTGAGGTGACCGACACCTGCCTCAACGGCCTGGTCCTGCTGCTGTCCAACAGAGATGGTAATTGTACACTAACCTCATGAGCCTTTTGCTTTAAAATGTATTGTTCAATTATGAGCAGCAGTGCTTATCATTGCCTGATGGCACTACGATGAAGTTCATTATGTCTTGTAAAGACAAAATTGACAAAGCCATTATCACCACAGATGAAGATAGTTTCAATGACTTCTAAAAAACTCCTCCCCCCCAAAAAAACATTTTTTTTTTTAACTTTAAACAATAGGATATAAACAATAACACATACTGGTGTTGATATTATTTCAGTAGTTTAGTTCATCTACAAACTACAAGCAAAAACGTAACTAACTACATTGACATTATAGTGCGAGTGATATTTAAAATCAGATATTTAATGTATATACATATACTTTCTGTGTTGATTTCTCAATAAATCTGGTCTGATCTTTATTTAAAACACAATTATAGATAAACAACTAATAACACCCAAATTGTACTTTTTACATTGATTACTCAAGAGTATTCAATTCAATAAACATTCACAGTGTAGGGTGAAGAAACTAAGTAAAACCTTGGATTTAGTCATTTCTTTAGTGGCAAAACCTCTGATATAATTGTATAATCAGAGGAATGTTTACCTGACACAATGAGGATCCTACTATACTATAGGATATACTATAGCACAACTGATGAAACTTGAAAAACACTATATTTGAGTGTAGAATATGCAGTATTCACCTACATACAGTATATGGATCATGGGGACTCAATGAGTCTGTGAATCAAACAGCTTGATTTATCTTAATCTGATTGAATTGATTCACTAAAATAACTCCCAGACTTGACATATGAGAGCGAGAGGACATTATAGGAGCGTGTGAATGATTATTTCCTCACTTCGCTCAAATGTAAAGCTGCACGCACAGTAAATTATATTAACTGCATGCACAGTAAGTTACAATTAGATTTCTCCTTTTCCGTAGTTACTCCACAAACACTGGTTACGACAGTTAGTTATTGTTACTACAGGAAACAAAAAAAAAATCATACTATATTGGTGTATTTTACGTGTTTCTTGTCTTTGTAGAGACTGTTGTCGCGGAGAGTGTGGTGGTCATCAAGAAACTTCTGCAAACTCAACCATCACAGCACAGTGACATCATCAAACATATGGCCAAACTCTTCGACAACATCACTGTGAGAGACTTGCACAATAATACACAACAGTAGTGCTGTTGTCTGTGCAACTATAGTCTGATTAGGTTTTATTTACATCATATAATATTACAATTTGATGTTCTGTGTATTTGGTGTCACACTTTTTTCTTTAGGTCCCAATGGCGAGGGCCAGCATCCTGTGGCTGATGGGTGAATACTGTGAACACGTGCCTAAAATCGCCCCTGACGTCCTGCGAAAGATGGCCAAGACCTTTACTAGTGAGGAGGACATTGTCAAACTGCAGATCGTCAACTTGTCTGCCAAACTCTACTTGACCAATTCCAAACAGGTGAAATCAAATCACACTGTGTGTGTGTGTGTGTGTGTGTGTGTGTGTGTGTGTGTGTGTTTTGGCTGTGCTTTATCTCACTTTCTTTCTCTCTTACAGACAAAATTGCTGACTCAATACATATTGAACTTGGGCAAGTACGATCAGAACTATGACATCAGAGACCGAACACGGTTCATTCGTCAGTTGATTGTTCCAAACGAGAAGAGCGGAGCCCTGAGCAAATACGCTCGTCGGATCCTGATGGCGCCCAAACCGGCTCCTGTTTTGCAGTCTGCCTTTAAAGGTTGGTAACATATAGATCACGCATCTGTAATATCTCTCTAAAAATGAATGACTGGTATTACCAGGGTTTTGGGTATCATGTGAATTTTAAAGATTCCAATTCTGATTATCGACTGTGATTCCTAATTTCAATTCCACTTCAAGACTTACTTTTGTAAGTCTTATTGCACAACATTTTATTTTAGCTGAATACCATGAACAAAAATCAACAGGCTAATAACTCTTACACAAGGAACGTTTGCCTATGGTTTTAAAATACCATAGCAATAACAACTAGCCTAACTAATATACTTTTCAAACATTATTAAAGACAAGTAAACACTCAGTACTTAAAAAAGACCAAATAAATGAATTAAACAGTGTTTTAAAAATTTCAGGTACAGAAACAGTAATCAAATGTAAAATAACTCTGCACTTTATTAATAAAATATATCTTTCCATCTATTTAATAATTATCATCTTATATGTTTTGTATTATTGTGTGATATTTATAAAATATAACAATTTGTTTTCGTTTATTTATTAATTCTTCACCTGAAACTGCAGGTACAAAATCGAAATAATGTACATGTAGATTTTCATCCCTGGAAAAGTCATAAAGAGTCATTTATATTTCTACAGTGAATATATTTTTTTTTACAATTTAGTAGTAAAATATTTTATTAGCTAGAAATTGCCTTTTCTCTAATCTCTATAAACATTATTTAAAAAAAAAAAAGACATTTCAAATAATGTAGATTTTTAGGTCTGGAAAATTCTTAAAAAGTTGTTTTAAATTTCTATAGTGAATATTTTGGTTGTTAATAACTATAGTAAAATATTTGATCAGCTAGTTGATCAGCTAATGGCTTTTTGTCATTGCAATCTCTGTTAAAATGAATTTTAAAAATGAATGACCTTTATTACAATTCATGGGAAACCATAAGATCCCTGAAATCATTCTGTGGAAGATATGAACCTACAACCTTTCATCTCCACCCCATATCTATAACCTCTAGGGCCATATCTTTCGTGTTTAAAGCATTTCGTGTTTGAAGCAGTTAAAAAAAAAATCTGACTGAGTCTGTTTACCGTCATGCTCTGATTCTAGATTACACCACCGCATCTATACGAACTTAAGAGTTCTGCTGACATTGATTTCACCCACTTTCTCTTATTACATCACATGATTCCATTGCAGCAGGGCTTCAGAGTTGAAACACACAACACCATCATGGGAATTCTTCCCCGCAGGCCATGACAGCAGTGCTAATGCTAATCCCTAAATGTCAATACAGCATGCAGAAATACTCTGATCTTATCAAACGGCACGCAGTTATTTTTTTCCCGCCCCAGGGCTGGACTTTTTTTTTCTCTGGATTTGCGGCTTGAATCGGGATGCTACGCCATCTGTTCCTCCCGTGCAGAATTGAATTGTTGGATTTTGCATCGTTTGATAACAGACAGTGGAATGTGGGAGCCCCGTCCGCCCCTCACACACCCTCACGTTGGTTTACAACTCCTCCTGTACGTTCACGCACTTCACCTGCAATTAACCAGGAGTAATTACGCTCACGAGCAGGAAAAGGGTGTTACTCATTTGCTCCTGTAGATACATGGATGGATGCATTGATGGATGCATGGATGGATTTGGGTTTTGCGCAAAGGATGCGCTCGGTGTGATTGATGCCGGCTGTCGCTGGGGGTAATTTTTGTTGTGCCGAGTATCGTTCACAGTGCTTGGTAAAGCGTGTCCCGCTCTTAATAGGAGGTAATAAAGTTTGTAAGGGATGATTATGCTTCTCTGTGATGAAACTCAATGCGACATGCCTTTGTGTGTGTTTTTTTTAAGTCACGTGAACTGAAGACGCAATTTGTGACACATAACCTGATCTCTGGGATGAAGGTGAACCATCATGCTTTAGCCGAAAAAAACGTATCAATAGTCCGAACCAGTGCACTGATCATTTACTTAACTACTGCTCCCGATTTTGGCTGCTTTTGTTTTACTACAATGATTTCATGATTGTCCCCATGGTTACTACAGATTAAAATAAATTAGTACACTGAAACATACAGCCATTAGTCTTTATTTCATTAATGCGGCATAAATTTACCCTATAACACTTGCGAGACATTTAACTGCTGCTGTCATTTTTAATATTCTTGGTTTAGATCTACTGTGTGCTCATGTTTATATTCTGCAGAGCCAGAGTGATTATGCGTTCATATACCTTGGTTATTATGGGACGTACCCAGTGTGTTGTGAGAAGGGCACACGGGCAGATCTGAATGCCGTGGCATTTCTGCCAGTTTAATACCAATTACTCAGCAGGTCTCTTGAAGGTCTGTGGGGACACTTATTGCTTTTTTGTTTATTATGACGAAGTAAAGTAAACCCAGAGTTGGGGGCATAAACTAGAAGCCATTTTATTAGTCTTGCGCAGCAAAACTTTTGACTATCATAAGGTATCTTTTCAGCTTATTCAACTCAGTTTGAGTTGTTTTCAATCTTTTTATGCCATATATATGTTGATATGATTTCAAAACTATAAAGGAAGTTGTATATTTTCTTTTTTAGATTAGATTTTTATTGGCCACTTATTGTGCTTTGTTGTTTGTGTAGTACAAGTACATTAATTAATATGATTATTATTCTTCTAAATTGAATTGAATATTTATTAATATTTTTTATTGTAACCTTTTATACAGTGAAAATAATATAAAAAATATTAGTCAAATATTATCTGGAACATATTTAAGTTGGCAATGTATATTCTCTGATAATGAATTATAATAACTTATAAGCAGAATTAAATGGCAGTTGTCAATTTCAGTAAATCTTTGGTGTATTTATTAATTCAAATTATGTATATCTTTACTTTTTTTTTTTTTTTTACTTTATTCATTTTCAGTTAACTTGAATGAAAAGTTTTACCATTGAGTTTTGTATAAGCAGATGTTGCTTTGATATGAAAAACTTAGACATTGCACCGTATTTGATGACATCAACATGTATTTGTCTGTTTTTCAGACCGAGATCGTTTTCAGCTTGGCACGCTCTCTCATTCGCTCAATTCTCATGCTACTGGGTACCTGGAGCTTTCTAATTGGCCATCTGTCGCTCCTGACCAATCAGTCAGAAATGTGGAGGTAGTAGAGCCGGTGAGAATCCCTTTTCTATTATTGCTTTGTTTTTGTTTTATTAAACACATAATCTTCACAAAATGTTAGCAACAGCCCCTTTAACACACAGGGTGGGGTGGGGGGTAAAAGTCTTTACCAATAAATACATAAATGTACTATTCACACATGATCTCTTAACGGGAATTTACCAGTAAAGTCATTCTAGTAATTTTTCTGTAATTTCTGTAACTGGGATTACTGTGTGAAAAGGGCTGATCAAAGTACAGTGTATTTACAGTGCCATGATCCCATCACTTCTCAAATGAATATGACCTCATTTCCTGTTCCTTTGTGTCTGGGGCAGGTGAAAGAGGCCCTGGCACCAGCGCTTGGTAAATCCAAACATCGCAAATCAGATGAGAAGTTCTACTCTGGTTCTGAGGAGGAAGAGGAGGAAGAGGGAAGCAGCAGTGAGGACAGTAGTAGCAGCAGTGGAGGTAAAACATGAGTTCGGCTTGGCTTGTGTAAGATGACGTTTTTTTCAAATCGATCCTCGTCTCAACCTGTTTGTGTGTGATTGTAGAATCAGAAAGCGAATCGAAGAGTGAGGAGAACAGCGATGATTCAAACAAGAGCAGCTCCAGCCAATCAGAGAAGAGCTCCAGTGAATCAGACACTGATAAGAAGAAAACGCAGAAAAACAAAAAGCTACAACAGCAGAAACCAGCCAGCAAAGACAGGTATCAATGTCATATGTTTAAATGTTTGGGGTCAGTAAGGTAAGAAAGAAATGTATACCTTTACTCAGCAAGGATGCATTACATTCATCAAAAGTGACTGTACATTTTATATTGTTGGAATTTCTTTCAAAAAAATACTGTTTTTTCTATAAACTAAAGAATCCTAAAAAAAAACAAACATGTATCATGGTTTCCACAAAAATATTAAGCAAAAAATTTTTTTTCAATATCCATAATAACAGAAATGTTTCTTGAGCAGCAATTCATCATATTAGAACGATTTCTAAAGGACGTGTGACACTGGAGACTGGAGTAACGATGCTGAAATTTCACCTTTACTTTTTAAAATATATTAAAATTGAAAACTTATTTTAATTTGTAATAATACATCATAATATCACGGTTTTTACTGTATTATTGATCAAATAAATGCAGCCTTGAGCATAATCAAAGCATTAAAAATGTAAACTCGAAACAATCAAATAATCTCAGACCCCGTTTACACCTGGTATTAAAATGCGATCTGTATCCAGATAAGTTATCCGGATAATAAGTACTGATTCCATTTACACCTGGCCACATAAATGTGTTTTTGCAAAACGGATATAAATCCGATCTTCACCTCCTGCGTTATATGCAGATTTATTGGATTGCACGCCACCAAAAGCAACAGATCTGAGCGGCATTTTATTGATCATCAGCTAATTTCCAAATCAGAGACATCAATAAGAGAGAGTGGCAACAGGCCTGGTAAGATAATTTTGTTTCTTTACTTGAAGATGTGTTAACTGCGTCTGTGACTTACTTTCACTTTTATTTGCGATGTTTGCACGTTGAATAGACGCTCAGCTGCTCATCTGCGGTGATGCATGTCGCCTGTCGCATCTGACTAGGCTATAACATGACATATAGCCTATATAACACGCTCTCACTCGTTTATTTTTTAGCATTTTTGGGAGGAGTAAAATATACATATGTGGTTTCAACAACCAGATTGCGTTTACATCCGGACACAATGCGAGCCAGACTACCTCCAGATGTGGTCAGGCAGATCCGATCACGATCCGATCACAACGCATTTACACCTTGCATTAACATGCGTTTTTTTATTATCCAGATAACTTATCTGGATACAGATCGCATTTTAATACCAGGTGTAAACGGGGTCTCAGAGACCACAAACTTTTGAACGTTACACAGAAGATATTTTGACGATCGTGGGTAACAAAAAAGTTGACTTCCATAGTATTCAACAGAGGGACAAATGAGTGACAACAGAGGACAGAACTAAACATTCAAACGTAGCCTGGTTACACTTTAGATCTGTGATATTAGTCGGAGTTTATTTTAGATTTCGGCTATTTTAGATATCCATTCAGCTGATTTTCTGAGATTTAGAAGAATATCAGTAACCACCAGACAGTTTCTGGTCTCATTGACTTCCATATACTATGGAAGTCAATGAGACCAGAAACTGTCTGGTTATTGATATTCTTCTAAATCTCAGAAAATCAGCTGAATGGATTCGAAAACGGTAAAACTCAACTGTTTAACTCTGGGGGAGTTGTAAAATGAGCCTATTTCCACAAAAAAAGTGGAGTATCCCTTTAAAGGGGAAGCAGTCTAATAAACATGCTGACGATTGCACCATTACTGTGAATCAAACAACAAAAGGCAAAAAGGAAATCACTCACAGTTCTTGAATAAATAGTTTTAACAAGCATTAATCTATCTATGATAAAGTATGCATTGTTATTTTACATTTGAATACTTTATTATATTTCTTTTTAGACTAATCCTGAACAGTAATGTTGGTAGACCTTCCTAAAATTGAAGCACTGTGTAGGCCTATACAATGTGTATATTTGTTTAATTGTTTATCTTTGTTTAGTATAAATGTATATAGACAAAAAGGACCGATGAGAATACTGTTGAAGTACCGGATCGATAAGCATTATCGGGAATAGTAGTACATCACTACATACAGGTTTGGGAGAACTATCCCTTTAAGGTTAATGGTTTGCTCAAGATTAAATTGCTGCATTTAATACTTACATCACGTGCTACTGCTAATTTTGAAGTGTTTTTCTGCTTAAATATATAGACAGATGGTATGCAAGATTGACTTGGGTCTTCTGACTTCTGGTGTGTTTTGCTCAAGTGTGTGCACATTTGGACACACAATATACAACTTGGGTTATGTATATATATATACATATATATATATATATATATATATGCAGGATGTAAATAAAGTGTGTGTTCAGTGTGTGTTTGGCTGATTGTTTATGCTGCTGCATAAAACGTGACTAATAAAATGTGGCACCAATAATCTCACCCTCCATCTGTTCACACACACACACACACACACACTTTCTCTCTCTTTAACACATGCCAGGACTCAAAAATAAGTAATTCAGTTTTTTTTACAACATTTTTACTGGCCACCCCTCAAAGAAACTGTACATTATATTTTATGTGCTAGAAATATGTATATTTTTCATTCCATTTTAAGTTTAATTTTCAATTAAAAAATCACTAACAGCTATATGCTTAAGTCACAAAAACAATGACTTGCACTGCAAACATCTATGTTTTTTTCATTTTCAAACCATTACTGATGCTTCCAAAAGTAACAACAGTCACATTTGCAATTTGTTAAGAGTAGAAACACATTTAAAATCAGCAGAATTTGCAACAATGTTTAGTCTAACACTTAACCAAATGTTTACATTTTCAAGGCATAAAAAATCACGACCAACGACTTGCTCGATTCTGTATACAAGAACACACGCGCACACAAACAGTTTGTACTTTTGATTGTTGTGATGTAATGTTCCTGTAGTTGACCCTGCTGCCTTCATTAGAGACTGTAATTAAACCGCTAATGCACAAACACACACACACACACGTGTGTGATACACTCTTTGCCTGTTTTGTTTGCTGTTCTGCCATCATTGTGCATAATTTAAGGCTCTCTCCCACATTCTCAACCACCGTGAAATGCTCTCATTAATACACACACACACACACACACTGCTTTAATGGTGCTGTTGAACTGTGCACACTTCAGTTAGGGTGTGTGTGTGTCCACGCCACTTCTTGTTCTGAGCAAATGAAATCCAAAGGCCAAATTAATCTATCTAATCATTTCACAATTAAACAGACATTGTTCCCTCTGCTAATTTCTCTCTCTCTCTCTCTCTCTCTCTCTCTCTCTCTCTCTCTCTCTCTCTCTCTCTCTCTCTCTCTCTCTCTCTCTCTCTCTCTTTCTCTCTATGACCCATTAATAAGTATTTATGCATTTATAAATGTTGTAGTGATTTGTGCAAAAGAAAGGTTATAGATGTTCTAAAGAAGTGAAGTGTGTCTCTTTTTAAAAGCTTTCCTCTTATGATTTTTTACATTTTCAACATTCTTTAGTGTGTAATGTTTCTGTTTGAGCATTAAAAAATTGTCTGCAAAGTTACAAAGTCAGTCCAATGGGAGTTATTCTCTATATCAGTGATTATGGTAAGAGGCGTGGCATTTTCCAAACAAATTTGAAGCGGTTGACCAATCACAACACACTGGTCCAGCCGACCAATCAGCGCACATTGTGCTTTTCAGAAGGAGGGGCTTCATAGAGAGAGGAACTAAACAGAGTGTACAGACTGGAAACAGAGGCGCTGCACCAGTGTAAAATTTGAAAAATATGCACTCAATAAATATGCATATGTGAAAAATTATGCATTTAAAGGGATACTCCACTTTTTTTTGGAAATAGGCTCATTTTACAACTCCCCCAGAGTTAAACAGTTGAGTTTTACCGTTTTCTAATCCATTCAGTCGATTTTCTGATATTTAGAAGAATATCAGTAACCAGACCGTTTCTGGTCTCATTGACTTCCAGTCAATGAGACCAGAAACTGTCTCGTTATTGATTGGAAAAGAAGTGGAGTATTCCTTTTAAAAAAAAACTATTCTTGTCGATCCCAAAAACAAAATCAAGACTTTGTAAAAGGGCGTAATTGGTCCCCTGTACTATCTAGGTTGATTTTGCAGTTATTCATTTGGCTAATGAACTCTAACAAATAGTTCAATTTTGTGTGTGTGTGTGTGATCCTGACAGGAAGCTGAAGAATGGGAAAGCTGCAAATGACAAATCCAGATCCGGAAGTGAATCAGATTCTGAGAGTTCCTCGTCTGAAAGCTCGTCTGAAACCGGATCGGAATCTGAACTGGATTCAAATTCAGACTCGGGAACAGATCAGAAGAGAAAAACACAGTCTAAAACTGTCCAGTCCAAACCGGTTACAAAGGTAAGAAGTACAAGAGAGTACAAACAAACAATTATGAATATGAAGTTTTTCTGCATATTACATGTATGTGTGTAACATCTGCCACCCATGTGTTAATTGAAAGTTTGTTTGTATGTTCAGCAGGCTGAGAAGAAGGAAGTCTCTCTCCTCGATCTGGACGACTGTAAGTTTGTTCTAATGACTTGAGTTAAATTGAGGCATTGTGTTGTTTCGTAATAGAATGGCTATTTTCCAAACCCTGCTGTCTACATAAAGGTTCCAGAAGTCAAAGTCTAATTCATTTCCCCTAAATTTTTAATTATAAATTACAGACCTTTTGTGAGCTTTGAGGTTGTTCATCGATTTTATATGGTTTTGTTGAAGACTTCAGCCTGAATTATTTGATGTTTAACATCAGAATTCCTGGGGGAAAAATTACATTAGTCATGATTCTGCAAGGACATTTCCGCCAATCAGAGAATTGCAGTGTGAAAATTACGAAATCTCATTACAACTATTGCATTAAAAAAAATCTCGAAAAAAAGACAATCCCATAATTAAGACAGTATTGGCTATGACGCAATGACAAGTGCTAGACTAGACAGCTCATTCCAGCAGAGAGGAACAGAGAGAGTGAAAGTTTTGGAGAGTGAGTGTAGTTGAGTGAGCTGGCGGGAGGGAGCATACATTTGTAGTCGTGAGTTAAGATAGGGAAGAGCTGTTCCAGTTGTAGTCCTGAAATCCAGCGTTAAAACTTTGCATTTGGTTCTGACCACAACTGGGAACTGGGCCGAGGGGCTCACGCTTCCGCTACCTCTAACTGCTCTTGGGACTGCTCTGGTTGTGACGTGGGTTCTCTTTGCCTGGTCGCTTCTGGATCATCATATTTAACTTTTCATTGATGAATTATGTGTATAACCCAAAGACAGATGTTAAGGGTAACCCATAGTGATGATTTATGAAAAAAAATAAAAATGACCAAATTTGGAGAAGATACAAGGTGACGATATGGGTTTTAATGTTGTTGTTTTTGTATTTGCAGTCTCGCCCATGCCGGTGACCACACCCAAGAGCTCCATCATGTCTCCTAGTCTTCTGTCTGACCTGCAGGGGCTCTCAATCTCACCCAGCGCATCAGCCTTACAGGTGTGTGTGTGTGTTTGTCCTCTCTGGCTTTTTGTGGTTAGCTCTCTGGAGTACTTTTAGCAGTCATTTCAACTTCATGACCAATCAGAATAAAGTGTATATTTAACGGCTGAAACACACCAAGCTGACGGTTGGCTCTCGGGTCGTTTTTGAGCGTCGGTCGGCTTGGTTTTTCCGCACTATTGGCTCTAGTCGGAAGCCGTCTAGGTTTTTTGGGATTGGTAAATCCCTGAGCATTCGAATACACAAATATTTTCAGAATAACATGAACATCAACTTCCTTCATTCCAGTTGGCTCAGCAAGCTAAGCAAGCGCTGCTTTGTTTATGGTTTCTGCAGTCCTAGTTTCTGTTTCTTTTTTGAATGATGAAAAATAGACTACATGCTGATATAGACGTTTACTTGCATGCAGGAGCAGAACGCATGTGCTAACTGACAACCGCCTTTAGTCCTTTTGGTGTATTCAAGCGACGCTTTTTGGCCGATGCTTTCGTCAACGCTAGTTCTTTGACGTCGGGTATATTCATTCTGTTTTGGTTTATTTTGCATTAATGACCAACTGACTGTATATATTACTTCCTTTTTGTCATTTCCTCTCTAGTCTTTTATTTGAGTCCATCTTGGATGTTCTTTGTCCTGTTGTATTATAGATTGGTTTTTCATTGCCTTCCCTCTTTCTTCTCCACCAGTGTGTGTGTGTGTGTTGTCAGTGTATGTGATTGTTGACCTTTTGCTGTATGAAGGCTCCTTCCTCTCCCGTGAGAGTCCTGTGTCAGGGAGAGAGGGATGTCAAGAGAGCGAGAGGGAGGGAGAGATGTCACTGAGAGATGAATGAAGCATGTGTGGTCATTTCTTCTCAAATACTATCTGTGTCTTTCTCTTTTAGGATTGACACATGAACTGTAATATCCCTACGGCCCACAGACACCTCCTGACAATAACACACACACTCTATACGCGTGTTTATAGACCAGCACTGCTGTCATATTTCCACCAAAAGATTCTTAGTGGGATCTAGACCTTGATCTTATTGTTTGTAATACTTTGTGTTGTTTTACAGTTAATTCTATGCGTACATATAGTGAGATTTTGTGTTGAAAGGAGAATTGGCTTTGGCACTTTAAAAAAAAGATAATAAGCTAATGAGGAACTGGCATTTCAGTGTGACACATTATGGCTTGCTACAATACCATTCAAAAGTTTGAGGTTGGTACATTTATTTGATCAAAATACTTATACAAACTACTTCATCAAATATTATTAGTGTTTAAAAGAATTGTTTATTATTTTAATATATTTTAAAATGTAATGTATTCCTGTGACGCAAAGCTGAATTGTCTGCATCATTACTCCAGTCTGTCACATGATCCTTCAGAAATCATTCTAACATGATGATTTGGTGCTCAAGAAAATCTTCGTTATTATCAATGTTGAAAACAGTGATACATTTATTAGTGTTTCTTGTAGACTAGTAAGTTAAAAAGAACAACATTTATTGGATTGGAGATTTCCACAAACAGTGTAATTTTCAGTAAAACATTCCCTTAAAGAGCTTAAAATTGATTTGATAATATTTTTACTTTGGCTAGAAATAATAGAGAGATTGCAAGAAATGATGCAGTGGAGTGATGTAAAAACTGTTAATACTGAATTAGAATTGAGACTAATGCTGTTAACCAAACATAACTGATGAATATCTAAACACACAGAACCTCATTAGAGAAAGAACAAAAAGCTTGTGGAGAAAATGATAGCAACAAATGATAATGATATATTGTGTAAAACAAGTTTTCTATTAATTTAATTCAAACTAATTTATAGTTTTACATCCCAATTTCTGGTTTTAAATTGTATTATATCATATAATACATTTTCCAGATCCATTCCCCCATGTTCTCGAATTTCCTGTCCTTTCTTCTGATATTATTAATATACGAATTTTAAAAATGCACCCAAAAAAGCATTACTTTCAGCATACGAGCATGCTATTAATGGGTTAGTTCACCCAAAAATGAAAATTCTGTCAGTATTTACTCACCCTCATGTTGTTCCAAACCTCTATGTGTTTATTTGTTCTGCTGAACACAAAGGAAGATATTTGGAAGAATGTTTTGATCAAACAGATCTCATTCCCCATTGACTTGTAGGAAAAAATACATACTATGGTAGTCAATGGGGATTGAGATCTGTTTGATTAAAACATTCTTCCATTCTTCCTTTGTGTTCAGCAGAACAAATAAACACATAGAGATTTGAAACAACATGAGGGTGAGTAAATACTGACAGAATTTTCATTTTTGGGTGAACTAACCCTTTAAACTGCGAACGCTGACAGCGCTGCGGTTGAACTATGATTGCTGATAACGCACGATCCTTGATATCCTTGAAAGAAAACTTTTAAACTTCCATCTGTCAGAATTCCTATTCTCCTCCTGTCCATCACTGCGGGGTTGCCCCGGCGACCTGTATCACGGCGTTGGGCGGGTGCTTTGATTGACAGGCTCGTCAGGACCGGGCTGCCGCGCAGCTAGAAGCGGTTAGGCACAGGTCATTAGAATACTACCCACGAGCCTCGGCGGGCAGGCTAATCAGAGCTGAAATAAAGGGTGAGATTGAGAGAAAGAGAAAGGGCTTATTTAAAGTCAATGCTATGCATAAATACATTACAGGCCGCTATAATCTTAGTCACGGTGGATAAACCTCATCTCTCTCGCTCGCACATACATGCATTCAAACGCGGTCATTTATTATGGTGTGTCACGTCACACAGCTGGTCTTTCTTAGCCGCGTGCATGCAGATGTATGAAAATATATTCATGTGACACGGCCGCGTGTGGGTGTGTGTGACTTTGGCAGGCACGGGTGCGGATGAAATAACGGTGTGTGAAATGGAGAGACACTCCGATGCATTCTGGGATGGTTAGCGGCGGTATTTAGCCGATCCGGGGTCAGCGTGCGAACTATCTGCCTCGGCTCCTCCCGTTTCTAATAACATTTTGACGTGCGGTTCTGCTCTGAAATACTGTTTAAGCTCACGCCGGGGGAGCCGGCTGATAACTTTTCATTCATAATTAGCGCGGGGCGAATGGGGGCCGAATGCGGGGCGTTGGAGGGAAATTGAACTGTCAGTGTAGGGCGAGCGGGGGGCGAACGAGGGCGAGCACGGGCTGGGGGGCGTTTGACCCCATCACAATCCGAGGGCCGCGTCATAATTTGTTCATTTGGTGCCCATCAGCCGGCCGGCGTTGCCGCGGTGACCCTGTTCTTCTCGGAGCACGCTCAGTGCCGTCCTCATTATGACTCAGCAGCAAGGTAGAAACGCACGTGGAGACTCGTGCTGTCAATCACATGAGCTTACACATTTTAGTGTTTTTCGTGCGCACTAGGACAGTTTTGATTTGATTTTGTGTCCGTTCAGTATTTTCCTCAGTTTTTGTGAGACTTTGGTTGGGTGGAGCTCAGGGGGTCTAGGGACATGGTCCCATGAAATTGTTTTTTTTTTTTTAATTTGGATATTTAAAGCTAAATGTATCAATCTGGTTCACTTTGAAAGCAAAATTAAGAGTTCCAACCCCCTTTTAGTGACCATATTTAACGGGGTAAAAAAAGTCTTTGCATTGACATTGACTACTAGACTTTAAAGACTCAATACAGGGTTATTAGTTCACTAAAACTAAAATTAAAAAGGTAAAAACTTTCTTTACTTGAAATGAAATAAATAAAAATAGTTCAGCTTGTTGCCAAGGCATAATCTGTCATTTTCAATAGTTTAAACTATGTACTTAAATAACTGAAATAAATTAATAAAATAAATAAAAAATAAATTAATATTAAATGAATAAATTAATAAAAACTATGTAGTTAAAATGAATCTGAAATTATAAAAATAAAAACTAATTCGAAAATATGAACAAAAACTATAATAGTATCTCTATTATACAGTATTATGTTGCTATAATTTCACTGGCCTCTTTTTTTAGTTGTGATACTCTCAGTCTTTTAGGAGGCCAAACAATTGAATATAATAAAAAGAAATGATGTTATAATATAATATCTAAGATTTACTTACTGTATATTATAGTACCTCTGATCTGTAAAATAAAAAATTATGTTCCATAATAGCTAAAATAATAAATATTTTACTTTACAGTAGTTAATCCCCCAAGCTTTTAATTTGCCGTATATCTGCAGAGAAACGTTTTGTGTTCATTTGAGAGCAGGTTTACAAACATTTCCCTGTTGCGTTCCCAAATGGACGTTAAAGGGATGGTTCACCCAAAAATGAAACTTCTGTCATCATTTACTCACCCTCATGTCCTTCCAAACCTGTAAGACTTTCATTCATCTTCAGAACTCAAATGAAGAAGTTTTTTTGATGAAATCCGGGAGCTTTCTGTCACTTTGATGCTTCATAAAGAGATCGTAAAACGTATCCATATGAATTGAGTGGTTTTGTCCAAATTTTCTGAAGATACCTGATCGCTTTATATGATTAACCTTTAAGCACATGCAGAGATGTACAGTAGTTCGCAGCATTATCTGACATGCTAAAACACTGGATCATGAGCTGCTCCGTTGTAAATGAACATAGTGTCTGAAACGCACAGCGTAACAAACTATATACTTAATTAGATTGTAGCCATTGTGTGCCATATCGCAAATTTGATTTTAGTTTGATAGATTGACCGATGCTTTGCCTAACGCAATGGCGCAAAACGTACAACCTTAGATGCCTGTGTCTTTGTACGTGTTGCCATTCTGAGTTTTGCTACACGAATGAAACTCGCTCGTATTCCTTTACGTTTATTTTACAGGCTTCAATATTAATCACTGTGACTTTTAACATTTGACAGGATCAATGCTTGCACTCACACCTCGCTATTTCACCAAATGACATTTTTCTCTTGCAGACAGTCTCATAAACAAACGAATTAGATTTCAAACAGCAATAGAAAATAGATTTTTAATTCTCTCTGCTGTATGTCCTCCTGTCCTCCGTTTATCCTTCTTTTCCCTCTGCTTTCTTTCTCTCTCTCTCTCCCTCTTTATCCCGGCTGGCGGATGTGTTTTGCATCTGTCAGCAGAATTGGGCGGCAGCTGGACAGAGAGGATGCTGGGATATGTGAAGGTGACTAGAGCGAGTTGTCATCCATCACCGAGGTTTCCTTTAAGCTCATCCATAATAGAGCCCCTCAATCAAGCTCCCCTTCACACAGGAGACATGTCCGAGTATGTGTGTGTGTGTGTGTGTGTGTGCGCGAGACGGTGCGGTCAAGGTTACTCTTTTCTTTCGGTTATTTACTCTTCCACCGCCCAGCGGAGTTGACCACTTTATAGGACGTGTGTGTTATATTGGTGATCATAAGCGATGTGTTGTATATTGGCTCGTCCAGTCCTTGAGGACACTGACAGGAGCGGTTATCATGAAATGGTGGACACCACACAACCCGTGTATTTCTGTGTGGTAAATCTGACACTGTAAACATTATGGCTACTTTTATCAACACAGACCAGCTTGACAACTCCAAAAGCACGGCTGTAAATTTATGTTGTGTGAATGCGTGTGTGTTTTGGTAGGAAGCTTACAAAAGGATATGGCACGTCTAAAGGTGCTTTCACATACTTCACGTGCTCAAGTAACGCTATCATTCGTACTGTCAGGTTTTCAAAGCAATTTTATTTTGGTTTGTCTAGTTTCAGTTGCGCCATGATTGTAGGTGATGTTCTGGCCCGTACAGAAGCTCTGCAATTATTTTGGTAAATAATTGTATATTCAATAATAGGTTCTTAAATGTATATCAAAATAAATAATAAAATCATGTATTGATCTTTGATTTTGTCATATTAATATTTTAATATAATTTAAAATAATAGTCATAATACACTGTAAAAAAATATTGTTGGTTTAACTTAAAAAAATAAGTAACCTGGTTGTCTTAAAATTTTAAGTTAATTGAAATGGAAATATTGAGTTAATACAATGAAGGAGATTGATTTAATCATCAGAAACTCAAAATATTATGTTATCTGAACTACATAAATTATCTAAGTTGATCTGACAAAAGAAAAAAATGTGATTACAAATCATGAAAATATTTTTTTTTACAGTGTATCAATTTTATATAAAACAAGTTATTCATGTTATGTTTATCAACAATTATTTATCTGTTTTTAATACTAATATTTTATGTATTTTATCAAACTACAATATAACATTTTTAGCTGTCAATATGCGTAAAAAGTATTTTTTTTAAGCTCAATTTAACACATTTTGTCATATTTAAATCATCTTTCCAGAATTTTGTAGATTTCTTTCTCTTCAAAATTATAACAAATATATATATGAAGAGTTCAGATGCAAAAGCCTCTAAATGCCATTTGAAATTTTCTTCTTTAATGATGATTTTTATCGAACTTGTATATTTAAGTTCAGTAATTTCACTTAAATGGCAATGATAATTACCTATTAATTGTTATTTAAGTGAAATTACTGAACTTAAATATACAGGTTTCATAAAAATCATCATTAAAGAAGAAAATTTCAAATGGCATTTAGAGGCTTTTGCATCTGAACTCTTCATATATTATTTGGTCCTGTTGTTGGTGTGTCTTAATGTTAAAATGTTTAAAGTAGTGAAAACATTACCGGTCCCCAAACAGAGCCTTGAGGCACTTCAGGAATCAGAAGCTGAAAGAATGCAATTTTTCATTACACATTTTTAGTTTATTTCCATTGCACTATTTTTAGCTTTTATAACATCCGTCATCGCTCTACGAGAGAACTCCAGTATTGGGTTGCAGATGGAATCCATAGCTCAGAGGGATTGCTGGTGTTGAAGACCGAGCCGCAGCCAATAAATAAATTGCAGGCAGAAATGTCATCCCTGTCCAGGTGTTCAGGAGTGCTGTGTAGAGCCAGAAAACTGCCATCAGCCGCCGATCTGTTCTGCTGTCACACGAGGTAGAGAGAATCCAGAGAGTCAGGAGTAATGCATTGAGACGTCAGTGGTCTTTCCACACTCGTCATATCGATGGCAGCCGGTGTCACAGGACGCAATTCAGGCATGACGATCGGCCTTTCTTTTCTTTGGGCTATTACAGATTTTTCTTTTTAAATCAAACTATTTTAATAATGTGTGAATGTTCGTGATAAGGGATGCACTAATAGAGACTTTTTTGCTGGAACAATTGGGGATGATTATTTTTATGTTATTGCCGAGAGTGGATATAATGGTTATATGCAAGGCTTGACATTAACACCCGCCAATCCGCCAAATGCCAGTGGATTTCGCCTGTGGCGGGTAACACAGTCACTCCCACTAGCCACTTTGGCGTGTTGAAAAATTTAGTCTTGTCATCTAAAAGACATCTGACATAACAAACAAATTGCAATTTATTACTACGAAACTACAACTCACATGTGTACATGTGTGTTTGCTCATTGGTCCATTTGTGAATCCTCTTGAACGACATTAGATGCACGGAGATTAAACTCGCGGACTGGGCGTCGGATTGAGGGCTGTTTTAGGCTGCCCTTAATTATCAGCTTAATGTGATGATATAGCGATCTGATTTAATAGCAGGAGAATCCAGACCACCGGCACATCTCACACTCTCCAATGACATCCAGACTTTTGTCAAATTATCACACGCGACTGGTGCACACACACACATCAACACAGCGTTCAGTCAGGGCTGCCCTTATGTCACGTCATATCACAACTATCTTTCCAGAGTTAATTCTGTGTTTTAATAAAATTAGCCACACCATGAAAGAAAGCAGATGTGTTCGTGGGAATAATCTGGAAAATAAAGACCTCTGTAGGCCTATACTTGTTTCAGGTGTACATATCTCCAGTTATTCAGAGCTACCAGAGCTTCATGATGATCATTATTAAGTCAGAGCTCTGAGGAAATGCTGATTGCAAAACAATCAATCCAAAGTCCTCAAAACTGTCATATAGGCCTATATAAAGTTCTAATGCTCTTGCCTTAATTGTGGATTCTTTTTCTTAGAAAAAAATCATTTATTCTTTGCTCGTTGTTTCTAATGCAGATTAATTGTTCTACTCTGTATTATTGTATTTACTGCTGTAAAAAAACAAACAAACAAACAAAAAAACGATACAGCGCTTTTATTTTAGGCCTATATGCAATAAGAAGCTATTTTATGTGTTTATCATTTATTAATAGACAACATGTTTTCAAAAAAAGGAGCTTTAAAACCTTCAGAGCTAATAATAAAATATTAGTACATTTTAGCCCCATTGTCAAGTTTAGTCATATAAAATGTAATTTTCCAACAACAAAAATGTGCCTAAGTGCTGCGTGGCTAGTAATTTTGGAAAATCAAAAAAGTTCATGTCAAGCCCTGGTTATATGTTATGTCTGTAAGATTGTTATAGAGAAATTAATACTTTTATTCAGCAAAGATACATTAGTTTGATAATAAATAACAGTAAAAACATTTTAAATGTTACAAATAATTTGAATTCTAATAAATACTTTTGATCTACTTTATTTATCAAAGAATCCTAAAAAGAAATGGTCTCCACAAAAATATTATGTTTCTTGATCAGCAAATCAGCATATTAGAGTGATTTCTGAAGGATCATGTGACACTGAAGTAATGATGCTGTGGTATGATCTCCCTCTTTCTGTAAAGTCATTACTGAAATTTAAGACCATGTTAAAAGCAAATATGTTGAAGACTTCCTGGGCATCTTCATGATGGGTATTTGAGCATTACCTTGTCTATATTCTGTGTGTTTTTTCTCTTCTCTGTACTCCTCCTTTTTTGTGTTGTGTTTTTTGTGTGATTGTGAAGCACTTTTGGGAACAGATGTTCAATTAAATGTGCTATATAAATAAATGAAATGAAAATTCAGCTTTGCATCACAGGAATACATTTAATTTAAAATATATTCAAATAGAAACTTAATTTTTTTAAATTTTAATGTTTTTTATAATAATATTGTATTCTTAATCAAATAAATGGAGCCTTGGTGAGCAGAAGATATTTAAAGTGGTTTTAAAACTATTTAAAAAAACAACAGTTTTATTGTTTTACATTTTTTTATAACAGTAACTGATTCTAATTATATATTATAAAAACATTATGGTGATAACTGAATTTGGAGTGTTTTTTTTTAAAATTAACCAAGTGTTATTCTAACGTTCTTTTGACGTTTTTACTAAGGTTTCTCCTAATGTGTTCCTAATGAAAATAGCCAAATGCTTCTCTTTCATCTTTATCTGTGTCTCAGAGATTTTACATTAAGATCAAAAGTTAAAACGTGGCTTAATAAGGTTACCGGTATTTAATAAGAAATGGGCTCTCAATTTGTATGTGTGCAAGAGAATGAATGTATATACTGTACCTCCTCTTTTTTTCCTGTCGCTCTGTGTACAAAGATGTTTTAAATGTGAACATTGACATTATAAGCATGCTGAAGGTTTTTGATCAATTGCAAAAATAATGACTTTCATACAGGTTTTCACAAACACTTTTTTCATCTTCCATTGGTCAGAATTACGTCACCTTTAAATAATTAGATCAACCTGTTTAAGACCACAATAGTCTTTATTATTACTTAATTAGTACCACAAATTATAGTCAGTAAAGTCAGTGCTGCTGATCATAATGACCAAATTTCTTTTTGATACATATTGTTCTTTCCATTTCTAATATCCTGGGCATGTACGCAGGCGAGTTCTCCCGTGTTTGTGCCGGAAACCTCCCATGAGCTGCTCCACAGGATGACTGGTAAAGGTCTGTCCGCCCAGTACCGCTTCACCCGCCAGCCCTGTATCTATGGCAACAGCATGGTGTCCCTGCAGCTGACACTGAGCAACAACAGTGAGCAAGCCCTCGAGAACATCCACATCTCTGAGAAGAGTTCCAGCGGACAAAACATCCATCGCTTCAGCGCTATCGGTGAGCTTAACACGCCGTGTAGAAATCATTATGAAATTGAGCACATTAAATCATAAACAGCCACATTTGCATATCAATGCCTATTCAGCAACTACTACTACTTTTCCTCCCTCCAATCATCCATCCATCCATCCCTTTATCCTACAGGTATCCCTTTAATCATCCATCCATCCCTCCAATTATCCATCCATCCATCCCTCTTTCCCTTGAACCATTCATCCATCACTTCAATCATACATCCATCGCTCTATCCCTTTAATCATCCGTCCATCCCTTCAATCATCCATCCATCCCTCTTTCCCTCTAATCATCCATCCATCCATCCCTCTATCCCTCCAATCATCCATCAATTCTTCCCTCTATCCCTCCAATCATCCATCCATCCCTCTATCCCTCCAATCATCCATCCACCCATCTATCCCTCCAGTCATCCATCTATCCCTCTATCCCTCAAACCATCCATCCATCCCTCTATCCCTCCAATCATCCATCCATCCCTCTATCCCTCCAATCACCCATCCATCCATCCCTCTGTCCCTCCAATCATCCATCTATCCCCCTATCCCTCCAATCATCATCCACTCCTCTATCCCTCCAGTCATGCATCCATCCCTCTATCCCTCCAATCATCCATCCATTCTTCCCTCTATCCCTCCAATCATCCATCTATCCCTCTATCCCTCCAATCATCCACCCATCTATCCCTCCAGTCATCCATCCATCCCTCTATCCCTCAAACCATCCATCCATCCATCCATCCATCCCTCTATCCCTCAAACCATCCATCCATCCATCCATCCATCCATCCCTCTATCCCTCCAGTCATCCATCTATCCCTCCAATCATCCATCCATCCCTCCAATCACCCATCCATCCCTCTATCCCTCTATCCCTCCAATCATCCACCCATCCCTCTATCCCTCCAATCATCCTCCCATCGCTCTATCCCTTCAATCATCCATCCCTCCTTCTATCCCTCAAATCACCCATCCATCCATCCCTCTATCCCTCCAATCATCCATCCCTCTATCCCTCCAATCATCCATCCATCCCTTTATCCCTCCAATCATCCACCCATCCCTCTATCCCTCCAATCATCCTCCCATCGCTCTATCCCTTCAATCATCCATCCCTCCTTCTATCCCTTCAATCATCCATCCCTCCTTCTATCCCTCCAATCATCCACCCATCCCTCTATCCCCCAATCATCCATGCATCCCTCTATCCCCCAATCATCCATCCATCCCTCTATCCCTCCAATCATCCATCCATCCCTCTATCCCTCCAATCATCCATCCATCCTTCCACCGAAGTTGTTTTTACGTAGCGTATTCTTATTGTTGCGTACATTGATTATTAATATTGACATTTATTTATTTAAAAACATTTTTTTTTTACTTTTTTACATTTTACTATGTGTATAATTTTTACTTTAAATTATACACATTTAATTGCCTACCTACTACATTTTAAACATTGTGTATTTATTTTTTTAATTATAGTTGATGATAGTTATACGTTTTAATTACAGATATTATTATTATTATTATTATTAATATTTATTTGAATATTAGTTGTTTTTACATTTGGCTGTTCCCCTTCTCTTTCCCTTGTGGAGGATTTTGTCTTCTTTTCACCCCTTAGTTAAATCTTTTTCCCCCCTGAGATTGTCATGTAAACTTTAAATCAGTTCAGCTAATCACAAACCATCTAAATTTGATAGAATTCAGGAAAGCCTTCCAGTTGTATCTTATGTGTTTGGTAAATGTTAACAGATTTCTTCAGCACACACACATTCACATGTTCCCTTCTCCCTCCTTCAGCCTGTATTAATCCAGCTGAAATGATTTCAGCCTGTGTATCGATTAGCAGACTCCTATCATCAGAACCAAACACACTCACATTCCCAATGTTCTCACTCTTTCTTTCTCTTTCACAAAACAGTTCTTAGTCATTCATAGGACAGGTTCGGGTTTTATAACATAAATTGAATCATGCTTGTGTTGGTAAAGCATCACAAAGATGAATTTAATGGCTGTGAATGGAGGAGAAGAGATGAAGATTCTTTCTATACTGTTTCACAAATTCAACTCTATTCTGGGAAGAGGAGCAGATCCATCCTTCTTTCTTTCTTTCTTTCTTTCTTTCTTTCTTTCTTTCTTTCTTTCTTTCTTTCTTTCTTTCTTTCTTTCTTTCTTTCTTTCTTTCCATCTTTCCTTCCTTCCTTCCTACTATCCTTCCTTCTTTGTTTCTTTCCATCCTTCCTTCCCTCCTTCCTTCCTTCCTTCCTTTCTTCCTTCCTTCCTACCTTTCTACAGTCCTTCCTTCCTTCCTTCCTTCCTTCCTACCTTTCTACCATCCTTCCTTCCTTCCTTCCTTCCCTCTTTCCTTCCTTCCTTTCTTCCTTCCTTCCTACCTTTCTACCATCCTTCCTTCCCTCTTTCCTTCTTTCCTTCCTTTCTTCCTTCCTTCCTACCTTTCTACCATCCTTCCTTCCCTCCCTCCTTCCTTCCTTCCCTCTTTCCTTCTTTCCTTCCTTTCTTCCTTCCTTCCTACCTTTCTACCATCCTTCCTTCCCTCCCTCCTTCCTTCCTTCCCTCTTTCCTTCCTTCCTTTCTTCCTTCCTTCCTACCTTTCTACCATCCTTCCTTCCCTCCCTCCTTCCTTCCTTCCCTCTTTCCTTTCTTCCTTCCTTCCTTCCTTCCTTCCTACCTTTCTACAGTCCTTCCTTCCTTCCCTCTTTCCTTCATTCCTTTCTTCCTTTCTTCCTACCTTCCTTCCTACCTTTCTACAGTCCTTCCTTCCTTCCTTCCCTCTTTCCTTCCTTCCTTTCTTCCTTTCTTCCTACCTTCCTTCCTACCTTTCTACAGTCCTTCCTTCCTTCCTACCATCCTTCCTTCCTTCCTACCATCCTTCCTTCCTTACTTACTTACTTGACATGTAAACATTGCTTTGATTTTTAATCTTTCTCTGTAGAATTCGATTGATCTTATGCTTTTGATTCTTCGAACCTCATGCTGACAGATGTTTCTCTCCCTCTTCAGAGCGTTTGGAGCCGCAGGCGTCAGTAACAGTGTCCATGGGTGTGGACTTCAATGACTCCACACAGGCTGCAAACTTCCAGCTATGGTAAGAGTTCACTGCATACTGCATATATGCCTCATACTCTATACAGAAAATCATATATATCGTTAAGAGGAACCAGATTCATTACATTTCTTACAGTTTATATCTCTACCTTGAGTCAATATGCTTTAGTGGAAGTAAAACCCTTAGATCAGGTCGCCCTGACACGCCTGAGCATGAGGCATGATGGTGTTTGCTTTCCTCCAAAAAACAGCATTCAGCAAAAACATTAATAGACACTCACAATGCGTGCACAATATGATGGCGCTAGCATGTCATTATACAGATTAAATTACTGCTGTTCATCATCCTTACACAGTGCAAAATAAGACAAAATTAATTGTTCCCCTTTTCAATACGTTTTTAAAAAATAAATTATTACCGAATTGTGTGAATGGTAATAATATGCATTACATTTTTTTAATAATCTAATTTGGAGTGATTACACTTCCCCACAAAGCTTGTAATTGTTTTTTCTTTTTTCGATTACGCCGGAGGCTTTTGTGATCGATACAGTGAAATAGCCAGGCGTGAATAACATCACCATAAACAGCCGAGCCGGAGAGAGAGAGCGAGCAAGAGACCGGTAGATTATGTGTGCTAATGGAGCCAATGTGAGTTCAATGACATGGAGACGAGTGGGCACAGGTCAGGCCCGCACGCATGTCTGTGGCCCTAGACAAAAGCCGAGCTCATGGAGTCGGTTTAAGGAGGGATTCGGGCGCTCTCTCTCACCGATACGTCAAGAGATTATGCCGTATTATAAAGAAATACCTGGATTTACTTTGCACGTTGATCCCTAGCCCGCTTATTTGGACTCTAAATCTTTTTCTAGCCTGTTTCCCCTCATCACCTGATCTCCGTAGTGACCCTGTTCTCCCACTCCTGGATTCACTCTTTATTGGCTTCCTATTTCCCAGCCTTCTGCTCTTCATGATGGGACTTTAATGTCAGATTTCAGTCTTTATCGGAGTACCTGACAGTCTTCTTTCCTACAATTGGCCACAGACAGTGGGGATGCTAATCAGTACGAATATATCCAAATAGAAATGCCTTTCATTCTCCTCTCTCACTCCTTCTTTCTATCCGTCTTTCGGCTCTCTCCATCTGTGGATCAGTGATGATTGATCCAGTGGGATGGTAATAACAGTTCTGTTTCTCAGCTAATTGACTACTTACAAAGTAAATTGGCAAATCTGACAATCAATAAGTTTATTCTTTTACTCTTTTGGGATGAAAGGGGGGGCCGAAAACAAAATAGATTGGGTTTTAGTCTTTCCTCATGGATGTAAAATGTTACTTTAAAAACTGTAAATAACTATTATAACTTACCTAAAATGTTTTACTGCTTTAAGATGTAATCAAAATGAACCATATTTACTTCATTTGTACATATTTCTGGAAATTATTTTCTCGTTACTGAGCTTAAGACGACATCAATTTGCCAGAAATACCATAAATATAATTGTAGGTGGTGAATTTCTTCTATATTGTACCAAATACCATATATGTATGTTTTTAAAAGAAATTTTTAGTGCTCACCAAGCCTGCATTTATTTGATAAAAAAATAAAATAAAATGAATGTGTAAACAAATGCAATCCATTCGTTTAATTTAATCCATTCAAAATATTTAACACAATTAACGCAGCATCCATTTTTTCCTTCATCCTTTAGCTATAGTGCTACATTAAATGATCACGCTATCGTTCATTCAATTTCATTTGTGCGATTAAGGCATGTAAGCGTGATAAGTCTTAAAAAAAGAACTTCAGAGTTGTGAGGACATCGGATGTGTCTCGTGCGTCAGATCTTAACCTGGTTAAACAAAGTTTAAATAAAAATAAAAATCTTAAAGTGACAGCAGCCAAATAAACCTGCTGCTGTAATGTCTGTCATTGAGGATAACCAAAGAACAAAGGCTTTAATAAGTTTTAATAGATTTATCTATTTTTATGTGAAGATTGGGAATTGTTTGATAACTTTATTGAATTTCTGTATATTCTAACTGTTAAATCAAATATTTAAAATAACTGTATGTTAATTTGGCAATTAAATGTGAAATTATTACAACATAAAAATGTACTAAACTTCAATGTTAGGTGCGATTAAATGTGAAAATGAGAAAAATGTTCAATTAATTATTTAATTTTTAAATCGACTGACAGCACTAAATGTATATTACAGTTTAAAATAACTTTTCTCTGGAAAACAATCCTGCAATTTTGTTTCAGGATTTTCTTTTCAATAGTCAGCATTTATTTGAAAAATAATTTCTTTGTAACACTGTAAAAGTTGATACTGTCACTTTTGATCAATTTGATCCATCCTTGTGGAATATTCATTTCCAAAACTCTTTTACTGAGCACACACTTTTGAACAGTAATGTGTGTATAGAAGGGAAACATGGGAAAAGATGGACAGTTGTGTAGTGACCTGATGGTTCTGTTCTCTCCTCCTTCAGTACTAAAGAAGATGAATTCAGCGTGTCCATCCAGCCTGCAGTAGGAGAGCTGCTACTGCCCATCACAATGAGTGAAGCAGACTTCACCAAAGAGCAGGGTAATACAAACACCTCTTAGCACTTACAAAACACAACACTGCTGCTGTACAAACCTTCAAATAACACTTAAACACCTCAAAAATACAGGACTGTCTCTTAAAAACTTCTACAGACCACTCTCAAACACCTCAAGAACATACTACTGAGGGCTGGCTGATATTCAATATATAAACGCCATTTTAAGCCTATGCTTAGGGTGATATTTCTATTTTCATAGCATGTAGAATCATAATATTTCCACCAAACAACCATAATACCCAACTTGAATTAAAATTTCAAAACCAAAATCTAGATATGTTTGAATCAGAGTTTTGAACCAATTCACTTAACCGATCATTTGATTCATGGATTCCGTTGCATTGACCTTACACTTACAAATGATGATAACAGACTTTATTAAAACATTGTTTCTTAACATGGAAAACTTAATGGGCAAAAAAAAAAAAAGGAAAAGTCATGTTACTTTAATTAAATAATTTTAAATATATCATAAAAAATATATATATCGCCCAGCCTAATCAGTATGTCTTAAAAAAAAACTCAAATGCATGTGATCCGTTCCCATATTCACACACATATGCACTCCAGAGCTGCTTGGCCCAAACATGTTGGCAAAGCCAGAGATCCTCACACACCACTTTGAATGTGTGCAGTGTTTAGTTGATGAACTGGCTGAGTGCTGGTGACAGGCGTGCACCGCTGAAAAACTCAAATAAAGCAGCTCTTTACATATAAATCTGGTTATTTAAACACACACACACACATTCTCTCATGTAATACTGTCCCCGCTCTTCGAACTGTCCCTCTGAATATAACCGCTGATGCAGAAAGCTCAGACAGGCAAATCTGACACACATACACTTAACACGTACACCGCGAGGCCAGAACAAGTTGTCCACGGAGATCTAGGCCTGACACGTGACCTGTTCTCCGCAGGAACTATTATAGAAACTATTTTGCGGTTAACTACTTGATGTGAATTTTTTTTTTAATCTGTTCTTGTTTCTGAGCCAATTTTTCAATTTTAAAATGCTTTTTTCCTGCCTGCTTACAATGGCTGCCTCCAGAATCGCATACTCTAGTATACTTCTTTTGAAAAATTAATCATTTTGTTAACCGTTCTATATAGCATGAATGTGTATTGTATGAATCGTACTACATCCATCATGTTGTCATTGTTAGTTTTGTTGCTGCCTTTCACAACTCCTCTAAGCATAGTAAAGTGTCCATCAGAAGCATATCTTTCCCTTACTCTTTTATAAATTCTTTTTATATTCAGTGTTTTTCTCTTACTATATAGTAGGGACGTATGGCAATTTAGGATGCGAGTAAATGTCTCAGCCAATCACAGACTGATCTCATGAAATGGCGTTTGTATTTTTGGCATGCTTTCAATGCGCATTATCGCTTTTCAGCGTGTTTATGAACGCCGTTGACTTAACGTTACATTACTGTATATAAATATATTACCTACCCCAACCCCGCCCCTTAACCGGGTCACTGGTGTTAATACCATTTATGAGTCTTCCCCTACCATCCTAGGAAAAAAAATATCGCTCCCCAGATGTAGATCTACATTTTGTTTCGTTTCGCTCGGACATTTAACGGCGTGTACATGCACTCATACATGCATACACGCGGATATCTCAAAATGCGTATACAGAACACGCCACTTGATTCGAAAGTGACGCGTATGTTTACGCAAAAGTCATGATGTCATGTTGCAGATCATGTTTTGTTTGTCTGACCAATGATAGACTAGCTACTGGGAGACCTGTTTGAAAACAGTCATTACTTTTAGATTTTTTAGTTATGGTAGTGGTGCAGAAATTAACTTTAAACCTCTCTTGATCAAATTTCTTCCTCCATCCTCAGGGCAACAAACCGTTCCAGCTAATAAAACCAAACACAGGCATGGGAAAACCAAATAAATGGAAGCCAAGAGTAGAAAAGCTTAGTTTAGCATGCATCTGGTTTGTTCGGATGCCTTTCGGGAACACACACACACACAAACCTGGCCCGTGCGAATACCTCTCTCCGCTTTACGGCCCAACATTAGGCCGACATAATGAAGCAGACGCTCTCCGAAAGAAGCGGCGGGTTTGATTTTTCATTTACGCTCAATGGATTCCTGCCTTGTCTTTTTAGAGAGCCGCCTATACCTTCACTCAGGACGACACGCGTGCGCGCACATTTTAATGAGAGAAGAGAGTGCTTCCCGCCTCACTATTTACAGACGAGGAACAGGAAGTAAGATGCTTTTTATAGCCAATCATTTATTCTTAATTGGTTGCTGTGGCAAAGGCTTTTAGCATAAGCCGCGCTATATTCATTTACTCCACATTTTCTCTACAATAGAGCCTAATGGACAGATTTAAGACTTTAAATGAGCACTCTCAAAAACCTTGCCCCCTGTACGAGCGAGTGCACGTATGTGTGTGTGTGTTTGCACGTATCACTGTGCGCTCTCTCACATTCACACGGTTTGAAAGCCACCCTGAAGTGGCTCGTAGTTTGTGCCTTTCAGAAAGAAAAGCACCCTGCCTTTCTGTGTTTTTTTTAAGTGAAACACAACATTTTCATTTAGTCCAGTTTGGTTGCATTAAGCTGTATTGTCCGCACACGTTTCCTCGGAGAAGCAACGGCGTGCTGCTTTTATGTGCTTGTTACCGCTCGACGAGGCTTATTCACGCCATCTCCGGCTAATGTCCTGCAGGGTCGCCGTGTTTCTCCGCTCGTGTTAGTCTTAATCAAGTCTAGTGGTCCAACGCGGCCCACAAATATCGCATGCTCTTACCGAAGGCCTGGATTATTTTAACCCCGCACCTTTCATTCTGTGCTAGTTATGTTAAATATGAAATAATGCACATGTATGCATACTAGATGTTTCTTTCCATAAATCCCAAGTGTGAGTTTCCTAAAAGCTTTATGCTGAAGATTTTTCTGGAAGTGTTCCCTTGATTTAGGTTTTCATATTTTAAAAGGCATAGTCATTATGGAATTAATGTGATTTTAATACGTTTGTTCATCAAGGATGCATTAAATTGATCAAAAAGTGACCGTAAACACATAATGTTATAAAATATTTCTATTTCAAATTAATGCTCTTCTTTTGAACTTTCTCTTCGTCAAAGAATCCTGAAAAAAACATGATCACAAAAATAAGTAACAGAACTGTACAAAAATAAAAGCAGCAAATCAGCATATTAGCATGATTTCTGAAGGATCATGTGACATTGAAGACTGGAGTACTTTTATTTGGAAGAATTGTATTATTGTACAGCACTTTGGTCAATAATAGTGATGTATAAATAAACTGAACTGAAATGAACTAGTAATAGCTGTAAATAAATGTATATATAAAAAACTATAGTTTTGATTGGTGAGCAAAAGGGACTTTTATAGACCATTTTGCAAGATGTAGACACCACTGGTCCAGAAACACTTCCTGTTTCAGTTTGTAACTGTTTTCTTTGTTTCACATGTAAAGAAAACATCTTAAAGATGTTTGTTTAACTTTTTGATTCAGTTTTATATGTTCTGTTGGTTGTATTTTATCCCAGTTTTTATGTAGTGTTAAAAAACTGAAACAGGAAGTGCTTCTGGACCAGTGTTGTTTACATCTTGTGAAATGGTCTATCGTTAACATAAAAAATACTTCTGACCCTAAACTTTTAAGTGTGTGTGGAAAATCACAACTGCTGTTTTTCATGATAGAAGGTCATACAGGTTTGGAGTAAACTTGAGAATTTACTTTCTTTTTCTTTTTTTTTTTGTAAACTATTCCATTCAAGGCTTAATTTTTCATCTCTTAACTTCATAAACAAGCACTTCCTGTTATAATCAACAAATACATATGGCTCTTGCAGTTTAGAGTCTAACTTGGGCTCACAGAACAATTTACAGAACAAAATAATAATAAAAAGTATACCAATTCCTGACTTTTTCAACTGTTGACTGAATATCTGTAGAGCCTAGATTACTCAGTCTAAAACTAATGATTATTTGTGTGCACAGGTAAACTGGTGGGCATGAACGAGTCATCGGCAACAATTACAACAACGCCAGAGAACATCTCCAGCCAATCAGTAAACAGAAATGTGGTGTCTGCCGCCAACCTAGGTGTGATCCCATCCAATCAAGAGAACATACACAGGTAAAGATAATGTCCTCTTTCTTAGAAACAATGCCTCATATTCATTTCCATCTTTAGGTTTACTGTCATAGTTATTTTTTTAAACAGTATTTTTATACGAGCTTAATAGATTTCTCTGCTCTCCAGGACTTGAATTTGTGCGTTTATGTCTAATCTAGCTATACTTTCAGGACATTTTTTGCAGAAAAAATGTCTGTAGAAGTTGCATAAAACTTACAAAACCTACTTTTGGGAATGTCATAAAAAGGAAAAGTGGTTTGTGTCAGTTACACATCAGCAGTGGTGGAGGAAGTACTGAATCTCAGTACTTAAGTAAAAGTACAAATACCCAGATAAATATTTACTTTAGTAAAAGTAGAAGTAACACAATGACAACCATACTTAAGTAAAAAGTAAAAAGTACTTTATTTTAAATGTACTTTAAGTATTAAAAGTAAAAGTACTTGCATAACAATTTCTCATTCTCTTAATGTCTATTTTCTAATGATTAATAAAACATTTAATTGTAACTCATTCAACCTAATACTCCTATAATGATGTTCAATAATGATGGAAAACATGTCACCATTTCTGAAACAAGCTTGCAATTAGGCAATATCATGCTTATCCTTACTATATGTTAATAACTATGTTTGGCAGTAAACGAGATTAATTTATGGTGTAATTCTGAACCTCTTGGCTTGCCATAATCCTAACCAAACCAAACATATATTACACACGGTGTGTTTCCTATGCACGTAAAAACAAATTTTCGCGTATGAGTTGCACGATAAACACACTGCGCGTGAGACGCATTTAGTGTGACCAGGTTGATATACTGTAGCCTATCTATGGCAACCAAACGTCACTGGTGAGACAAACGTGCAATGAACGGACGGTCAGATTACGTTTTGGCAGGGGAAAAACTGATCAGAAAATGTAACGAAAATGTAACAGAAGTTTTAGAAATGTAGTGGAGTAGAAAGTAGAATAATTGCTGCAAAATGTAACGAAGTAAAAGTAAAAAGTATGCACTATTTATTGTACTTAAGTAAAGTAAAGATACGTGAAAAATTTACTTAAGTAAAGTAACAAAGTATTTGTACTTCGTTACATTCCACCACTGCACATCAGTCAGTTATCTTTTTTCCTCTTAAAATGCAGTTTGCAAAGTTTTTAAGGGTTATAGTTAGGCATAGAGATGCATGTGTTTCGTGAACGTTTACAGAGATTCACAGTTTTCAGAGTAATTACCATAGGACGTCTTTCTGACTTTGTAAAGGACTCTGTAGCAGCCAAAACTTTCATGTATGCACACACACACACACACACACACACACACACACATGCAGCCATCTTGCTGACACACGGACAAACTTATTTGTCTCTGTCTCTTATATGCACGCAAACAAAATGACGTTTGGTTTGTACTTTGGGTCGGTCTGATGTAGGGTAATTTAATTATAAAATATGAGCAAATATGAAAGCACCTTGAGAAGCATTAAAATCTTCCTCACAAGGACACACAGCACACAGGCTGAGTGGAAATCAATGCCTGCAGGTCTGTGGAAAAGGCCTATATTTCATTTAGAATACGCAATCGGGCAAATGAGAGCGTGTCATCAATCACACGGCTGTTTCTTAACAGACTTACTGAAAGAAAACTCCTTTATCCTTCTACAAACCTTTAGAAATCCTAACAAACATGTGAAAGAGATGTTCTATGTAAATTTTTATTAAGAACATTTCAAGTTTAACTGGCACCATTTTTTTTTTTTTTCGATTTTTAACGTTGTACTGCAGTTTAGATGTTAATTACATACTTGTTTATATACTTTTACCAAGTGATGAGAAATATATGGTCTCTTTTTCCTACTGGCACCTTTTTAATAGTATACTTTTCTTGTAGATGTCATTATTAACATGTATGCACAAAGTTCTGCACTTTCTGTGGTTAATGGTGCCCTATTGGTGTGCTAGAGCTAATTGACCCAGTTGTTCTGTGGATTGGGGGTGTTTGTGGGTTGCAGTTCTTCAGTTTGGCAGCAGGGGGCAGCACTGCTTCTGTCTAAAGCTGCAGCGGGAGAATGCAGGGGAATCTTGGAGAGCAGCTTCTATATGAGCTTGAAAAACTGAACTCTGTTCCTGTCCTTCTCTAGATTACCGAAAGAAAACATGCTGTCCTCTCTGCTACTAAACAGAGACGGAATGAATCGCTGCTATTCTCACTTTTGTTTTTTAGCGAGCCAAACCAAAGCGATAACAAGCAGCCATATCAGTGGGCTTATTATAGATAAGGTGATTTTTTTTTTTTTTTTTTTTTTTTTTTTTTGCTGTGTGTGTTTAGTGATAAGAGGCGTTCACAGTACACTTTTCGTTCCATTGATTTGAATCAAACGTTCTTCACTTCTGTCTTCCGCAAGTCTTCACAATTAGCTTTAGTCTTGTGATGTCTGTCTCCTGGTCCTCTGCTCTCCTACAGCAGGACCAGAGTGTTTCATGTCCGTTTACGTCATATTTCTTGCATTCTCTTTAGTGTATGTGTACTTCTATCCTCTGTGTGTTAGTTAGCAGCTGTGTGAGTGGAATTTGTTTCAGAGAAGAGGAGAGAAGCTTGTCCTTCATTCTGGAGAGGGACAGCTGGTCATCTGGTCACTCACATTAACCTCTATTAGTACAGAGGACTCTTAAAACAGACACACACTCTCACACACAAACACACTTGGCACGGACATTTGGCAATTGATGACTAAAACCCTCTCTGCAGACTTGAGGACATGGAGGAACAAGATACCAGAATAAGGCTTTACCATATGGTGCACCCGGTGCAAAACATTTGCTTTCAGTCTTTAAGAACATGACTAGTATTTTGTTTAAGGAAATGATTTCTGGCCTTTGCAGAAGCGTAAATAGGATATATATATATATATTTAAAATATGTTTCAGTACATTCAATAGTTTTGTACTAATACTGTGTTTGACCCCCTTTCGCCTTCAGAACTGTCTTAATTCTATGTGGCATTGAATCAACAAGGTGCTGAAAGCATTCTTGGCCCATATTGATAGGAATAGCATCTTGCAGTTGATGGAGATTTGTGGGATGCACAAAACGATCCACGGCACGAAGTTCCCATTCCACAAAATCCCAAAGATGCTCTATTAGGTTGAGATCTGGTGACTGTGGGGGCCATTTTAGTACAGTGAACTCATTGTCATGTTCAATAAACCAATTTGAAATGATTTGAGCTTTGTGACATGGATGGTGCATTATCCTGCTGGAAGTAGCCATCAGAGGATGGGTACATGGTGGCCATAAAGGGATGGACATGGTCAGAAACAACTCAGGTAGGTCGTGGCATTAAAACGATGCCCAAATGGCACTAAGGGGCCTAAAGTGTGCCAAGAAAACATCCCCCACACCATTACACCACCACCACCAGCCTGTACAGTGGTAACAAGGCATGATGGATCCATGATCTCATTCTGTTTACGCCAAATTCTGACTCTACCATCTGAATGTCTCAACAGAAATCGAGACTCATCAGACCAGGCAATATTTTTCAAGTCTTGCAAATTGTATCCTCTTTGTAGTGAAAATGAGTGGTACACGGTGGGGTCTTCTGCTGTTGTAGCCCATCCGCCTCAAGGTTGTGTGTGTTGTGGCTTCACAAATGCTTTGCTGAATACCTCGGTTGTAACGAGTGGTTATTTCAGTCAAAGTTGCTCTTCTATCTGCTTGAATCAGTCGGCCCATTCTCCTCTGACCTCTAGCATCAACCAGGCATTTTCACCCACAGGACTGCCGCATACTGGATGTTTTTCCCTTTTCACACCATTATTTGTAAATCCTAGAAATGGTTGTGTGTGAAATTCCCAGTAACTGAGCAGATTGTGAAAAACTCAGACCGGCCCGTCTGGCACCAACATGCTATCGTTTTTTATACTTTAATGTGTACATTTTATTGTATAATTATATATTTCTATATTAAATATTTTATATAAAATTTTAAACAATAAATTATTACATTATTATTTTATTATTTATTTAAATACATATTTTACTTTTTTTTTAATGCAGACAATGCAGCATGTATACCATGGTATTTAAGTACTGTAAATGTGTCACTATTTTGCAGTAAAGATTATGGCAATGTATTTATTTATTTTTCATTATAGGAAGGATGATTGGCTAAATGTGCTTGTAATTAATATAATTGCACAATAAAAAACAACAACTTTTTTTCCAATAAGTAAGATATAATTTTTTTTTTTTTTGGCTTTAAATAATATAAATAAAGGTTCATGACAAATTTTGTGTGGTTTACCCATTTACATCAACACCTTTGTTAATCTGTGAAGCAGACCCTTTATAAATATGATTTAAAATGATATAAAATATGATTTACTAAATTGGCTGAGCAATGTTTCTTTCACTGTTATGTTCATCTGTGAAAGTGAATGAGAACTGTTCCGTGTGAACTGGAATCTCACCAGTCTAGTCTTTAAGGTTGAATAAAGAGACGACAGTCATTTAGTCTCTATCTCTGATTAGGAGCAAGTGTTAAAGTGTGTGTGTGTTAAAGTGTGTGTGTGGATCGATAGCGGCCCGGCTGGCCAGCACTGGGCTTCTGCTTTGCTTTTCTTCCCACAGCCTCAATTAATCCAGTTCAGAGGCCCAGTGGAGATAGACTAGAATACCAATGACCCATTTAGTGCCTGAACCACCCCGTATACAACACACACACACACACACACACACACACACACTGGGTAGAGCTGTTGTGGGTGTGTGAATGTTTATTTTACGTGAGAATGAAAGACAGATAGACAAGGGAGAGTTAAACAGAATAACTGTCCAGTATCAGGACCCTGCAGAGATGTAATTGTACTGTGCACTCTCTGTGTGTGTCTATATTTGTGTAAGTTTAAATGCCACTGAAACCATGTAAATCAAGTGGCTTTGGGTTATCATTCACTCTCTCACACACACAATGTACCTCTGGGCTGTGTTAAGTTCGTGTGTAAATAAGATTTTTATAAACTGACTCCATTAGTTGTGCCGCAGGGACTGAGAGATCAAAGTGTCATCAGCATACTGACATCACAGAGATACAAAATACTAGACCTGTCTTATCCATCTATCTGTCTGTCTGACGTTCTATCTGTCGTTAGTTCATTCGGTCTGTCTGTCTATATGTGTGTCCTGATTGTCAGATGTGATCCCTTCTCCAGTTGGTTAGCAGTTTGTTCTGACGGCCCTTGTGTCTCATGCTGTCATGACTAAATGGTGGCCATTGTGTGTGTGTGTGTGTGTGTGTGTGTGTGAGACCGAGTTTGGGAGTCAAAGAGGGGCCTCATGGTGGGACAGGGGGCATGTGTGCTTCTCAGTGCTAAAAGGGGTCCCGGCGTGTGGGTGTGTGCTAAACGGTCCATTGTAGTATAATAGGGTGTGTAAATGGGAGGCAGATGGCAGTGTATCAGGCACGTGGGTCCTCCTTAGTGAGAGAGAGAAGGATAGACAGACACGAAGGAGGTACAAGGGCGTAGAGGTCGGACAGGGTCGTGTCTCCACTGTCAGTACGTTCACTAGTGTTTCCAGTCTGTGACGTTACCAAGGTTACTGGGCACCAAGAATTCTCCCACAGCGCTATGGGACGGTTTATTAGTACAGTTCACCACTGTTACTACTATAGCTCACTACAGCATACACTACCGTTTATAGGTAAATGACAACACATCCATTCCCATTTTAGCATTTTCTATTTCATTTTAAAATCGATAGCGGCTTTCGCTGGATGTTTGATCAAATAGCGTTCCAGCGTTGCAAAAATACACTGCTGTATCCACATCACACTGAATTATTCCACGTTTCTTTCCATTATACCTGATTTGCATATATCAGTGACTATATCTACTGGCAGAAGGATGCCAAGTAAAGCTTACTTACTCAATTAGCAATATATATGTGTAATGACGGAGCTAAATGAATCTCCCACAAAAATCGTCCGACATAATTGGATCGTTTGGTACTGGTGTGAATGGCCTTTAATACTGCAGCATGTATATCACTTTTTCTATGCTTTGCTCCTTCAGTTCTGAAGTCTTCTTGTCCTCTGCACTATTTAGTGCACACCCCCACTTTTTGCTCGCTGTCTGTGAGAGTCTACCCGGTTCGAGTCTGTGATTGACAGGAGTGTGTCCCTTGGCCCCTAATAGCTTCTTAATCAGACCAAATAATAGACTGCCATGCCTGTTCAACACCCACCCACCCACACATGGACACACACACATACACACACACACACACACACACACACACATCCTCTCCCATGCTCACATATGGTATGGTACAAATTTATGTGCTTGAAATGCATTTATTAACTTACTTTCTTTAATAATAAGTAATTGCTATTAACGGTTGGATACCTGATATCCGTAATTTCAGAATTTCAGATGTACAGAAAGTTATTACTGTAATGTAGTGGAATGATTACTTGTATAAATGTATGAATTGTGCATGATAACATTAAGGGTATTTGTTGAAGTAAATTGTGTCTATGCTGTTTAAATTATGAAAATCCAATGTTCTTTTATTTCCTTCATTTTTGTGTGTCTGTTTCCAGGTTTGCTGGTAAGACGGTGAGTTCTGGTTCTCTGGTCCTGGTGTCAGTCGCCCTGAAGGATCCTGATGCTCTGATCACCGTTAACACAGAGAAAACCGTGATCGCATCTATGCTTCTGAGACAGTTTAAAACGGCCCTGACAAACATCACCCCCTAGAAGTGCTCACACTCACAAGCTCAGTGCCATCATTCAAATAGAGCTCACTTTGGGTTATAATGACACTTGGGATGGTTTTATTGTCTTGAGAAGATATCCTGTCAGGCTATGAGTGTGTAAATCACAAAACAGAAAGACTTTATAATCTGTCCACATTCTCTATGCCCCAAATATGCTTGCATTAGTCTCTGCTTTCATGAAGAGTGCATCAATGTTCTCTGCTAATATGTATTCGCAAATTCTTTTCAAGCTCAATACTGACTATTTGGAGTATTTTTTTTTTATTGGGAAGATTTAATTTTGAGAAAATCCCAGATAACATGATGTCAGCAGTTTGTACCTTTTTTTCTGTGTGATCAAAACATGCAAAATGTTCAGACATGTGACGTGCCTTCCTTTAAATGATAATTCCAGGAGCCCGACAGGCTCCCAGACCAGTTACAGTACATTTACTCATAATTACAGTGATTAAAAAATGTATGGAAACTGAGAAGTTTTGGTTAATTTGTGTGATGTTAGCTGTGACGTTATTGTCAAATGATCACAAGACATGATGTCTGGTTTAAATGAAGTTGATAAAGTGGATCTAGTCTTTCTTAACTGTATATTTGTGTTTCTTGCACCTTTCTCTCTAAAGTACATTTCTTAAGAAAGGGACACTTCTGGCCACGCTCTTGGCTTTGAGACTAATGAGATGATGTCAGAAAGAACTGTCACTTCCTCTGATTGGATGAGCCAATCAGGAGTTTTATGTACTGTAATATTACAGGTTCTGTTCTCTTAAGCGTTTACCATGAATTACAGGTAACAGGTATGTATTGTAGTTTTCTATAGTGAGAATTTGTGTGTAACGCTTCTTTTTACAGTCCTGTTACCCATGCACATACTATGTACTTATTATAGTAATTACAATTACTGGGTAATAACTATAGGTACTAACCCTGAACCTACCCCTAACCCATGTACATGCCTTATATTAGCCAGTACTTTATAGGTAACTACACGTAGGTACTGTACTGTGAAAGGAAGCGTTATTTGTGTCATGAGAGTGAAGATACGTTTCAAATACCGTGTAAGGATTTAGTTTATGTTGTATCGATTGCAGGCCGTCCCAGACACTACAAAATACATCATTCAAGGAGTTTGCAAGCAGGATCTGTCTCTGGCAATGGGAACTGTGCTTTTTTTCTACAAGATAACAAACATGGTGTAGGTGAGGGAGTTAAGAACAACAAAAGGTAAGAGATGATTAAAAAAGTGGCAATGTTGAATTGCTGTGTGAAAGGTGATGTTATGACTCCAGGAAATATTTGGACACTTAGTGTCACATGATCCTTCAGAAATCTCTCTAATATGCTAATTTGCTGCTCAAGGAACATTTCTTATTATTATCAATGTTGAAAACAGTGCTGCTTTTTGTGGAAACCGTTCAAAAGTTTGGTGTGAGCCAAAGTGTAATTCTTGCACATTACTTAATGTCATAAAACACTTCCTGATTCTAGAGGCCTTTTTCAGCCCTGTCGATGATGTGCGTATGCGTGCGTGAGCATGTATATCGAGAGATTTTCAGTACATTTGTCCATTAACTGAGAGAATTTGTAGTTAATGGCCAGTATGAGGCTTTTTTTCCCCTCTGTCAACAACAAGCCACATCTTTATTGAGCATTATGGCACTTGTTGTCTATCACTGCAGTAACACACAGCCCAGATATGATGTGCAGCTGACGTTTTTATGTGCCTCTGAGAGATGGAACGGACGCGTGCGAGAGAGAATTCAGCAGCATCTCCTTCCATCACTGGAGGCTGTTAAGATGTCAGTGTGCCGTTAAGATGCACTCCGAAAACGCCCTGGGAAAAACACTCATCATGTGCACACCTTGCGTGCTTAGCTGGTTTATCTCTGCATGGCTTTTATCTCTGGTGATAGTATAATCATTATAAATCATACTGTCGATATAATAATATTGTACTTTTAATATTGTTTATATGTCTATATGTGGTGTTTTTTTTTTAACATGCTTTAAGACGAATCATATGCAAATTCATGAGTCAACACCATTGCGGAGTATTTTCTCTTTAAAACTGCGTAGACAGTCTCAAAAACACAATCAATCTGCATATTCATAAAACCGCGAATACTAAGTGAAGCAAGGGTGTAGTTGCATTTAAGCTATTTTAAGGCAATATTTTATTTTTTCAAGGAAAGAACTTCTAATATGTCATTTTGATGATCAAAGATGAGTTTTAAGAGATTATATTGAAATATTAAATTCCATACTCTTTCAGTAATTTCTATATTGTTCAAAGCATTGTGTTACCATTTAGTATGTTAGTATTTATTAAATTACCTAGTTAAGTTTTAACTACTAAAAATATTAAAGTTGAGTACTTGAGATTACTTTGAAATTATTTTTAAAGGTGCATTGCGCAACATTTGTTAAAAATACCAGTTTTCCATAACCCATACATGCTTAAATAATTGCCTGATGGGCTGAATGAGTCCTTCTCTGATCACTGAGATTGCCTCTATAATCCTGTACAGTAAAATAAATAAGACACTGGGCAGAACGAGACTTCCTTATAGATTTCCACGACGCATGCGCGAGAATTGCGATCTAAGCTGGTGTAAGCAGATCGCAAATCTCGCGCATGCGTCGTGGAAATCTAAGGAATTCTCGTTCTGGCCTACAAGGAAGAAAAGAAATAGTCGAATAAACTCGTTATTTTTGTTTGTTTTTTCGCACAAAAAGTATTCGCGTCGCTTGATAAACATATAGTTGAGCCACGGTAGTCACTTGGGATATTTAAACATTTTCTTCATTGACTTTCTGGGCCGTCAAGAGGCAGTCCCTTAGGAGCCAATGTGGTAGTTATACAGCTCTCAAATTTAATCAAAAATATCTTCATTTGTGTTCCGAAGACGAACGAAGGTCTTACGGGGTTGGTACAGCATGGGGGTGAGTAATTAATGACTTAATTTTCATTTTTGGGTGAACTAACCCTTTAAGAGCAATTAACAAGTACAAAATAAAAATCTGACAGTTCTGTTCTTAAACCTTGACTTTAAAGGGGTCATGAACTGGCTTTTTAAATTTTATTATATTGTTGTCTGAGGTCAATTTATGACGTTTGCTTGGTTTTTGCATTCAAAAGTATCAAAATGAATAATAGACTATTTTCTACCCTAGTTTTGACCCTACCTGAAAAACGTTCAGTTTTTATTGGCGTTTAGCACTGAAGACTTGGAAGTAAACGCCCACTGCTGTGAGTGGGTAACAGTTTTGCATATTATAATGAGTTTCAACTCACCTCGTCGGTGCACAGGGGAAATAGTTTTGAAAACTTCCAATGTTGTAAAATGGCAACCGGAAGGATTCGCCCATACGTTCGATCCAGAGTCCGAACAGACGGACAATGTTTTACCTCATCAGCTGGAACGTCATTAAAAATAAAGTTTATCCATGCAATCCTATTGGAATCCAGAGGAAGCATATGCAGCGACTGTCTTCTTCCACAACCAGGTTTGTCATCACGAGCATCTTTCTAGGCATTTATCCTCTTTGACGTCATAGTTCCCCGCTTTGAAAAACGAATCGTTTGCTGAGGCTGGTGTCAATAAAAGCTTTTATTGGACTAACAAGGATGTTTTCAGTTCTGAGACTTATAGGATATTCTTATAATATGATGACCTCTTAGATGTCAAAAGCTCAAGGAAAATATGATTTCTCAGTTTATCACCCCTTTAAACTGAAATTCCCTGTGAAATTTATGTATAAATAATGCATGCAAAAACTTGCAAAAGACAAAGTCAATTTTACTTGTTTTAGTTTGTGTTTGTGCTGACCAATCAGCAGCCAGACTGAAACTGTTATATAATAATAATCAAACTATGGCTGTTTTAAAGATCTAGTAGTGAACTGCTATACATCTGTTTTGGGGCATCATACATTTGAATGTGGATATGATACTCCAAGATTTTTAGCTGCAACGTTTGTGTTATGAGTGTGACTATACTGTAAACCACAGTCCCAGTCCAGCTCATGCACTGTTAAATTAATAAAATCAAGAGAAGTTTCAGCAACATGCAACACCACTCAACCAATAAAAGCTGTTCAAATAAAACAAAGCGTATCTGAAATGGGAGCCGTTTCACTTAACAGAGGTCACACTAACTGTTGAGAAGCAGGCCTTCAAGATTGTGCTGTGTAATTTACTTCAAAATACAGTTTATCACAGCGTTCAGACAAAAGGCATGGCACACCTTTAATGAAAGGTTTAATATACTTGCATTGAGGATTTGTTTTTCCTCTGTTAAAGTAGGTTTGAGGTTAGAAATGGATTTAAAAATCCGGGGATTTAAAGGCATTCAGCTGGTGCTTCAGTAATTATTTTTAAACTCTACTGCGACGTGATTTGACTTAAATTAGGGCAATGTAAACACTGCGCTTTCAATTAAACCTGGAGATGTTGCAGGTTGCTCGGGTGGCGTGGTTGTACGTGTGTTACCATGGTAACTGACAGTGTGAAGATTCTGCGTGGGCTTTGTGATGCGGGGCTGTTTTTGAATGTGTAACGGGTACAAACTCCAATGAATCGGTCGGTTGTTATTCTGAGGAATTTCATTTTTTTTTTTTTAAATTCCACTTTTAGCTCTATGTAGAAGACCGGCAAAATCGAGTCCAAGAAACTACCAAGTCCAGGATATCGAGACCAAGACAGAAGACACTACCGTTAACATGTCGAGACCACAAGGTCGAGACCGGAGCAAGCTTAACTTGTAAGATATTGTTTTGCATTGCTTGTCTATCTCTGCCGATTTCAAAGTCTCCAAAATAATCCATTCTGCAACTTTTTAAATACTTAAATATATTTTTCTTAAAAAAACGAAAATATAAACTTGAGTGCAGGATCCGAGTTGGTGGTTTTGTCACTATGGTTACACGCGCACGCGCGCGCAGTCATCGTCTGTCAGTTATGCAGTTACCCAAAATCTCCTGAATGAAGTTAAAACCCATCAGTGTTTTACTAAATATTAATACATCAAAAACTGTGTATGATATGTGTTTTATAAATCAAGTGATCAAAGTGCTCGTTGCCGCTGCGATTATGATGTGGCGCGGATACGGTGTTTTTTTAGTGTGGCTCGCGCACACAGCTTTTTGTCTTCACTTGGACGCGCGCTTCAATACGTTGCGGATATCGTCGTGGATATATTGTAGTATTATATTGCTAAGACCGAGAGGACCCAGACCAAAGACCGTCAAGACCGTGGAGACCGGTCTCGAGACTTAATTACGTTACTAGCTTTATGATCGTAATATCATGCTAAATTCACCCTTTAGAAACAGTAGCCTACCGCGTGGCTTCGAGTTCGAAAAGAAATAATGTCATTATCTATTATTCGTGTTGTTATTATAGCCTAATGTTACAAAAGATTTCTATTTCAAATAAAGGTTTAACTTTCTATACATTGAAAAAAATCCTGTTTTTTATCACGGTTTCAACCAAAATATTGCGCAGAACAACTGTTTTCAACATTTATGATAATAAGAAGCGTTTCTTGAGCAGAAAATCATCATATTAGAATGATTTCTGAAACATCATGTGACACTGGAGTGGCCGATGACGCAACAAAATGTAAAGAAATTCAGGCTATATTTCCCTTACAAAAATGTACCATAGTAAACAGTTTCCCCAAAAATACCATAGGCTATTGATTCTAAAATAAAGATGTTGGAAAACAAAGATTTTGAAAGCTTATTGGACTGTTTAAAATAGCTCATGTTAAATATATTATGCTTTTACAGCAACAATAATTATTGTAACTATATTGTGCAAGAAAGCATTTAGCCTATTTGTAAGGGCTGTCGGACAGATCTCATATTCATGTGAATGAAGAGAACAACATGTGTCAACATACGCAAACAGACACGGATTCACACAGTCAATCACACACACGAGGCACACTAATGACTACTCTCACACTTGTGCTTCTCTTTCAAAGTACTGCCATGAAAAAGGACTAATTGTTTACTTAAAGAAATTGTGCAAAATAAATATACATTGCTGACACACTTGAACAAACTCTCTCATCCTCTCCACCACTGGCACTCCTTTGCTTTTCTCTCTCTTTGTCTCTTTCTCTGTTGTTCTGACAGCTTGATTTCGTGGTCTCTCTGTGGGCAGCTCAGGGCAACATGATGGGCTTCTTAATCTGAGCTTTTCATGGTGTCTGTCAGGGCCAGAGGAGGAGGAAGAGTGTATGTGTGAGAGAGAATGAGAGTAGCTTTTGGAAACGGCTGTCTGACCCGACCGTGGGGAGCAGCTCCTATTAGACAGAATCTTATCAAGCGTATCTCCGATCTGCTGACAGCGTCACAAACACACACACACACGTGCTGACATGTTCTGGTAAAACTGGCATTTTCTCTTCCTTTTTTTCTTTTTTTGTCCCCCACATCTCTGCATTCTTGCTCTTGTTTCTAATCTACATTTTTTTTATGCTTCATTCTTATCAAGCTTTTCTAAGAGCATCATGCATATCGATGAGGTTAGCCACAGACTGATGTCATATGCTAAATATTTATTATAAAGTGAGAACCCTGAATATATATTCTCTTATGGACATATTCATAAAGCATTATCCATCTTGTTTTTAACATAAGAGTTGGTTCCGGCCATTTTTACATTGAATGTGTCTGGCTTCCTGTGTCATCTTGAAAAACAGCTGCTTGATATTAACAATTGACAAACTGGTATTTCTTATCATATTATTTTAATGTATTGTTTCTGTAGTAATTAAGCACACTGGTTGGTAGTGAAAATAGTTTTATGTTTACTGTTATTCTTCTAGCCTATTTATTTCACACAGTGGCTAATGAATCAGAAGTCCTGCACATTCACAGAAAATAACTGATTTCTGTGTTGCAATAACTAATTCGCTACAATATAATCATAGTCAACTTTATTTATATTGCGCATCAAGATTGTTTCAAAGCAGCTTTATAGTGAGGGAAATGAAGCATGTCGGCTGTTGTTCAGCTGAAGTCCATCAGCTTTTCCGTCATAAAGATCATCAATTATTAAATTAGTTCATTTCATCTATGAAGCAGTTCTAGGAAAAAATGATGTCATCATGATCCACGTCAGTTCAGTTCTACAGCGCAAGTACAGTCAGATCAACAATATTGTCGTAAAATGTGTTTTTTTTTGGTTCTGTGTTTTACTTTAATATAACAAAACAAAGCAAATATGATGCAAGGTGATTTCGATCTAGACACATTTCGCTTTAATGACAGTGCAGCATGAACTTTCGATAAAATATCTACTTTTGTGATGCACCACCAACACGATCTCACAGCACTTCATATGAATTTTACGAGGTGGCTAATTCGTACGAATTAATTCAACCTCACTTTTGCTAAATCCTACATATTTTACGAGTTGCCGAATTCGTATGAATGACCTACCCCTGACCCCGCCCCTAAACCTATCCATCACTGGGGTGGGGTTTAGACAAATGGTACGTGCGAATTCATACGAACTGACTTACTTACCAATTTACTTGTCAACTAATAATTTATTTCCTTACTTGTTTTTCCAGAAGTCCCGAAGAAAAAGAAGAAATTGTTTTGAGGACTCACAAATGATCTGGGTAAAATGTGAATCACTTTGTCTACTGCTTTGTGTACTTTTGCTTATATAAAGTGTATGTATGTGCTGTCAGTTGATTACATTTTTTTTGACTAATCGCACCTTTTTTTGTAACTATTTGCGGTTAAAACCTAACATTTAAAGTTTTTAATATATTTTTATATTGTAATAATTTCATATTTAATCTCCAAATTAATGTAGAAACAACATAAAGATAGCCTATATTATAAATATTTGTTTAATGGAATCTTTTTATGAAAGAAGGCCCGTATCACCTATATCAATTTTGCTACAACAAAAATTTATTTTGTTTCTCAATTTTAGCCATTAATTATAGGCGTTATGATTAGAGTATCATTTTTTAATATTTATTAGGCTTTACATAATATAACATATTTTTAAGTGAACAATCTTCTCATAATAAATGTCACATTGACTTGGCCTTTACTTATCAGTTATTATTAGGCTGCTGTCACTTTAAGAGCTGACATACATGTGGATCTGACACCATCCTATTTTCTCCCAAGTCTTTAAGTACATTTAAGACTTCATTAAACTGTGCTTGCGAAGATACTCGACAGAATTGTGTGTTTTTGTCTGTTCAAGCACTGTCTGAAGCAGCTTTCTATGCACACAAGTTGTGTCACACAGACGCGAGATTCACAGACGCACACCAGTACTGTGTTCTCTTTTGTGTCTTGTTGCACTTGAATGGTTTAAAAGCTTTTACATGAATAAGAGCGTGATGATAAAATGTTACGCAAGCCAAAGGATGATGGGGAAAAAAAACAGATTGCGCTAAATATTAATAACTGAAAAAATTAATCACTTGCGTTAAAGGGATAGTTCACTTTGAAATAAATTTTGAAATAAATGTTTTAGCTTAACTCAAGGGTGTCCATGATGTAGGTGTCTTTGTTTCCACAGTAGTTTCAATTTTGATTTTTTTAGGTCAAACCATTCGTGTCTATCAGTCAAATAATGCAGGTCTATGGTCACCACCTCAAATAACATGCACAAAAAACGAACAGTATTTATATTGTTTTTACCTCTTGTAACCACACGGCCACAAAGCGCCCGCACCCTCAGAAGACTTGGACGTGGCTGTGGTTACAAGAGGTAAAAAAATATATAAATACTGTTCTCACACAAACCGCTCGTTTCGTGTCTTAGGCCATCAATGTGTACTTACACTCTAAAAAATGCTGGGTTGTTTTAACCCAACTTTGGGTCAAATATGGACTAACCCAGCCGTTGGGTTAAATTTTTACATTACATTTTTAACCCAACATTTCGGGTTTGTCCATATTTGACCCAAAATTGGGTTAAAACAACCCAGCATTTTTTAGAGTGTACATTTCGAGTCATTAAATCATGTTTAATTTGGAATTCTCTGTGCATACTCTTTGAGGTGGTGACCATAGACCTGCATTATATGACTGACAGACAAGAACGGTTTGACCTAATATAAAAATTTAAACTACTGCGGAAACAAAGACACCTACATCTTGGATGCCCTTGAGGTAAGCTAAAACATAAAAAAATATATAGTATATATATATATATATACAGTATATATATACAGTATATATATATATATATATATATATTTATATATAATTTTAAGTTAATTGTTTAGATCAGTATGTACATATAGAATGTATTACAATGACTGAAATGAGAACATTTTAAGAAAACTTTCTTTAAAATAAATTTTTTTGTGTTCTACAGGAGAAAGTCATACAGGTTTGAAACGACATGAGGGTGAGTAAATTGACAGAACTTTAATTGTTGTGGGGGGTGAACTATCCCTTTAAGAGGAATACCACAGAACACTACTATTTAAAGTTAAAAAAATTATATTCTTGAATTATGGCATTCAGTAGTTTACAACACAAAATGGGTCCCACAGCATATTCAGCTGGACTGGAGTAACTGGAGTTCAGTATAAGTGGTGAAAATGTGCCTGTTATACCACCAGAGGCCTGGGGGGATTTCAGCGGGTGAAATACACTAAGTGCTCCGTGACAGCAGATATTGTAACAAAAGAAAACAAGAAACTATAAAAACACAAAGGAAAAGCAGCTCTCTTGATTAATTGTGTGGTTAAAAGTGCCACAAGCGTTTACAAATGCATCTGTTGTGCTCTAACAAAGACGGTTAACAGCGGGTGAAGTGCTGGGAGGGACGACGACATGTGACCTATTGTTCACTCGTTTATGCTTGATGTTCAGGACCGTTTGTCAGGGTAAAATATTGACCGCTTGGAGGAAAGAATCACATTCCGTTTGGCTTCAGGGTTCACATGCAATATATTTGGTGCAATATATCAAGAACTTGAATTTTGGGGGATTGTAAGGATCCAAATTGAACACTCTAAACAATGCTGGGTTGTTTTAACCCAAATGTTGGGTTAAACATGTATTTCAGCTTTCACTTTCAACTGTAAATGTTTTAATTGCATTTTTAACCCAACATTTGGGTTTGTCCATATCTGACCCGAATTTGGGTTGAAACAACCCAGCATTTTTTCGAGTGATGTGTTCACCTGATTGTTTCATGTCTGACAGTCACGGTTTCAAATTGCACACAAGTGAAGCTGTTTTGACACATTCAGTGCTAGATGAATATCCATCATCTGTCGAAGTATATTGACATCTGTATTTAAAAATGATCTAATATTATGACTAAAGGATTATTAATTAGGGGTTTCCTGAATCCTTTTACATATAGACACAAAAACAACAAAAATCGCTTCACTTAAAGAATTCATTATACATTTAATTTAGTTCATAAATCAATAACCTCCCGCATGGAGATATTTTTGACATTTTTAAACAGTGCTGCAGTATTTCTGAGACATTATTATTTGCCATGTCAATGCCTTGTTCTGTTATAAGAAACGTAAATGTTCTTTAACGTTAAAACTGAAAAACGAAAAAGTCGCACTTTTGGAGAAGAACTGTATTGTAAATGTAACTGTAGAACCTTCTATGGCTGTTTTCTTTACTGATCATTCTTTGAAAGGTTTTGCAAAAACACTTGCATTATTGCGTATGCAAACAAGCAGTAATATAAATGAATTACATGTAAATCATATCCATCAAAGCAGCAATGACTCGCAGTTACTATATTATAATTAAGTCATAATGTAAAGTGTCACCGCAACTCTGCTGATGCATGAATTCGTTTACTTTTTCCAGTTGTTTTGCCACATAAACTGAAACCAGTCCTGAAGATTGAAAGGAAAAAAAATATTCATATTTTCATTCATCAAAAATGCATTAAATTAATCAAGTGGCAGGAAAGACATATATAATGTTACGAAACATCTCTTTTTCAAATGTTATTCATTAAAGAAAATATATCATCTTTTCAACAAAAAAAAAATAAGAAATTTTTCTTACAGCAAATCATCATATTAGAATGATTTCTGAAGGATCATGTGAATAAATGGAATAAATGACATTTTCACATAGAAAACCATCATTCTAAATAGTAATAACATTTCATAATAATTCTTGTGATTAAACACATGCAACCGTGCTGAGCATAAGAGACTTCTTTCAAAAACATTTAATAATCTAATGTACTCCAACCTTACTGTGTATATATATTGTGTTACATAGAGTAGGGAACTTAAAAGTGAGAACAAATCAGTCTACGACTAGATATTACTGTGTAAAGTAGTTTAAAGTGAGCTTTCTTGAGCCTAATGGAAAACATTTACACACCTGCGGCTTTATAACATCTACATCTTTAACGGACAGTCTTGTTTTCATTGATCTCCTATTATGCATCTAAGTTTCTCATCTCATTTAACATCCAATTTACGTAGTTACGACACATTTAGACAGCTCGACAATATAAATTGCAGCAGTAACCTATACATTCCTCCCTGTGATTACTCTTGTGTGTGTGTTTGTGTATGTGCAGGTTAGGAGTTTCGCAGAGCAAAGTGAATGGAGAGTAATGGATGGTTTGCCGTGAGTGAGTGTCTCTGGCTCACCAAATACAATTTTTCTCTTCAAACAATCACTCGGTGTCTCTGAGGAGCCCCTGGCGCAGTAATTGATATGATTAGCCGTAAGTGGCTGCTTCACAGCTATGTTATGTCTGTTTTATTGTAATTAGATTTTTTTGGTCGTCTTTGAGGAGCTGAACTTAAATGACTGCATGTTCTCCCTCTGAAGTATTCAATCAGATGCTCATTAGACGAGAAAGACCGATTCATCTTTTCTGATTTTCAGCTAGTTTTTCTCCTCTGTCTCCATCTTTCTCTCTTTCTCATCTTTTTTGTCGGTCATAAAGATGATTCGTTCGTGAGATGAAACAGAAAATTGTCATTTCTGCCTATGGTCATTATAAGAGGAGAAATAACGTAAGAATTTCTTTGCTGTTTGTACAGGCACACACACGTCGTATTGTGTTTTCATGTTTTGTGAGGACTTTCGATAGACATGATTACTTTTAGAATTTGTATATTCATTCCCCTTACACTAACCCTAACCCATCACAGAAAATTTTCTGCATTTTTACATTTTTAAAAAACATAACTTTCGGTTGCCTCTTTCCCACAGAGATTCCAGAAAATTCACTGATAATATTGTCCCAGGATCGTTTGGGATCAGGATAAAGACACGTGACATCAATGTGATGTTCTCTTCCCTATCGAGAAATCACACTTGCGTATTTTTTTAATTTCTGATTCGATCAAATCATGTAGCATTTCACTAAGCTGGTGAACATTCTCCGTTTCTGTGTCATCACTACGGCACGGCCCTTTACAACATCGATCCTGCCTTTTGTTCACACAGGGCGCGTTCCGGGAAAGTGGGACAATGTTACTATAGGTCCCCATCCCGGAATCGATGCTGGACTCGACATGTTTGCGTTCACACAGAAGGCACTCTGGCAATTTGATGGCAATTTTCTGGGATCAACGCTCTGTATGAAAGGGGCTTATGATTTATAAGCTGTTTTTCTTGGGAACCAAAAAATGTCCCCACAAGGTCAAGGATTTGGGATATTGCCATTTTTGTGGTAACATAGGGTTTAGCAGGGACACATAGGGTTTAGATAACACACATACACACAGACATACACACACACTGTCTTCTGTCATGTAAGTTTGCTAATTCACAGCTGAAGTATGTCATTTTTCCAACACAGTCTCATGAAGATGCGTATCTATAGACCCCTTTTGCGCCGACGTCACAGTAACGTCACGGCGCTAGCTGGAGGCAAAACAAAGTGAAAACTGGAGGCGGCCAATGCAAACCAGCACAGATTCGGCTACATAATAAGGAGCTTAAATTACTTTTATTATTTTTAAAAGTCATCTTATTGTATTGTTTGGTGCAAGTATCAATGAAAAATGTATATGAATATGCTGTATCTGGATTTTTTATTTCTAGAAAATATTCACATGATTAAAATCGCACCGTAATGACACTCTTTACATGGTCTCGGCGCTGGCTCGGCAGAACTGCGGATCATACACACAAGTCTTGTACAGGACCATATAGGCATCTAAAGATTTATATGCCCTCAGTTTCTCTTTACGATCGGTTTCTCTATAAGGTAGGTGTAGAAGTCAGGCCACTCACCCAAGGTAACGTAACGTTAATCCCGTCAGATCGTCCATGCATTGAGTGAGCGTGTAGGCGGCTACGGGTCGGCCAATCTGGTTCTGTCCGTTAAAAATAACTTTTGGAAATAACAATCGCGGTCCTGGACAGTGAGTGACCTTGCACATTAAGATAAAATCGGATTTTCTCCAGTCACTGTTAAAAAACAAGCTAATAAAACTTGCTAACTTGCAGTGAAGCGGCCAGAGGGATCGTTCTGCCTCCACCTAAGCTCCGCCCACATAAAAACGTCACCATGTTTATCAACTGAAAAGGGGTCTATAGCACGAATGTCATTTCTCGTGGCATTTATATGCCAAAAATGTTTTTTTTGCGTGCTTATGCTACGCACTAAAAAACCCTGGGGTAGGTTTAGGGGGGTGGGGAGTTCGTGCGTAATATACGCCAAAAAGTGTGTATCATATGCACGCGAAAAAAGCGTACCATACACGCAAAAACTGTTTTTGGCACGAGAAATGACATTCGTGCTATAGATACGAACTTTCATGAGATCGGGCTCCATTTTTCAACTGTTTTCAAAACCAGTGACTGTTTTCCAACAGGGTTCCTGAAAATCCCAGCTGTCTGCTATTTGTTTTCACGCTGATCTTTACAGTAAAGAGTTTCCTTTGGTTATCGGTTTGCACGTCCAGTATTTTTTTTTTTTTTTTTTTACTACAGACTGAATTATGTCATGTAACTACCTCCAATTTTCCATTTTTTAACTTCTTATAGTTAATGTGGTTGTGGGAATTAGTACCAGCAATAGTTATGCTGTATCTGACCATTCCTTGATGGAAAGTTAAAGATTTCAAACTCAGTTTTAGTATTTAAGCCAGTTTGTGAGATTTGATCAGGGTTAGAGGTCAGTTAAAGTTTATGTGGTGCCGTGGCCGTCATTTAAGATCTGTTTAATGGAAAAACGACCCTTTTGTGTCATTGTACACTGTAGAGTGATTGCCATTGTATTAAAGGGTTCGTTCACCCAAAAATGAAAATTCTGTCAGTATTTACTCACCCTTATTTTGTTCCAACCCCGTAAGACCTTCGTTCATCTTCGGAACAGCTGGATCTCTCCTCCATACTAGTCCATAGGCTTCTTGAGGGATTGAAACTTGCCGGCCTCGAAAAGTTATTAAAGACATAGTTAAAATAGTCCAAGTGACTACAGTGGCTCAATCTTAACTTAATCAAACGACGAGAACACTATTTGTGCGCAAAAACAAACAAAAATAACGACTTTATTTCAACTATTTTTGACTTGGTGAAACACAAAAGAAGTCATCTTGAAGAATACTTTCATTTGTATTTCAAAATATCTTTACGCGAGTTTCACAGAAAATAAATCATACAGGTTTGGAATGAGCGGGAATAAATGATTACAGGATTTACATTTTTTTTTAATGGACTATCCCTTTAAGTGTGCTTTACTGTAGCAAACATCCTCATAGCAACACCCTGGCAACCATTCACAACACCCTAGCAAACAGGTAAACACCACTAAATGTTAATATGTAGTTTAGTCAAAGGAAAAATAGTAAATAAACACAGGCGATAACTCCAACCGATTCACAGTCGGACTGCAATTATGTGTGTCATCACATCTGATTTAATATACAATAAAAAAGCTTTTATGGCACATTATGAATGTTTAATGAAATCTAATAATTTTTAGATTACAAAAAATCATGATCATCATTCATAGGCTTGTCTACCGACAGGCTGATTCAACTCTGAGCTGCTCTGTAAAGGACGGCGTTTGTGTAATTGGCTGATAATGGGTTTTATAGAATGTGTTGTCATAAAAGAGGGTGTTTTCATTTCATATTAAACTCTCATTGAAAGCCGACGTCCCTTTCATTGTGCCTCCGCATTAAGGTTTAAGTACCCTCTTTTGCAGGTGTTTCCTGAATTCTGGAGAGCAAAATGCGCACGTACAAATTTGTGGCCTTTGATTGTGTGTTTATGTAGTAAAAGCTGTAGATGTAATAGGAGTTGCTCAGTGTGAAGGCTATAGTGTCTTAATTAGCCCCGATTGCTCTGTGAAAGCCCTCAAGTGCCTGAATTAGCCATAAAAAAACACTCAGTGCATTAACATGTCTGGCAGAAAAATTGGGAATAGAAAAACAATTCATCACCAATGCTGCATATTTAGTTTGGGTTTGTTAATACAATGTTGACTATATCCGCTCTATATGGCCATATATGCCATGTAGTATCTATTTTTTTAGTATCTATTTTTTGTATATTTATAGTGAGTGTGTGTTTGTGTATATATATATATATATATATATATACACAGACACACTCTAAAAAATGCTGGGTTGTTTTAACCCAATTTTGGGTAAAATATGGACAAACCCAGCAATTGGATTACATTTTAAATTACATTTTTTAACCCAATGGCTGGGTTTGTCCATATTTGACCCAAAATTGGGTTAAAACAACCCAGCATTTTTTAGAGTGATAATATATATATATATATATATATATATATATATATATATATATGTGTGTGTGTATGTGTGTGTGTGTGTATATATATATATATATATATATATATACTTGTATATTTTAGTTTGCCTTAACATGCAGTATTATTAAGAGTATATTTCGGTAACACTTTACAAAAAGGTTCATTAGTCAAAATTAGTTAAGTTAACTTGAACTAAGGTTGAAATACTTCAACAGCATTTATTAATTTTAGTTGAAATTAATTTCAACATTGACTAAAACATTATTAAAATCAAAGGTTGTATTTTTAACGTATAGGTTGTGAATTAACATGAACAAACAACGAAAAGCTGTATTTTTATTAACTAACATTAACAGCGATTAACTAATATAGTTATATTGCTCATTGTTAGTTCATGTGTTAGTGTTAACAAATTAAGCTTATTGTAAAGTGTTATCTATATGTCTTAAATATATTTGACTTTTTGCATATATTTGCATATGTTTTACCTTTATATATATTTGACTTTTTGCATAAAAATAATGATGATTCGGGGTCTTCAGCTACTTGCATGCACAAATCTAGTGCTCAGAGTCAGTTAATATAAATGAATAAGTTCTTGACAGAGGGGGCCGGGCCCCACGGTTTGACTGGTCTATTCAGCTGTAATTTTACTCTATAAAGGTCTGGCTAAATCCACCTCCAGACAAAGCAGAGTAGCATTAGAGACACAAAAGCTTTACAAAGACCCTGAGTACTCCTCATTAACCAGCATGCAGCTCTCCACGCTAACGCTAATAAAGACTCGCGCCGCCACCACCCTCTTATCAGTGAGAGCTTTCCTCTTCCCATCTCATCCTCTTTTAAGTCCACCGCCATACTTCTCTTAGAGAGAAAGCACTCTTGCGGAAGGCATGGAAATGCCCATTTAGGTTTTGTCCGCGGTTTGGCTTTTTAAATGAATTTCTCTTTTACAAACAATCAGAATGCCCCATCAACCTGTAAATCAAGAGGCTCTGTGTAAAAGCCTGACTTATGAGATGTTTAAAATGGAGAGATGTGGCCAAAATGCATCTCTCTCAATCTAATAAATTGCAAAAAAAAAATGTCCTAACACATAAATGTATTTGATATTAAGCTCATAATAGGGGCCTTGCGATAAAACACGCATTACTTGCCCCGTTTTCAACATTTGATGGAGGAAATCAATGTTTTGAATCTATTATTTTGTGAAGAAGAAAAACATTTTTATATTTCCCCAAAATGAGTGTGTGTGTGTAGGCCTCTGTAACCGGCGCATGTCTGATTGGTCTCTTAAAAGTCCAGTCATTTCCCTTCGTACTCACAAGAAAAATGAATTAAAACCAAATTCGCGAGCAGGTGCGAGTAGCGGCCGCCATTGATAGGTGAATCTCTGTGAACAGCATGAGAGAGGTGTTGGAAATGAGATCCTGCTGCCGGCCCGCTTTACAAAACCAGACCGGCCTCCTCCTCACAATATGTATTACAAATTGGCTATTTGTATTGAGACTCTTCGGGGGCCCGAGGCACCGAGGGCACATATTCCCTGGGGACGGAGGGTCTGTAGCGGGGTCTTTTTTAGCACCGTATGGGGATGATGGGATGAGAAAGAGAGAGAAGGGGCCCGGTTACGGTGGAAAATGATGTCACTGGAGTGCGCGCGGTGTCATTAATGCCACCCTCCCTTTTTCCTGACTCTCTCGGGGGCCCCGCGCGCTCTCATCAGAATGCTAATTTACCATTTAAGAATCCTCCCCTGCGCGCCCCTTCTCAATGGACTTTCGGAGAAGAGAAAAGACAAAACGCACGCGCAACTTGGCCGCACAGATGCGGAGTGTCACCAGGCGTGCGGTTGCACTCTTCGCCCATGTGCATTCAACCCCAATTAATTAACCCGTGGGGCTCAAAGCGAGCAGGTACCCCTCCGCGGCCAGCCTCCGATTTTTAAATGCGCATCTCATTTCTCAATTGGCTGCTCTGGCCACTTTTGTTAAGAGAGGGGACCTTTTTTCACCTGTGCATATTCCTCAGCTTATCCTCTGTTCTAAAAGCAAGTGAGTTGACTTCAGGGAGCGTTTTAAGGCATCGAAAGCAGTTTTAAGATAACGTTTTTTGACAAATTAAAAAATCATGTTTATCTTTATAGAGAAGGAAATCCCTCCATACAAATGTTTCATACTGATAAACATGGGTGGCAATGTCAGAAATGATGTATTAAAATTATACTTCTAATCTAATCAAAAATTTAACTTTTGTTGTTTTTTTTTTTGTTTTTTGTTTTTTGCTTATTAGAGTATTGCATTGTTGACTTGGCAACATTCTAACCACAGACTGTAAAAATGAATATGCTTTTTCTAATCAATAGAATTGGGGCAACGGATTACAAGCAATATTATTAATTAAATTTAACAAGAATTGAGTAATAATTAATTAAAATATTCCTTAAAAGTTAACCAAACTGAGAAAAGTTTACACCAAAAAAATTAACAAAAGTATCTCACTAACAGACAGACGTCAAAGATTAATCAAGAACTCTTTATTTTATATTGCCAACATTGAAGACACCTGATGTTAACAAGCAGAATCACTGAAGGAGAAAACCATAATTTAAAAACAAACACCGATCACCATAATGGTGAATTATTCAATTTATTTTTTTGGTTGTTGTTTTAAGTTTTACTCATTTTAAATGGTTAACTTTAAGTAATTAATTTGATTAACTATTACTCAATTCTAATTTGTTACATTTAATTAATAATATTGCTTGTAATCAGTTGCCACAATTTTTTTTTTTTTTGCTTCATTTTTACAGTGTATTAATACACACGTGCACTAAACTTAATTGTGAGTCGAGTCTACAGTGTGGTTCATCTATATACGTAGAAAGTTTTACATGAGTCTTTATTTGAGTTTACACTCTTAAAAGTAAAAGTTTTTGCAGCGATGTCATGATAGAAGATCCAGTAACACTTTACAATAAGGTTCTTTATAACTACTTTAGTGACCATGAACTAAGAATGAACAATACTACTTCAGCATTAATTAATCTTAGTTAATATGAATGTCAACACTCAACACTTATATTATTAAAATCAAAGGTTGTATTTGTTACCATTAGTTAAGACAGTGAACTAACATGAACAATGAACAGCTGTATTTTTAGTAACTAACATTACCAGCGATTCTTAAATACTGTAACAAATGGATTGCTTATTGTTAATTCATGTTAGTTAATAATACATTAATTGTAAAGTGATACCAAAGTCCATTCTGTCTTCCCTTTTAAGTGAACCAACCATTTAAGAACATTTGAATAATCTGTAGGACCTTTTTCCTCTATAAAGAACCTTTTGCTCAATGGAAAGTTTCCAGGGATGTTAAAGGTTCTTCATGGAACATGATGCCAATAAGGAACCTTTATTTCCAAGAGTAAAATCAGAACCTCAGAAATGATTAATTTCTTGTATATATTGCTCATAAAGCTAAAAGGGATGCAGAACTGTTGTTGGTGACATCTGTACATCTATATTTGTGAAATGTTTAAAACATAGAAAGCGCACCAAAGGCATGTTGACTATGAAAAATAGTAAAATGTGTGGAGGTTGCTACCTTTAACTCTTTGAGCCACTGCCATTTTGGGTCTTTTTACAATGGTCAAGTAAAAGATATTGTAGCTTTCATAAAAATATACGTTAGTATAAGTCAAATACTTGACATGATCTGAGCACAGCGCTAAGAAGGCAGCTTGCTAGGTTTTGAAACAGAGGCCTAATCCTCCTCTAGATCCTGCGTGAGAATTACACTAAGAGGCAGCTCAAGGAAAATCAAACCCTATAAAGCGTTTCCTTTGTTTGGCCCCCCGCGCTCCCTTGACGGATCCTGCATGAAGGACTCAAATAGAGAGTGATGGCGCTCTAATTGCAGGCAGTTGTCATATGGAGATATTTGAATAGAGATTACGGGCGCCACTTGACGCAGATCCACTCCCGTTTAGAGCAGTAAAGCAATGAGAGATCAGGAGAAACTGAGGGATTACACAAATGGACTACACTTACCCAATTAACACTCTAACAAGAGACAGAACGCACTGCTTAACATCTCAATAGCGCTGTTTTGGGCTATTCGGCCCACGTCGTGCTGAATGTCTAATGCCAGATTAGCCATAATAACAGATTTTTATAATCCGTGTGAAGAGGGGAAATCACCCTCATTGCCAAATGGGTGTTTCAATTGATTGATAGAATGTGTATTGTTGGCCAACATGTTTGTGTCGCATGTTGTGTTCACTTATAAAAATATATTTCATGCATGCTCATTGTTTAGTATTGTAGCATACAAAATCTGACTTTAATCCATGGCGGATATTGCCACTGTGAAATTAGCGACAGATACAATTCAAAATTCAAACTTTGATGGATGGATGGAAATATGCATGGAAATATAGATTTGCTAGATGGATGAATGGATGAAAATAGATAGATAGATAGATAGATAGATAGATAGATAGATAGATAGATAGATAGATAGATAGATAGATAGATAGATAGATAGATAGATAGATAGATAGATAGATAGATAGATAGATAGATAGATGGATGAAAAGATATAGATGGATGGATGAATGGATGGATAGAGATATGGCGATATGGATTGAAGGATGGATGGATGGATGGATGAAAAGATAGAGATGGATGGAAGGATGGATGGATGGAGATATGGCGATATAGATTGAAAGATGGAAGGATGGATGAAAAGATAGATACAAAGATAGATAGATAGATAGATAGATAGATAGATAGATAGATAGATGGATGGATGGATGGATGGATGGATGGATGGATGGATGGATGGATGGATGGATGGATGGATGGATGGATGGATGGATGGATGGATGGATGGATGGATGGATGGATAGATAGATAGATAGATAGATAGATAGATAGATAGATAGATAGATAGATAGATAGATAGATAGATAGATAGATAGATAGATAGATAGATAGATAGATAGATAGATAGATGGATGGATGGATGGATGGATGGATGGATAGATAGATGGATGAAAAGATATAGATGGATGGATAGATGGATGAAAAGATAGAGATGGATGGATGGAGATATGGCAATATAGATTGAAAGATGGGAGGATGGATGAAAAGATAGATAGATAGATAGATAGATAGATAGATAGATAGATAGATAGATAGATAGATAGATAGATAGATAGATAGATAGATAGATAGATAGATAGATAGATAGATAGATAGATAGAGATATGGCGATATGGATTGAAAGATGGAAGGATGAATGAAAAGATAGAGATGGATGGATGGATTGAGATATGGTGATATAGATTGAAAGATAGAAGGATGGATGAAAAGATATAGATGGATGGATGGATGGATGGATGGATGAATGGATGGATAGAGATATGGTGATATAGATTGAAAGATGGAAGGATGAATGAATGGATGAAAAGATACAGATGGATGGAAGGATGGATGGATGGAGATATGGTGATATAGATTGAAAGATGGAAGGATGGATGAAAAGATGGAGATAGATAGATAGATTAAATTAAAGTTTGATGAGATCTTGTAATGAGGTGTTTTGAAATAAATACACTAGCTTGTATTCACTTGCTTCTCTTCTACAGCACAGACCTATGGAAATGTCTATTTACAATATGCAAGTGTGAAGTGTATGTTCAGTTTTTTGAGCGCGCTGTGTGTGTGTGTGTGTTTGTGTGTGTAAATGGCTTCACTAATCATTGCGTTTGAAAAGCTCTGATTTATGGCTGTTGTTGAATGCGTGCCATGATGAGAGGGCCGGTGGTAAGTGCATTTGGATGATAGATAGATAGATAGATAGATAGATAGATAGATAGATAGATAGATAGATAGATAGATAGATAGATAGATAGATAGATAGATAGATAGATAGATGGATGAAAAGATATAGATGGATGGATGAATGGATGGATAGAGATATGGCGATATGGATTGAAGGATGGATGGATGGATGGATGAAAAGATAGAGATGGATGAATGGTTGGATAGAGATATGGCGATATGGATTGAAGGATGGATGGATGAAAAGATAGAGATGGATGGAAGGATGGATGGATGGAGATATGGCGATATAGATTGAAAGATGGAAGGATAGATGAAAAGATAGATACAAAGATAGATAGATAGATAGATAGATAGATAGATGGATGGATGGATGGATGGATGGATGGATGGATGGATGGATGGATGGATGGATGGATGGATGGATAGATAGATAGATAGATAGATAGATAGATAGATAGATAGATAGATAGATAGATAGATAGATAGATAGATAGATAGATAGATAGATAGATGGATGGATGGATGGATGGATGGATAGATAGATGGATGAAAAGATATAGATGGATGGATAGATGGATGAAAAGATAGAGATGGATGGATGGAGATATGGCAATATAGATTGAAAGATGGGAGGATGGATGAAAAGATAGATACAAAGATATATAGATAGATGATAGATAGATAGATAGATAGATAGATAGATAGATAGATAGATAGATAGATAGATAGATAGATAGATAGATAGATAGATAGATAGATAGATGGATGAAAAGATATAGATGGATGGATAGATGGATGAAAAGATATAGATGGATGGATGGATGAAAAGATAGAGATGGATGGATGGAGATATGGCAATATAGATTGAAAGATGGGAGGATGGATGAAAAGATAGATAGATAGATAGATAGATAGATAGATAGATAGATAGATAGATAGATAGATAGATAGATAGATAGATAGATAGATAGATAGATAGATAGATAGATAGATAGATAGATAGATAGATAGAGATATGGCGATATGGATTGAAAGATGGAAGGATGAATGAAAAGATAGAGATGGATGGATGGATTGAGATATGGTGATATAGATTGAAAGATAGAAGGATGGATGAAAAGATATAGATGGATGGATGGATGGATGGATGGATGAATGGATGGATAGAGATATGGTGATATAGATTGAAAGATGGAAGGATGAATGAATGGATGAAAAGATACAGATGGATGGAAGGATGGATGGATGGAGATATGGTGATATAGATTGAAAGATGGAAGGATGGATGAAAAGATGGAGATAGATAGATAGATTAAATTAAAGTTTGATGAGATCTTGTAATGAGGTGTTTTGAAATAAATACACTAGCTTGTATTCACTTGCTTCTCTTCTACAGCACAGACCTATGGAAATGTCTATTTACAATATGCAAGTGTGAAGTGTATGTTCAGTTTTTTGAGCGCGCTGTGTGTGTGTTTGTGTTTGTGTGTGTAAATGGCTTCACTAATCATTGCGTTTGAAAAGCTCTGATTTATGGCTGTTGTTGAATGCGTGCCATGATGAGAGGGCCGGTGGTAAGTGCATTTGGATGTCTCTGTGTGATGGTGGCGTAAATAGGCGCTTTATTTATTGCCGTGCTGGGGCCCTCCGCGCGGAAGAGCGCCTCCCCAAATTGAAATATAGCGCAAGTTTACTCTGCTGATTAGGGCTCGAGCGCTGCAGCAGCCCAAGGCTATCATCAAACAGAGAACGCCGCGAGCTGACACCTAATTGTGGCGGGATTAATGTGCTCGGGGTGACAACAAATAACCCCGAGTGTCAGCGCGAGGGACTGGTCCCGCACAATGGATGAGGCTCCGGGCCTTTGGCGTGGGGCCACGTGGGACCCTAATGTGGTGTAATCCGTGATAATCCTATAAAGGCTCAGTTATAGGTGTTGGTTACCCTTTAGGGATTGTAGGTGTCCTACTGAGAGAGATTTTGTCAGGATTCAATGGATGAATTATTTGGTAACATTCCATTAAACCTATAATACAATGAGCATCTGAATGTGGGATTTGCCTATTTTAGTGGGAAATTGAGGTGAATGAAAGAATAAAAATAGCTTGCCAGCATGTTTATGTAGCATTTAGGCCTATACTTGTTGTTTTGAACATGCTGATTTGTAGCCTTCTTTTTAGATGTAATGGAGAAAATGTTTTCTTTCTGGTATGAACTGAATTAAATGCACGTGTTTTGGGGAATTTTTTCACACTGCATTATTGAATTGAACTGAAATGCAATCGCCCACTTAGAAAACAACTTACTGTATCTGAATTATATTCAAAAATTGTGTCACCATAAAGCGCATTCACAAATAGATATGTTTACAAGTAGCAGCTAATGAACTTTGTGGGCGACGATTATCTTTGCTTCACATGAACATGCCTGGATATTATGTTTGCAAGCAGATAATATTCCCGCACTTCTAACATAACCCCTCCCAAACACACACAGTCACACTCTCACCTACAGACACCCATCCAAGCGTTACCATATAAACTTCCAATAAAACGGAGCCACGTGATGACCTTTACCGTAATTCATCACGGCGCGCGCCGGTGACTGAGGGGGGCCCTTCACAGACCGATAATTTGATTACTACAACATCTGTAACATCAATAATGTCCGATGAGATTGTTTTGCGCACCCAAACATACCGTGGCCATAAAAGAGAGAGAGGTGTCATCATCTCTTTGACATTTTACTTGCATTCTCGATTAGGTGAGCGTGCAAGATTAGAGAATAGCCACGTGGTCGCACCAGGACGTTTGACGGTGACTGCCATGTGCCATATTGGACGAGTGTCATCATACTTTGCTAAGTATTGCATATCTCAGTACTTTAACGTCATCTGTGATTAAATGGAGTCGCTTTGACTGAAGCAAGCTTAAACTGACACTGTCGTGCCCCTGATTATCCCAAATCACTTTTCATGCTCTTGAATTCGTCTCACCTGTTTTATAATGAGTTTAAATCGTAGGTGAGAGACACAGCCCGTCTGCACGGTTTAAAAACACTTAGAACTGGATATAAATGTTTTGCTTAACCAGAGGAAGCATCGCGCTCACAATCCAATCGCGTGATCCATTAAGCTCATTTATTAAACGCAATTTGCCTTGTGTCATTGACTTGAGTAACGCCTCGGAGTTGAGAACGGTAAAGACACAGACACGGCCGGCGGGCGGGACAGCGGGGAAACACGGATCTGACACACGGAATTAGGAGGCAATTAAGAGGAGGTGGTTCCCGGATAAACGGTGGACACCTATGGACAGCGCCGGGCGAGTGTAATGTCAGCTTAATTGCTATATTCTGATCGCTGTTTAATGGCGCTATCACCTTGTGAAGCTCGCCAGCACCTCTAAAGCTGTGCAGAAGCACTTGATGGGTGTTAACCGGTCAGTGCGGTGACCTAGTAAAACAAATCAATAGATAAGGTTTTACGTCAAAAGTCCAGTCTGTTAGTCTTAAATTTGGATCATTTTTGTGCATGGTATCCTCTACAATTTCCTACACCATCATATTTTTTAAAATGTGGATGGAGCTAGCTAACTTAGATAGATAGATAGATAGATAGATAGATAGATAGATAGATAGATATATAGATAGATAGATAGATAGATAGATAGATAGATAGATAGATAGATAGATAGATAGATAGATAGATTGATAGTCAGACAGACAGATAGATCAGTATATTATAATGAAGTATTATATCATGTTTGATCATATATAACCACTATAAACCAACATATAAAACATATCTATAATGAAGGTTGAACTATGTTCTCCGAACAAGTTCTAAATGTTGTCACTATGCACTTAATTTAATAATGTTGGCAATTACTTGTTACTTTATATGGCTATTTCAAGACAGGTTCATAATGTGACAGCATGCCTGTTATTGGTCAGCATGTGTTTAATGAACTATCTTTATTTCCAGGGCAACGATGGTGGAAAATAGAAAGTGTGACAACTAGCCCCGGTCTGCTGCAAAGGATAAGTCACCTTCATTTTTTTGTCTCCTGACCATAGATGTCACTAAATCTAATCTCAGCACTTTTGATAAATGGCTACGCTAATTTTAATTTGGTCATTTTTTCTGAATATCAACATTTGTCATATTTAGTCAGCCGAAACAGTTTTGAGGTTAATTGATCTAATTCTGTGTCTTTGGAAAATAGTGCTTTATGATAATGTATTATGTTGAATATCACAGTTTTTTGTGTGTCTATTTGTTAATGAGAGATTTGTGGACACATTCATGTTTTTTGGATTTGAGGAGTAATAGTTATAAAAAGATCAAATTAGACCCATGAGGTAATATGTCCCCCATTGAAGTGAAGGGCTCAAGTGGCTTGTTTAGTGTGATCTTTTTTTTTTATCATCACTTTAATCATTATTTTAATTTATGGGGTTATTAATCAGTATTCCATGAATAAAATGTACATGTACGACATCTTTGCGGGGGTTAGTTGAGTGAAATTTTTCAATTTGCTTTCATAGTGGCATATCTTCTTAAATATTTAAATATTCATTTAAGTCGCAGAAGAATTTTACCTTTTAGATAAATCTCTTTTTGGGATTCTGCGTTGTCTTTCATATGGCCTCATGGTAAGGACCTCTTTGAGTAATTTTACATTTTGTTCTTACTATAGGCTAATTAGCAAATGTTACTATTTATTTCCTATAATAACACATTGGCTGATGCACAATAATCCTGCGCACGCTAAACTTAGCTATATCTAAATATGTAACAATTTAAAAGTAAATGCACATTTTCTGAAGGAGCACATCTTCCCTCATTAACCTACAGGTTTTTGTCTACAATTAGCCAAAATGCATGCAAAGTCATACGTTTTCTTTCTTTTTTTTTTCTTTTTTTTTTTTTTTGCGTGGCGGGTTGCGTGGGGTTTTGCGGGTCTGCATGACGCCTTTCCCATGCGCACAGATGCATTATGTGTTGTATTAACTAACATGTGCACATATTTGTACAGCACTTTAAATCATCTTTGTTTGTGTTTTGCAAAACCCCATTTGTTCCAGTTTGTGATGGCTGTTTTCTTGCCCCTGGTTTCACTATTAGGCATATTTAAGGCCAGGCGCGCGCAGGCAGCAGAGCCACTATGTTCAAGGTTGAGTTACTTTTGGGGCTTTTTTTGTGTGTGAGCTATTTGTCTCAGCAGTCAGTACTGTTAATGTTACATTAGGTGTTTGATGTTTCATCATTCCAACCAATATTGCGTGAGATAACGAATGTAAAATGAAACCGCTAGGAACACGTTTGAATTCCCTCAGAAGGTGCGGGGAAAAAAAAATTCCACGCGCCATGCCTATTAGCCTGGGTAATTTATTTTGTGTATGTCAGAAAACAAGAAGGCCAGAAAAAGAATATGGGGCTTTCTTTTCCATTACCAAACATTACAATCTTATTTCCATCACTGCACCGTTAAGTAATTTGCGAAAAGCCAACAGAGTCTGGCGCGCTACGCACGTGGCGTGTGTTTAAACCCATTACTTTACCTTTTAATCAAACCTCGCGCTCGTGTCAAAACGCGCCGTTTTCGCCATGCATCTCTCTGAGCTCGTTCCAGTTCACCGGGTGACCTTGAAAATGTTTGCTCTCCTAAACGTTGTCCCGCCTGCCTCTCTCTCTCTCTCTCTCTCTCTCTCTCTCTCTCTCTCTCTCTCTCTCTCTCTCTCTCTCACACACACACACACACACACACACACACACACACACACTCATGTCATGCAATGTTTTCATTGTTATAATATCCTTGTTTCAATCCATTTAACTTTTTAAACTGTCAGAGTTATCTCATTTTCTACCTGAATATATGATGCTTCAGAATATCAACTCATCACAATTATATTCAAAATGGTAAAAAAAAAAAAAATGTAACGAACTGCAGGTTCTAAACTTTCGTTTGACTTACAAATATAAGGCAACAAGTCAACTTTAGATTAGTTTATATCTTTTGTGTCCCTACAATATTTGTTTTTTTGTTGTTTACTTGTAGTGGTGTCCTGTAGCCTATATGTGTAGTTTTAGTATTAACAGTATGGCTAAATTATAGTTTAAATCAATTAGATCTGCAATGCAAACATTTTAGTAAAAATGTCAAAAGTAAAGGCCTATTATATAGTTAACGTTTGGATGCTGATGGCGCCAAACATGCTTGCGCGAGACGAATCTTAAGAAAACTTCTGACAGTAATCAGATGTATACCCTCTCAGAGGTAGGTTAATGAATAACTCGCACTCGCTCGGTTTCAAGGTAAAAAATAATACTGCGCAAAAAAAAAACCCAAACAAACAAAAAACACGTTTAAACGCTTTAAAGACCGATTAACATTTCGAGATTTAATGCGTTTATGTGACTGCTGCCCTCAGTGACGTGCACGCGCGGCTTTAGGATTGGCTTTATGCTTTTTGGAAGTGTGTGTGTGTGTAGGTGGGGAGGGGGATTGTTAGTTGCTTTCGGCTGTGATTTATCGCAGTCCCGGGGAACGCGGCTCCCGTTCCTGTCCTAACGCATTTCAGCGCGCGCATCAGCCGTGATTAAACACCTGCTATGGCGCGCGAACAAAGCGCGCTAATCCAATATGTATCTCTGACATCTTAAATATCGTCCAATCCCCCGGCATCACGCGCAGCTTTTCCGCAAGATGGAATTCTAAAACATATTTTTCTAATTTATGGACGGACGATAAATCAAAATTAAGCCGCGGACAATGAAATATACATCAGCGTGCCGAGAACAGGCTTGAAATGCAGCTACAGGCTCGAGCGCGCGCATAGGTGTGGGGTTTGCTTTGCAGTGGGTTTTTATGGTCTTGCTTTAGGAAACATCAGAGATGGCTCGTCAAATTCTGGCCCTATTCAAAATTTACCCTGGTAAGCTTAGTCTCTACCAAAACACCATACTAAAATGCAACGTTTGTAACTGTAATAAAAATAGGCAATTGCATTTCATCCTTTGCAGCATTGTAGTCAGTCACAGATATAGGCCTAATAAATATGAATGACTTTTTATGTAAAACACATTTAAGAATAACAAAACAGTCCACCAAATGTTGTTCCATCTTGACTAAATGAGTTAATTTGCAGAAAACTTTCAAAATGATCAATGTTGCTGTTTTTTCCCAAAGGTTTGTGAGCTCCCAGCATGCATTGCAGCATGAAATAATATTGTTATAGGATAATTATTTAGCTTTTTTTCTGACTTTATTTGTCATCATAGTTGCTATTATTAGTAGTAGTTATTTGTCGTGGAGTTTATGAATGATAGTTTTGTATTTTTATACTGCAAATTACGGGTTATGTCTTAAAACATCTTTGCTTATTTGGATATGCTTTCCTTTCAATTAATATATTGCACTGTTTTGCTTTTTACGTTATGACTCATATACACTTTAAAATAGGAACGATCTAATGATAAGTTAACATCATTTTCTAACAGCCTGCAGTAATGATTTCAGTTTGGTGCTTAAATATGTTGCTTTTTAGTTAGCAAACAAATGAAAATTGGCTATATACAACATGTTTTATTGATGTCAATTAAGATAAAAAAAAGGAAATTAAATGAAAGGGAAACTTAAGTAACTTGTATTTTGGCAGAAAAAGGGTGACAATCTTTTTCCTCAAATCATTTTACACACTATACACAGGCCTTGCTGTCTTTGTCCTTATATCTTTCAGTTTGCATTTGATTCTCTGCACAAGGCATTTGACTTATGAGGCGAGTATGCGTTTGATCTTCATCCTAACCTAATTTGCATGCTCTTTTGTCATTAAGTCGTGTCGAATGAGTCCTATATTGTGCTATTGTTTTCTCGAGCTGGATTGCTCACTCTCAGACAGACGTGGAAAAAGGAAGGCCATTCTCTCCAGTCACTGTCCCGGTGATGCTTATTATATGTGACTCTTCAATTCCACAGTTTCCCCGAATTCTCAGCACATTCTGCCCGGTGTATTACGCAGCGTGAACTGCTCGGACATCAGACGCGTGTCTGCGGCCCTATAGCCACGTAATGGATTCAGCGCCCTGTTCTTGCGTTTGAAAACACCCTACAAAGAAATTTCTGACCAGCATTTTATTTGCCCTTCCTGGCCTTTATTCTGGGTTTCCGTGCTGAAAGAAGGCCAGGAGAAATGACTCCGTGTGAGAATAATACATCATCACGCTGACCTAGTTTGCAGGACCGCGGGTGCTCGGGAAGGATAATTGTTTGTAATCATCTTAATTAATATAATAATCATCTAATTTTATACCTCCTAATGAAAATTAAGTGCATTTTGATGCATAAGTTGTAATCAGCAGGCCAAGTAATTCATCTAATGATTTGTATCGGTGTTTATTCAAATAAGCAAACAATTTAATGCATTCATTTATACAGATTAAAACTTTGTAAGCTCAAACGGGGTGGCAGAGGTACATTTTAACAGCCTTTAAACCCCTTTAGAAAACAAATGGTTGTAAATATTGTTGTAAAATTGTTTTGTATATGGGTCGGTGACAAATTAGGATGTTTGATATGATGAAAATGAGCTTAAAATCTCTATTCCAGACATCCTCAAACTGCATGCTGACCAAAGTTGTTTTGCTGAGAATTTGTGCAGTAAGAGCGTCATTTGTCAAACTTTAATTTAATGGCCAGTGGCAATCTCAGTAACTCACGATATTGACCTGCATATTATGCATCATAATGTAGGCCACAGAGTGCAGATGAAAAATAAGTCTAAAATTAATCAAATGTAATGAAGACTTGGGCATGATTGGAACCTGTAGCTAAAATCCATCAATATACTGGCTTTACGTTTCGCAGATTATTAATGAATTTCTAAATTCATATTTTCTGTATAGCAAAGCAGGCTCATTTACGTAATGCTACCACATGTATGTTTTGTAACAGTGTCATTTTTCTACGATATTCCCGAAGAGAATGAGTAAAGAGCCATTTCTTGCATTCCTGCAAACTTGCTTAATTTCAGGATGTTTAATGTCCTGTTTCTATTGTCTTCCAGATCTTCTCTGAGTGGTTTCCATCAATGCATCAGTCAATCAATCTTCACCAACACCACACGGCATCAGCAACTCCATTTTGTTGTTTCTTCTAATGGAATCGGCTCTCCATGAGAGTTCTGATGAGTGCGAGTGATGAACGAGGACACAGTTTGGTGAGAGTAAGTGAAAATCACACTCTTCCTCCACTCAGCGACTTTTATGTAAAACAGCGCAATTAAACAATGTCTTGAAAATGAATGTATGCTGGAAACATGAGTCTCATTTGGCTGATGAATGGCCGCACTTTGGATCAAACGTGATTTTAGTTTAGTGTGCGTTTAATACCGCTCTCGTTGAAGGATTTCAGACCGCATTCATTCATTCATTCATTCATTGGTTTGCTGGTCTTGCAGTGTCCACTGGTTATGCTGGTCTGGTTGGATGGTTTAAGAGAGGTTTTGAGCACTTCTCAGCTGGTCAAGCAGAAACACCATCTGGCAGATCAGCAAAACCAGCGTGGCCAGTTTGGAAGACCAGCTAAAGCAGCAAACCAGGTTTAAGCTGTTTTTATTTTATTTTTATTTTTTTTTAGAAAAAAATTATTATTAGTCTTGTCAAACTGATTAAATGAAAAGTTTTTGTTTACATAATCTCTCTCTCTCTCTCTCTCTCTCTCTCTCTCTATATATATATATATATATATATATATATATTAGGGCTGTCAAACGATTAATCGCGATTAATCGCATCCAAAATAAAAGTTTGTGTTTACATAACATATGTGGGTGCATTGTGTAGAATTATTTTGTATATGTATAGAAATACACACATGCATGTATATATAAGAAAAAAAATATTTATGTATAAAATATTTATATTTATATGTAATATAAATTATATATAAATCTATATACAGTATATACATGAAATATTTCTTAAATATATTCAAGCATGTGTGTGTATTTATATATATAAAATAATTATACACAGTGTACCCACTTATATGTAAACAGGATGCGATTAATAGTTTGACAGCCCTAATATACTGTGTGTATATATATATATATATATATATATATATATATATATATATATATACATATGTATATGTATAAATGTGTACACATACACACACAGAGACATACATGTATACATACATACATAGACATACATGTATATATATACAGTATATATATATATATATATATATATATATATATATATTATACACACACACACACACACATATTATGTAAACAAAAACTCATATGTTAGATGCAATTAATCGCGATTACTCAATTTGTCAGGACTAATTATTATTATTATTAAGTGTAAGTCACTTTAGATAAGCGTCTTCTAAATCAATTAATGTAAATGTATATGTAATAATAATTTTAATAATAATACTTTTAGTAGTAGACCTGCTGTTGTAGTTCTTGAAAGGGCTATTATCGTTAAATAATGCTAAAACTAATAAAAACATTTTTGTAAATTGAAATAAAGCTGAAATAGACTCAAATATAAATATTAGTTGAAAAACTTAAACTAAATGAACATTAGAAATGTTGCCTGGGCAATAAATTGAAGTCGGTTTAAGCTGAAGCACTAACATGATTAACTGGAAATAAATAAAAACTGAAACCAAAACTGAAATAAATGAAACGTATTTAAAAAATGAATAAAATGACAAAAGAACATACTAGAAATGAATTTTCAAATGAACATGAAAATTGTAAAAAAAAAAAAAAAAAAAGCTAATTCAAAATATTATTTAAAACCAAATTAAAAACTCAAACAACTCTGGTTCCTGATGTACTTTATTAGGTGTTGCAGTCGTGTTTACTGCAGCATTGAGTTGTTTTATATCATGGATGTTTTGTTGCTGTTCGTGAGTGAGAGCGGTTGAGGAAATTTTCATTCCAGCTTTCGCCTCTGTTCGGCCCCTGAAACAGGGGGATGTGATCAATCTGCCGCCTATTAAGGCCGTTAATTGATAATGCATACTAATTAGGCAGAGCTTTGGTACTTTAGAGACTTTGAGGAGGTAATTGTCGGCACGAGTCCAAATGTAGTTTAAAAAGCAGTCTGCACGAGGTGAAAAATTTCACTCTGCTGGCAGCGTGAGGAGCCTATAATGAACCACACTCATAAACGAGGTTTTTTTTTTTTTGCATGCGCATTGTTCAAATTTTAGGTCAGTAATATATGTTTTTGACAGAAATTAATACTTTTATTCAGTAAAGGCACATTCATTTGACCAAAAGAAACATTAAAGACGTTTATAATGTTATTAAGAAGTGCAGTTGTTTTGAACTTTCTATTCAAAGAATCCTGAAAAGTTCGGCATTGATAATAATCAGAAATGTTTCTAGAGCAGCAAATCAGCATTAAAATGATTTCTGAAGGATCATGTGACACTGAAGTTGAAAATTCTGCTTTGATCACAGAAAACAGTTCAATTAAACTGTCATAATATTTCACAGTATTACTGTTTTTTAAACAAATGAATGCAGCCTCGGTGAGCAGAAGAGACTTCATAAAAAAATTCTTACTAATAATCCTGATCACTGCTTAGTAATTGTTAGTAAGGTAGTTGTTTATGTATTGAGTAGGATTAAGGGAGAAAATGGTCATGGAGAATAAGGCATTAATATGTGCTTTATACTTCTAATAAACAGCCAAAATCCTAGTAAAATGCATTGTAACACGCAACTAGTTAGCGCGAGAATTGGACCCTAAACTAAAGTGTTACCAAAAAAAAAATCTTACCAAAAATCTTTTTCAATGGTTGCGCGTGATTGCAGTGTTTGAGTTCAAATTTGCATTCATGATGTGTTTTGATTAGTTTACTAATTATACACGTAAAAACGAACTTTGTAATGTTATTTGACCAAATACAGTGAGTATAAGGAATTTTATTGTAGCGATAATAAAGTGTGCATTGTGTCAAAATAAAGGGTTTGATTATAATCTCAAATGGCTAAAGCTAAAAACTACAGAATATGTATTTTAATGGTAATATACAAACTTCAACCACGTAGTGAGAGACTTCTGATCAACCGTATATAAAAAGGCTCGCGTGCTTGCGAAATCAATCCTGACTAAAGTCTTTTTACACTCATTAAAGTCGCCAATGTAAAAATACCCTCCTGATGAGCAAATCAAACTAAATGACAGGTTGAAATAAATATAGCAGGGTCACGGCACCACCGCGTATTCACTGTTTAACATCTGTGATGTTTCTTTCCCCTTTGAAAGCGTGTTGAATATAAGCTCTCCTTACCTGTCTCTTTCTCTCTCCCCCTCAATTTATGGGAGAGAGATTTGGTCGCTTTTAGCACATTGGAGACGTTCTCTATTATAAACATTGTTGTTCCAGATTTGAGGAAAACGATGTTAGGAGCATGTGGGCAATGTCAAACGGAGATGAAGCGTCTTTGTTTGAAGGTTGTTTGAACGTTGCGCGACAGTAGGCCTACACAAACTTCTCTCGCGTTGTGTCATCTTGAGTGAGACGCATTTAACTTCACTTGATGCAACATCAAGCAGCCCCTGACAAGCATGCATCAAAGCACGCAGCTCTAATTAAACTAGATCAACATGTGAGAATATTTGTTCCTTTTCAGTGTCAAAATCAAGACCCTTTGAACCGTCAATCTCCCGCGCAAATGAGCGTGTCTGTCTGCCGTGTATAGAGGCCGGGTGTGATGTTGTCAAAAGCAGTTGCCATGGCGGTTTGTTGTGGTGCTCGACCCGAATTTGTTCCCCTTTGCTCCGCGCGTCCCTCACAAGTGAAGCCTGTGGCGCGTGCCTGAAGGTTGTCACTTGCTGTTTTCTGTCCGAACGGTTCGCGGACATCCTTTAAAACGAGCCACTGTATTAATATTTATTCAAAACTTCAACTTTCGCTGTTAGATATACGTGATCGACCTCATGTTGAGAAAAAAAAAGCTCGCTTGCGAACGCAGTCCTGACTAAAGTCTTTTTGCGTTGATTAAAGTCACCAATTACGTGTAAAAATACCCTGCTGTCAGGTTGAAATAAATATAGCCGGGTCAAGGCACCACCGCGTGTTCTTTCTTGACGTAGAATGTATTTAACTCGCTGTTTATCATCTGTGACGTTTTTTTTTCCCTTTGAAAATTTGTGAATCTGTTTTAAATAGCCTCTCTCTGTCTCTATCTCTCTCTCTTTCTCCCTACCCTGTCTTCCTTCTCTCTCTCTCTCTCTCTCTCTCTCTCTCTTTTTTTGGATTTGTTTGTTTCCCGCTTTTCTCGAGGGGTGCGTGAAGACAGACAAGCTTGCCAGATTCATTTTCTGATCAAAGCTGTTTGATTTGGTCAATTTTGCCACATTGGAGACGTTCTCTATTACTGAGATAAATAGCCCCGGGCTAACTGTCAACCAAAACTTGTAAGCTAATAAATTATTCCAATTTCTCCCCGCCGGATTTCTCCTGGGAGACAGCCTCTAGGAAATACACTTTTTGATTAGTAAATTTGTGTGTGTGTGTGTCTGGACATTGGGATGTGTCGTCTTTGATTAGCGGCGGCCCTGTTAGAGCCGAGGGCGGCAGAGGGGCTGTCAGTCGAGCGCAGACTCTAATGCATAATGCATTGACACAACCGGCTTTCTGCCACCTCCCTCTCCCAGAGCGAACGGTGGCGGACCGGGTTACCCTCACCTGAGAGCTCTCTCTCTCTCTCTCTTTCTCACACTGTCCCTTTCTTGGCCGACCTCACTAAGCAGCTCAGGAAATAAAGCATCGTGACAGATCCTCGCTCGCTCCAGACCTGTAGTTATGAGTACCCAGCACACACACACACACACACACACACACACACACACACACACACACACTTGGAACTTGGAAATCGGTTGACTTGAGCTGAAAGTGTGCAATCAGCAGAATAGTGTAGAGCTGTTTGACTGATAGGCTGTTGGGAAATTGATCTCCACCTACTGGTCCGATAACCCCCAGCCCCCCCCCCCCCCCTTTTTTTGTTCTACACTTCTCTTTTATCCATCTTCTTTTCTCTCTTTTGCCCCTTTTTGCAGGACCCAACACTCATTCTGAAGCCATTCTGTACATATCTGCCACAAACAAAAGTGGTTCTGACTCTGCATCGGGTCCTTAAACTTGGTGGTTTACAATATGATGTCATCACCAAGAATGGTTTTCAAAGCAAAGTGAAAATAGATAATACTCTTGCACAACTGACACTTCAAGCCACGCTGCAAACTTTAATATTGCTTTGAATTTATTCACAAATAACTTTTATTTGCTATTTTTTTTTTTGCATTTATATCACTTTTAAATGTTTAATTTAAAAAAAAATACACAAGCGTGTATTTCAAAAATATGGCATCAGTAAGATTAGTCTCTATGCTCACCATTGTTTTTTATCAGGAAAACAGTAAAAACAGTAATATTGTGAAATATTATTACAAATAAAATAACTGTTTTCTTTGTTAATAAATTTAAAAATTATTATTATTATTATAATTATTAATATTAATTAATTATTAATATTAGTTATTGACATTATTATATTATTCCTGTGATGCAAAGCTAATTTTTAGCATCATTCCTCCAGTCTTCAGTGTCATCATTCTAATATGATGATTTGCTGCTTCATGAACATTTCTTATTATTGAAAACAGTTGTGCTGCTTAATATTTTTTTGGAAAATGTGCATGGTACTTTTTTTTCAAGATCAATTTAATGCATCGTTGATAAATAACTTAATTTTTTGAATGGTAGTGTATATGTAATTATTTAATACTTTTTCTATTTATATTTTTTCATTATTTTAAAAATATTACATTTACATATGATTAAAATATAAATTTATTTAGGGTAGAAAAGGTACAATGTGAATATTTTTTTAACAAATTAATCATAATTTTTACATTATATTTGACTATATATATACACATATGCATAATGATTAATCACGATTAATCACATACAAAATAAAAGTTTGTGTTTACATAATGTGGGTGTATAATTATTTTATATATAAATACACACACATGCTTGTATATATTTAAGAAATATTTTCATCTACTGTATATAGATTTATAAATAATTTATATTGTATATAAATATAAATATTTTATATAAATATTATTTTTTTAAATATACATGCATGTATTTATATATATATATATATATATATATATATAATTATACACAGTGCACCCACATATATTACGTAAACACAAACGTTTATTTTAGATGTGATTATTCGCGATTAACTCTCTTCTGACTTGTGATGGCATAAAACGAAATATATCGTTGTATGCCATCACAAGTCAGAGGAGAGTTGGGCAGTTTTGAGAGAGTATGCTGTCGTCAGCACCATTTTGGTGGAAACGTGGTAAATCTCATGTTTATTTCGCATAATTTTCTTTGCTTCCTCTCATCTTTTTATATTTTTTGCTGTACTTTGACCCCTGTTCCCTTGTCCCTTCCCTCTATACCCCCCCCCCCCCTTTATGTCTTTCTGTAACTCAATAACTCCCAGCATGCAATTTGTACACACACACACACACACACACACACACACAAACGGAGGAGTGCAGAACAAACACATCTCCTGGATCCTGAGCACCAAAAACTACACTCATCATTTATCAGCTAGCTAAATGCCTGCCCAAACCATTACCCTCCCCAAAGCAGCCAGCAGGACAGGGAGGGAGGAGAGGGGTGCTGCGCTGGGTGAATTTAACTTTTGAGGGTTCAGCGCTTTCCCACTTTGGCGTTTCATCTTTCCTCTCACCCAGGAAGTGCACACCCAGCAGGAGAGTGAGGTAATTACATCTCCACATGACACGCGCTTCATTACTGCCTGTGTGTCTCGCACCGCCTCTGATGCCGTTTAGAGATGGGGTACACGGGGGGTACGGAGATGGAGCCTGGCTTTTTTAGTTTAACAGTAATGGCTGACTACACACGGTCTCTCGGTGGGTGAGGGTAATTTTTGTGTAACTGTGTTAACTGCTGGAGTGGACTAAAAGAAAACTTGATGGACAAAGTACTAACAGCCCCATGTTGTGTCTGTGGAGTCTGGAATGAGTCTATTTTATGTTAATCTGTAATTTAGTTACCCTTTAAAATGATGTGTTATGTGTCTTTCTACAAAAATAATCCATATAAAATAAACTTTTGTGAGATATAGGGATTATATATTTTCTTAAAGGCCAGTTATTTCATGGATCCAGGATACTATGAATCCTGAAAAAGTGCCCTTGGCCATCTCTAGGTGTGTGATGATGTGGGGCTATTTTAATTCCAAAGGCCAATGGAACTTCAGGATGCAAAGAATACTGGATCCATGAAATAACTGGCCTTTTTAAAAAATCTGCCTGCCTCTATGGGAATTTAACATAGGGGTGTCCTGACTTATGCTCCCTGTATTTTGAGGAAATTGGAAATATTTTTTCAGGATTCATTGATGAATAGAAAGATAAAAGAACAGCATTTATTTGAAAGTGAAACCTTTTGTAACATTATAAATGTCTTCTTAATTGTCGTTTTTGATCAACTAAAGGCATCCTTGCTGAATAAAAGTATTAATTTCTTTAAAAACATATTACTGACCCCAAACCATATATTCAAATAAATAATCACTACTGTAAGTTGCACTGAGTAAACACAGAAGTGTTAAACAAGCAGTACGATGAATTCATCAGAATTCAAGCAGGACTCATTGGCCGTCCTGAGACCAACATCAGGCCGAGGTCGTAAATTCCTCATAAGCTGCTCTCCTGACTCCGTATAGTAATCAAATAAAAACAGAAAGCAGGAAAACTAGTAGCGACTGACCGATTGCATCTGACAGCCCGTCTCTTGGTGTGAGGTGTTTTAAAGACTCTCATGCTTTTTCTGCGGTCAGACAGATGCACACTCGTTCAATAGTCATTTTGATTCCAGTGATTTAGCTAATTACTCTGTATCAGTTGGAGTGATCGATCGCACCCCTCTCCTGCTGCCAGCCTCTCCTGGGGGTCAGAGAGTGATTGACAGCCATGTACTGTAAACCTGCAGGTGTCCGCAAAACGCGCTATAACTTCAAGACAGTTGGCCTGAGTTATGACCACTTGCCTTACAACATTTTTTTTACCAAATAAATGCTTACATGTTAATGTCTGCCATAACAATTATTATAGTCCTAATACAATGTTCTAATAGTTACCCATGTTCCTGTTGCATGTAGGCTGCTTCAATTATGCTGAACTTCTGTTGGGTCGGAGCACATGTAGTCTGTTGTGACAAAATACATTTAATTCATTTGTTATTATATGCGGCAGCTTTTTCTCTATAAAAATGTGAATCTGTTTCATATCGCTACAACATTTGCTGAGTTACGAGTTCTGAAGAATATAGGGAGCAGGTGCGAAGTTGGTTGCCAGGGTGTTCACTGTTCAAGTTCACTGCTATGCACTATCCAGTTGCTAGGGTGTTATTTCTTCAATGTAAGCCTGTGAGATTTTTAGAGTGTTTTGTTGACCTTTAGATTAAGTCTGATTGCTTAAAAAAAATAAAACCACAATTGTGAGATTAAGGCGAGACATGGCAGGCAAAAACATTGTTGTTTTTTTCATTGATCAATTTTGAGATTTTGGGATATTTGTCTTCTTTCAGACTTTTGGTGAAAAAAAGTGAGAAATACACATTTAGGTCTTTATTACTACACTTTGTCTGTTTGCGTCTGTAGATTTCCTACGCTATCTCATGACCAATTCGTACAAATTCGTACGAGTGATTCAAAAGTGGCTAATTCGTACTAATTCATACGACCTCACTCGTACGAATTTGTATGATTTGTCTAAACCCATGTGACGTTATGTTTAGGGGCAGGGTCAGGGGGCTAATTCGTAAAATATGTACGATTTAGCACAATCGTACTAATTTGTACTAAATGCGCGATCTCATTGGCTGATGCTAAATCTTGATGCTAAAAGCCAGTTTTCTCAAAATGACTTTTCTCTCATACTCCAAGTCTGAAATCTCCACTTCAGTAGCACCTAAATAGCCTGCACCAAACTTTCCAGTCTTGTACCTAGTTATATTATGAAGACATTTACAGAGGGATTTGTAAATATATTCCTAGCCTGATTTATGTAACATTTAATTCCAAAAAACATGGCGAAAATCATTTTTTAAGGCAATTGCCAGTATATTCTGATTTACAGAAGTAGATATCCATAAATCCCTCTGTAATTGTTTTATCATCTAATATGTGAACACAATGAAAAAAAGAATTTTGAACCTTTATCCAATACTCAGATTTCTTTTTTTAAATATATGCAAATTAGTGCATATTTAATTAGATAATGACTCATTTGCATATATAAACTAATAAATAATTAAATTACAGAACTCAATGTAGGTAATCAACTGTGAAAGTTTCATGGTGATATCTGCTAGTTAAAAAATGACCCTATTCACCTGTAGTGTCTCGCCTTAAAATAAAAAAAAATAAAGTTGCATTTGTGATATAAAGTCACATTGATCGATGTTATGTGTACGGGAATTAAAGTTGCAATCATAAGAAATAATGTTGAAATTATTAGAAATAAAGTCTTAATATTAAGATCATCATTTCAAGAAATTGCATCTTTTGGATGATCGATTTGTTGTGTGTGTTAAAGCACTGAGCTGTGGATTAGTTCTTTAAGTCAGTCCACCTCTCTGCTTTCAGATGTGACGGCTTGACAGTGCAGGTTTTCGAGGTGTGTTTTGCTGCCTGTCGTTGCTGTGGGCAACAGCAGTGACCCGAGCAGAGTGTGTGACGGAGCCTTACTGAGTTTGTGTTGAGTCTCCTCAGACTCGGATTGCCTGGACTACACTCGCTCAAAATTCGCTCACAAAATGTATTCATCTGACTGGTATTACTTACACTGTTGTTCCACCTGTCTGTCTGTCGCTCGTTCTACCTATTTATCATTCGCTTTATCTATGGTTCTGTTTGTCCTTCCCGTCTGTCCACTGTCCATAAGGCCACTGTAAAAAAATATTGTTGGTTTAACTTAAAAATTATGTAACCTGGTTGCCTTAAAATTTTAAGTTGATTGAACTGGAAAAAGTGAGTTAATGCAATGAAGGAGATTGATTTAATCATCAGAAACTCAAAATAGTAAGTTATCTCAACTAAATAAATTATTTAAGTTGATTTGACAAAAGAAAAATGTTGTGATAACAAATCTTAAAAATATTTTTTTTTTTCAGTGTATAAACCTTCAAACATTAGTGCTTTTTAAACAAGGTTAAGCCAAGCTATAGGATTCGAAGTTTGTCTTGACCTTAAAATAAGCTGTAAAAATTTCCTGTTCATTCTGCATTATTTTGTGTCATTGCTGGTTGCTTAAATCAACGGCCTCATCATGGTTTTCTGGTCTTTTTTTATGGCACGGGTCCCGCCTTCAATGTAAATCTGGAGTATTCTTTTATCCAGATAACATTACCACAATTACCTCGATCTTCAAAAGCATCGGTGTGCTTGCATGAGGTTAATATCACATGATACCCGACCTCATATTTTCATACAGTAACATTTAGGTGATCTAAAGAGTGTTGCCATAACATTATATGTAGTGTGAGCAAAGTGTAAAACCACTGCTGCCTTTTTCTAAACTTAATGTGTTTCCATTTTAGAAACAGTTACCTTATAAGGCATAAGCATCCATGTTTGACATTTGAAAAATGTTGCTTATGACTTTTTTTTGTAGTCTCTTCATATAAACCTTGCTTGCCTTCAAAATTACTATCCATCAAAGCTAGAAAAAGTTTAAGCACTAACTCCTACACAACACTAAACAGTCTTGCCTTGAATTAACTTCAATCAAAATACAACACAACTAACGAGAAAATGTGGAAACTAAAGTTCAAGTTCAGCTTCCAGACCACCTTGACGTATCTGATGGTAACACTTCTCTTTAAAAGTATTGTTATATGCTCTACCGTTCAAAAGTTTGCAGTTAATTATAATAATAATGAAGCGTGGCATCAGTTCTGGCAGGTCACGTTAGTCAAGCTCGCGTCAGCTGACTCTCAGCCGATCCATGTATAGGAATACAACACCTATCACTGTAAGCTCCTTCAGTATTATCAGCTGCTATCGCGTTTCTCAGGAGCTAATTTCCCTTCCCCATCCCCAGATCCTCATCTCATCAGGCAGGATTTGGCATTCTGATTCCCCTTGAATCAGAATAAATTCTCAAATTATGTTGTATTTTAAAATATTGAATCAATGATATCTGTAATAGTTCTGTGGGGTTATCGCTGCTCTTCCTGCCCTTCTCTATGCTAGTTCTCGCCCAGAACAGAACCATACCACCAATCCTAACTGTATGCTAATTGTCAATCGTATTTGACGATAGTTGTCCTGACTTACAAATAACTTTAAAAAGCAAAAGAAATGCATCACGGTTTCCACAAAAATATTAGGCAGCACAACAAGCATTGCTAATATAATAAGAAATGATTGTTGAACAGCAAATCAGAATATTAGAATGATTTCTGAAGGATCATGTGACACTGATGACTGGATGAATGATTCTGAAAATACAGCTTTGATCACACAATAATATATTACATTTTAAAAATATATTCAAAAATAAAACCGTTCTTTTAAATTGTAATAATATTTCACTACATTTCAGTTTTCATTGTATTTTTAATTATATAAATGCAGCTTTGGAGAGTAAAAGAGACTTTCGAAAACATAAAAAAACTCACCAACCCTAAACTTTATATTTGTAACTATTAGAAAGATGGCACTAGGTACAACAGTTACGTAAAATCATTTCTAAATAGCCGTTTGGATATTGTTGAACATTAATAAATAGCCTGTGCGGCCTAGATGATGTTGGGGAAAAAAGTAGCTTGTTTTAGTTGCGTTCCGTTTAATTTGGAAAGTTGGAGTCAAACGGCTTCTCAAACAAGAACAAATGTAGAAAAAAAGATTTGATCTTTGGACGGTTGTGGTTTGCTATTGGTGGATCTCATGTGATTGACAGGTTGCCCCGCCCTCAAGCCAGTAAACGCATCATCAGAGAAGAGATGAGATGCTGCAAGAGCGAGGGGAAGTTATTTTGATTAAAGCTTATGACGGCACATTCATTTAAAAAAAAAAAAATAATGATGTGCATGGATAAATGATGTATAATAGATACTGAAATATTCCATTAAAAACAAGACATGTCAATATTGATTTCATGGTGACTTTAAGGTGCGGATGTATGGGGTTACCCAGGGAGATACAAATTCACTCAAGTGAAACAAATATATATTAAAGTCAAAGTCAAAGTAGCTTGGTACCTTTTGCTTAAGCAGTCAGAATGGACACTTGTGCAAACCCGCATAAGTCACGGTTTGATTCAACACTACCCACATACTGTACCTGCTCAAAAGCAGCCTCCCACAGTGCCAGTCTATCACACACACACACACACACACACACACACAGCACCTCTGCCCCCTCTCGCTCCCTAAAGAAAGCCAAACCTCCCATCTCCCCTCTCTTCCACACACACAGAGAGAGAGAGAGAGAGAGAGAGAGAGAGAGAGAGAGAGAGAGAGAGAGAGAGAGAGAGAGAGAGAGAGAGAGAGAGAGAGAGAGAGAGAGAGAGAGAGAGAGCATCAGGCAGCTGGGTTGCAGCAGTAATAAAGAAAGAGAATCAATAGGGCATGCAATGAAGCCAAGGTGCTGCCATTCATCATGCGTCCTCCCAAACTCCCATCATTCATCAAAGTCAATGAGCCAGCAAATAGGAAAATGACTATTTGTATCAAACACATCTGCACTCATCCACTGAGGTATTTCATTCCCATTAACTCCCATGGTAAAATACACTGAGGGTTTGTGTGCGAAGGAGGGAAGGGAGCGTTGTGTGTCTGTTTGTGTTTGCGCTCGTGTGTGTATACGCTGTTTGCACAGGTTGCTTGTTGCGAATTATCTGCCGAGGAACACTTTTATGGAGTGTGTGTGCGCGTGTTGTTTTTGAGGGACATTTTTACGTTCGACAACACCACCTCCTCCCCCCTCCCCCAATCCCTATCCTAACCCCTATCATCCTTTATGGGCTGTCATTGGAGGATTTTAGTGTACATCTTCATCTGCTTATTTCCTCCATCTGCCTCCCCCCCCCTCTCTCTCTCTCTCTCCCTCTCCCTCCATCTCACTACAACCTTTATCTTTTTATTTTACCTTACCTCTTTTTTTCTCTTCTCTTTCAAACACACACACACTGTTCAGTTCTGACGGTGAGGCCTGTCTTATATATATAAATCTCCCCCGGTGACACTAAGCGTGGGTTATATTATTCCAGGCTGCTTTTTTTTTCCTGATATGGTCGCTCTATAAATTCGGTGGTGCGAGGTAAAGATGAAGGTGGCTGATGGTTGGGATGCAAATGGCAGCACTATCATCATTATGGTGTAATACCCCATGAAATGGCGGGGATCATTACTGCAAGCGCTTTATGGCCTGCGCTGAGTGGATGGGCCAACGCTGAGCGATATTTTATATGAGAGTCTGTATATGAGCTTTATCCTCCACTTTCAGGCTATTATTGAAGCGATGGTGTTTGCTTTGGTGGCTTGTCTCGAGTAGTGATCCGGACACATCATGAATATGACATGTTTTGATAGCACTTTATGATAACTAGCATTAATGCGTCATGAGAAAGTATTATATAATACTAAACCGATGTAGTTGATGCGTATGGAAATGCATAGTTTTTAATGTATTGTATTTAAATAACTTTTAAGGCACCCTTTGTTTTTGTTTTTTTAAATGTTCAAAATTTATATTTTTAAACATTTAATAATATTAAAATGTTTTATACAGGCATCTATCTATCTCTCTATCTCTCTATCTATCTATCTATCTATCTATCTATCTATCTATCTATCTATCTATCTATCTATCTATCTATCTATCTATCTATCTATCTATCTATCTATCTATCTATCTATCTATCTATCTATCTATCTATCTATCTATCTGTCTGTCTGTCTGTCTGTCTGTCTGTCTGTCTGTCTGTCTGTCTGTCTGTCTGTCTGTCATGTTTGTGTGTGCTTTACAGTTTTTTGTATGTTAATTTGATCAATTCATCACCATATTTCACTTATATATATTTTATAGGCCTATATATATATATATATATATATATATATATATACAGACACACACACATGTAAGCTTTAAATAGGTGAAATGTAGCGTTTGGTTTTTGTGACAGTAAAACTTTAAGAGATTGCTCTTGTTTTTACATCAAGAAATTAATTGTGTTAAGCATTAGGCCTACATAACATCATCATTTTTCTCACATTATTATATAATATTAATCTAATATTCAAATTTATTAATGTAATATTAATGTTTAATATTAACAGTAATATCTTATTAATGAAAATGATCATGTTCTACCTGTGTTGTTGGTTTTGTCTCTTTTTTTAATTATTGTTCTTTTTAATGAAGTGGATAAGCCGCCACATTCCAGAGAAATCAGGAGGATAGAGGTTTACAGGAAATGTCAAGAGAAATTAATTTCACTGATAAATCAAAACGTGAGCTGCGGTCCTGTCACACATCAAGGGCTGTTGTGTGAGCAACAGCGGTAAACCATCATGAAGTTATGACGGCCCATCAACATGTGTCTTTCACAGACACACTTAATCACTGTTTACAACAACAGCAATAATAATAACAACAGTAATGCCTTCCATGTGATATTGAATATTATTTTGAACTAATTCATGCATTATAATAAGTGCCATTACAGTTAGGATTGTTTCTGTTAGAGTTAATGGCAATGTTTTTATCGAGTGCAATCATTTGCATGTAATTTACATACTAATTTACATACATAAAGTTTGAAGTCACGGTGGTATTCCTTTCAGATCTCAGTCGATCTATCTGTCTTTCTATCTGTCTTTCTGTCGATCGATCTGTCTGTCGATCTATCTGTTGCTCTGTCGATCTATCTATCTTTTGCTCTATCTTTCGATCTATCTATCTGTTGCTCTATCTGTCTATCTATCTATCTGCCGTTCTGTCGCTTTATCTATCTGTCATGTCTGTCATTATTTCTGTCATTATGTCTGTCGATCTGTCATTCTGTCTGTCGATCTCTCTGTCGATCTGCTGGTCTGTTGCTCTATCTGTCGTTCTATCTGTCATTCTGTTGTTCTGTCTGTCGAACTATTTGTTGTTCTGTCTATCGATCTATCTGTCGGTCTGTCGATCTATCTGTCGCTCTGTCTGTCGATCTATTTGTTCTGTCTGTCGATCTATCTGTCGTTCTGTCTGTCGATCTATCTGTAATTCTATCGATCTGTCGTTCTGTCTGTCGATCTATCGATCTGTCGTTCTGTCTGTTGATCTATCGATCTGTTGTTCTGTCTGTCGATCTATCTGTCGATCTATCGATCTGTTGGTCTGTCGATCTATCTGTCGTTCTGTCTGTCGATCTATTTGTTGTTCTGTCTATCGATCTATCTGTAATTCTATCGATCTGTTCTTCTGTCTGTTGCTCTATCTGTCATTCTGTCTGTCGATCTATCTGTCGTTCTGTCTGTCCATCTATCGATCTGTTGTTCTGTCTGTCGATCTATCTATCTGTCGTTCTGTCTGTCGATCTGTTGTTCTGTCTGTCGATCTATCTGTCGTTCTATCGATCTGTTGTTCTGTCTGTTGCTCTATCTGCCGTTCTGTCTGTCGATCTATCGATCTGTGGTTCTGTCTATCGATCTATCTGTCGTTCTGTCTGTCGATCTATCTGTCGTTCTGTCTGTCGATCTATCTGTCGTTCTGTCTATCGATCTATCGATCTGTCGTTCTGTCTGTCGATCTATCTGTCGTTCTGTCTATCGATCTATCGATCTGTGGTTCTGTCTGTCGCTCTATCTGTCGTTCTGTCTGTCGATCTATCTGTCGTTCTGTCTATCGATCTATCGATCTGTTGTTCTGTCTGTTGCTCTATCTGCCGTTCTGTCTGTCGATCTATCGATCTGTGGTTCTGTCTATCGATCTATCTGTCGTTCTGTCTGTCGATCTATCTGTCGTTCTGTCTGTCGATCTATCTGTCGTTCTGTCTATCGATCTATCGATCTGTCGTTCTGTCTGTCGATCTATCTGTCGTTCTGTCTATCGATCTATCGATCTGTGGTTCTGTCTGTCGCTCTATCTGTCGTTCTGTCTGTCGATCTATCGATCTGTTGTTCTATCTGTCGCTCTATCTGTCGTTCTGTCTGTCGAGCGATCTGTCTAGTTCTGTCTGTCGTTCTGTCTGTTCTCTTTAACCTTTATTTACCTGACAAAAGTACAAAGAAACAAAATCCAATGTTTTCACTGGCCAAATTAATTGTATTTTGAAAAAAAAAAAGATTTTGATAGCTGGAACACACTCCAAAAAGTTGGTACAAGGGCAAAATAAAATTGAGAATACTATAGAGTTTTCAAGTTAAACTCCTTTGAAACGGTCCACAATGAGCAGGTGAATAGGCGATTGGATCGTGTTTGGGTATAAGAGGAGCATCCACAAAAGATTGTCTTTGCCAGCAAAGATGGGTCATGGCTCACCGCTTTGTGCCAAATTTCACGAGTGAATTGTCAAACAATTCAAAAATCACATTTCTCAAAGCAAGAGTGCCAAAGTATTTGGGTCTTTCGCCAACTACCACACTTAATATTGTGAAAAGATTCAGGGAATCCAGAGAAATCTCAGGAAAAGGCAGGAAACATGATGTGACCTTCGAGCCTTTAGATGGCATTGTATGAGAAAGCATCATGTGTTCAATAGAGCCACATGTGCTCAAGAGTACTTTGGAAAACCGCTGTCACTTACCAGTTAATGCTATTAGAAACTCTGTCACGCAAGGAGGAAGCTATACACCTGTTCAATGCAGAGATGCTGGTAAGTTCTCTGGGCCTGTGCTCATCTCAGATGATCCAACACACAGTGGAAGTGTGTACTGTGGTCAGATGAGTCCATGTTTCAGTTCTCAGTCCCAAAGACATAAAAGACCATCCAGATTTTCTTCAGTGACAGGTGCGAAAGCAAACATCTGTCGTGGTATTAGGGTGCATCAGCGCAAACATGGTTGACGACTGGTGTATGGGTGAAGGTTTCATTGATGTGGAGGCGTATATTGGAATTGTACAGAGACATTTAATGGCATCAAGATGACATTATTCCTGGGAAGCAAGACAATGCCAGGCCTCATTTTGCACATGCTAAAATGCCGTGATTTCGTACACTATAGAGTGGATGTGCCTGTAGTCCATATCTATCTCTTATTTTAAATGTATGACCTATCATGAAAAGGAGAATCAGGCAACAATGACCACAGACTGTTAAGCAGCTGTCTTGTATCAGGCGAGATTGGGTAAAAATTCCACCCGCAAACCGTCACCGATTAGTATCCTCAATAAAAGAAAAGGTGATGTGACAGTGGTAAACATCCCTCTGTCCCATTTTCTGATGTTGCAGCCATCAAAATCGGTTTATATTTACAAAATAGACTGTCTATCTATCTATCTATCTATCTATCTATCTATCTATCTATCTATCTATCTATCTATCTATCTATCTATCTATCTATCTATCTATCTATCTATCTATCTATCTATCTATCTATCTATCTATCTATCTATCTATCTATCTATCTATCTATCTATTTATTTTCCCTTTCTGTTTGTCTGTCGACCCCTTTCTGTCTGTCTGTCTATCTCTATCTGTCTGTCTATATCTGTCTGTCTGTCTATCTATTTTCAATTTCTGTCTGTCTTTCTATCTCTATCTCTATCTTCTGTCTGTCTATATCTATCTATCTATCTATCTATCTATCTATCTATCTATCTATCTATCTATCTATCTATCTATCTATCTATCTATCTATCTATCTATCTATCTATCTATCTATCTATCTATCTATCTATCTATCTGTCTATCTGTCTGTCTGTCTGTCTGTCTGTCTGTCTGTCTGTCTGTCTGTCTGTCTGTCTGTCTGTCTGTCTGTCTCTCTGTCTGTCTGTCTGTCTATCTGTCTATGTGTCTATTTACCAGGGCTACTATTTCTCTCTCTCTCTCTCTCTCTCTCTCTCTCTCTCTCTCTCTCTCTCTCTCTCTCTCTCTCTCTCTCTCTCTCTCTCTCTCTCTCTCTCTCTCTCTCTCTCTCTCTCTCTCTCTCTCTCTCTCTCTCTCTCTCTCTCTCTCTCTCTCTCTCTCTCTCTCTCTCTCTGACATCCCCCTTCGCTCTTTCCTCTCCTCCTGCTCTTTTCTCCTCCTCTGTTCTTGGCTCTCTGCCCGCTCCACTGCAGTTCCTCCTTCGGGAGCAGCAGGCAAAGTCACTGGCTCTAGGAACAGACCTTTCAAATTCATAAAATTCATAGGATTTTTCACAAATGGGTGAACACAATTTTCTACCAATTTCCTCATTATGCAAATATGCAAAATATCGCATTTAGGCCAATTATGGTCCCACACTGTTCCAAATCCAGCAGTTCAAGCCATAATTGCAGAAACTATCAAATAATTACGCCCGCTAATTGGGAATATTTGTGACAGATAAAACAAATTCTCGCGCAAATTACATTTCATTCAAGGAACCACTGTGCGCCGCTGCATTTTTATCGAAGTCTAATTTATCTTACATAATGAACTGAACTGAGTACTTGTTATCAAATTTGAACAATTCATATGTCCCTAATGTGGAATGATGAAATAAATTAGAGAGAAATTTATACAATATTTTCCTGATCTAGGCATACTTCGAGAGGCTCCCGCCGTTCAGAGGAAATCTTTCATTGCGATTACATTATGTGTCATGAATCGCAGCTCTAACTGTCGTGAAATGTGATGGAAGCTGGTGGGATGTGTTTCCCTCTTTAGAGAGGCTCATCACAGCTCCCACAGCAGAGGCTGTGCCCAAAACACACGCACTGGGAAATGCCAGTAAAACTGCAGGATGCCCATTGATATCAGGAGGACTAAACCGAAGACAAAATCTCATTATTTTTATTATTGTGTTAGCACTTTATTTTACAGTCATGTTCCCCATACATACTATGTACTTATTATAGTAATTGCAATAACTGGGTCATAACTTGGTACTTAACCCTGAATGTATATTACCAGTATAGTACACTACTGCAACTATTATTATGGAAAAAAAAAAACACATTGCTTTTTCTCCTGAAGTGCACAAATAATGTTTTTGGCATATTTTTTTTTACATCATGATAGTGGAAGATGCATAAACAGTGCACATAAATATTTTTTGTCTACTAAATATTAATATATTATGTCATTATATAAGAATAAGAGCAATATTATTATTGTTATAAAACATAGCCTATTTTCTTGAAGTGGAGTAAACAAACTAAATTTTAGCATATTTATATTTTTATGTCCTGATAGTGGTTCATTCAACATATTGCATATTCATTTTTTACAAAAATATTCATATAGTATGTATTTCATAGAAGAATAAGAATATTGTCATTATTATTATTATTAAACACATTGCCTATTCTCCTGAAGTGCAGCAAAAAGTTTATATTTTTACATTATGATAATGGACGATGTGTAACACATTGCATAATAATATATATATTTTTTTTTTTACAAAAAAATATATATTATGTCAATCAAATAAGAATAAAATTATTATTATTAAACATTTGGCCTGTTTAGGCTGCAAATAATATTCATATATTATGTCATACATATAAGAATAAGATTTTTATTATTAATAAACACATATTCTCCTGAAGTGCTAGATAGGGATAGTGTTACATCATGATAGTGGTTGATTATATATTCATTTTTTAAACAAATATTCATATAGTATGTCATTCATATGAGAATAATAATATTATCATTATTAGAATAATAATTATTATTATTATTATTAAACACATAGCCTATTCTCCTGAAGTGTAGCAAATTGTTTGTTAAAAATGTATATTTTTACTATATGAATTTGTGTGTGAAAAATATGAATATGCACTATTATGTTAATTAACCCAATAGTGCGTATTAATATTTTTTACACATACATTGATATAGTATGTCATTTATATAAGAATATGACTTTCATTAATTATTCAAAACAATAGAGATATTTCTAATAAAAACATTTTTTTTTTTTTTTACAAATATTTCTCTTTTGCCTCACTGTCTTCATGTAACCTAAAGGTCATGAAGGTCGTCTGTGGAAAAGTGTGTTTATCTTGCTCACCTGTTCTAGGTCTATGTGTATGTGATTAGTTTAATCCGTGGAAATGGTCTCATCGCTGTAAACAAGCCGTGCGCGGAATGAGGGCGGCCATCCACGCGTGGCAGCGCTGCCTATTTGTCAAAAAATCTTCCATAAACAAATGGTGGGCCGGGCGGGATAGGCGACGTCTCCATTTTAAACAGGGGCTTTAACTCGGAGGGCCCGTGAAACACCATCATTCATAGGTGACTGTTTAACTCCATAAATCACATTGATGAGGTTTGGGAACATCCTTTCACACAGAATCTCTTCATTTGAAAATGGTGCGTTGAATTTGCCATGAGTGAAAGTCTGTATTCATGTGTGCAATTAAGAAAGGGGTTTGTTTTTGTCATTTTTACAAGGGAACGCTTTGAGATGGGGAGGTCCTCAGATATGTCTAATGTTTAATTCAATGCCATGGCCGCTAAGTATTTTTTAATTGACAAATTAGCGAGTTCTAATATACTGGAATTTAATCCTAATTAGTTAAGCGGCTGCTAAAGGTTTGAACATTGCACCGTTTATTAAGAGGTCAATTTATTATTTGTTAAGAAGGCTTTATGAAATGAAAGGGCTATTTTTCAAATCGCTCCGCCCTTTAACCGTGTCGTGCTGTTTGCTGTAGTCATTATGAATTCACTTTGATTTCAATTCCACAATAATATGGTCACTAATGGCTCTGATATTGACGCTAATTGTAAGAGTCAATATTGAAGCACAGCGGGAAGCCTCAGTCGGGTCGGGTCTGTGCCTGCAGTCCTACACACACTGCTGACTTCTTTCTTTATTTGCATTTATTTCACCTCATTTTCAAATTCCTGTGAATTTAGACAATTAAAATCTACATATTTTTGGGGTGGAGAAAAAACAACAGACAATTTTAATCCAAGTGCAGCCAATTAACTCAACAAATAATGCATTTATAATGCTAAATTAATGTGTTTACAAAGATTTATCAGATCTTACTGGCTTTTTGTTTTTGTTTGGAATTGCATCGTTTTTAATAGTAAGTATGAAACGCATAATCTTGCTATACATGGACTATACATGGACTCCAAAAGTATAGGTAAAACCTAAAATGCTTTTTGTATTGTAAACTGACTTTGAAGTTTGTAGTAAGGTGCTATATAAAATAAACATTATCATTATTATTATTAGGGGCCAAACACTGAAAGTGTGTATGCATCTCTTGATATCATTGGCGTTCTTCTTCTTCTTATTCCGTATGGAAGTCTATGTTGGCCCATAGTTTGCGGGAAAGTTATGAAATTTGGCCCACTGATAGAGGACAATCTGATTAGCTGAAAGTGATAAACCGTTCATATTTTTAATTACTCTATATTTGATTATTCAGCCATTTTGCCTAAAATCATCATTAAATATCTTTAATTGCTCATTGTTGGTCTGAAATGTCTTGTCTTCTTGCGCTTGACCCCGATAATTGCTGCTTGCGGCTATATTTGTTATTATTATTATTATTATTATTAAACCTTTTTAAATTCCACAAAGGTAATTTTTATTTATTTTTGTTTTATTTTTTATTGTATATTTACGCTAACACTTTACAAGAAGGTCTTATTTGTTAGCATTAGTTAAAGTTTTAACTAAAATGAACTATAACAATGAGCAATACACATTTTCCTCAATCTTTGTTAATGTTAGTTTATAAAAAATATTGTCATTCATTGTTTGTTCATGTTAGTTCACAGTGCATTGTCTAATGTTAACAAATACAACTTTTTATTTTAATAATGCCTAAATGTTGAAATGTTAACAAACTAAGATTAATAAATGCTGTAGAAGTGTTGTTCATTGTTAGTTCATGTTAACTAAAATAGTTACTGTATCTAATGTTAACAAATGAAACCTTATTGTAAAGTGTTACCATATTTATTTATTTGTAAAATTCGAAAATCTCCAAAGAACCATAACAAATTTTAAGTGTGTTTTATAGGCTAATGAAAAATAGCGGAAGAACCTTTTTTTTAAGAGTATGTTTAAAGCAAAACCATGTTAAACAGTGCATATGTCTGGTCATATTTTGTGTTTACTGGTCTCTCTCTCTCTCTGTCACAAACACATTTTAGGGCACCAGTCCCCGGTTCCCCGTCCCCCACCCGTACACGACGTCCTTCGGCTCTTGCAGGCGCATCATGTGCCGCCGGAGCGGACAGATGAAGAAGAGGATATTAAGTGACTCTATCTAACATCCAGGACACAATGGCGGTGATTGATGGAGGACAAAGTAGGAACAGCAGGACGGAGGATGGGGAGGGGGGTGTCCGCTGGGGGTCTCTGTCGAGAGCCGTGTTTACTCACTGATGCTCTCCACAAGACAGCCATTGACACTCGGATGGATGAGTCCCGCGGAGCCAGAGGTTACCGGGGCTGGAATATAGAGCTCCTCCACGACACGCTCCCTTCACCTAATCTTCCGGCAAAATATTTATCATTATCAATTGCGGCCTGCTCTCTGACATTAGAATAGCACGTATGGATAAACCTCGGGAGGATTATCGATCCGCCCGACAGCAAGGCTCACACAGGCGGCCGTGAAAAACTTGGGGTCATACGGGACAATAAGAATAAAATCCCGGTGTATCCAGCACTCCGCTCAAGTTTATTAGCTAAGTAAAACAATGAGCCAAATCACACCTCCGTGACATACGTACACAGCCCACAAACGCTTCTGGAGCAACCCAGCGCTGCACAGTTACTTTCCTACACACTGATTTGATTTACAATCAACAATTTTGGAATAATTATAATTTTTTTAATGCTTTTGAAAGAAGTATTTTAAGTTAACTTGCTGCATTTATTTGATCAAAAAACAATAATATTTTAAAATACTTTTAAACATCTGTTTTCTAGTTGTATAAATTTAAAATTTACTGGTAATTTATTCTAACTGATCAAAGCTGAATCTTCAGCATCATTCCTCCAGTCTTCAGTGTCACATGATCCTTCAGAAATCATTCTAATATCTGATGCTCAACAAATATTTCTGATTATTATCAGTGTTAAAAGCAGTTGTGCTGCTTCATGTTTGTGGAAACTGATACAAAACCATTCAAAAGCAATATATATATATAACAAAAACAATGTGTTAAATTGATCAAAAGTTACAGTAAAGACATTATTAATGTTATAAAAGATTTATATTTACAAAAAAATTGTTTGTACTTTTGATTCATCAAATAATCCCAAAGGCCAGGACATTCAATGTTCTCTACATTGATACAGTAATAATAATAAAAATTATATTATAATTGAGCACAAATAATAATTGATAGCTGAGCAGCAAATCAGTAATGACTGCTTAAAATTTAGCTCTGCATCACAGGAAAAATAATTATTATAAAATATATTCAAATAGAAAAAAATTCTTGTGTAATAATATTCCTATATTAAACTGTAATAAGTCTTCTTCTAATTTCAATTATTCCAAAATGTTTGTATATCATCATCTCATTAGTCTTCTATACTTCTACCTGAACTGATTGTGTCAATTCAATTCAAATTTATTTGTATAGCGCTTTTCACAATACATATTGTTTCAAATCAGCTTTACAAAAAGTGCATTACAGAAATATACATAGAAATGTTAATCACGTATTAATTTAGGGCATAACATATCGCCGGCATTGAGTTCACAGGTGTTGGGCCATCTGAAGTCTCCTTGAGAGGTTGTGTCAGATAAGGGGAAACCCCAAAAGCAAAAGAAGGTTAGTGGATGCTGGGTAAAACATTTGAAGAGGATATTTCACATGTTTTCCTCCTGACTGAAACAGATGTAAAACCTAAATGTACATTGTGCACTGTGTATTTTGTCTCCTGTAGACCCGGCCTGGGTGGAATTGAGAAGATGGCAGGTCGATATTAGAAATGTCTGTTATGTATCTGTCATATTTCCAACTTTATTCCTTTTGAAGTGGAGAGAGAAAGAGAGAGAGAGAGCGCTCGGGATGAATGGCAGCAGGTGCCAGCGGCTTCTCGCCTCCCGAGCGCTAATTGACCGACAGCGTTCATACACACATTCTCTCTAATTTCACATTTGCTATTCCAGTGGGGTAACCAGGCACGTCTCAAGGAATACATAGTATTTGCTCTCAACGTGGAGGCCATTGAGGATCTTTAAAAAAAGAGAACGAGATTAGCAACTTTGTTTGATAATAAGGCCTCTAAGATTCAGACTCGTTTTTAGATAAACCACACACACACGCGAAAGTCTTCTTTTTTTTTGAGAATTTGTAATAATTGCAACAAAGAAATCTTGTGTTGATGTTTCAATGATAGGAATCTGTCATACTATTGTGGGAACTGAGGAGAATTTTTTTTTGTTGCTGTCGTTTGTGCACTTAGATCTTTAGATAATATTTCCATAAATCTAAATATTTCAGAAATCTATAACTGTGCAAATTAGTGTCAAGTTTAAAGAGGTATTATGTAACTCAATTTACTTCAGCACTGGAAAACGTTAGTTTCACTGTAACAAAGGACACCTTTGTAAAAAAGGTAAAATTTACTTACTAGCAATTAACATGGCATGACATAAATTCCCACAGTGAGTACTTTTTTGTTAAATAATCATGAAATTCATGGCAAAAGCCTCTGAGAGAGAGAGAGAGAGAGAGAGAGAGAGAGAGAGAGAGAGAGAGAGAGAGAGAGAGAGAGAGAGAGAGGAGGTGTTCAGAAACAGATGCACATCACTGCTTTGTTTTATGTGGACTAGTCAGTAAATGAATTAGCCACTATTGGCTTTATGTGATCAAATATACTGTCTGGTATGACAGACATTCTTCATGCTTTTGAACAATGATTTACATTATTAAATGTTTAATTGAATATTAAAGGGGGGGGGGGGGGGGCTTTGTTGAAGGCAAGTGCAGTTTAGACAGGCACAGGCACACACACACACACACACACACACACACACACACACTGCTTTTGAAAACTCCAAAGTCATCCAGTTTGCTCTAATCACCACAATTAGTCCTGAATTATCACCGGACTCTGACAGACGTTCCTTGTAACTCTCTTTTATTTCCAGGCAGCGCTAATCAGCCGCTCTCATTACTGACGCTGATTAAACTGCAAATTAGCCAGCAGTGGCCCCGTTCAGCCTCCCCGCGACTCGCTCAATATCAATTAGGCCCAGCAGCTTGTCTGCGGCTCTCTGGGCGCTTCCAAATGCTTGATAGTGCCACTTATTAGTTTGGAAAACTAGGAAAATACCAATAATCAACGAGTCAGAGAAAGAGGGGAGAGGGAAAGAAAGAAAAAGGGCTCTCTTTTTTTAAAGTTTCATTCCAGCTCAGGGGCCAGTTTTAGGAGGCACGGCCGATAATAACGGCTGTCACATCAGACCGGAGCGCGGGTGGCCCCTTATCAGTGTCAGCAGGGAAGAAAAATGTATTAGACAAGGTAATATCTAGGCTTTTTGAAGTCACTTTTAGATATAATGAATCGCATTAAGGCGTGACAAATCTGAAATCCTACATCATTAGGTCGTTCCGGTAGCAGTGAGAATGAATAAGTATTTTTTCTCTCCTTCTAACCTCCTGGAACCGGAGTTAATGACAGTTTATTTTATTTATTTATTTCATTAAAGTCAAATCATCTAATAAGCCCGCAATTATTTTCCTCTGGTCCCTTGTAGAAAGTGTCCAGGCAATAAAAGCAAACATAAAATGGTGGGAATTCAGAAGCCCGATGGTTTAGTTTCTCATTAAGCACGGTAATTTGTGAATGAATGGCGTATAGGAATCACAGTAAATGATTATTGCAGCAAACAATATCAATGGCGAGCCTACATGGCTCAATCGCAGGCAGCACTTTGGAGCTTTGTGGACATTTTCAGTGCATTGGATTGCAGTTTGATTCTCCATTCCCCTCTGATCAAAGAGTCTGAACACCATTTTGGCGCTTTGCCAGTCGATAATATCTGCTATCTAGACTAAATGTACTAAAAAAGTGACAATGTGCAGTTGTTTCTCAAGAAGCTATTTGACCTTTGACCCGGTGTAACCTATTGCAGATTGATTCTTTCATACTGAATAATAATTTTGACTGAATAAACCTGTTCATTTAGAAGTTAGTTACCATGAATCATTTGATAAATTATGTGCATATTTTCATATAATTCAGATATCTAATTTGCATAACAACAATATTATGTGACGACATTATTTTGCAATAAATATCAGTGTCATTTTCATGTTTATGACCACAAAGCTGCTTTGAAACATCTGTTTCGTGATTAAAATGACATTTGATGTTTTTTAAAATATAATAGCTGTAAAACCAAGATATAACCGCACCTCTGATCTGGTTAAAACAATAGCCTATGGGTTTGCATTGATCAATTCCTTAATCCACATTTGATTACACCCTAGAATAGAATAGAATAGAATAGAATTGAATAGAATATGTATATGTGATTGTGTGACAGTGCAGATATGTATATAGGCTATATGTGTGGGCTTAAATTAATTGATAAATTATACATGATTTATTAATTTATTTATTATGGCAGAAATTGCTAATCTCCAGTGGAGACCAGTGTTTTGTCCTGATGTGATGGTAGCTCTTTTACTACACCTGACCCTTTTAAGATCAATAACCATAAATGAGTCGATTTAGCGATATGATCATGAATCACGCTCGTCTCAATCTTCACCGGACAGTCCTGTTCGCGTGCAGTCTTTCTAGGTTACCAGGGTGACGGAGGACCGGCATCTCTGCTCGTGGGCTCCGGTGGAGATGACATTCATCATTCCCGGCGCGTTGTCTGCAGTTTGACAACTCCTGACACGTGTGACATATCTCACTTTACCTGCTCCAGTCGAAAGCATTACCTCCGGCAATCGAGGTGTCTATGATGTCCACTCTGCTTCCACTGGCTGTGAGGAGTAGATCACACGGAGACCACAGTCCAGCCCAGGCACATCACTGACCGAAGCAACAGCAAGAATTAAAGTCAAATAATATACATTCATTTATTATTATTATAGGCTATATAGCCTAGCCTATTATTATTTAAGCCTATAACCCACATATATAGGCTAATTAAGACAGGCCAAAAATGTAATTTATGCCGTAAAACAGATTTTTTTTTTTGTTTGTTTTTTTGCATAGGCCTATAGGTCAGTTAAATGTTTAATTCAACTATAGCGACATGATTTAGGCTAGGCTATGTAGGCTAATATGAAAATAACAGATTGCGTAATAATCATTAGCAGGAAAAAAAACGGATTATACCATTTAATACTATGATACCTTTAAATATTTCATGGTACTAACTTCAATAACTGAGATGTTTGCATATAGCCTTCTCCTTTGCCTGTCCCATTGCACAATCAAAAAATCATAATATATCAATTGACACCTCTAAGTCTACTTTTAGTGTAGTATTTTTTTTATCACCTTTTGTATATAAATGTTATTAAATGTAGCCTAAAATAAAATAACGAAACAAATACATGTGCCCTTTTTTCCCTTTTTTTAATCTTTGAACTGCTGTCACATGCGCTGCTTTATCTACGCATGCGCGCACTTTCTGCTGTGTGTTGGTGTGTCACTGTGCTATCAGGCTAATCTCAGCTGCGCGCTTCTCTTATTACTAAGTACTAACATATTTATCCCCGTTTCTTTACGTTTGTACTACTTCAAACAACACGGACCATGGCGGATCCAAGAATACGACAAATAAAAATCAAGACCGGTGTGGTTAAACGGTAAGAAGGCGGAATAATCAGATTTTTTTATGTGCGACGTAAAGGCCGCAGGTTCACCGCGCCACTCTACAGGCGTACGCCGCAGATGAGAGGCCTCTGCGGCATAGGCTTTAAATAGAGCCCGGTGCTCTGACAGGTGTTATAGCATTGTCCAGATGTCAAGTTCAATTCTCCTGTCACTTTAGATACCGTGTAAACTACGAATAATGTGCATTTCATAAGAGTTTGTGTTAGTTATTTGTTAGTTTGTATTTGATTGTTATGAGGCCAATAGACTAATTAGCCTAAGTAAGTTAAGTTAGAATTCAAAATGAGATAACGTTATTGAATGAAGAATTATTGAGGTTGCGTTAATGCCAAGTATAATAGACTTTTCTGTACCTTATCAAGCACGCATGTGTGTTTAGACCATAATTAAAGAAAACTGTCCGTTGTCCTACTTGATATTGCAAACCATCATATTATTTTAATTAATTATCGTAATCATAAACACCTTGATTTGTTGATCAAATTATTTTACAGCATTTTTGTTATATATATATATATATACACACAGACACACACACACATACATATAAATGAATAATATATATAAATTATATTTTTAGATAATATGTTGTACATCTATGAACATATGAAGAGTTCAGATGCAAAAGCCTCTAAGTGCCATTTGAAATTTTCTTCTAGAATGATACATTTTTTATCAAGCTTATATTCAGGTTCAGTAATTTCACTTAAATGACAATTAATAGGTTATCTTCATTGCAATTTAAGTGAAATTACTGAACTTAAACATACAAGCTTGATAAAAATGATCATTCTAGAAGAAAATTTCAAATGGCACTTAGAGGCTTTTGCATCTGAACTCTTCATATTTTCATGTTAAATTAAAGAAATTATGTAAAAAAATAAAATAAAAATACATGCTAAATGCACACACACATCAGATTTATACACCATCTGAATATATGGTTTGTTAGGACAATATTTGGCAGAGATACAACTATTTAAAAATCTGGAATCTGATGGTGCAAAAAAAATCGAAACATTGAGAAAAATGCCTTGAAAGTTGTCGATTTATGTTTGCGATTCTGCTGCATTCACTCACAAAATAAATGTTATATATATATATATATATATATATGTACATAGGACATTTACAAAATATCTTCATGGAACATGATCTTTGGCATAAAAGGAAAATCGATAATTTTGACCAATAATGTATTGTTGGCTGTTGCCATGGGATGTGTGACTGGTATTGTGATCCAGGGTTTTATATATATATATATACGTTTTTATTATATTTTTGAAGTGAACATGCAAAGTACAATCTTTATAACATCAGATATGACATATGATCACATTGACATGGCTTATTTATGCAGTCCTCAGTAAGATCGAAGAGTCTAACATTCACTTAACGAACGTTAGACTCGTATTAAAGTTGGTCATTTGTGTTCAGCGAGTGTCTCTGTTCTTGCCTCATCCTCTCTTCATCCCCTCCCTTTCTCTGCTCTTCCCTGCAATCCCCACCTGACTGCTGTTTGCATTGATTGACCAGATGAGGGCCTGATTGAGATGGGCCTGTTTGATAGGGCTGGTAATGGAAGTGTGCGAATGATTCTCAGTGGGATTGAGAAAGTGAGAGGGTTAGGAAACAACTCGCACACCATGCCAACACAGGAGACAACATCGTAATGAGCCGTGCCGCGATAAGAACCGAATGTTTGGCCTGTCAAACTCTGCTGATGTTCACATGAGGGACCAATCACGTCTTGCTGTCTGAGTTCATTTATGCTGAATTTGCTTATTGCATCGGCACCGTTGGTGTCAATTGATGGTTTTATGATGGAACATTCCCGCTGTTAGGCCCAGCGATGGCAGACACATCGTTCGTGTCTCCGAGACATGTTTCTTCTGGATTTCCCATCTGTTTTTGGCTCTCGGTGTGGACGGTCCAGCCTTCGTATCGATTAGAGCGGTGCGAGTTGCTTTGTTTTCTTTCAGCTGGGTCTTTAGGTCCTATAGATTTCTCTCCGATTTCTCTCCCCATGCGAGCGCAGGCCTCTGTGGTTCACTCAGACCGGGGCTCCAGCTCCAGGTCAGATAATTGATTTTGTCCACCTTTGAACGCTGTATTGCTGAATTGCATTTCTTCATTTGTCAGAGCTGTGAGGTGTGGGCTTCTTGATGGTCTCCTGGTTTACTCATTTCAAGTCAGTTTGTATGTTTGCTCTGAGCTTGGCCTCTATGTAACTTGTTTTTCAATAAACACTGATGTATATATGGAAAGCGTTATTGCTGATTCGGTCAATATAGGACATGTATAGAATATCAGTTTTGATGTTGAAATACATTGTCCTGTCCGTTTGTGTGTAAATTCAGAATATGGAGCATTTACTTTGTTTTAGTGACAGACTTCTGACAAAATTGCAGAATTTCAAAACTCGAAACTCAAAACTTGCAACGCCAAGGTCTTGAGTTCGATTTTCGAGGAATGCTAGAACTGATCAAATGCTTTTTGAATGAAATTTTATAGTTTGAGTGGGAAATTTGCCTTAAATGAAAACTGCATTTACTAGGTCTGTCAAACGATTAATCGTCATTAATCGCATCCAAAATAAAAGTTTGCGTTTACATAATATATGTGGGTGCACTGTGTATAATTATTTTGTATATATAAATACACACACATGCATGTATATTTAAGAAAAAATATTATTTATATATAAAATATTTATATATAATATAAATTATATAATTATATATATTTACAGTATATACATGAAAATATTTCTTAAATGTATACAAGCATGTGTGTGTATTTATATATATATATATATATATATATATATATATATAATTTTACTCAGTGCACCCACATATATTATGTAAACACAAACTTTTATTTTGGATGCATGTGATTAATCGTTTGACAGCCCTAGCATTTACTATTGACAAGGCTCTCATAAGATTTTAGGAATGGGGCAACATTAAAAATCTCAAAATGGTCTGGACAATATATAAACAGGCCAGAGGACACCGCTCATGATGATCTCTGATTCATAACGTAATGTTTAACCACCTGTATTATTTAGGGCTGGGTATCAATACAGATATCCCTATTTGATTCGGATTCACAAGATCTCAATTCGATTCTCGATCTGATTTTGATTAGAGATAACTTTATCATGTCTCGTTACGTCTGTATGATCTCAGTAAGCCTTTGTGAGGGTTTACGCATGTGCAGTAAGGTGAGTTTTTCGTTTTCCGACGTTTCAGTGTGGATGAGAAACTTTTGGAAAACGCCAGTGTTGAGGGAGAGCGGTTTGAAACGAAATGCTGGATTAATGTAGATGTAGCCTTAGGTGACGTGCCAGTGCTTTAAGACCTTGTGCTGCCTGTAGTACACGTACACGTGGATGCTTGTAATGTCAGTTAATTACAACCTCCAGGTCAAGCCCCTCTCAATTGGCGACATCCCACGTTTTCAAAAGCCTCAAGAGGGTTTCTGAAATACCCTATGTAGTGGTCAGAATTTCATGCCAAATGTTGCTAGCACAGTAGGGTTCTCTGCTCAGCCGCATTCTTAAAGGAGTAGTTCACTTTAAAAAAAAAAAAACTTTTGTTGATAATTTACTCACCCCCATGTCATCCAAGATGTCCATGTCTTTCTTCAGTCGAAAAGAAATTAAGGTTTTTGATGAAAACATTCCAGGATTTTTCTTCATATAATGGACTTCAATGGGCACCAAACGGTTCGAGGTCCAAAAGACAGTTTCAGTGCAAACTGTTCAACGGGCTTTAAACGATTCCAGACGATGAATACGGGTCTTATCAAACGAAACGATCACTCATTAAAAAAAATAAAATAATAAAGTTTAAGTTTTATAAGCTCAAATGCTCGCCTTGCTCTGTTCTGTGATACACGGTCGTGACAATCCTGTTCGAACTCGTTCATCAAAATGAACAAATCTTTTTTTCTGAGTCAGTTCGTTCATTTCGTTTGTTGAATGAACCAAATGACTTCAGCAAATTATCAGAGCAAAAGTAAATTTATCAGTAAATTTTCATCAAAAGTTTTTTTTAAAAGCGAACCACTCCTTTAAGCATTTAGCGCAAATTTTTTGTTTTTTACAAAACATCCACTTTTCACCATTTTACTACCAATATATTCATTCGATGAAGAAATGAGCTATTTCTACAGAATTTTCTCTTCATCTTGGTCTTGACACCTGGACGGCGTTGGTCTGAACAAACTGCCAGACGATTTTGCATCTCGCCGTCTTCTCCGTCTTCCACCATCCCTTTCTACCCTTCACTTGCCATTTTCTTTTTTCCTTTCTTCTTCTTCTTCTTCTTTTTGGTGATGTATTCCAGTCTGTGTTTTCTGGCCTAGCTCAGCGGATGCACTTAATAAAATGACAGACGTAATTTGCTTTTGTCACTGGGTCTCGCCGCCGGCCCGCCGCCTCAAAAATACAGTATTAGAGGGAAGAGAATGTGTGTGTCGAGTCTAATTCTTTTCTCTATTTTCCAGAGAGATGCTTTTTCCATTAAGCTGAAGGAAGCAGCCCTGGCAGCCCCATTTACAGCTGCCCAGCTCCGCCCCTGCTATAAGCAGCTCGCACATCACCCTGCAGATACAAGAAATTAACATCAGCATGACACTTTTTCATTAGCCTGTCCCTCACTTTTATTAGAATTATGCTACACCCCGATCTTTCCACCCCTCCGGCTTCCTCGCTGGTTGCACCCCCATTCCTTTTCCCGTGGTCTAATTTTTTGTGGACGTGTCAGAGAAAGCCTTGCCTTGAGCATATGTGGAGAATCACACCAGAACGTTGTGATTGAAGCCTGTTAAAACTGGCGTAATTGACGTAAAATATGACACATTGTCGCAAGCGGAGGCGACTCTTTTGGCACGCGGCTCGGGCTGGCAGTATGTTTTATTAATGGAGAAGCATCTCGTGCTCTCTCTCTCTTTTTCTTGCTGTCTAACACACACACATACACAGCTGATTTTATGAAAAATGAATTCCGCAACGCCATGTCGTCCCGACAAGCGAGCAGGCCGCAGACGGAAAGCAGCTATTAGCTAGAATCATTATCAATAGTGATATTTTCAAACTCCATTACAGCAATCAGGCCGTGAATTTATTCAGTGCGTTTAGTTCATTTGGCCATAATTGATAAATAATCAAAATTTATCAATGTACTCGCACTGCGTTTTCACTAACAATCAAGCAAAAGTGGCCCATTTGCCACCTGACTTAGTCCAAATTAGGGACTAAATTGATGATCAATTAATCCTAGTAGGGGCAGTACAGTGTTTTTGCGAGTGTGTGCGAGCGAGAGGGAGACAGATGCAGTTAAAAGACAGATTAGCGTAGCGATCAGGGTGTACCTGGTGCAGTTTAGCACTGTGGCTAACAAGCATATCTGAGACTGACAGTAGATAATCATTAAGGAAGAGAGAATTGGGAGTTAGGAAATGCTGGAAGTAGAGACTGTTTACAGTAGGATGTGCTTTTCATGGGGTTAAATTATGCTGGGATTCAGAAGTTTGTTAATGATGTGTGTTTTACCAGTTTATGTTTTAACGTTAACAGTGCTAACTAGTGATTTATATAGACTTGAGGATGACTGAAATCTTGTATTGTGCTATGAGGTGTTTTATCTATTAAAACTACTGTATTAAAAATACAGTAAAAACAAAAATATTGTGAAATATTATTACAAATTAAAATAACAATTTCTATTTGAATATATTTTTAAATGCACTTTATTCCTGTGATAAAGTCTTCAGTGTCATATGATCCTTCAGAAATCATTCTAATATGAATTTAATATATTCTTGCTGATTAAAAATATTAATTTCTTTAAAAAATTTTAGGACCCCAAATGTTTGAACAGTAGTGTTTTTGTTCAATTTCAACACAATTGTCTACATCTCAGTTGTCATCTTTGTTGTATTATGTATATTTGGACCTAATATACCTGATTTTTTTTTTCATATTTGTGTAAAGTCACAAATGCAACTATAAAAAGAGATTAGTAAACTTCAGGGGTCTCATTTATAAAACTGTGCGTAGGATGATTCTTACTAAAAGTGCACGTGCGCCCTTTGGCGTACGCCAAAAAATATTTAGATTTATAAAACCGTTTGTACGCCAGAACCTGCGCAGAATTCACCTTATAAATCCCAGTCAGCCGAAGATTGTGCGCACATGCGTCTCCTCCCCAAAATATACATACTTAATATGCATATCCTCATCTGCATATCATTTGTGTATGATTATTCATCCACGTGATACCATGTTAAGGCACAAGACGTTAGGAAAATGTGAAATACAGATGTGCTGTGTCACAATAAATTATTATTATTATTTTTTAGTAGCCTATATCCTTGCCTTGTTTTTGAATGAATAAATCAAAGAAAGATTTTCTCAATCTTTTCCACTGCCCAAATAGTATTTTTAATTAATTTATATTTTTAATGGAAACAGACAGACATGGTTGTGCATTGCATGGAACTATTTTCTCAGACAATCTGCTTATCATGAAAGTGTTCAAAAGCATTGCATCCACAGCAAATATATAATTCTATTTATTTAATATATATATATATATATATATATATGTGTAACTTCTCAGTAATGATTTAATGTAGTTTAAGTGTTTAACTCCATTAATGAGAATGGCATATTTAATCTAAATGTTTATATCAGAAGTAAAACATTGTTTAAATCATTCTTTCATTTATTTAAACTGTTATTGAGAACATGCACTGTATTTATTAGGACTCATGAAGATTTACGGTTTTACTTCATCTGCCGTTAGATTATCGGCTATATGTGCGTCAGTTTCACTAAACAGCCCAACGCGCTCGCTAGCGCGGACATTTAAGAAGGGATGGATATTGGCTTCAAGTGATAGGCTTGGTGAGTGAAATTATATTTGTAGGCTATTATCTTTCTTTAGCCCATAGGCTGTAATTTGCTTTAGATTTTCGGTCTAAAAGTGACCAAAAAGACATTTAACTCCAGCTCACCATCGGTGTCGCCAATTCCCTTTGTCTCCAGAATGTGCGTACGCACGACTCAAAGTTTGCTTAAAGGTGCGCACATTCTCCCGTCAAGTTTGTTTTTTATAGATCACAACCTTTGCGTGGAAACTGGCCTTATGTACGTTTCCAGCCCCGTTTTGTGCGTACGCACGCTTTATAAATGAGACCCCTGGGCATTAGAAGTTGGTTGTCTGGTTTTGAGCCCATGTAAGTGGCTTATTTGAATTTTGGGTGATTGCAAGTTCGCTATAGTTTGACTTTGTGGCGGTAAATTCCTGACCGCGTCGGTTGTCTCACCACTTGCTATCCATTCTCATTCTTGCGTGCTCTCTCTCCCCCTCCTTCTCTCTCTCTTTTTCTCTCAGTTTGGCCAAAGAGGAGGTTTTGTACATAAAGGAGGCAAAGCAGCAGGAAGAGAAGATTGAGCGTCTCAAGGCGGAGGCAGGAGACGAGTATGTAATCAAGAAACAGGTAAGAAGAATGAACAAAACATAACCTGATGAGACTCACTCATTCGGAGGACGATAAAAGTACTAGGTTTGGGGGACCAAAATGTTTATATTTATATTCAATCTTTTATAAAACTCCAGTCAGAGACATAAATATTTATTTTTCATTGTGCTTCATTGTGCATCATATGAGTTCATTGTGCCTCATATGAGATTTGTTGGTCACTTTTTTTTTCCCTTTCTTTGGTGGCTTAATGTGAGAAATATTCCATGTGTCAACAACGAAAACTAATGAAAAAATGTAGGCATCCTAGATAAACTGGTGATGGTACATATCATTGATATCAGAAGAATCCTGTAACCTTTATTTAAAGCTAATTATGTTACCAATAAAGTTACCATCCAACTGGCCAATAATACAAAGTCAAACTTAGTCACATTTAGTGCTTGACAAGAGTTAATTTTGCACCCAGGATGTAGAAAATTCCCCCGACTGTGGAGAGAAGTCGCCGTCAGACTGAGTAGATATCTGAGCATTGGTACCAGATGGCTGTTCTGCTTTAAAAGAAACTGCTTTGGTAACGGTTAAAGAGACCGAGCTGATTCAGTCAGTGTGGCAGCGCTGTGGGTGAGGTCAGGGTTAGTTTTAATGTGCTGATGCAAAATTAATGACGTTATGTAACTTTAGAGGAGTTTTGTAATTAACAACACATGCTGCTAATTTAGAGGATCTCAAGGAGTAGTGGACCATGCTCTCTCTCTCTCTCTTTCTTTTCTTCACCTTCTCTCTGAAGTGAATGCATTTACAGCTTTGTTTTAAAGGGCAAAATCCCGATCTTGATTAGTTCATCTTCATATCTGATGACAGTGTACATGTGTTAGACATTGAGTGTCTGTGGGGCCTTCAGCTGCTGATCAATAACTTGAAAAACTCATTGGGTTTTTCCATTGAGCTCCCTTAAATGCTTAAAGCAATAGACATACAAACATTCTCTCAATCTCAGGGAGGATTTAAATTTTAAAGCGTATTTTTACGTGAAATATTTCTTCTGTTTTTGTAATCGAATTAAGCTAGTAAAATCTCTTCAATGCCATAAACAGGTGGAGGTGTTGCAAGAGGCAAGAATGATGATCCCAGACTGCCATCGCCGTTTAGCTATGGCCCACGCTGACCTACAACAACTGTTGGTGAGAATACACACACACAGTCACTTTTAGGGTTGTCCTTCCTAAAAGTCTTGAACTCAGTGGTGCTTTTAATATATTTAATCTTTTTGTTTGAGAATCCTGACCAACCTGAAACAACAACATTGCCACATGTGGATTTTAAAGCAGCATTTACATTACTTTTCATTTAAGCTACATTGTTTCAAGTGCATGCTGCTTTTTTCTGTTAAAGTAGCAGTCTCGGTTCATATTTGTGCCCTAATTTTTGGATGAAAACCAAAGAAAAACACTTACCTATATAGTCAAGTCACGTATATATATATTGCGCTTTTTACAATATAGATTGTTTCAAAGCAGCTTTACAGAGATAACAGGAAAATAATGCAAAAAAGTTTTTTCCCCAGAAGAAAATAGTTACAGTCCAGCATATATATATATATATACTGTATATATGTGTGTGTGTGTGTGTGTGTGTGTGTGTGTCAATGCAGGCAGATCAATGTTATCGTTGAATATTTAATGAAATGTTAAATGTAATGTCCCCAACTAAGCAAGCCAAGCCAATACCAACAAAGGTGGAAATAGATGACACTGGCAAGGAACCAAAACTCTATCAGGTGGCAGAATGGAGAAAAAAATATCCCAGGCTCAGTCAGTTCTCCTCTGGCCAATGAACAAACAGTGTATGATTATGATTCAGCCAGCATTACAGGTCAGAAGTCAGATTGGATTGGAACAATCAGAATAGTATCCCATTATATATACCATATGCCATTTTTAGACATTTTTCAGTGGCTAAAATGTGTCTTCATCCTGACCAAAAATGTATATGCATGTGTGACCCGTGTTGGCAAACAAAGTGGGAATGGCCATGGGCAAATTTCGAGCTAAAGCTAAAAAATATCAATTTTGGTCGATTTTGAGGTTTTCACAAAAACTAGTTCATTAAGCCCTCGTCTAGGGATCCACATAGATATCAAACATTAAAAGTATCTTTATTTGTGTGTTTTCTGAGTGGAGTACTTTTGGTTTGTCCATGAAAAATGCAGTTTTTCTCTGCTCGCTTCCCTCACTTCCCCTCAGCACAAGTTTGGTATCGTTATAAAGCACAGTATTCCAACTTTGTGAATATTAATAGCGAATCCTCGATGGCATCTGGAGTCTTAACCAATGAAATGTGATATTCAAACAAAACGATCTTACTCATGCTGACTGACGGATTCCCCCAATGACACTTTTCAGACAGCGTGAAATCCCGATATACACAGAACTACAGTATTTCAAAATATCTGTCTTGGCGAGTATTCACGCTAAAATAATCCCAATAAACGTTTGGTTAAATGTTGGGGAAAATCATCTGATGTGTAACATTATATTACATCCGTGCAGTCTGAATATATAGGCTGTCTGTTTATTAATGCTTAAATAAATAAATGTTTATCAAACAATTGTGATATCATGGGGGGAAAAGTTGAATATATATTTCTTCTAGATATTTGGTTTTGACTTGGTTTTGTGTGCCAAATGTGGTGTTATTACCAGGGATTTTAAGGGATGGTTGCTAGGTAATTTTGTTTTGGAACCTAACTGGATTTTTCTCTAAATTGACTTTGCTGACTCTTTAAACCGGTGTATCTCAGTTATTTTTATTTTTTTTTATGATTCCAATGAATCATACGTAATTGAAGGTTTTTTTTAACAACAAATCATTTGAAAATGTTCTCGATGCGACTCATTTTGCCAGCAGTTTGTCTTCTCGCATTGCTAGCCCTGAAAATGGTTAGCCATAAAAAGAAGTAATAACTATAATAATTAATATTGTCTAGAAAAGGTAATCATAGACGGAATAGTGTCAGAGCTGGAGGACAGTACATGTTGGGTGTTTGTATCAGCGCTAAGCACAGGGCATCGTGACATGGCAGGTTTATGTATGTGAGAAAGATATGTACTGGGGAAACCGTGCTATCCACTTCCTGTTTGTTGACACTTTGGGGAAATGGAGGGTTACAGGGATCACATTAATGAACAGAAAACAGGCAGATGAAATGGAAATCTGTGATAGCTAGCACAGGTGCATTTCAAAGAGCTCATTGAAACGGCATTGTATGTGCTTCAATAAAAATACTTTTCAAATGCTTTTTTGTGTCAGCGTAAAACTTTCTGTCAGGTGCACCAGCTCACTGTCGGCTTCGCACACACACACACACACACACGAGTCCTGTGCTGCACTCATTTCAGTTCATTAGTAATGTTGTCACGGCAATGGCCTCCATAGAAACCGTCGTCGATCGATTAGCATTGATATGACCTACTCCTCTCACTGCCTCCATTACATTTTCACACTGTGTTACGTGTGTGAGTGTGGTTGTGTGTGTGATTATCTGACAGGTTCACTGAGTGGATTAGCTGTATTTGGGGATGCAGTTAGTCTCTCTCATTGTGTTACTGTGATCTGATTTACTACTTAAACTCCCACTCTTTCAGCCTCTCTGTAGACTTGCATGTATTTCGTGTCATTTTAAGGCTGTTAAAAACTTTTTCCCCATTTCACAGACAAGCCTTAAGCCAGTCCTAGACTAAAATACATGTTTGATCTGTTTTAACTGAAAGCAAATTGCAATGATATATATTCTGGCTTAATCTCTAAACCCTCACTGTGAAACCAGGCCATAATACTTAATTATATATTTAATGACTAAAATTATGGAGTTCATCAAGAAATCAGGTTTGGTTCATGTTATTTTGATATGAATCATAATTTTATTATTTGAAAATATGTGTGTGACATGAGGTATAATTATGATCAGTTCATAGAGTGCTTTGAATTGTAGAGTTGTAAGATGCATCATTTGTGATAAACAAAATATGACTCCAATTTATGAAGAAACTCCAGATAGTGACTTTAAAACATGTTTGTCATCAGGAAACAGAAGAGGAACTGGCCGAAGCGGAAGAATTCAAGGAGGCCAGAACAGTTTTAGAGTCGGTCAAGCTGGAAGGATGATGGACCGTGAGGAACACTGACGTACACTGACATCCCAACTCTCCATTCCATTTCTTCTGAAGCAAGGCGATGTGTTTACTGGTTGATTATGTTTGCATTTCATTGATTTTTGTATTGATTCATAATTTAATAGCACCGTTTCCCCTAAGCCTTGTGTGATCAAATATACACTCATGAAATAAAGTTTCTTTTTATTATTTCAAACCATTCCGTATCTCCAGTCTATTACTGTTTTACCTTTAGATTATATCTTCACCTGCTGGGAAAGGAAAAATTGTGACGCGTCTTTGATTTCATTTAAGCCTTTCGCATTTTTCCTGCTGAAGGTGCGTGTTGTTTAAGACACTCAATAAGAATGCACTAACTAAGCTTAATTAATATGTAAAATGCAGGCCATGAGTTACCATATAAGATGCCATATGTTTCCCTTCTCATAGGGCTGCAGTAATTGATGCAGAATGTGAACCTGATGGACAGGCTTTTGCTTTCCTGCATGCAGAGGGAGACAGGTATAGCAGGAAAAAAATGAATGTATGATGAGAACATATTTCCAGCTCTCCTGAAAGGACACTGACCTCCGCTGGCCAGATTCTCTCATGCAAGCAGAGACTCTTGAGCTGCACGTGCTTTGACATATTAGCTGGAGAAACATGGAGTGCATAAATATATTTTTGCGGTGGAACATAATTACATGATTTGAATTCTGGGTTTATTTTGTGTAGGCTATGAATATTTGATAATGGAGCGCCTGTTTCTGATCCTTTGGGAAAGATTGCATCACTCTTTTCCCTGTTTTAGATATTGCAGTCTGCATTATCAGGATAAATCTTGAACAAAACACCTATCTGGACAGAACTGAGAGATAGCACAGGGGAAAACTCTTCAGTCTATAGATATGTTCTTTATAATAACTTAATATTTCAATGATTTAATTTTTTACAGTGATCCCAAATACTATTTGAAACACTCAAGTCAAATTTAAAAATGTATGAATATCATTGCACTAGAAAACCAAATGTCAAACCAGGTGACTTTACTTTTAAGAAAGATAATCTCAATTTTAAAGCGAACTAATTCGGAATAAGAATTTATGTTTTCATAAAAGCAAAAACGTGGACACTGTGATTGTCAAAAGTTAGTGGAGCATCAGTTGACTGAACTAAAGATGATTGATCCACTAAAAAAAATCAATGGATTTTTGGGGTGTGATTAAAATACTTTTTGGGATCATATACCTATATCTAAAATGAAAAGATAACTTTCTTTTGGCTGTTTGTTTAAAGAAAGCATATTAAGAACAATTAAGTCCCCTCTAGCGTTTTCCTTAAAGGAAAAACTTGAGTCATTCGAGATTTTGCAACTTATGTAAATTCTCCAAAATACGTATCTTATATGCAATCTGAAAAAAAGCCTAGGCCTATAGCCTAAAAGGAATATCTATTTCTCCAGGCGTTTCCCTGTAAGTTTGCACTGTGGTGATTAATTTGTCCATTTTCAAGGGGTGTTTCCTCCCTGACATAAATAATTGAATGGGTTTAAATCTGGTTCATCCCAGAATAGCATTTCCTAAGTAGCCTATAGGCTACCTAATATAGCATAGTTCAGCCTAATTCGATGTGTTTTAAAATGTGTTTTAGGTTGTTTTGTTTTTTTTGAAAGACGAAGGAGCAGATGAATTCGGGTTCCATTTGGCTTGGTCTTCATTCTACAGATTTCGATAATTATCGGGTTCACCCCGAAGCCTCATTATAGCGCTAATGAGGCGCCGCCACTCCGTGACACCCAACCGCTCCATCTCGTTAAGGAAATCGCTCTTCAATGCTGATTATTTTATTTGGAGCCATAATTATATTTCTTTCGGATAAATCACGGTCTAATCGAGTCCGTTCGGAGGGCAGCGCCTCTAATTGGAGCATGAGATGCGGCGGCGGGCGCGCGCTACCTGAGTCTGCTCGCGCGACCGGAGGAACCGAGCACCTGATGGATGTGGGGGTTCTTCATCACCCCTCCTCCTCCTCCTCCTCCAACTAAAACACAACAACTTATTACCTTTAATCCCCCCGACTGTCACCGCATCACCTGCACGAAACAAGAATCTAATTTGTTAAACTGGCATTTCTGCAGATGGACGATCGATTTTCTCTTTAGAATTCTCTAATTGAGTGAATATAGACGCCCCGTGAATCACATTCCGGCGTGGAACTGCATGAGCGGAGAAAGAGGGCGTTATGCCGCATCTGTAGCCTAAGGGTGTGGTGGAGCAGGTTTCGCCTGTTGTGTGGACCGAATGTGCCCGCAATGACAGACTTGAAATCGCTATGTAAACATTTCTAATAAAACATTTCTAATTTCTAACATTTCTACTAAAAAAAAAAACATCTAAAAATGCAGAGACATTTGTATGAGCTAAATGGGTATAGCCTATAACATTAGTCCCCAAGCAAACAAAAAAACAAACAGTAGGCTATTTGCGCGTCATTGGGGGTAAAATAGCTAAAATGTAGCCTACTCGTTATAGGCTATTATACCAATAAACGTCCTTTTGTGGACGCCCTCGAATGGAAAAGTGGTTTAAAAAATATTTCCCCCAAAACTGCAAAATAATAATCTATTGTTGTTACTGAAACTGTTTTTTATGTATGAATAAATCAGTATCTATATTATTGATATTATAATTTAATAATAGGCTAATTGGAGTCAGAGGTGTGCGTCTGTCTTTTCTTTCTTTATTGGTGCATAAAAACTTTTCTTCACGCACCACTTCATTTTTAACGCGACAAGTTGACTGTGAATTGGGTGATTTTATATGTTATCATAAATAAAGTTGGCCTAAATCATTCATTTATTATAATTAATTAATTATTTGTTATAATATGCTTTAATATTTTTTTTATTTTGTAGCCTATGCTATTATACAATAGTTTCCTTATATGTGCAAATTGTCGATTTAATGATTATTAATCTGTAATTTTGTCCTCAAATTGACTAACGAGTTTATATCTTGGTGTAAGGAAAATGATGCGGGCTGTGGGAATGTGTAAATATGTCAGTGTAGGCTAGGCTACCTTGTGGGACAGATGTGATGGTGGATATGAAGGCCATACGATGGTGACAGTCTAACAAAAGCCTCGTTGAAAATCACGCCACAATGAGGAGTGAGGGAGCAGAATCCTCTCAGCTCCAGACCGCGTTCAGAATTACATTTGTTTTTCTTGTGATTTTATTAAAAGTCACTCCTCATCTCCAGAGCGCGTGAAAATGTCTACTTTCCACTCAGATGCGCCGCATTAACTTGCAGGGCGCGAGTTTGTTTGTTTGTCTATTTTTATTTATATGCAGTGTAAGATTGATGCGAGCTTGTTAACGCTATCTTGTGGGAGAGAGAGATGCAACTCAGCTTTGCTTCTGAATCACCTCCCAAATTACCCCCCCCCCCCCCTCTCTCTCTCTCTCTCTCTCTCTCTCTCTTACACACACACACACACACACACACACACAGTATCATCCATGCATAACTTTTGTAATCCCTGTGCGCAAAGGATTAATAAAGTAGCTTTATAATATATTATAAATTCATATATAAATATATATTATACAATTATCAATTATTGTTATTATATATATATTTAACCGTTAAATGTGTCTGTTTTAACTTTACACTGATTTACACTGTTTTGTCAATTTATTGTAGCTACAATGTTACAATGTTAGTTTTTAATGCATCAAATCAGATTTGAAGGGAAACGTGCTCTTTAAGTTAAACCAACAATAATTTTCAAGTAAATAACCTGAGTTCATTGAAATTAAAAATGTTAGTTAATACAATGAAAGACATTGTTTTTATCAACATAAACTGATTTGATTTGAAACTAAATTGATTTGATTTGACAAAATAAAAAATGTGATAGATCACGAACATATATATTTTTGTACAGTGTACAATTACTTTCAATTATAGGAGCTCTGTAATTTTTTATTAATGCAATTATTATTATTACTATTAGTGGTGGATTTATACGTCATACTTACATTATTTGTAGTGTTTTGTGTGCATACAAACCATAATAAACAATTTAAATGTATATTATTAGTGTACACATAGTAAATATAGTAATATAGATTTGTATTATATCAGTGTGCTCGTCTGCTAGCATGGCTTTTTGTTCGATAGGTTTTTATAGTGTTGATTCTTGAACTTTATTTGTACTCGCCACCTTTAGCTGTAGCTCAGAGGACCTATAGAGAATTTTTTTTTTCATTACCGGTGAGGTCAGGAAACAGTTGTGCATCCCCCTCAAATGCATTTAATAAAATGTTTTGCTTCGCTTCGCGTTTCACAAATAAAGCTTGAAATCCCCTTGCTGGCTGCAGGCCGGGTATTGGTGTACAGAAATTCAATCTGTACATTTTACGAGGTAAACAGACGGAATGAATTGCATTAGAGCAAGCCAATGTGTTTTCAGCCAGACAGTTTTCAGACCTTGCTCTGTTTGTGTGCAACAATCTAAAACTTATTTATTAGGGGAAAAAACACTTGATCCGAGGCACAAAACCCCTCTTACAGCCGGATAAAGACAAAAGCAAGCAAGACGATATGGGAATTTTAATTGAGGGTCTCAGATTGCACACTGTAGCCTATATGTTTCTATGAAGTTCAGGCAGCCCTTCATTCACTCATAAGCATCGTTAGGCGTCTGTCGCACTTTTAGTCGGTTAAATATGACCGTGCTTCTCCAGAAGAGTGATTCACTTCTGTTTGTACAGCTATAAAAAGATCGAGCCATCGAAAAGTCGTAAAATGAAGCGCGCTATCAATCACGCGGCAACTGTGTTTCAGGCCAAACAATGTAATGATTTCAAATTATTGTTGAGGTAATGCATTTGTTTTTTGTTTTTTTCTAGATATGATACGAGAGGAAAAATAGCTACACGTGAGCAGCGATGACAAAAGTGTTAGTTCATGCATGCACATAATTTTAGATATCTTAAACATAGGCTACTCTTAAAAATAAAGGTTTCACTTAGAACCAGAAATAATCATTTGAATAATATGATCGACGTTTTTAATCTCAAAAAGTACCATATATAAACAACTCAAGCTGGCACTTGAAAATAATGGTTCTTTGAATTGAACAATTGAGGAACCTTTATTTTTTAAGGGTGTAGAATGAAGATTATTACAACTCCAACAGGATCAAATAACAGAACCGTGTTCGATTTATATTTACGTCTCTGGTATAAAGCCATATCCACATCCCAATTCAAAAAAAAAGAGCCCCGTACAAAGAACAGTCTATTTCCTGGATAAAAGGAAAGTGTGAGATGAACACAAACCCGAGATCTTCCATTACTCGCCCGGTGCCTCGTTCGCCTTCTCTGACATTTCGGATATCAAAACGCAGCGCAAGAACAATTGTTTCCAAATTGAATCCGCACTCTGTTCCTTTCCTCATTTTCAGCGAGGCATATACATTTCCCCGGCGAGTCAAGAGTCGCGTCTGACCCGGCGACTGGAGGCGCGCACTCTTGTTCTTAACACCAGATTGGTGGCTTGTCAAAAAAAAAAAAAAGGAAAAAAAAAAAAAAGAGTCGAAAGTTTCTCGCTCGGACGCGTCCTTTGTGCGCAGTGAAAAGACACTATTCACTCTTGCAAATAAAAGAGTAGCCTTCTTTAAAGCATCCCACTGACATCTGCTTAGAGTCTGTTTGCACTGGTTGTCTGATATTTTTCATCGGTTCCATGTGTGACAAAAGCTATTGTGTTAATTAGAGTAAATGCAGGTTCGTTTATTGGTTAAACGGGCTTCTTTGGCAGTTGAGTGTTCTTTGCATGAAATAAATCAAGTTAATTTGGGGCAATTGGATGAAAAATCAATGCAACGAATACAATTTGTCAGCGTAGAGTGTATAAAGTCTAAATGTATCTATTTCGGTGCGATAGTCCTCGTACTCCCCCCTTTCCCCTTCGCGGGGGTATCCCTGTTTCTGGAAGCACATTTCTGACTTTGACTTTCCACCGAATTATGCACCTAATTTGCTCACATATCATTTACTCCAAGTTCCTCCCGCCGTGACAGTCGGGCCTAAACACTACTAAATCAGCCCTAATTTATACTGATCCCGCTAATAATCGTAATAAAAAGCTTATAGATTTGGCACTAATTACATAAAAGCCTAATGATGTTGAAAATTACCCTGGTTTGAGATATATGGCTAATCTAAACTTTGTTGTTGGCTGCCCCGGGCTACTAGAAACATTAGAAGAGGTTCACTTCGTCTCCAAAAGGCGCGAGTTGGACATGGCTCGACACGAAAGTATTTTTTTTTTTTTCACGAGGAAACTTGAAATTATCACTAACGATGAATTTCCAAAAGTGGAAAATCTCAGGACGGGGAATTCAAGAATAACCTTACAATTAAAACGCGAGGGGTTCATTTGGAAACCTGCTCGTTTTTTTTTTTTTTTTTCGTTTTTTTCTATCTAATATAAGCGCGTGATAAACGAATTCATATAATAAAGAAAGCATGGTTTAATCGTTTAGTCCAGTAATAAACTTTAGGAAGCCATTACTAAACCATATGGATTTGATAAGGATGACACGTTTATATAACAATAGTTTAATTCGCTGTTTCTCCTCAAATAATCAGGGGCCCCTCAATGATTCTGCCATCACGCTCAATTAAACCAATTCCGAGGGAATGAGGGAGTTTCTCGAAGAGCTTTCTGAAAGAGGTCATTTTAAAGGTTATAATTTGGGAGTCGGGATCAAAAACGAGGAGAGATGAACTTGGGAGGGCAGCAAGAGAGGCTTCGCGCATCTGACACCTCCAGGCTTCAACGCTGATTGGCTCTTATTTGAAGGAGCTCATGGGTTCATTCAACTATTAAGCGCCTCCCAGTTCCTCTAAAGGACATTATAATGCAAGGAACCTCCTTTTTAACCACAAACCGAATTTGCTTTCATTTAGGCCATATATATTTTTTAAATAGTTTAAAGTCATAGAGATTTTTTTGGGAAAGCATTTCGCCCTGGAGCGGTGCGCGATGCTTTCGCACGCCGACCTGCTGGATGCTCGCCTCGGTGAGTTATCAACGCCAAACTCCGGTCTGCAACTCTACTGTAAGCTGGAGGACTCTTTTCATCTAAATCAAGCAGTGAAAATTGACAATTTGTCTCTTATTTTATCTTAATTCGATTTAAACGAGCTAATTCATTGGAGAAGTAATCATTATTATTATATTACGCAGTAATTTGATTTAGTCGTTTTCCAAGATATTGAGGAGAATCTAATGGAATTAGTTCTTTTTAAAGATGTCATTCTGCTGTGTTGTTGTTCTGAGCTAGAGTTAAAATATATATTTTTACCATTATTTGCGCGTTATGTGTGTAATGCTAGTTTCAATTGGTAGATGTTTGCATAAGAATATATAATGCTTGCTTGATATTCTGCACTAACACTTGTTTCTTTTTCAGCAATGCTTGGTGTTAGTTTTGAGCTCACTCGGTTTTGTCCGATTCTCTGTTTCAGGGATGAAGGATGCCGCGGCCGAGCTTCTGGGTCACAGGGAGGCATTGAAATGCAGGCTGGGCGGCGGCGGGACTGACCCGGGACACCCCGGAGAACTCGCCCCGGTCTCCGATGCAGTGGAAGGGGCCACCCTTCTTCCCGGAGACGACATCAACAGTGCTGGATCCAATCCGTCGGGTGTAGTGGTGAACAGTAAGGAACAGGAGAAGCAACAGCAGCAGCAACAGAACCCCAACCAGTCCGGCGGGCAGCAGAGTCAGAGTCAGAAACAGAAACGGCACCGGACTCGCTTTACCCCGGCTCAGCTTAACGAGCTGGAACGCAGCTTCGCCAAAACCCACTATCCGGACATCTTCATGCGGGAGGAGCTCGCGCTCCGGATCGGCTTGACGGAATCACGCGTGCAGGTGAGATCATCACAGGTTTCGGATTGTTGTATTAATGTGAATATCATTGTTGAATCGACAGTAACATTGTGTTAACATTGTGTAAATTGTATTTCCATACATAGAGAAGATGTTATTGTAAGCTGCCTGCAATTATTATGTTTGAAATAAAAAAGATACATCGAAAGCAAGATATATTCGACAAAAACAAATAGTGATTATTTGTAGTAACTATTTTAGTCTCGTCTTTTTCGTTATTCTGATTATATTTATTATATATAAAGCATTTTATAATGCATGCTAAATATGTATCATATAGGTCATTCAAATACTAATCTTATATTCTTAAAAATACGAAGGCTATACAAACAGCAGGAAATGATTACGCGGTGTAACTTATTTCCAAAAAGACCCAAATACAGCTTTTAATTTTTTTATATTGTTATATATATTTTATATAATTGATTTATTTTAAATTTAAAGTGGTGAGAATTTGCAATTCTGTTTTTTACACGATGAGCAGAGATTTAAAGTTTGTCGACAGAACGTGCAAAAACAATTACCCTAACTACATGAAAGTAATCGTGTAAGATTGTTGTTTATGAAAACACTCTTCAAACTCGTGAAAAAATCTCCGAATGAGCTTTATCATCAAGATTAATGCATGGAAAATACTGTTATAAAGAGATACTGTTGTTAAATTCATATTGATATTAAGCGTAAATATTTTTTTAAATGCGACAGTAGTAGGCCTATGTCCTATTTATTTATTTTCTCCTTTTATTGTATATTTTAAAGCAAACATTATTTTAAACAAAATAATAACACAAACATTTTAATCCCAACCATATGAATATCCAATCATGAGTATGGCTCGTGTTTATCACCTCCACACCCCAAAATACCACCATCAGAAATTTTTTAATTCATTTTGTTTTTGTATTATAAAAATTAATATTGTTGTTACATATTACTAGGCCTATTTGTATTTGATTCCGATTACGTTTCTATATCAACATTTCCTTTGCGTTTGATTGTGCAGCTATTTAAAACATGAGGCGATTCTCATTATTTGGTCGTTCGGGTCGTTTTCCTTTTACAGTACCATTATTGTTATCTCAGCCATCGGAGCACACCGATATCTTAATCACTTCGATACGATTATGACTCGTGCTGCTCCTGTGATTGGTGGTCAGTCGCAAATGCAGCGGTAAATGAACCCGCGAGATAAATGTAAGAATCAACGAGCGCGCGCGGCATTCCAGCGCTCTCTCTCTCTCTCTCTCTCTCTCTCTCTCTCTCTCTCTCTCTCTCTCTCTCTCTCTCTCTCTCTCTCTCTCTCTCTCTCTCTCTGATGTATAGAGGCTCATTATATATGTATAGCTTTTCAAGTTGATAGTGCAATAAAATCAAGACCATTATTATCAACCAATTTCAGAATTATTTATAACTTAACAGGCTTATTAAACCCAATGCGTAAGACTGTTCTGTGTAAAATAATAATAATCATAATTAGCAGGCCTGAGCTCGGATGGAACTATTTTACTTGCATAAAAAAAGAAACGCGCGGTGATCTTCTGTAAGCACATCTGAAACCACACACTGGTTTGTTTTGCGGTCTCGTGAAATAGGTCTGTCAGCGTGCACGTCTTAATGGCCTGCGCGCGGATGCTGCTCTGTCTTTTTTTAATGGCATGAGGAATTGCATTTTCTTTTATCCTCTGAAGTGTAATGCATTTGAGTCCGGATTTCACGGCTGGCTGCGTGGAGTGGGATTCGGGGGATCTAATATGAACCCCTTCACATTTTTTCTTCCCCTTTCGTTGGGTCAGAATCTGCTCGTTAATCATTGTGAGCGCGCATGAGATCTCTATAAACCCGAAGGACCTCGGGAAATAAACACCGTGTGAGCCATTTACCATGGGCCTTTTTACGCGCTGGTGTTTTAAAACCGAGCACATAATAATGGAGGGTCGAACTATTATGATTCCTATAATTTCAGTCAGCATTTATAGCGCAATTTTGTGTGTCCAGACGTTTATCAAGCAGAGAAACAAAACACAAACAAACAAAAATCTTAATAAAAATAATCCATGTTTGACTATATATTTTTCTTCATTTTGATATTACTAATAACATAGTAACAAATAAACTATTGTATAAGTGTCATACGAATGCAAAATAATCATATTTTTCTGGTGTATAAAGTATAATTATTTTGTGCATTTTTGGTGGCATCTTTAAAACAATTCGTTTTATTTCATCCGTTTTATTCTCTATATTTTTAAGAACTCAAAAGCCACAACATTGCTATTAAGTAATCTACAATGCGACATTATAATAACTTTTGGTTCTTGTTTTAAACACACACACACACACACACACACACACACACACACACACACACACACACACACACACACACACTTGTGTTTTAAGATGCATTGTCTTGTTTTATACGGAACATAAGGATGAATTTGTCTTTTTGTTACTATTTTCTTATCACAGTCACACATTGTCTCATTGGGAGATCTCGGAGGCCATTAAACACATTTCTAATGGAATGTAAGCAGCATTTTGAGAGCTCTTTTTTGTTCCCTCTTCTTGCAGGTTTGGTTTCAGAACCGACGGGCCAAATGGAAGAAGCGCAAGAAGACCACCAACGTGTTCCGCGCTCCGGGCACTTTGCTGCCCACTCACCACCACGGCCTACCGCAATTCCCCTCCGCCGCGGCGGCCGCGGCAGCCATGGGAGACAGCTTGTGCTCTTTTCACGCTAATGACACCCGCTGGGCGGCGGCTGGGATGCCGGGAGTCTCACAGCTGCAGTTACCACCTTCCCTAGGCCGACAACAAGCCATGGCACAGTCTCTATCCCAGTGCAGTCTTGGCGCGGGACCGCCGCACAACACCATGAGCCTGTCCAACATGTCCTCCAATGGTTCCGGTCTCCAGTCCCACCTCTACCAACCCACCTTCCCCGGTATGGTGCCCGCGTCGCTCTCTAGCCCCAACAATGTGACCGGCTCGCCTCAGCTGTGTAGCTCCCCGGACTCTGACGTCTGGAGAGGAACGAGTATCGCGTCCCTGCGCCGCAAAGCGCTCGAGCACACAGTGTCCATGAGTTTCACCTAATATTTCGAGCGCTGTTCACCCCCTGTTTCTCGTCCACCCTTCATTTCTGGCTAAGTGACGCACAAGGAAGTGTAAGGATACGACTGTCCTCTAGTAAACACACCACACATGAAGTGTGCGCTCCTGATGGAAATAAAACCGAAAGCGTCATAGGCTGAAAAAAAAAACATATTTATTTATTTATTTATTTATTTTAATTTTATTTTTGAAAATTTAACTGTGCGCAAATGTCTTCTCCCTGGACAGAAAACAATCTGCACTTTTGAAATGTATTTGTTTGCATTTGATCTCAGAGAAACAAGCCGAGCGACGGTGCACACGTTTTTAATATTATTCTTATTATCATCCTTATTATTGTTATTATGGGAGAACTCGATTAAATTTTAAGACGGTGGACGAAAGAAAGGAAAATATCTCCAAAAGAATTAAGAAACTTGACTGCATGTGTCGACGAAGGTAAACAACATCATCAACAACAACAACAACAACGGGGAAATGTAATTTAAAAGAAAAGTATGACTTTGTTATATGCTGTTATATAGGATGTTTTGTGTAGATAAAGCATTCTTAACCTGTTCCCATTCGGTCAGTTTGTGATATGTTCTAAGTTCATGTATGTGCTTATACCAATATAAATTTCTTAAATGTTTGATCTTCTTCTTAAAGGCTGTTTTGTTTCCTGAACATGTTTATAACGATTGAATGTAAATTAACGAATAAAATCATTTTCAATATGTCATTATTGACAGCTCGCATCTTCTGTTGTTCTTGGGGACACTGTGGGAGAAAAATATCTTATTTGTGAATCGCTCGTTTAGGATTGTGAAACACTTCACCTTTAATGTAGTAAAAATACATATTGTTGTATTACACGACGTATAGCCTAATTAGTTAGACTTCAAATTAGTTAGAAATGTCGCAAACCTTTATTTTAGTAATTACAATAACATTTAAATGTAGATAAACTATTGATCTGCATTATATAATGTCAGCTAATGGCTTATTATGGAAATTTCTAAAGTGTTTTCAAATCGAGTCATTATCTCTCCCAACACTACATTTCCTCTATTTGGCGACGTTGCAGGAGTTGACATTAACTCGCCCTCTGATTGGCTGTTGGGTTCTTGGCATTATGACCTCATAGATGAGAAATCAGGACTCAGCCAAATACAATACCAAGAGCGCGCCATCACTGTCTGTCTAACAGAGCAATGCGATAATAATCGGCTACAATCATGTATATGGCGCAAAAATGACTGCGTACGAGACCTCCTGAAATAAGTCATTGCCTAGATTCAGCCCAAAACCGCAAAATAAGACAGGCCTATATTTGAGCTCATATCGCTTACACAAATGGACCGGTAGGATTAACTTTTATTTATTTATAAATAATTTTTTTTATCCAATTCTAAAAGATGTATATTTAGCTGAAATTATGAGCATTACATTGATTCAATTTGCTAATTAAATCATAATGTTAGAACGTTGTTGCATATGTATAGCAATGACAACATTGCCAAAGTTTCAGTTATAACATTGTGGCACATTGTATGAGGTTAAAAACAACGTAACTGTGAAGAAGCATCGCAAATTATAGATTATTATCAAGAAATTAGAAATCAACCAACCTGCAGTGGAACTGGTCATGTTAGTGTTTGAAAATCAGGAATAATGTTGATAAAATATAAGTTGTTCTCCTGCATCTTTAAACGCGTAATAGTGAGTTCAGGTTGTTTTTGTGACCGCGTGCATGCGTCTGAAAAGAGAGATGATACGGATGTGCTACTTGCAAACAGATGCGGGATGATATTACATAAATATTATAATTTGTTTCAGTACCTGCCGGGTTAATTAGTTTGTGGAAATGCGAAGGCCGTTCCTCGTTAGCTAATTTGTCACACGCTGACGAGAGAGGCGAACACTGACCCGCCACAATGCATTGCGCGGAGAATGTGGCCTGCGCACCTCCGATCCATCTCTGGCAAATAAATGAAATCAGTCAATAAAGCATCGGAGGGTGAATATAGCTTTCTCTGCCTGGGTTATGAATGAGAGCTCATTAAATTTCCAGGCCTAAAGAGTGTGTGTGTGTGTCAGTGTCTGTGGCATGTGGACGTATGTGTGAAAGAGAGACTATAGGCATGCATTTGTGAGAGAGAGAGAGAGAGAGAGAGAGAGAGAGAGAGAGAGAGAGAGAGAGAGAGAGAGAGAGAGAGAGAGAGAGAGAGAGAGAGAGAGAGAGAGAGAGAGAGAGAGAGAGAGAGAGAGAGAGAGAGAGAGAGAGAGAGAGAGAGAGAGAGAGAGAGAGAGAGAGAGAGAGAGAGAGAGAGAGAGAGAGAGAGAATATTAAGCTGAGGTTAAGCATGCTGTAAAATTATTTTAAGGCATAATTAAAAACCATAACTTAGGGAACGTAGGTGTTCAAGTAGACCTATAAGTCAGCAAACATTCAGTAAAATAAGATTAGACTTAAATTAGATACATTAAACTGGCTAAAAAAGGTGAATCTTGTAGGCTATAACTTAAAAGTTGAACATTTCTTAAAGCAATGTAAAAACATTTTGTCATAACTTATTGATCATAGCCTATATTTTCAGCCCATTCTCACCCCCAAGGCGTCACCTAACTGACACCCTGGGAAGCATTTTGACCATGCTTCAATATCTGACGCTTTAGGCGCCCTTTAGCGTCAGATAGATGACGCCCTAGGATCGCGTGTAACCCTACCCCCACCCCAGACCTAAACCTAACCGCGCCATCTAACTGATGCTTTCCTTTAGCGTCAGTCAGATGACGCCGTAGGATCGCGTTATGTGACTGACGCTAAAGGGCGCCTAAAACGTCAAATATTGAAGCATGGTCAAAGGTGACGCCTTGGGGTGAGAATGCGTTGTGAATGCAACCTGGATGTAAAGATTCGCCAATGACCAGCGTCAGTCACTGCCATCGTCTCCCCTGGCCTCATGGGATATTCAAGTGTCCATATGCATATTCAGAATCTCATCAGGTAGTATCCTAATTCACAGTCCTCATTAAACAGTAAGCAAAACATACCCGACGTTGAGGACTGTGAATTCACATAGGCTACTTTTGTCACATGCTTTTTTTTGCCTGTAGGGATGATTTTGATGCAACTAAAATGACCTGTTATACATATATACACTCACCGGCCACTTTATTAGGTACACCTGTCTAACTGCTCGTTAACACTTAATTTCTAAGCAGCCAATCACATGGCGGCAACTCAGTGCATTTAGGCATGTAGACATGGTCAAGACAATCTCCTGCAGTTCAAACCGAGCATCAGTATGGGGAAGAAAGGTGATTTGAGTGACTTTGAACGTGGCATGATTGTTGGTGCCAGAAGGGCTGGTCTGAGTATTTCAGAAACTGCTAATCTACTGGGATTTTCACGCACAACCATCTCTAGGGTTTACAGAGAATGGTCCGAAAAAGAAAAAACATCCAGTGAGCGGCAGTTCTGTGGGCGGAAATGCCTTGTTGATGCCAGAGGTCAGAGGAGAATGGCCAGACTGGTTCGAGCTGATAGAAGGGCAACAGTGACTCAAATAACCACCCGTTACAACCAAGGTGGGCAGAAGAGCATCTCTGAACGCACAGTACGTCGAACTTTGAGGCAGATGGGCTACAGCAGCAGAAGACCACACCGGGTGCCACTCCTTTCAGCTAAGAACAGGAAACTGAGGCTACAATTTGCACAAGCTCATCGAAATTGGACAATAGAAGATTGGAAAAACGTTGCCTGGTCTGATGAGTCTCGATTTCTGCTGCGACATTCGGATGGTAGGGTCAGAATTTGGCGTCTACAACATGAAAGCATGGATCCATCCTGCCTTGTATCAACAGTTCAGGCTGGTGGTGGTGGTGTCATGGTGTGGGGAATATTTTCGTGGCACTCTTTGGGCCCCTTGGTACCAATTGAGCATCGTTGCAACGCCACAGCCTACCTGAGTATTGTTGCTGACCATGTCCATCCCTTTATGACCACAATGTACCCAACTTCTGATGGCTACTTTCAGCAGGATAATGCGCCATGTCATAAAGCTGGAATCATCTCAGACTGGTTTCTTGAACATGACAATGAGTTCGCTGTACTCAAATGGCCTCCACAGTCACCAGATCTCAATCCAATAGAGCATCTTTGGGATGTGGTGGAACGGGAGATTCGCATCATGGATGTGCAGCCGACAAATCTGCGGCAACTGTGTGATGCCATCATGTCAATATGGACCAAACTCCCTGAGGAATGCTTCCAGAACCTTGTTGAATCTATGCCACGAAGAATTGAGGCAGTTCTGAAGGCAAAAGGGGGTCCAACACGTTACTAGCATGGGGTACCTAATAAAGTGGCCGGTGAGTGTACATATATAGACCATGTAATACAACCTAATTGAAAAAAGTATCACTGGTGTATCAGAAGGCATAAACAAAATTGTACAACCCTGATTTTTATATTTTCTGAAGATTTGTCATCACCATGATGCTATAATGTTGTGGGTGGTTGCCCAGGCGTTGCTATGTGTTTGCTATTTTGTTCATGGTTGCTAGGAGATTGCTGGGTGCTTTCAGGAAGTTAAACGGATTCTGATTCTGTTCAAAAATGCATGTGCAATAGTGATTTACTGGCTATATTTCCACCTGTATTTGCTTGGTATTGGTGAAAAACCTACACACTACACACAAAACACCCAACGTGTTTCTGTTGTTTGTATGTGTGTGTGTAAAGCAAAATTTAGTGTGTGGGTAATACAGGAGGACAGGGTTGTGTGTTGCTCATAAACGAGCTCGTCTTCTCTACTCCGTCTCAGTATGGGAAAGGCTTATTGGACATCACACGCATTCCCCCTACAGTTTATAGCTGAAATCAGCACCTTTTAGAATAACCATCTATTCTGCTCTCGCTGGATGGACCCAGAGAGAGGAGAGGAGAAGGAATGTGTGTGTGTGTGTGTGTGTGTGTGTGTGTGAGAGAGAGAGAGAGAGAGAGAGAGTGAGTATCTTCCTTATTTTCTGAACTGAGAACAGTAAATTGATTGAGTCTGACATAGTGACCAGGTGTTAATAGGCCTATTTTGAGCACAAAATTAAATCCCCAAAACACTCTGTTGAAATTCCTTTTCCTAATTATTATTTCCCCCTAAACTATTCTGCAATTCATTCTGGCAATCCAAATAGCCTAAATAGTTGGATTTTGTCCACACCAGCGGACGATATTGTTCTGTTTGTTGTTAGCCATACCCGGCGCTATGGGCGGGCCTTAGGGGGCCGGGCCCGCCTACCGAGCGCCTGTGCCCCCCTCTCCATGCAATTTGCAATTAATAAATTTTAAAAAGAAATTTATTTTAAAAATAAAAATAATGTATTGAATAACTCATGCGGAGATTCCACTCCCAAAAACGTCGACTTCAGCTGTATTAAGAACATGAGTGGGCCAGTTATTTTTATTACTCTTCTTAAGTTGCACCAGCCCTGACACAATGCTAAATCATAAAACAGATATGTACAATAACATTACGATATCCTTTAATCGATTTAAATAGTTATTGATTTAGGTTTATGTGGTCGTTCAATTACGCCTTTATATTTGTATTAAACGTGAATGTAAATAATGGTCCAGGGGTAGATCTTTTGCCAAGCGTGCCAGAGATTCTGGGTTCTAATCCGTTCTAATAACATTTTTTTCCCCATCAAAACTGATTATGTTTATCAGTGGTTGTATATCAGGCACAGACAAAACATCTTCAGAACATTTTGTGTTTTAATTTCATCGTAATGAATAGAGTCTCTCCACAACGGATTGCGCGTCCGAGTGAAGACTGTGCGCAAGCCAGAAAAAAAAAAAAAAAAAACACAATAGCCTATCCGCGCCAGCGGCAACGAGCATTAATTTGAACAGTTGATTTTAAAAACGCATTTCAGCGCTAGATCGTCTCTTATTTAAAAAACGAACGAAACGAATGCTCTGCTAGTTAACTGAAGATGTTTTGTTTATTTGTATTGGTACATTCGTGCCGGAATGTTTCAAAAGTGGTGGGTACAATATCGACGGTGGGGACATATCCCACCCGCAAATTACGCCTGGTACTTGAAATCGGCGTAATAGTTGTTTTTTATCCTATAGAAAAATGTATTGGATGTCATAATTAGGCCCCCCCTACAATATTAAATGCCCGTCCATTGGTTTGTTTCTGCAGCCGGCTCTGCTCATGGCCCTCTATCAGAATCCAGAGTTTTGGGAAGATTTGAGAAACTTAATTTTTCGCCCAAAAAAAAAAAAACGTAAGGGGTACCACTGTCGTTTTTTTTTTCGGGCCGAATTTTTGAGTTTCGATATCTCAGCTCTGGAAGGAGCTAGAGCCTCCATATTTGCATTCAGGTCTAAGTCTCATGGCCCTCTATCAGAATCCAGAGTTTTGGGAAGATTGGAGAAACTTAATTTTTCGCCCAAAAAAAAAAAAAAAAACGTAAGGGGTACCACTGTCGGTTTTTTTTTTCGGGCCGAATTTTTGAGTTTCGATATCTCAGCTCTGGAAGGTGCTAGAGCCTCCATTTTTGCACTCAGGTCTAAGTCTCATGGCCCTCTATCAGAATCCAGAGTTTTGGGAAGATTGGAGAAACTTAATTTTTCGCCCCCCCAAAAAAAAACGTAAGGGGTACCACTGTCGTTTTTTTTTTCTCGGGCCGAATTTTTGAGTTTCGATATCTCAGCTCTGGAAGGGGCTAGAGCCTCAATTTTTGCACTCAGGTCTAAGTCTCATGGCCCTCTATCAGAATCCAGAGTTTTGGGAAGATTGGAGAAACTTAATTTTTCGCCCCAAAAAAAAAAAAACGTAAGGGGTACCACTGTCGTTTTTTTTTCGGGCCGAATTTTTGAGTTTCGATATCTCAGCTCTGGAAGGGGCTAGAGCCTCCATTTTTGCACTCAGGTTTAAGTCTTATGGCCCTCTATCAGAATCCAGAGTTTTGGGAAGATTGGAGAAACTTAATTTTTCACCCAAAAAAAAAAATACGTAAGGGGTACCACTGTCGTTTTTTTTTTGGGCCGAATTTTTGAGTTTCGATATCTCAGCTCTGGAAGGGGCTAGAGCCTCCATTTTTGCACTCAGGTCTAAGTCTCATGGCCCTCTATCAGAATCCAGAGTTTTGGGAAAATTGGAGAAACTTAATTTTTCGCCAAAAAAAAAAAAAAAACGTAAGGGGTACGTACCACTGTCGTTTTTTTTTTTTCGGGCCGAATTTTTGAGTTTCGATATCTCAGCTCTGGAAGGGGCTAGAGCCTCCATTTTTGCACTCAGGTCTAAGTCTCATGGCCCTCTATCAGAATCCAGAGTTTTGAGAAGATTTGAGAAACTTAATTTTTCGCCCAAAAAAAAAAACGTAAGGGGTACCACTGTCGTTTTTTTTTCGGGCCGAATTTTTGAGTTTCGATATCTCAGCTCTGGAAGGGGCTAGAGCCTCCATTTTTGCACTCAGGTCTAAGTCTCATGAACCCTCTATCAGAATCCAGAGTTTTGGGAAGATTGGAGAAACTTAATTTTTCGCCCCAAAAAAAAAACGTAAGGGGTACCACTGTGGTTTTTTTTTTTCGGGCCGAATTTTTGAGTTTCGATATCTCAGCTCTGGAAGGGGCTAGAGCCTCCATTTTTGTACTCAGGTCTAAGTCTCATGGCCCTCTATCAGAATCCAGATTTTTGGGAAGATTGGAGAAACTTAATTTTTCGCCCCAAAAAAAAAAAACGTAAGGGGTACCACTGTCGTTTTTTTTTTCGGGCCGAATTTTTGAGTTTCGATATCTCAGCTCTGGAAGGGGCTAGAGCCTCCATTTTTGCACTCAGGTCTAAGTCTCATGGCCCTCTATCAGAATCCAGAGTTTTGGGAAGATTGGAGAAACTTAATTTTTCGCCCAAAAAAAAAAAACCGTAAGGGGTACCACTGTTGTTGTTTTTTTCGGGCCGAATTTTTGAGTTTCGATATCTCAGCTCTGGAAGGGGCTAGAGCCTCCATTTTTGCACTCAGGTCTAAGTCTCATGGCCCTCTTTCAGAATCCAGAGTTTTGGGAAGATTGGAGAAACTTAATTTTTCGCCCCAAAAAAAAACGTAAGGGGTACCACTGTCGTTTTTTTTTTCGGGCCGAATTTTTGAGTTTTGATATCTCAGCTCTGGAAAGGGCTAGAGCCTCCATTTTTGCACTCAGGTCTAAGTCTCATGGCCCTCTATCAGAATCCAGATTTTTGGGAAGATTGGAGAAACTTAATTTTTCGCCCCAAAAAAAAAACGTAAGGGGTACCACTGTCGGGTTTTTTTTCGGGCCGAATTTTTGAGTTTCGATATCTCAGCTCTGGAAGGGGCTAGAGCCTCCATTTTTGCACTCAGGTCTAAGTCTCATGGCCCTCTATCAGAATCCAGAGTTTTGGGAAGATTGGAGAAACTTAATTTTTCACCCAAAAAAAAAAAAAAAAACGTAAGGGGTACCACTGTCGTTTTTTTTTCGGGCCGAATTTTTGAGTTTCGATATCTCAGCTCTGGAAGGGGCTAGAGCCTCCATTTTTGCACTCAGGTCTAAGTCTCATGGCCCTCTATCAGAATCCAGAGTTTTGGGAAGATTGGAGAAACTTAATTTTTCGCCCAAAAAAAAAAACGTAAGGGGTACCACTGTCGTTTTTTTTTTCGGGCCGAATTTTTGAGTTTCGATATCTCAGCTCTGGAAGGGGCTAGAGCCTCCATTTTTGCACTCAGGTCTAAGTCTCATGGCCCTCTATCAGAATCCAGAGTTTTGGGAAAATTGGAGAAACTTAATTTTTCACCAAAAAAAAAAAAAAAAAAACGTAAGGGGTACCACTGTCGTTTTTTTTTTCGGGCCGAATTTTTGAGTTTCGATATCTCAGTTTTGGAAGGGGCTAGAGCCACCATTTTTGCACTCAGGTCTAAGTCTCATGGTCCTCTATCAGAATCCAGAGTTTTGGGAAGATTGGAGAAACTTAATTTTTCGCCCAAAAAAAAAAACGTAAGGGGTACCACTGTCGTTTTTTTTTCGGGCCGAATTTTTGAGTTTCGATATCTCAGCTCTGGAAGGGGCTAGAGCCTCCATTTTTGCACTCAGGTCTAAGTCTCATGGCCCTCTATCAGAATCCAGAGTTTTGGGAAGATTGGAGAAACTTAATTTTTCACCCAAAAAAAAAAACCGTAAGGGGTACCACTGTCGTTTTTTTTTTCGGGCCGAATTTTTGAGTTTCGATATCTCAGCTCTGGAAGGGGCTAGAGCCTCCATTTTTGCACTCAGGTCTAAGTCTCATGGCCCTCTATCAGAATCCAGAGTTTTGGGAAGACTGGAGAAACTTAATTTTTCGCCCAAAAAAAAAAACGTAAGGGGTACCACTGTCGTTTTTTTTTTTCGGGCCGAATTTTTGAGTTTCGAATATCTCAGCTCTGGAAGGGGCTAGAGCCTCCATTTTTGCACTCAGGTCTAAGTCTCATGGCCCTCTATCAGAATCCAGAGTTTTGGGAAAATTGGAGAAACTTAATTTTTCGCAAAAAAAAAAAAAAACGTAAGGGGTACCACTGTCGTTCTTTTTTTCGGCCCGAATTTTTGAGTTTCGATATCTCAGCTCTGGAAGGGGCTAGAGCCTCCATTTTTGCACTCAGGTCTAAGTCTCATGGCCCTCTATCAGAATCAGGAGTTTTGGGAAGATTGGAGAAACTTAATTTTTCGCCCAAAAAAAAACCCGCAAGGGGTACCACTGTCGTTTTTTTTTTTCGGGCCGAATTTTTGAGTTTCGATATCTCAGCTCTGGAAGGGGCTAGAGCCTCCATTTTTGCACTCAGGTCTAAGTCTCATGGCCCTCTATCAGAATCCAGAGTTTTGGGAAGATTGGAGAAACTTAATTTTTCGCCCAAAAAAAACACCGTAAGGGGTACCACTGTCGTTTTTTTTTTCGGGCCGAATTTTTGAGTTTCGATATCTCAGCTCTGGAAGGGGCTAGAGCCTCCATTTTTGCACTCAGGTCTAAGTCTCATGGCCCTCTATCAGAATCCAGAGTTTTGGGAAGATTGGAGAAACGTAATTTTTCGCCCAAAAAAAAAAACGTAAGGGGTACCACTGTCGTTTTTTTTTTCGGGCCGAATTTTTGAGTTTCGATATCTCAGCTCTGGAAGGGGCTAGAGCCTCCATTTTTGCACTCAGGTCTAAGTCTCATGGCCCTCTATCAGAATCCAGAGTTTTGGGAAGATTGGAGAAACTTAATTTTTCGCCCAAAAAAAAAAAAACGTAAGGGGTACCACTGTCGTTTTTTTTTCGGGCCGAATTTTTGAGTTTTGATATCTCAGCTCTGGAAAGGGCTAGAGCCTCCATTTTTGCACTCAGGTCTAAGTCTCATGGCCCTCTATCAGAATCCAGATTTTTGGGAAGATTGGAGAAACTTAATTTTTCGCCCCCAAAAAAAAAAAAAAACGTAAGGGGTACCACTGTCGTTTTTTTTTCGGGCCGAATTTTTGAGTTTCGATATCTCAGCTCTGGAAGGGGCTAGAGCCTCCATTTTTGCACTCAGGTCTAAGTCTCATGGCCCTCTATCAGAATCCAGAGTTTTGGGAAAATTGGAGAAACTTAATTTTTCACCAAAAAAAAAAAAAAAAACGTAAGGGGTACCACTGTCGTTTTTTTTTTCGGGCCGAATTTTTGAGTTTCGATATCTCAGCTCTGGAAGGGGCTAGAGCCTCCATTTTTGCACTCAGGTCTAAGTCTCATGGCCCTCTATCAGAATCCAGAGTTTTGGGAAGATTGGAGAAACTTAATTTTTCGCCCAAAAAAAAACAAAACGTAAGGGGTACCACTGTCGTTTTTTTTTCGGGCCGAATTTTTGAGTTTCGATATCTCAGCTCTGGAAGGGGCTAGAGCCTCCATTTTTGCACTCAGGTCTAAGTCTCATGGCCCTCTATCAGAATCCAGAGTTTTGGGAAGATTGGAGAAACTTAATTTTTCGCCCAAAAAAAAAAAAACGTAAGGGGTACCACTGTCGTTTTTTTTTTCGGGCCGAATTTTTGAGTTTCGATATCTCAGCTCTGGAAGGGGCTAGAGCCTCCATTTTTGCACTCAGGTCTAAGTCTCATGGCCCTCTATCAGAATCCAGAGTTTTGGGAAGATTGGAGAAACTTAATTTTTCGCCCAAAAAAAAAACAAAAAAAACGTAAGGGGTACCACTGTTGTTTTTTTTTTTCGGGCCGAATTTTTGAGTTTCGATATCTCAGCTCTGGAAGGGGCTAGAGCCTCCATTTTTGCACTCAGGTCTAAGTCTCATGGCCCTCTATCAGAATCCAGAGTTTTGGGAAGATTGGAGAAACTTAATTTTTCGCCCAAAAAAAAAAAACGTAAGGGGTACCACTGTCGTTGTTTTTTTCGGGCCGAATTTTTGAGTTTCGATATCTCAGCTCTGGAAGGGGCTAGAGCCTCCATTTTTGCACTCAGGTCTAAGTCTCATGGCCCTCTATCAGAATCCAGAGTTTTGGGAAGATTGGAGAAACTTAATTTTTCGCCCCCCCAAAAAAAACGTAAGGGGTACCACTGTCGTTTTTTTTTTCGGGCCGAATTTTTGAGTTTCGATATCTCAGCTCTGGAAGGGGCTAGAGCCTCCATTTTTGCACTCAGGTCTAAGTCTCATGGCCCTCTATCAGAATCCAGAGTTTTGGGAAGATTGGAGAAACTTAATTTTTCGCCCAAAAAAAAAAAAACGTAAGGGGTACCACTGTCGTTGTTTTTTTCGGGCCGAATTTTTGAGTTTCGATATCTCAGCTCTGGAAGGGGCTAGAGCCTCCATTTTTGCACTCAGGTCTAAGTCTCATGGCCCTCTATCAGAATCCAGAGTTTTGGGAAGATTGGAGAAACTTAATTTTTCGCCCCCCAAAAAAAAACGTAAGGGGTACCACTGTCGTTTTTTTTTTCGGGCCGAATTTATGAGTTTTGATATCTCAGCTCTGGAAAGGGCTAGAGCCTCCATTTTTGCACTCAGGTCTAAGTCTCATGGCCCTCTATCAGAATCCAGATTTTTGGGAAGATTGGAGAAACTTAATTTTTCGCCCCCAAAAAAAAACGTAAGGGGTACCACTGTCGGGTTTTTTTTCGGGCCGAATTTTTGAGTTTCGATATCTCAGCTCTGGAAGGGGCTAGAGCCTCCATTTTTGCACTCAGGTCTAAGTCTCATGGCCCTCTATCAGAATCCATTTTTTTTTGAAGATTGGAGAAACTTAATTTTTCACCCAAAAAAAACAAAAAACGTAAGGGGTACCACTGTCGTTTTTTTTTCGGGCCGAATTTTTGAGTTTCGATATCTCAGCTCTGGAAGGGGCTAGAGCCTCCATTTTTGCACTCAGGTCTAAGTCTCATGGCCCTCTATCAGAATCCAGAGTTTTGGGAAGATTGGAGAAACTTAATTTTTCGCCCAAAAAAAAAACGTAAGGGGTACCACTGTCATTTTTTTTTCGGGCCGAATTTTTGAGTTTCGATATCTCAGCTCTGGAAGGGGCTAGAGCCTCCATTTTTGCACTCAGGTCTAAGTCTCATGGCCCTCTATCAAATTCCAGAGTTTTGGGAAAATTGGAGAAACTTAATTTTTCACCAAAAAAAACCAAAAAAAAACGTAAGGGGTACCACTGTCGTTTTTTTTTTTCGGGCCGAATTTTTGAGTTTCGATATCTCAGTTTTGGAAGGGGCTAGAGCCACCATTTTTGCACTCAGGTCTAAGTCTCATGGTCCTCTATCAGAATCCAGAGTTTTGGGAAGATTGGAGAAACTTAATTTTTCACCCAAAAAAAAAAAAAAAACGTAAGGGGTACCACTGTCGTTTTTTTTTCGGGCCGAATTTTTGAGTTTCGATATCTCAGCTCTGGAAGGGGCTAGAGCCTCCATTTTTGCACTCAGGTCTAAGTCTCATGGCCCTCTATCAGAATCCAGAGTTTTGGGAAAATTGGAGAAACTTAATTTTTCACCAAAAAAAAACAAAAAACGTAAGGGGTACCACTGTCGTTTTTTTTTCGGGCCGAATTTTTGAGTTTCGATATCTCAGCTCTGGAAGGGGCTAGAGCCTCCATTTTTGCACTCAGGTCTAAGTCTCATGGCCCTCTATCAGAATCCAGAGTTTTGGGAAGATTGGAGAAACTTAATTTTTCGCCCAAAAAAAAACACCGTAAGGGGTACCACTGTCGTTTTTTTTTCGGGCCGAATTTTTGAGTTTCGATATCTCAGCTCTGGAAGGGGCTAGAGCCTCCATTTTTGCACTCAGGTCTAAGTCTCATGGCCCTCTATCAGAATCCAGAGTTTTGGGAAGATTGGAGAAACTTAATTTTTCGCCCCAAAAAAAAAAAACGTAAGGGGTACCACTGTCGTTGTTTTTTTCGGGCCGAATTTTTGAGTTTCGATATCTTAGCTCTGGAAGGGGCTAGAGCCTCCATTTTTGCACTCAGGTCTAAGTCTCATGGCCCTCTATCAGAATCCAGAGTTTTGGGAAGATTGGAGAAACTTAATTTTTCGCCCAAAAAAAAAACGTAAGGGGTACCACTGTCGTTTTTTTTTTCGGGCCGAATTTTTGAGTTTTGATATCTCAGCTCTGGAAAGGGCTAGAGCCTCCATTTTTGCACTCAGGTCTAAGTCTCATGGCCCTCTATCAGAATCCAGATTTTTGGGAAGATTGGAGAAACTTAATTTTTCGCCCCAAAAAAAAAACGTAAGGGGTACCACTGTCGTTTTTTTTTTTCGGGCCGAATTTTTGAGTTTCGATATCTCAGCTCTGGAAGGGGCTAGAGCCTCCATTTTTGCACTCAGGTCTAAGTCTCATGGCCCTCTATCAGAATCCATTTTTTTTTTTTAAGATTGGAGAAACTTAATTTTTCACCCAAAAAAAACAAAAAACGTAAGGGGTACCACTGTCGTTTTTTTTTCGGGCCGAATTTTTGAGTTTCGATATCTCAGCTCTGGAAGGGGCTAGAGCCTCCATTTTTGCACTCAGGTCTAAGTCTCATGGCCCTCTATCAGAATCCAGAGTTTTGGGAAGATTGGAGAAACTTAATTTTTCGCCCAAAAAAAAAACGTAAGGGGTACCACTGTCATTTTTTTTTCGGGCCGAATTTTTGAGTTTCGATATCTCAGCTCTGGAAGGGGCTAGAGCCTCCATTTTTGCACTCAGGTCTAAGTCTCATGGCCCTCTATCAAATTCCAGAGTTTTGGGAAAATTGGAGAAACTGAATTTTTCACCAAAAAAAAAAAAAAAAAACGTAAGGGGTACCACTGTCGTTTTTTTTTTTCGGGCCGAATTTTTGAGTTTCGATATCTCAGTTTTGGAAGGGGCTAGAGCCACCATTTTTGCACTCAGGTCTAAGTCTCATGGTCCTCTATCAGAATCCAGAGTTTTGGGAAGATTGGAGAAACTTAATTTTTCGCCCAAAAAAAAAAACGTAAGGGGTACCACTGTCGTTTTTTTTTCGGGCCGAATTTTTGAGTTTCGATATCTCAGCTCTGGAAGGGGCTAGAGCCTCCATTTTTGCACTCAGGTCTAAGTCTCATGGCCCTCTATCAGAATCCAGAGTTTTGGGAAGATTGGAGAAACTTAATTTTTCGCCCAAAAAAAAAAAACTTAAGGGGTACCACTGTCGTTTTTTTTTTCGGGCCGAATTTTTGAGTTTCGATATCTCAGCTCTGGAAGGGGCTAGAGCCTCCATTTTTGCACTCAGGTCTAAGTCTCATGGCCCTCTATCAGAATCCAGAGTTTTGGGAAGATTGGAGAAACTTAATTTTTCGCCCAAAAAAAAAAACGTAAGGGGTACCACTGTCGTTTTTTTTTTCGGGCCGAATTTTTGAGTTTCGATATCTCAGCTCTGGAAGGGGCTAGAGCCTCCATTTTTGCACTCAGGTCTAAGTCTCATGGCCCTCTATCAGAATCCAGAGTTTTGGGAAGATTGGAGAAACTTAATTTTTCGCCCAAAAAAAACAAAAAACGTAAGGGGTACCACTGTCGTTTTTTTTTTCGGGCCGAATTTTTGAGTTTCGATATCTCAGCTCTGAAAGGGTCTAGAGCCTCCATTTTTGCACTCAGGTCTAAGTCTCATGGCCCTCTATCAGAATCCAGAGTTTTGGGAAGATTGGAGAAACTTAATTTTTCGCCCAAAAAAAAAAACGTAAGGGGTACCACTGTCGTTTTTTTTTCGGGCCGAATTTTGGAGTTTCGATATCTCAGCTCTGGAAGGGGCTAGAGCCTCAATTTTTGCACTCAGGTCTAAGTCTCATGGCCCTCTATCAGAATCCAGAGTTTTGGGAAGATTGGAGAAACTTAATTTTTCGCCCCAAAAAAAAAAACGTAAGGGGTACCACTGTCGTTTTTTTTTTTCGGGCCGAATTTTTGAGTTTCGATATCTCAGCTCTGGAAGGGGCTAGAGACTCCATTTTTGCACTCAGGTCTAAGTCTCATGGCCCTCTATCAGAATCCAGAGTTTTTGGAAGATTGGAGAAACTTAATTTTTCGCCCAAAAAAAAAAAACGTAAGGGGTACCACTGTCGTTTTTTTTTTCGGGCCGAATTTTTGAGTTTCGATATCTCAGCTCTGGAAGGGGCTAGAGCCTCCATTTTTGCACTCAGGTCTAAGTCTCATGGCCCTCTATCAGAATCCAGAGTTTTGGGAAGATTGGAGAAACTTAATTTTTCGCCCAAAAAAAAAAACGTAAGGGGTACCACTGTCGTTTTTTTTTCGGGCCGAATTTTTGAGTTTCGATATCTCAGCTCTGGAAGGGGCTAGAGCCTCAATTTTTGCACTCAGGTCTAAGTCTCATGGCCCTCTATCAGAATCCAGAGTTTTGGGAAGATTGGAGAAACTTAATTTTTCGCCCCAAAAAAAAAAAACGTAAGGGGTACCACTGTCGTTTTTTTTTCGGGCCGAATTTTTGAGTTTCGATATCTCAGCTCTGGAAGGGGCTAGAGCCTCCATTTTTGCACTCAGGTCTAAGTCTCATGGCCCTCTATCAGAATCCAGAGTTTTGGGAAGATTGGAGAAACTTAATTTTTCACCCAAAAAAAAAAATACGTAAGGGGTACCACTGTCGTTTTTTTTTTGGGCCGAATTTTTGAGTTTCGATATCTCAGCTCTGGAAGGGGCTAGAGCCTCCATTTTTGCACTCAGGTCTAAGTCTCATGGCCCTCTTTCAGAATCCAGAGTTTTGGGAAGATTGGAGAAACTTAATTTTTCGCCCAAAAAAAAAAACGTAAGGGGTACCACTGTCGTTTTTTTTTCGGGCCGAATTTTGGAGTTTCGATATCTCAGCTCTGGAAGGGGCTAGAGCCTCAATTTTTGCACTCAGGTCTAAGTCTCATGGCCCTCTATCAGAATCCAGAGTTTTGGGAAGATTGGAGAAACTTAATTTTTCGCCCCAAAAAAAAAAACGTAAGGGGTACCACTGTCGTTTTTTTTTTTCGGGCCGAATTTTTGAGTTTCGATATCTCAGCTCTGGAAGGGGCTAGAGACTCCATTTTTGCACTCAGGTCTAAGTCTCATGGCCCTCTATCAGAATCCAGAGTTTTTGGAAGATTGGAGAAACTTAATTTTTCGCCCAAAAAAAAAAAAACGTAAGGGGTACCACTGTCGTTTTTTTTTTCGGGCCGAATTTTTGAGTTTCGATATCTCAGCTCTGGAAGGGGCTAGAGCCTCCATTTTTGCACTCAGGTCTAAGTCTCATGGCCCTCTATCAGAATCCAGAGTTTTGGGAAGATTGGAGAAACTTAATTTTTCGCCCAAAAAAAAAAACGTAAGGGGTACCACTGTCGTTTTTTTTTCGGGCCGAATTTTTGAGTTTCGATATCTCAGCTCTGGAAGGGGCTAGAGCCTCAATTTTTGCACTCAGGTCTAAGTCTCATGGCCCTCTATCAGAATCCAGAGTTTTGGGAAGATTGGAGAAACTTAATTTTTCGCCCCAAAAAAAAAAAACGTAAGGGGTACCACTGTCGTTTTTTTTTCGGGCCGAATTTTTGAGTTTCGATATCTCAGCTCTGGAAGGGGCTAGAGCCTCCATTTTTGCACTCAGGTCTAAGTCTCATGGCCCTCTATCAGAATCCAGAGTTTTGGGAAGATTGGAGAAACTTAATTTTTCACCCAAAAAAAAAAATACGTAAGGGGTACCACTGTCGTTTTTTTTTTGGGCCGAATTTTTGAGTTTCGATATCTCAGCTCTGGAAGGGGCTAGAGCCTCCATTTTTGCACTCAGGTCTAAGTCTCATGGCCCTCTTTCAGAATCCAGAGTTTTGGGAAAATTGGAGAAACTTAATTTTTCGCCAAAAAAAAAAAAAAAAACGTAAGGGGTACGTACCACTGTCGTTTTTTTTTTTTCGGGCCGAATTTTTGAGTTTCGATATCTCAGCTCTGGAAGGGGCTAGAGCCTCCATTTTTGCACTCAGGTCTAAGTCTCATGGCCCTCTATCAGAATCCAGAGTTTTGAGAAGATTTGAGAAACTTAATTTTTCGCCCAAAAAAAAAAACGTAAGGGGTACCACTGTCGTTTTTTTTTCGGGCCGAATTTTTGAGTTTCGATATCTCAGCTCTGGAAGGGGCTAGAGCCTCCATTTTTGCACTCAGGTCTAAGTCTCATGAACCCTCTATCAGAATCCAGAGTTTTGGGAAGATTGGAGAAACTTAATTTTTCGCCCCAAAAAAAAAACGTAAGGGGTACCACTGTCGGTTTTTTTTCGGGCCGAATTTTGGAGTTTCGATATCTCAGCTCTGGAAGGGGCTAGAGCCTCAATTTTTGCACTCAGGTCTAAGTCTCATGGCCCTCTATCAGAATCCAGAGTTTTGGGAAGATTGGAGAAACTTAATTTTTCGCCCCAAAAAAAAAAACGTAAGGGGTACCACTGTCGTTTTTTTTTTTCGGGCCGAATTTTTGAGTTTCGATATCTCAGCTCTGGAAGGGGCTAGAGACTCCATTTTTGCACTCAGGTCTAAGTCTCATGGCCCTCTATCAGAATCCAGAGTTTTTGGAAGATTGGAGAAACTTAATTTTTCGCCCAAAAAAAAAAAACGTAAGGGGTACCACTGTCGTTTTTTTTTTCGGGCCGAATTTTTGAGTTTCGATATCTCAGCTCTGGAAGGGGCTAGAGCCTCCATTTTTGCACTCAGGTCTAAGTCTCATGGCCCTCTATCAGAATCCAGAGTTTTGGGAAGATTGGAGAAACTTAATTTTTCGCCCAAAAAAAAAAACGTAAGGGGTACCACTGTCGTTTTTTTTTCGGGCCGAATTTTTGAGTTTCGATATCTCAGCTCTGGAAGGGGCTAGAGCCTCAATTTTTTCACTCAGGTCTAAGTCTCATGGCCCTCTATCAGAATCCAGAGTTTTGGGAAGATTGGAGAAACTTAATTTTTCGCCCCAAAAAAAAAAAACGTAAGGGGTACCACTGTCGTTTTTTTTTCGGGCCGAATTTTTGAGTTTCGATATCTCAGCTCTGGAAGGGGCTAGAGCCTCCATTTTTGCACTCAGGTCTAAGTCTCATGGCCCTCTATCAGAATCCAGAGTTTTGGGAAGATTGGAGAAACTTAATTTTTCACCCAAAAAAAAAAATACGTAAGGGGTACCACTGTCGTTTTTTTTTTGGGCCGAATTTTTGAGTTTCGATATCTCAGCTCTGGAAGGGGCTAGAGCCTCCATTTTTGCACTCAGGTCTAAGTCTCATGGCCCTCTATCAGAATCCAGAGTTTTGGGAAGATTGGAGAAACTTAATTTTTCGCCCCAAAAAAAAAAAAACGTAAGGGGTACCACTGTCGTTTTTTTTTCGGGCCGAATTTTTGAGTTTCGATATCTCAGCTCTGGAAGGGGCTAGAGCCTCCATTTTTGCACTCAGGTCTAAGTCTCATGGCCCTCTATCAGAATCCAGAGTTTTGGGAAAATTGGAGAAACTTAATTTTTCGCCAAAAAAAAAAAAAAAAACGTAAGGGGTACGTACCACTGTCGTTTTTTTTTTTTCGGGCCGAATTTTTGAGTTTCGATATCTCAGCTCTGGAAGGGGCTAGAGCCTCCATTTTTGCACTCAGGTCTAAGTCTCATGGCCCTCTATCAGAATCCAGAGTTTTGAGAAGATTTGAGAAACTTAATTTTTCGCCCAAAAAAAAAAACGTAAGGGGTACCACTGTCGTTTTTTTTTCGGGCCGAATTTTTGAGTTTCGATATCTCAGCTCTGGAAGGGGCTAGAGCCTCCATTTTTGCACTCAGGTCTAAGTCTCATGAACCCTCTATCAGAATCCAGAGTTTTGGGAAGATTGGAGAAACTTAATTTTTCGCCCCAAAAAAAAAACGTAAGGGGTACCACTGTGTTTTTTTTTTCGGGACGAATTTTTGAGTTTCGATATCACAGCTCTGGAAGGGGCTAGAGCCTCCATTTTTGTACTCAGGTCTAAGTCTCATGGCCCTCTATCAGAATCCAGATTTTTGAAAAGATTGGAGAAACTTAATTTTTCGCCCCAAAAAAAAAAAACGTAAGGGGTACCACTGTCGTTTTTTTTTTCGGGCCGAATTTTTGAGTTTCGATATCTCAGCTCTGGAAGGGACTAGAGCCTCCATTTTTGCACTCAGGTCTAAGTCTCATGGCCCTCTATCAGATTCCAGAGTTTTGGGAAGATTGGAGAAACTTAATTTTTCGCCCAAAAAAAAAAAACCGTAAGGGGTACCACTGTTGTTGTTTTTTTCGGGCCGAATTTTTGAGTTTCGATATCTCAGCTCTGGAAGGGGCTAGAGCCTCCATTTTTGCACTCAGGTCTAAGTCTCATGGCCCTCTATCAGAATCCAGAGTTTTGGGAAGATTGGAGAAACTTAATTTTTCGCCCAAAAAAAAAAACGTAAGGGGTACCACTGTCGTTTTTTTTTTCGGGCCGAATTTTTGAGTTTCGATATCTCAGCTCTGGAAGGGGCTAGAGCCTCCATTTTTGCACTCAGGTCTAAGTCTCATGGCCCTCTATCAGAATCCAGAGTTTTGGGAAAATTGGAGAAACTTAATTTTTCACCAAAAAAAAAAAAAAAAACGTAAGGGGTACCACTGTCATTTTTTTTTCGGGCCGAATTTTTGAGTTTCGATATCTCAGCTCTGGAAGGGGCTAGAGCCTCCATTTTTGCACTCAGGTCTAAGTCTCATGGCCCTCTATCAAATTCCAGAGTTTTGGGAAAATTGGAGAAACTGAATTTTTCACCAAAAAAAAAAAAAACGTAAGGGGTACCACTGTCGTTTTTTTTTTTCGGGCCGAATTTTTGAGTTTCGATATCTCAGTTTTGGAAGGGGCTAGAGCCACCATTTTTGCACTCAGGTCTAAGTCTCATGGTCCTCTATCAGAATCCAGAGTTTTGGGAAGATTGGAGAAACTTAATTTTTCGCCCAAAAAAAAAAACGTAAGGGGTACCACTGTCGTTTTTTTTTCGGGCCGAATTTTTGAGTTTCGATATCTCAGCTCTGGAAGGGGCTAGAGCCTCCATTTTTGCACTCAGGTCTAAGTCTCATGGCCCTCTATCAGAATCCAGAGTTTTGGGAAGATTGGAGAAACTTAATTTTTCGCCCAAAAAAAAAAAACGTAAGGGGTACCACTGTCGTTTTTTTTTTCGGGCCGAATTTTTGAGTTTCGATATCTCAGCTCTGGAAGGGGCTAGAGCCTCCATTTTTGCACTCAGGTCTAAGTCTCATGGCCCTCTATCAGAATCCAGAGTTTTGGGAAGATTGGAGAAACTTAATTTTTCGCCCAAAAAAAAAAAACGTAAGGGGTACCACTGTCGTTTTTTTTTTCGGGCCGAATTTTTGAGTTTCGATATCTCAGCTCTGGAAGGGGCTAGAGCCTCCATTTTTGCACTCAGGTCTAAGTCTCATGGCCCTCTATCAGAATCCAGAGTTTTGGGAAGATTGGAGAAACTTAATTTTTCGCCCAAAAAAAAAAAAAAACGTAAGGGGTACCACTGTCGTTTTTTTTTTGGGCCGAATTTTTGAGTTTCGATATCTCAGCTCTGAAAGGGTCTAGAGCCTCCATTTTTGCACTCAGGTCTAAGTCTCATGGCCCTCTATCAGAATCCAGAGTTTTGGGAAGATTGGAGAAACTTAATTTTTCGCCCAAAAAAAAAAACGTAAGGGGTACCACTGTCGTTTTTTTTTCGGGCCGAATTTTTGAGTTTCGATATCTCAGCTCTGGAAGGGGCTAGAGCCTCAATTTTTGCACTCAGGTCTAAGTCTCATGGCCCTCTATCAGAATCCAGAGTTTTGGGAAGATTGGAGAAACTTAATTTTTCGCCCCAAAAAAAAAAACGTAAGGGGTACCACTGTCGTTTTTTTTTTCGGGCCGAATTTTTGAGTTTCGATATCTCAGCTCTGGAAGGGGCTAGAGACTCCATTTTTGCACTCAGGTCTAAGTCTCATGGCCCTCTATCAGAATCCAGAGTTTTTGGAAGATTGGAGAAACTTAATTTTTCGCCCAAAAAAAAAAAACGTAAGGGGTACCACTGTCGTTTTTTTTTCGGGCCGAATTTTTGAGTTTCGATATCTCAGCTCTGGAAGGGGCTAGAGCCTCCATTTTTGCACTCAGGTCTAAGTCTCATGGCCCTCTATCAGAATCCAGAGTTTTGGGAAGATTGGAGAAACTTAATTTTTCGACCAAAAAAAAAAACGTAAGGGGTACCACTGTCGTTTTTTTTTCGGGCCGAATTTTTGAGTTTCGATATCTCAGCTCTGGAAGGGGCTAGAGCCTCAATTTTTGCACTCAGGTCTAAGTCTCATGGCCCTCTATCAGAATCCAGAGTTTTGGGAAGATTGGAGAAACTTAATTTTTCGCCCCAAAAAAAAAAAAAACGTAAGGGGTACCACTGTCGTTTTTTTTTCGGGCCGAATTTTTGAGTTTCGATATCTCAGCTCTGGAAGGGGCTAGAGCCTCCATTTTTGCACTCAGGTCTAAGTCTCATGGCCCTCTATCAGAATCCAGAGTTTTGGGAAGATTGGAGAAACTTAATTTTTCACCCAAAAAAAAAAATACGTAAGGGGTACCACTGTCGTTTTTTTTTTGGGCCGAATTTTTGAGTTTCGATATCTCAGCTCTGGAAGGGGCTAGAGCCTCCATTTTTGCACTCAGGTCTAAGTCTCATGGCCCTCTATCAGAATCCAGAGTTTTGGGAAAATTGGAGAAACTTAATTTTTCGCCAAAAAAAAAAAAAAACGTAAGGGGTACGTACCACTGTCGTTTTTTTTTTTTTCGGGCCGAATTTTTGAGTTTCGATATCTCAGCTCTGGAAGGGGCTAGAGCCTCCATTTTTGCACTCAGGTCTAAGTCTCATGGCCCTCTATCAGAATCCAGAGTTTTGGGAAGATTGGAGAAACTTAATTTTTCGCCCAAAAAAAAAAAACGTAAGGGGTACCACTGTCGTTTTTTTTTTCGGGCCGAATTTTTGAGTTTCGATATCTCAGCTCTGGAAGGGGCTAGAGCCTCCATTTTTGCACTCAGGTCTAAGTCTCATGGCCCTCTATCAGAATCCAGATTTTTGGGAAGATTGGAGAAACTTAATTTTTCGCCCCAAAAAAAAACCGTAAGGGGTACCACTGTCGTTTTTTTTTTTCGGGCCGAATTTTTGAGTTTCGATATCTCAGCTCTGGAAGGGGCTAGAGCCTCCATTTTTGCACTCAGGTCTAAGTCTCATGGCCCTCTATCAGAATCCAGAGTTTTGGGAAGATTGGAGAAACTTAATTTTTCGCCCAAAAAAAAAACGTAAGGGGTACCACTGTCATTTTTTTTTCGGGCCGAATTTTTGAGTTTCGATATCTCAGCTCTGGAAGGGGCTAGAGCCTCCATTTTTGCACTCAGGTCTAAGTCTCATGGCCCTCTATTAAATTCCAGAGTTTTGGGAAAATTGGAGAAACTGAATTTTTCACAAAAAAAAAAAAAAAAAAAAACGTAAGGGGTACCACTGTCGTTTTTTTTTTCGGGCCGAATTTTTGAGTTTCGATATCTCAGTTTTGGAAGGGGCTAGAGCCACCATTTTTGCACTCAGGTCTAAGTCTCATGGTCCTCTATCAGAATCCAGAGTTTTGGGAAGATTGGAGAAACTTAATTTTTCGCCCAAAAAAAAAAACGTAAGGGGTACCACTGTCGTTTTTTTTTCGGGCCGAATTTTTGAGTTTCGATATCTCAGCTCTGGAAGGGGCTAAAGCCTCCATTTTTGCACTCAGGTCTAAGTCTCATGGCCCTCTATCAGAATCCAGAGTTTTGGGAAGATTGGAGAAACTTAATTTTTCGCCCAAAAAAAAAAAAACGTAAGGGGTACCACTGTCGTTTTTTTTTTCGGGCCGAATTTTTGAGTTTCGATATCTCAGCTCTGGAAGGGGCTAGAGCCTCAATTTTTGCACTCAGGTCTAAGTCTCATGGCCCTCTATCAGAATCCAGAGTTTTGGGAAGATTGGAGAAACTTAATTTTTCGCCCAAAAAAAAAAACGTAAGGGGTACCACTGTCGTTTTTTTTTTCGGGCCGAATTTTTGAGTTTCGATATCTCAGCTCTGGAAGGGGCTAGAGCCTCCATTTTTGCACTCAGGTCTAAGTCTCATGGCCCTCTATCAGAATCCAGAGTTTTGGGAAGATTGGAGAAACTTAATTTTTCGCCCAAAAAAAAACAAAAACGTAAGGGGTACCACTGTCGTTTTTTTTTTCGGGCCGAATTTTTGAGTTTCGATATCTCAGCTCTGAAAGGGTCTAGAGCCTCCATTTTTGCACTCAGGTCTAAGTCTCATGGCCCTCTATCAGAATCCAGAGTTTTGGGAAGATTGGAGAAACTTAATTTTTCGCCCAAAAAAAAAAACGTAAGGGGTACCACTGTCGTTTTTTTTTCGGGCCGAATTTTTGAGTTTCGATATCTCAGCTCTGGAAGGGGCTAGAGCCTCAATTTTTGCACTCAGGTCTAAGTCTCATGGCCCTCCATCAGAATCCAGAGTTTTGGGAAGATTGGAGAAACTTAATTTTTCGCCCCAAAAAAAAAACGTAAGGGGTACCACTGTCGTTTTTTTTTTTCGGGCCGAATTTTTGAGTTTCGATATCTCAGCTCTGGAAGGGGCTAGAGACTCCATTTTTGCACTCAGGTCTAAGTCTCATGGCCCTCTATCAGAATCCAGAGTTTTTGGAAGATTGGAGAAACTTAATTTTTCGCCCAAAAAAAAAAACGTAAGGGGTACCACTGTCGTTTTTTTTTCGGGCCGAATTTTTGAGTTTCGATATCTCAGCTCTGGAAGGGGCTAGAGCCTCAATTTTTGCACTCAGGTCTAAGTCTCATGGCCCTCTATCAGAATCCAGAGTTTTGGGAAGATTGGAGAAACTTAATTTTTCGCCCCAAAAAAAAAAACGTAAGGGGTACCACTGTCGTTTTTTTTTTTCGGGCCGAATTTTTGAGTTTCGATATCTCAGCTCTGGAAGGGGCTAGAGACTCCATTTTTGCACTCAGGTCTAAGTCTCATGGCCCTCTATCAGAATCCAGAGTTTTTGGAAGATTGGAGAAACTTAATTTTTCGCCCAAAAAAAAAAAAACGTAAGGGGTACCACTGTCGTTTTTTTTTTCGGGCCGAATTTTTGAGTTTCGATATCTCAGCTCTGGAAGGGGCTAGAGCCTCCATTTTTGCACTCAGGTCTAAGTCTAATGGCCCTCTATCAGAATCCAGAGTTTTGGGAAGATTGGAGAAACTTAATTTTTCGCCCCAAAAAAAAAAACGTAAGGGGTACCACTGTCGTTTTTTTTTTTTCGGGCCGAATTTTTGAGTTTCGATATCTCAGCTCTGGAAGGGGCTTGAGCCTCCATTTTTGCACTCAGGTCTAAGTCTCATGGGCCATGAGATTGCAAATTGCATGGAGAGGGGGGCACAGGGGGCACAGGCGTAAGGGCTCGGTAGGCGGGCCCGGCCCCCTAAGGCCCGCCCATAGCGCCGGGTATGGCCATGAGACTTAGACCTGAGTGCAAAAATGGAGGCTCTAGCCCCTTCAAGAGCTGAGATATCGAAACTCAAAAATTCGGCCCGACAAAAAAAACGACAGTGGTACCCCTTATGTTTTTTTTTTTTGGGCGAAAAATTAAGTTTCTCCAATCTTCCCAAAACTCTGGATTCTGATAGAGGGCCATGAGACTTAGACCTGAGTGCAAAAATGGAGGCTCTAGCCCCTTCCAGAGCTGAGATATCGAAACTCAAAAATTCGGCCCGAAAAAAAAAACGACAGTGGTACCCCTTACGTTTTTTTTTTTTAGGCGAAAAATTAAGTTTCTCCAATCTTCCCAAAACTCTGGATTCTGATAGAGGGCCATGAGACTTAGACCTCAGTGCAAAAATTGAGGCTCTAGCCCCTTCCAGAGCTGAGATATCGAAACTCAAAAATTCGGCCCGAAAAAAAAAACGACAGTGGTACCCCTTACGTTTTTTTTTTGGGGCGAAAAATTAAGTTTCTCCAATCTTCCCAAAACTCTGGATTCTGATAGAGGGCCATGAGACTTAGACCTGAGTGCAAAAATGGAGGCTCTAGCCCCTTCCAGAGCTGAGATATCGAAACTGAAAAATTCGGCCCGAAAAAAAAAACGACAGTGGTACCCCTTACGTTTTTTTTTTTTGGGCGAAAAATTAAGTTTCTCCAATCTTCCCAAAACTCTGGATTCTGATAGAGGGCCATGAGACTTAGACCTGAGTGCAAAAATGGAGGCTCTAGCCCCTTCCAGAGCTGAGATATCGAAACTCAAAAATTCGGCCCGAAAAAAAAAACGACAGTGGTACCCCTTATATATTTTTTTTTTTGGGCGAAAAATTAAGTTTCTCCAATCTTCCCAAAACTCTGGATTCTGATAGAGGGCCATGAGACTTATACCTGAGTGCAAAAATGGAGGCTCTAGCCCCTTCCAGAGCTGAGATATCGAAACTCAAAAATTCGGGCCGAAAAAAAAACGACAGTGGTACCCCTTACGTTTTTTTTTTTGGGCGAAAAATTAAGTTTCTCCAATCTTCCCAAAACTCTGGATTCTGATAGAGGGCCATGAGACTTAGACCTGAGTGCAAAAATGGAGGCTCTAGCCCCTTCCAGAGCTGAGATATCGAAACTCAAAAATTCGGCCCGAAAAAAAAACGACAGTGGTACCCCTTACGTTTTTTTTTTTGGGCGAAAAATTAAGTTTCTCCAATCTTCCCAAAACTCTGGATTCTGATAGAGGGCCATGAGACATAGACCTGAGTGCAAAAATGGAGGCTCTAGCCCCTTCCAGAGCTGAGATATCGAAACTCAAAAATTCGGCCCGAAAAAAAAACGACAGTGGTACCCTTTACGTTTTTTTTTTTGGGCGAAAAATTAAGTTTCTCCAATCTTCCCAAAACTCTGGATTCTGATAGAGGGTCATGAGACTTAGACCTGAGTGCAAAAATGGAGGCTCTAGCCCCTTCCAGAGCTGAGATATCGAAACTCAAAAATTCGGGCCGAAAAAAAAAACGACAGTGGTACCCCTTACGTTTTTTTTTTTTTGGCGATAAATTAAGTTTCTCCAATCTTCCCAAAACTCTGGATTCTGATAGAGGGCCATGAGACTTAGACCTGAGTGCAAAAATGGAGGCTCTAGCCCCTTCCAGAGATGAGATATCGAAACTCAAAAATTCGGCCCGAAAAAAAAACGACAGTGGTACCCCTTACGGTTTTTTTTTTGGGGCGACAAATTAAGTTTCTTCAATCTTCCCAAAACTCTGGATTCTGATAGAGGGCCATGAGACTTAGACCTGAGTGCAAAAATGGAGGCTCTAGCCCCTTCCATAGCTGAGATATCGAAACTCAAAAATTCGGCCCGAAAAAAAAACGACAGTGGTACCCCTTACGTTTTTTTTTTTGGGCGAAAAATTAAGTTTCTCCAATCTTCCCAAAACTCTGGATTCTGATAGAGGGCCATGAGACTTAGACCTGAGTGCAAAAATGGAGGCTCTAGCCCCTTCCAGAGCTGAGATATCGAAAATCAAAAATTCGGCCCGAAAAAAAACGACAGTGGTACCCCTTACGTTTTTTTTTGGGCGAAAAATTAAGTTTCTCCAATCTTCCCAAAACTCTGGATTCTGATAGAGGGCCATGAGACTTAGACCTGAGTGCAAAAATGGAGGCTCTAGCCCCTTCCAGAGATGAGATATCGAAACTCAAAAATTCGGCCCGAAAAAAAAACGACAGTGGTACCCCTTACGTTTTTTTTTTTTTTGGGCGACAAATTAAGTTTCTTCAATCTTCCCAAAACTCTGGATTCTGATAGAGGGCCATGAGACTTAGACCTGAGTGCAAAAATGGAGGCTCTAGCCCCTTCCAGAGCTGAGATATCGAAACTCAAAAATTCGGCCCGAAAAAAAAACGACAGTGGTACCCCTTACGTTTTTTTTTTTTGGGCGAAAAATTAAGTTTCTCCAATCTTCCCAAAACTCCTGATTCTGATAGAGGGCCATGAGACTTAGACCTGAGTGCAAAAATGGAGGCTCTAGACCCTTCCAGAGCTGAGATATCGAAACTCAAAAATTCGTCCCGAAAAAAAAAACGACAGTGGTACCCCTTACGTTTTTTTTTTTTTTTTTTGGCGAAAAATTAAGTTTCTCCAATTTTCCCAAAACTCTGGATTCTGATAGAGGGCCATGAGACTTAGACCTGAGTGCGAAAAAATGGAGGCTCTAGCCCCTTCCAGAGCTGAGATATCGAAACTCAAAAATTCGGCCCGAAAAAAAACCGACAGTGGTACCCCTTACGTTTTTTTTTTTTGGGCGAAAAATTAAGTTTCTCCAATCTTCCCAAAACTCGACCTGAGTGCAAAAATGGAGGCTCTAGCCCCTTCCAGAGCTGAGATATCGAAACTCAAAAATTTGGGCCGAAAAAAAAAACGACAGTGGTACCCCTTACGTTTTTTTTTTTTTGCCGAAAAATTAAGTTTCTCCAATCTTCCCAAAACTCTGGATTCTGATAGAGGGCCATGAGACTTAGACCTGAGTGCAAAAATGGAGGCTCTAGCCCCTTCCAGAGATGAGATATCGAAACTCAAAAATTCGGCCCGAAAAAAAAACGACAGTGGTACCCCTTACGTTTTTTTTTTTTTTGGGCGACAAATTAAGTTTCTTCAATCTTCCCAAAATTCTGGATTCTGATAGAGGGCCATGAGACTTAGACCTGAGTGCAAAAATGGAGGCTCTAGCCCCTTCCAGAGCTGAGATATCGAAACTCAAAAATTCGGCCCAAAAAAAAAACGACAGTGGTACCCCTTACGTTTTTTTTTTTTGGGCGAAAAATTAAGTTTCTCCAATCTTCCCAAAACTCCTGATTCTGATAGAGGGCCATGAGACTTAGACCTGAGTGCAAAAATGGAGGCTCTAGACCCTTCCAGAGCTGAGATATCGAAACTCAAAAATTCGTCCCGAAAAAAAAAACGACAGTGGTACCCCTTACGTTTTTTTTTTTTTTTTGGCGAAAAATTAAGTTTCTCCAATTTTCCCAAAACTCTGGATTCTGATAGAGGGCCATGAGACTTAGACCTGAGTGCGAAAAAATGGAGGCTCTAGCCCCTTCCAGAGCTGAGATATCGAAACTCAAAAATTCGGCCCGAAAAAAAACCGACAGTGGTACCCCTTACGTTTTTTTTTTTTGGGCGAAAAATTAAGTTTCTCCAATCTTCCCAAAACTCGACCTGAGTGCAAAAATGGAGGCTCTAGCCCCTTCCAGAGCTGAGATATCGAAACTCAAAAATTTGGGCCGAAAAAAAAAACGACAGTGGTACCCCTTACGTTTTTTTTTTTTTGCCGAAAAATTAAGTTTCTCCAATCTTCCCAAAACTCTGGATTCGGATAGAGGGCCATGAGACTTAGACCTGAGTGCAAAAATGGAGGCTCTAGCCCCTTCCAGAGCTGAGATATCGAAACTCAAAAATTCGGCCCGAAAAAAAAAAACGACAGTGGTACCCCTTACGTTTTTTTTTTTTGGGCGAAAAATTAAGTTTCTCCAATCTTCCCAAAACTCCTGATTCTGATAGAGGGCCATGAGACTTAGACCTGAGTGCAAAAATGGAGGCTCTAGCCCCTTCCAGAGCTGAGATATCGAAACTCAAAAATTCGGCCCGAAAAAAAAACGACAGTGGTACCCCTTACGTTTTTTTTTGGGCGAAAAATTAAGTTTCTCCAATCTTCCCAAAAATCTGGATTCTGATAGAGGGCCATGAGACTTAGACCTGAGTGCAAAAATGGAGGCTCTAGCCCCTTCCAGAGCTGAGATATCGAAACTCAAAAATTCGGCCCGAAAAAAAAACGACAGTGGTACCCCTTACGTTTTTTTTTTTGGGCGAAAATTTAAGTTTCTCCAATCTTCCCAAAACTCTGGATTCTGATAGAAGGCCATGAGACTTAGACCTGAGTGCAAAAATGGAGGCTCTAGCCCCTTCCAGAGCTGAGATATCGAAACTCAAAAATTCGGGCCGAAAAAAAAAACGACAGTGGTACCCCTTACGTTTTTTTTTTTTGGCGAAAAATTAAGTTTCTCCAATCTTCCCAAAACTCTGGATTCTGATAGAGGGCCATGAGACTTAGACCTGAGTGCAAAAATGGAGGCTCTAGCCCCTTCCAGAGATGAGATATCGAAACTCAAAAATTCGGCCCGAAAAAAAAACGACAGTGGTACCCCTTACGTTTTTTTTTTTGGGGCGAAAAATTAAGTTTCTTCAATCTTCCCAAAACTCTGGATTCTGATAGAGGGCCATGAGACTTAGACCTGAGTGCAAAAATGGAGGCTCTAGCCCCTTCCAGAGCTGAGATATCGAAACTCAAAAATTCAGCCCAAAAAAAAAAACGACATTGGTACCCCTTACGTTTTTTTTTTTTTTGGGCGACAAATTAAGTTTCTCCAATCTTCCCAAAACTCTGGATTCTGATAGAGGGCCATGAGACTTAGACCTGAGTGCAAAAATGGAGGCTCTAGCCCCTTCCAGAGCTGAGATATCGAAACTCAAAAATTCGGCCCGAAAAAAAAAACGACAGTGGTACCCCTTACGGTTTTTTTTATTTTTGGGCGAAAAATTAAGTTTCTCCAATCTTCCCAAAACTCTGGATTCTGATAGAGGGCCATGAGACTTAGACCTGAGTGCAAAAATGGAGGCTCTAGACCCTTCCAGAGCTGAGATATCGAAACTCAAAAATCCGTCCCGAAAAAAAAAACGACAGTGGTACCCCTTACGTTTTTTTTTTTTTTGGCGAAAAATTAAGTTTCTCAAATTTTCCCCAAACTCTGGATTCTGATAGAGGGCCATGAGACTTAGACCTGAGTGCAAAAATGGAGGCTCTAGCCCCTTCCAGAGCTGAGATATCGAAACTCAAAAATTCGGCCCGAAAAAAAAACGACAGTGGTACCCCTTACGTTTTTTTTTTGGGCGAAAAATTAAGTTTCTCCAATCTTCCCAAAAATCTGGATTCTGATAGAGGGCCATGAGACTTAGACCTGAGTGCAAAAATGGAGGCTCTAGCCCCTTCCAGAGCTGAGATATCGAAACTCAAAAATTCGGCCCGAAAAAAAAACGACAGTGGTACCCCTTACGTTTTTTTTTTGGCGAAAAATTAAGTTTCTCCAATCTTCCCAAAACTCTGGATTCTGATAGAGGGCCATGAGACTTAAACCTGAGTGCAAAAATGGAGGCTCTAGCCCCTTCCAGAGATGAGATATCGAAACTCAAAAATTCGGCCCGAAAAAAAAACGACAGTGGTACCCCTTACGTTTTTTTTTTTTTTTGGGCGACAAATTAAGTTTCTTCAATCTTCCCAAAACTCTAGATTCTGATAGAGGGCCATGGGACTTAGACCTGAGTGCAAAAATGGAGGCTCTAGCCCCTTCCAGAGCTGAGATATCGAAACTCAAAAATTCGTCCCGAAAAAAAAACGACAGTGGTACCCCTTACGTTTTTTTTTGGGGCGAAAAATTAAGTTTCTCCAATCTTCCCAAAACTCCTGATTCTGATAGAGGGCCATGAGACTTAGACCTGAGTGCAAAAATGGAGGCTCTAGACCCTTCCAGAGCTGAGATATCGAAACTCAAAAATTCGTCCCGAAAAAAAAAACGACAGTGGTACCCCTTACGTTTTTTTTTTTTTGGCGAAAAATTAAGTTTCTCCAATTTTCCCAAAACTCTGGATTCTGATAGAGGGCCATGAGACTTAGACCTGAGTGCAAAAATGGAGGCTCTAGCCCCTTCCAGAGCTGAGATATCGAAACTCAAAAATTCGGCCCGAAAAAAAAACGACAGTGGTACCCCTTACGTTTTTTTTTTTGGGCGAAAAATTAAGTTTCTCCAATCTTCCCAAAACTCTGGATTCTGATAGAGGGCCATGAGACTTAGACCTGAGTGCAAAAATGGAGGCTCTAGCCCCTTCCAGAGCTGAGATATCGAAACTCAAAAATTCAGCCCAAAAAAAAAAACGACAGTGGTACCCCTTACGTTTTTTTTTTTTGGGCGACAAATTAAGTTTCTCCAATCTTCCCAAAACTCTGGATTCTGATAGAGGGCCATGAGACTTAGACCTGAGTGCAAAAATGGAGGCTCTAGCCCCTTCCAGAACTGAGATATCGAAACTCAAAAATTCGGCCCGAAAAAAAAAAACGACAGTGGTACCCCTTACGTTTTTTTTTATTTTTGGGCGAAAAATTAAGTTTCTCCAATCTTCCCAAAACTCTGGATTCTGATAGAGGGCCATGAGACTTAGACCTGAGTGCAAAAATGGAGGCTCTAGCCCCTTCCAGAGCTGAGATATCGAAACTCAAAAATTCGGCCCGAAAAAAAAAACGACAGTGGTACCCCTTACGGGTTTTTTTTTTTGGGCGAAAAATTAAGTTTCTCCAATCTTCCCAAAACTCTGGATTCTGATAGAGGGCCATGAGACTTAGACCTGAGTGCAAAAATGGAGGCTCTAGCCCCTTCCAGAGCTGAGATATCGAAACTCAAAAATTCGGCCCGAAAAAAAAAACGACAGTGATACCCCTTACGTTTTTTTTTTTTGGGGCGAAAAATTAAGTTTCTCCAATCTTCCCAAAACTCTGGATTCTGATAGAGGGCCATGAGACTTAGACCTGAGTGAAAAAAATGGAGGCTCTAGCCCCTTCCAGAGCTGAGATATCGAAACTCAAAAATTCGGCCCGAAAAAAAAAAACGAAACTTACATTTTTTTTTTTTGGCCGAAAAATTAAGTTTCTCCAATCTTCCCAAAACTCTGGATTCTGATAGAGGGCCATGAGACTTAGACCTGAGTGCAAAAATGGAGGCTCTAGCCCCTTCCAGAGCTGAGATATCGAAACTCAAAAATTCGGCCCGAAAAAAAAACAACAACAGTGGTACCCCTTACGTTTTTTTTTTTGGGCGAAAAATTAAGTTTCTTCAATCTTCCCAAAACTCTGGATTCTGATAGAGGGCCATGAGACTTAGACCTGAGTGCAAAAATGGAGGCTCTAGCCCCTTCCAGAGCTGAGATATCGAAACTCAAAAATTCGGCCCGAAAAAAAAAAACGACAGTGGTACCCCTTACATTTTTTTTTTTTGGCCGAAAAATTAAGTTTCTCCAATCTTCCCAAAACTCTGGATTCTGATAGAGGGCCATGAGACTTAGACCTGAGTGCAAAAATGGAGGCTCTAGCCCCTTCCAGAGCTGAGATATCGAAACTCAAAAATTCGGCCCGAAAAAAAAAAACGACAGTGGTACCCCTTACATTTTTTTTTTTTGGCCGAAAAATTAAGTTTCTCCAATCTTCCCAAAACTCTGGATTCTGATAGAGGGCCATGAGACTTAGACCTGAGTGCAAAAATGGAGGCTCTAGCACCTTCCAGAACTGAGATATCGAAACTCAAAAATTCGGCCCGAAAAAAAAAACGACAGTGGTACCCCTTACGTTTTTTTTTTTGGGTGAAAAATTAAGTTTCTCCAATCTTCCCAAAACTCTGGATTCTGATAGAGGGCCATGAGACTTAGACCTGAGTGCAAAAATGGAGGCTCTAGCCCCTTCCAGAGCTGAGATATCGAAACTCAAAAATTCGGCCCGAAAAAAAAACGACAGTGGTACCCCTTACATTTTTTTTTTTTGGCCGAAAAATTAAGTTTCTCCAATCTTCCCAAAACTCTGGATTCTGATAGAGGGCCATGAGACTTAGACCTGAGTGCAAAAATGGAGGCTCTAGCCCCTTCCAGAGCTGAGATATCGAAACTCAAAAATTCGGCCCGAAAAAAAAAAAACGACAGTGGTACCCCTTACGTTTTTTTTTTTTGGGCGAAAAATTAAGTTTCTCCAATCTTCCCAAAACTCTGGATTCTGATAGAGGGCCATGAGACTTAGACCTGAGTGCAAAAATGGAGGCTCTAGCCCCTTCCAGAGCTGAGATATCGAAACTCAAAAATTCAGGCCGAAAAAAAAAACGACAGTGGTACCCCTTACGTTTTTTTTTTTTTTGGCGAAAAATTAAGTTTCTTCAATCTTCCCAAAACTCTGGATTCTGATAGAGGGCCATGAGACTTAGACCTGAGTGCAAAAATAGAGCCTCTAGCCCCTTCCAGAGATGAGACATCGAAACTCAGAAATTCGGCCCGAAAAAAAAACGACAGTGGTACCCCTTACGGTTTTTTTTTTTTGGGCGACAAATTAAGTTTCTTCAATCTTCCCAAAACTCTGGATTCTGATAGAGGGCCATGAGACTTAGACCTGAGTGCAAAAATGGAGGCTCTAGCCCCTTCCAGAGCTGAGATATCAAAACTCAAAAATTCGGCCCGAAAAAAAAAAAACGACAGTGTTACCCCTTACGTTTTTTTTTTTTGGGCGAAAAATTAAGTTTCTCCAATCTTCCCAAAACTCTGGATTCTGATAGAGGGCCATGAGACTTAGACCTGAGTGCAAAAATGGAGGCTCTAGCCCCTTCCAGAGCTGAGATATCGAAACTCAAAAATTCGGCCCAAAAAAAAAAACGACAGTGGTACCCCTTACATTTTTTTTTTTTTTTTTTTTGGGCGAAAAATTAAGTTTCTCCAATCTTCCCAAAACTCTGGATTCTGATAGAGGGCCATGAGACTTAGACCTGAGTGCAAAAATGGAGGCTCTAGCCCCTTCCAGAGCTGAGATATCGAAACTCAAAAATTCAGGCCGAAAAAAAAACGACAGTGGTACCCCTTACGTTTTTTTTTTTTTGGCGAAAAATTAAGTTTCTCCAATCTTCCCAAAACTCTGGATTCTGATAGAGGGCCATGAGACTTAGACCTGAGTGCAAAAATGGAGGCTCTAGCCCCTTCCAGAGCTGAGATATCGAAACTCAAAAATTCGGCCCGAAAAAAAAACGACAGTGGTACCCCTTACGTTTTTTTTTTTTTGGGCGACAAATTAAGTTTCTTCAATCTTCCCAAAACTCTGGATTCTGATAGAGGGCCATGAGACTTAGACCTGAGTGCAAAAATGGAGGCTCTAGCCCCTTCCAGAGCTGAGATATCAAAACTCAAAAATTCGGCCCGAAAAAAAAAACGACAGTGGTACCCCTTATGTTTTTTTTTTTGGGCGAAAAATTAAGTTTCTTCAATCTTCCCAAAACTCTGGATTCTGATAGAGGGCCATGAGACTTAGACCTGAGTGCAAAAATGGAGGCTCTAGCCCCTTCCAGAGCTGAGATATCGAAACTCAAAAATTCGGCCCGAAAAAAAAAAACGACAGTGGTACCCCTTACATTTTTTTTTTTTTGGCCGAAAAATTAAGTTTTTCCAATCTTCCCAAAACTCTGGATTCTGATAGAGGGCCATGAGACTTAGACCTGAGTGCAAAAATGGAGGCTCTAGCCCCTTCCAGAGCTGAGATATCGAAACTCAAAAATTCGGCCCGAAAAAAAAAAACGACAGTGGTACCCCTTACGTTTTTTTTTTTTGGGCGAAAAATTAAGTTTCTCCAATCTTCCCAAAACTCTGGATTCTGATAGAGGGCCATGAGACTTAGACCTGAGTGCAAAAATGGAGGCTCTAGCCCCTTCCAGAGCTGAGATATCGAAACTCAAAAATTCAGGCCGAAAAAAAAAAAGACAGTGGTACCCCTTACGTTTTTTTTTTTTTTGGCGAAAAATTAAGTTTCTCCAATCTTCCCAAAACTCTGGATTCTGATAGAGGGCCATGAGACTTAGACCTGAGTGCAAAAATGGAGGCTCTAGCCCCTTCCAGAGCTGAGATAATGAAACTCAAAAATTCAGGCCGAAAAAAAAACGACAGTGGTACCCCTTACGTTTTTTTTTTTTGGCGAAAAATTAAGTTTCTCCAATCTTCCCAAAACTCTGGATTCTGATAGAGGGCCATGAGACTTAGACCTGAGTGCAAAAATGGAGGCTCTAGCCCCTTCCAGAGCTGAGATATCGAAACTCAAAAATTCGGCCCGAAAAAAAAACGACAGTGGTACCCCTTACGTTTTTTTTTTTTGGGCGACAAATTAAGTTTCTTCAATCTTCCCAAAACTCTGGATTCTGATAGAGGGCCATGAGACTTAGACCTGAGTGCAAAAATGGAGGCTCTAGCCCCTTCCAGAGCTGAGATATCGAAACTCAAAAATTCGGCCCGAAAAAAAAACGACAGTGGTACCCCTTACGTTTTTTTTTTTGGGCGAAAAATTAAGTTTCTCCAATCTTCCCAAAACTCTGGATTCTGATAGAGGGCCATGAGACTTAGACCTGAGTGCAAAAATGGAGGCTCTAGCCCCTTCCAGAGCTGAGATATCGAAACTCAAAAATTCGGCCCGAAAAAAAAAAACGACAGTGGTACCCCTTACGTTTTTTTTTTGGGGGGCGAAAATTTAAGTTTCTCCAATCTTCCCAAAACTCTGGATTCTGATAGAGGGCCATGCGACTTAGACCTGAGTGCAAAAATGGAGGCTCTAGCCCCTTCCAGAGCTGAGATATCGAAACTCAAAAATTCAGGCCGAAAAAAAAACGACAGTGGTACCCCTTACGTTTTTTTTTTTTTTGGCGAAAAATTAAGTTTCTCCAATCTTCCCAAAACTCTGGATTCTGATAGAGGGCCATGAGACTTAGACCTGAGTGCAAAAATGGAGGCTCTAGCCCCTTCCAGAGATGAGATATCGAAACTCAAAAATTCGGCCCGAAAAAAAAAACGACAGTGGTACCCCTTACGTTTTTTTTTTTTTGGGCGACAAATTAAGTTTCTTCAATCTTCCCAAAACTCTGGATTCTGATAGAGGGCCATGAGACTTAGACCTGAGTGCAAAAATGGAGGCTCTAGCCCCTTCCAGAGCTGAGATATCGAAACTCAAAAATTCGGCCCGAAAAAAAAAACGACAGTGGTACCCCTTACATTTTTTTTTTTTGGGCGAAAAATTAAGTTTCTCCAATCTTCCCAAAACTCTGGATTCTGATAGAGGGCCATGAGACTTAGACCTGAGTGCAAAAATGGAGGCTCTAGCCCCTTCCAGAGCTGAGATATCGAAACTCAAAAATTCGGCACGAAAAAAAAAAACGACAGTGGTACCCCTTACGTTTTTTTTTTTTGGGGCGAAAAATTAAGTTTCTCCAATCTTCCCAAAACTCTGGATTCTGATAGAGGGCCATGAGACTTACACCTGAGTGCAAAAATGGAGGCTCTAGCCCCTTCCAGAGCTGAGGTATCGAAACTCAAAAATTCGGCCCGAAAAAAAAAAACGACAGTGGTACCCCTTACGTTTTTTTTTTTGGGCGAAAAATTAAGTTTCTCCAATCTTCCCAAAACTCTGGATTCTGATAGAGGGCCATGAGACTTAGACCTGAGTGCAAAAATGGAGGCTCTAGCCCCTTCCAGAGCTGAGATATCGAAACTCAAAAATTCGGCCCGAAAAAAAAACGACAGTGGTACCCCTTACGTTTTTTTTTTTTGGGCGAAAAATTAAGTTTCTCCAATCTTCCCAAAACTCTGGATTCTGATAGAGGGCCATGAGACTTAGACCTGAGTGCAAAAATGGAGGCTCTAGCCCCTTCCAGAGCTGAGATATCGAAACTCAAAAATTCGGCCCGAAAAAAAAAAAAACGACAGTGGTACCCCTTACGTTTTTTTTTTTGGGCGAAAAATTAAGTTTCTCCAATCTTCCCAAAACTCTGGATTCTGATAGAGGGCCATGAGACTTAGACCTGAGTGCAAAAATGGAGGCTCTAGCCCCTTCCAGAGCTGAGATATCGAAACTCAAAAATTCGGCCCGAAAAAAAAACGACAGTGGTACCCCTTACATTTTTTTTTTTGGGCGAAAAATTAAGTTTCTCCAATCTTCCCAAAACTCTGGATTCTGATAGAGGGCCATGAGACTTAGACCTGAGTGCAAAAATGGAGGCTCTAGCCCCTTCCAGAGCTGAGATATCAAAACTCAAAAATTCGGCCCGAAAAAAAAACGACAGTGGTACCCCTTACGGTTTTTTTTTGGGCGAAAAATTAAGTTTCTCCAATCTTCCCAAAACTCTGGATTCTGATAGAGGGCCATGAGACTTAGACCTGAGTGCAAAAATGGAGGCTCTAGCCCCTTCCAGAGCTGAGATATCGAAACTCAAAAATTCAGGCCGAAAAAAAAACGACAGTGGTACCCCTTACGTTTTTTTTTTTTTGGCGAAAAATTAAGTTTCTCCAATCTTCCCAAAACTCTGGATTCTGATAGAGGGCCATGAGACTTAGACCTGAGTGCAAAAATGGAGGCTCTAGCCCCTTCCAGAGATGAGATATCGAAACTCAAAAATTCGGCCCGAAAAAAAAACGACAGTGGTACCCCTTACGTTTTTTTTTTTTTGGGCGACAAATTAAGTTTCTTCAATCTTCCCAAAACTCTGGATTCTGATAGAGGGCCATGAGACTTAGACCTGAGTGCAAAAATGGAGGCTCTAGCCCCTTCCAGAGCTTAGATATCAAAACTCAAAAATTCGGCCCGAAAAAAAAACGACAGTGGTACCCCTTACGTTTTTTTTTTTGGGCGAAAAATTAAGTTTCTCCAATCTTCCCAAAACTCTGGATTCTGACAGAGGGCCATGAGACTTAGACCTGAGTGCAAAAATGGAGGCTCTAGCCCCTTCCAGAGCTGAGATATCGAAACTCAAAAATTCGGCCCGAAAAAAAAAAACGACAGTGGTACCCCTTGCGGTTTTTTTTTTGGGCGAAAAATTAAGTTTCTCCAATCTTCCCAAAACTCTGGATTCTGATAGAGGGCCATGAGACTTAGACCTGAGTGCAAAAATGGAGGCTCTAGCCCCTTCCAGAGCTGAGATATCGAAACTCAAAAATTCAGCCCGAAAAAAAAAACGACAGTGGTACCCCTTACGTTTTTTTTTTTTTGGGCGAAAAATTAAGTTTCTCCAATCTTCCCAAAACTCTGGATTCTGATAGAGGGCCATGAGACTTAGACCTGAGTGCAAAAATGGAGGCTCTAGCCCCTTCCAGAGCTGAGATATCGAAACTCAAAAATTCGGCCCGAAAAAAAAAACGACAGTGGTACCCCTTACGTTTTTTTTTTTTGGGCGAAAAATTAAGTTTCTCCAATCTTCCCAAAACTCTGGATTCTGATAGAGGGCCATGAGACTTAGACCTGAGTGCAAAAATGGAGGCTCTAGCCCCTTCCAGAGCTGAGATATCGAAACTCAAAAATTCGGCCCGAAAAAAAAACGACAGTGGTACCCCTTACATTTTTTTTTTTTGGGGCGAAAAATTAAGTTTCTCCAATCTTCCCAAAACTCTGGATTCTGATAGAGGGCCATGAGACTTAGACCTGAGTGCAAAAATGGAGGCTCTAGCCCCTTCCAGAGCTGAGATATCGAAACTCAAAAATTCGGCCCGAAAAAAAAACGACAGTGGTACCCCTTACGTTTTTTTTTTTGGGTGAAAAATTAAGTTTCTCCAATCTTCCCAAAACTCTGGATTCTGATAGAGGGCCATGAGACTTAGACCTGAGTGCAAAAATGGAGGCTCTAGCCCCTTCCAGAGCTGAGATATCGAAACTCAAAAATTCGGCCCCGAAAAAAAAAAACGACAGTGGTACCCCTTACGTTTTTTTTTTGGGCGAAAAATTAAGTTTCCCCAATCTTCCCAAAACTCTGAATTCTGATAGAGGGCCATGAGATGTAGACCTGAGTGCAAAAATGGAGGCTGTAGCCCCTTCAAGAGCTGAGATATCGAAACTCAAAAATTCGGCCCGAAAAAAAAAACGACAGTGGTACCCCTTACATTTTTTTTTTTTTGGGCGAAAAATTAAGTTTCTCCAATCTTCCCAAAACTCTGGATTCTGATAGAGGGCCATGAGACTTAGACCTGAGTGCAAAAATGGAGGCTCTAGCCCCTTCCAGAGCTGAGATATCAAAACTCAAAAATTCGGCCCGAAAAAAAAACGACAGTGGTACCCCTTACGTTTTTTTTTTTTGGGCGAAAAATTAAGTTTCTCCAATCTTCCCAAAACTCTGGATTCTGATAGAGGGCCATGAGACTTAGACCTGAGTGCAAAAATGGAGGCTCTAGCCCCTTCCAGAGCTGAGATATCGAAACTCAAAAATTCGGCCCCGAAAAAAAAAAACGACAGTGGTACCCCTTACGTTTTTTTTTTTGGGCGAAAAATTAAGTTTCCCCAATCTTCCCAAAACTCTGGATTCTGATAGAGGGCCATGAGACTTAGACCTGAGTGCAAAAATGGAGGCTCTAGCCCCTTCCAGAGCTGAGATATCGAAACTCAAAAATTCGGCCCGAAAAAAAAAACGACAGTGGTACCCCTTACATTTTTTTTTTTTTGGGCGAAAAATTAAGTTTCTCCAATCTTCCCAAAACTCTGGATTCTGATAGAGGGCCATGAGACTTAGACCTGAGTGCAAAAATGGAGGCTCTAGCCCCTTCCAGAGCTGAGATATCAAAACTCAAAAATTCGGCCCGAAAAAAAAACGACAGTGGTACCCCTTACGTTTTTTTTTTTGGGTGAAAAATTAAGTTTCTCCAATCTTCCCAAAACTCTGGATTCTGATAGAGGGCCATGAGACTTAGACCTGAGTGCAAAAATGGAGGCTCTAGCCCCTTCCAGAGCTGAGATATCAAAACTCAAAAATTCGGCCCGAAAAAAAAAACGACAGTGGTACCCCTTACATTTTTTTTTTTTGGGCGAAAAATTAAGTTTCTCCAATCTTCCCAAAACTCTGGATTCTGATAGAGGGCCATGAGACTTAGACCTGAGTGCAAAAATGGAGGCTCTAGCCCCTTCCAGAGCTGAGATATCGAAACTCAAAAATTCGGCCCCGAAAAAAAAAAACGACAGTGGTACCCCTTACGTTTTTTTTTTTGGGCGAAAAATTAAGTTTCCCCAATCTTCCCAAAACTCTGGATTCTGATAGAGGGCCATGAGACTTAGACCTGAGTGCAAAAATGGAGGCTCTAGCCCCTTCCAGAGCTGAGATATCGAAACTCAAAAATTCGGCCCGAAAAAAAAAACGACAGTGGTACCCCTTACATTTTTTTTTTTTTTGGGCGAAAAATTAAGTTTCTCCAATCTTCCCAAAACTCTGGATTCTGATAGAGGGCCATGAGACTTAGACCTGAGTGCAAAAATGGAGGCTCTAGCCCCTTCCAGAGCTGAGATATCGAAACTCAAAAATTCGGCCCCGAAAAAAAAAAACGACAGTGGTACCCCTTACGTTTTTTTTTTTGGGCGAAAAATTAAGTTTCCCCAATCTTCCCAAAACTCTGGATTCTGATAGAGGGCCATGAGACTTAGACCTGAGTGCAAAAATGGAGGCTCTAGCCCCTTCCAGAGCTGAGATATCGAAACTCAAAAATTCGGCCCGAAAAAAAAAACGACAGTGGTACCCCTTACATTTTTTTTTTTTTGGGCGAAAAATTAAGTTTCTCCAATCTTCCCAAAACTCTGGATTCTGATAGAGGGCCATGAGACTTAGACCTGAGTGCAAAAATGGAGGCTCTAGCCCCTTCCAGAGCTGAGATATCGAAACTCGAAAATTTCGGCCCGAAAAAAAAAAACGACAGTGGTACCCCTTACGTTTTTTTTTTTTGGGCGAAAAATTAAGTTTCTCCAATCTTCCCAAAACTCTGGATTCTGATAGAGGGCCATGAGACTTAGACCTGAGTGCAAAAATGGAGGCTCTAGCCCCTTCCAGAGCTGAGATATCGAAACTCAAAAATTCGGCCCGAAAAAAAAAACGACAGTGGTACCCCTTACATTTTTTTTTTTTGGGCGAAAAATTAAGTTTCTCCAATCTTCCCAAAACTCTGGATTCTGATAGAGGGCCATGAGACTTAGACCTGAGTGCAAAAATGGAGGCTCTAGCCCCTTCCAGAGCTGAGATATCGAAACTCGAAAATTCGGCCCGAAAAAAAAAAACGACAGTGGTACCCCTTACGTTTTTTTTTTTTTTGGGCGAAAAATTAAGTTTCTCCAATCTTCCCAAAACTCTGGATTCTGATAGAGGGCCATGAGACTTAGACCTGAGTGCAAAAATGGAGGCTCTAGCCCCTTCCAGAGCTGAGATATCGAAACTCAAAAATTCGGCCCGAAAAAAAAAAGCGACAGTGGTACCCCTTACGTTTTTTTTTTTTGGGCGAAAAATTAAGTTTCTCCAATCTTCCCAAAACTCTGGATTCTGATAGAGGGCCATGAGACTTAGACCTGAGTGCAAAAATGGAGGCTCTAGCCCCTTCCAGAGCTGAGATATCGAAACTCAAAAATTCGGCCCGAAAAAAAAAACGACAGTGGTACCCCTTACGTTTTTTTTTTTGGGCGAAAAATTAAGTTTCTTCAATCTTCCCAAAACTCTGGATTCTGATAGAGGGCCATGAGACTTAGACCTGAGTGCAAAAATGGAGGCTCTAGCCCCTTCCAGAGCTGAGATATCGAAACTCAAAAATTCGGCCCGAAAAAAAAAAAACGACAGTGGTACCCCTTACGTTTTTTTTTTGGGCGAAAAATTAAGTTTCTCCAATCTTCCCAAAACTCTGGATTCTGATAGAGGGCCATGAGACTTAGACCTGAGTGCAAAAATGGAGGCTCTAGCCCCTTCCAGAGCTGAGATATCGAAACTCAAAAATTCGGCCCGAAAAAAAAAAACGACAGTGGTACCCCTTACGTTTTTTTTTTTTGGGTGAAAAATTAAGTTTCTCCAATCTTCCCAAAACTCTGGATTCTGATAGAGGGCCATGAGACTTAGACCTGAGTGCAAAAATGGAGGCTCTAGCCCCTTCCAGAGCTGAGATATCGAAACTCAAAAATTCGGCCCGAAAAAAAAAAACGACAGTGGTACCCCTTACGTTTTTGTTTTTTTTTTTGGCGAAAATTTAAGTTTCTCCAATTTTCCCAAAACTCTGGATTCTGATAGAGGGTCATGAGATTTAGACCTGAGTGCAAAAATGGAGGCTCTAGCCCCTTCCAGAGCTGAGATATCGAAACTCAAAAATTCGGCCCGAAAAAAAAAACGACAGTGGTACCCCTTACGTTTTTTTTTTTTTGGGTGAAAAATTAAGTTTCTCCAATCTTCCCAAAACTCTGGATTCTGATAGAGGGCCATGAGACTTAGACCTGAATGCAAAAATGGAGGCTCTAGCCCCTTCCAGAGCTGAGATATCGAAACTCAAAAATTCGGCCCGAAAAAAAACGACAGTGGTACCCCTTACGTTTTTTTTTTTTTGGGTGAAAAATTAAGTTTCTCCAATCTTCCCAAAATTCTGGATTCTGATAGAGGGCCATGAGACTTAGACCTGAATGCAAAAATGGAGGCTCTAGCCCCTTCCAGAGCTGAGATATCGAAACTCAAAAGTTCGGCCCGAAAAAAAAAAACGACAGTGGTACCCCTTACGTTTTTTTTTGGGGCGAAAAATTAAGTTTCTCCAATCTTCCCAAAACTCTGGATTCTGATAGAGGGCCATGAGACTTAGACCTGAGTGCAAAAATGGAGGATCTAGCCCCTTCCAGAGCTGAGATATCGAAACTCAAAAATTCGGCCCGAAAAAAAAAACCGACAGTGGTACCCCTTACGTTTTTTTTTGGGGGCGAAAAATTAAGTTTCTCCAATCTTCCCAAACATTTGGATTCTGATAGAGGGCCATGAGACTTAGACCTGAGTGCAAAAATGGAGGCTCTAGCCCCTTCCAGAGCTGAGATATCGAAACTCAAAAATTCGGCCCGAAAAAAAAAAACGACAGTGGTACCCCTTACGTTTTTTTTTTTTTTGGGCGAAAAATTAAGTTTCTCCAATCTTCCCAAAACTCTGGATTCTGATAGAGGGCCATGAGACTTAGACCTGAGTGCAAAAATGGAGGCTCTAGCTCCTTCCAGAGCTGAGATATCGAAACTCAAAAATTCGGCCCGAAAAAAAAAACGACAGTGGTACCCCTTACGTTTTTTTTTTTTTGGGCGAAAAATTAAGTTTCTCCAATCTTCCCAAAACTCTGGATTCTGATAGAGGGCAATGAGACTTAGACCTGAGTGCAAAAATGGAGGCTCTAGCTCCTTCCAGAGCTGAGATATCGAAACTCAAAAATTTGGCCCGAAAAAAAACGACAGTGGTACCCCTTACGTTTTTTTTTTTTGGGTGAAAAATTAAGTTTCTCCAATCTTCCAAAAACTCTGGATTCTGATAGAGGGCCATGAGACTTAGACCTGAGTGCAAAAATGGAGGCTCTAGCCCCTTCCAGAGCTGAGATATCGAAACTCAAAAATTCGGCCCGAAAAAAAAAACGACAGTGGTACCCCTTACATTTTTTTTTTTTTGGGCGAAAAATTAAGTTTCTCCAATCTTCCCAAAACTCTGGATTCTGATAGAGGGCCATGAGACTTAGACCTGAGTGCAAAAATGGAGGCTCTAGCCCCTTCCAGAGCTGAGATATCAAAACTCAAAAATTCGGCCCGAAAAAAAAACGACAGTGGTACCCCTTACGTTTTTTTTTTTGGGTGAAAAATTAAGTTTCTCCAATCTTCCCAAAACTCTGGATTCTGATAGAGGGCCATGAGACTTAGACCTGAGTGCAAAAATGGAGGCTCTAGCCCCTTCCAGAGCTGAGATATCAAAACTCAAAAATTCGGCCCGAAAAAAAAAACGACAGTGGTACCCCTTACATTTTTTTTTTTTGGGCGAAAAATTAAGTTTCTCCAATCTTCCCAAAACTCTGGATTCTGATAGAGGGCCATGAGACTTAGACCTGAGTGCAAAAATGGAGGCTCTAGCCCCTTCCAGAGCTGAGATATCGAAACTCAAAAATTCGGCCCCGAAAAAAAAAAACGACAGTGGTACCCCTTACGTTTTTTTTTTTGGGCGAAAAATTAAGTTTCCCCAATCTTCCCAAAACTCTGGATTCTGATAGAGGGCCATGAGACTTAGACCTGAGTGCAAAAATGGAGGCTCTAGCCCCTTCCAGAGCTGAGATATCGAAACTCAAAAATTCGGCCCGAAAAAAAAAACGACAGTGGTACCCCTTACATTTTTTTTTTTTTTGGGCGAAAAATTAAGTTTCTCCAATCTTCCCAAAACTCTGGATTCTGATAGAGGGCCATGAGACTTAGACCTGAGTGCAAAAATGGAGGCTCTAGCCCCTTCCAGAGCTGAGATATCGAAACTCAAAAATTCGGCCCCGAAAAAAAAAAACGACAGTGGTACCCCTTACGTTTTTTTTTTTGGGCGAAAAATTAAGTTTCCCCAATCTTCCCAAAACTCTGGATTCTGATAGAGGGCCATGAGACTTAGACCTGAGTGCAAAAATGGAGGCTCTAGCCCCTTCCAGAGCTGAGATATCGAAACTCAAAAATTCGGCCCGAAAAAAAAAACGACAGTGGTACCCCTTACATTTTTTTTTTTTTGGGCGAAAAATTAAGTTTCTCCAATCTTCCCAAAACTCTGGATTCTGATAGAGGGCCATGAGACTTAGACCTGAGTGCAAAAATGGAGGCTCTAGCCCCTTCCAGAGCTGAGATATCGAAACTCGAAAATTTCGGCCCGAAAAAAAAAAACGACAGTGGTACCCCTTACGTTTTTTTTTTTTGGGCGAAAAATTAAGTTTCTCCAATCTTCCCAAAACTCTGGATTCTGATAGAGGGCCATGAGACTTAGACCTGAGTGCAAAAATGGAGGCTCTAGCCCCTTCCAGAGCTGAGATATCGAAACTCAAAAATTCGGCCCGAAAAAAAAAACGACAGTGGTACCCCTTACATTTTTTTTTTTTGGGCGAAAAATTAAGTTTCTCCAATCTTCCCAAAACTCTGGATTCTGATAGAGGGCCATGAGACTTAGACCTGAGTGCAAAAATGGAGGCTCTAGCCCCTTCCAGAGCTGAGATATCGAAACTCGAAAATTCGGCCCGAAAAAAAAAAACGACAGTGGTACCCCTTACGTTTTTTTTTTTTTGGGCGAAAAATTAAGTTTCTCCAATCTTCCCAAAACTCTGGATTCTGATAGAGGGCCATGAGACTTAGACCTGAGTGCAAAAATGGAGGCTCTAGCCCCTTCCAGAGCTGAGATATCGAAACTCAAAAATTCGGCCCGAAAAAAAAAAGCGACAGTGGTACCCCTTACGTTTTTTTTTTTTGGGCGAAAAATTAAGTTTCTCCAATCTTCCCAAAACTCTGGATTCTGATAGAGGGCCATGAGACTTAGACCTGAGTGCAAAAATGGAGGCTCTAGCCCCTTCCAGAGCTGAGATATCGAAACTCAAAAATTCGGCCCGAAAAAAAAAACGACAGTGGTACCCCTTACATTTTTTTTTTTTTTGGGCGAAAAATTAAGTTTCTCCAATCTTCCCAAAACTCTGGATTCTGATAGAGGGCCATGAGACTTAGACCTGAGTGCAAAAATGGAGGCTCTAGCCCCTTCCAGAGCTGAGATATCGAAACTCAAAAATTCGGCCCCGAAAAAAAAAAACGACAGTGGTACCCCTTACGTTTTTTTTTTTGGGCGAAAAATTAAGTTTCCCCAATCTTCCCAAAACTCTGGATTCTGATAGAGGGCCATGAGACTTAGACCTGAGTGCAAAAATGGAGGCTCTAGCCCCTTCCAGAGCTGAGATATCGAAACTCAAAAATTCGGCCCGAAAAAAAAAACGACAGTGGTACCCCTTACATTTTTTTTTTTTTGGGCGAAAAATTAAGTTTCTCCAATCTTCCCAAAACTCTGGATTCTGATAGAGGGCCATGAGACTTAGACCTGAGTGCAAAAATGGAGGCTCTAGCCCCTTCCAGAGCTGAGATATCGAAACTCGAAAATTTCGGCCCGAAAAAAAAAAAACGACAGTGGTACCCCTTACGTTTTTTTTTTTTGGGCGAAAAATTAAGTTTCTCCAATCTTCCCAAAACTCTGGATTCTGATAGAGGGCCATGAGACTTAGACCTGAGTGCAAAAATGGAGGCTCTAGCCCCTTCCAGAGCTGAGATATCGAAACTCAAAAATTCGGCCCGAAAAAAAAAACGACAGTGGTACCCCTTACATTTTTTTTTTTTGGGCGAAAAATTAAGTTTCTCCAATCTTCCCAAAACTCTGGATTCTGATAGAGGGCCATGAGACTTAGACCTGAGTGCAAAAATGGAGGCTCTAGCCCCTTCCAGAGCTGAGATATCGAAACTCGAAAATTCGGCCCGAAAAAAAAAAACGACAGTGGTACCCCTTACGTTTTTTTTTTTTTTGGGCGAAAAATTAAGTTTCTCCAATCTTCCCAAAACTCTGGATTCTGATAGAGGGCCATGAGACTTAGACCTGAGTGCAAAAATGGAGGCTCTAGCCCCTTCCAGAGCTGAGATATCGAAACTCAAAAATTCGGCCCGAAAAAAAAAAGCGACAGTGGTACCCCTTACGTTTTTTTTTTTTGGGCGAAAAATTAAGTTTCTCCAATCTTCCCAAAACTCTGGATTCTGATAGAGGGCCATGAGACTTAGACCTGAGTGCAAAAATGGAGGCTCTAGCCCCTTCCAGAGCTGAGATATCGAAACTCAAAAATTCGGCCCGAAAAAAAAAACGACAGTGGTACCCCTTACGTTTTTTTTTTTGGGCGAAAAATTAAGTTTCTTCAATCTTCCCAAAACTCTGGATTCTGATAGAGGGCCATGAGACTTAGACCTGAGTGCAAAAATGGAGGCTCTAGCCCCTTCCAGAGCTGAGATATCGAAACTCAAAAATTCGGCCCGAAAAAAAAAAAACGACAGTGGTACCCCTTACGTTTTTTTTTTGGGCGAAAAATTAAGTTTCTCCAATCTTCCCAAAACTCTGGATTCTGATAGAGGGCCATGAGACTTAGACCTGAGTGCAAAAATGGAGGCTCTAGCCCCTTCCAGAGCTGAGATATCGAAACTCAAAAATTCGGCCCGAAAAAAAAAAACGACAGTGGTACCCCTTACGTTTTTTTTTTTTGGGTGAAAAATTAAGTTTCTCCAATCTTCCCAAAACTCTGGATTCTGATAGAGGGCCATGAGACTTAGACCTGAGTGCAAAAATGGAGGCTCTAGCCCCTTCCAGAGCTGAGATATCGAAACTCAAAAATTCGGCCCGAAAAAAAAAAACGACAGTGGTACCCCTTACGTTTTTGTTTTTTTTTTTGGCGAAAATTTAAGTTTCTCCAATTTTCCCAAAACTCTGGATTCTGATAGAGGGTCATGAGATTTAGACCTGAGTGCAAAAATGGAGGCTCTAGCCCCTTCCAGAGCTGAGATATCGAAACTCAAAAATTCGGCCCGAAAAAAAAAACGACAGTGGTACCCCTTACGTTTTTTTTTTTTGGGTGAAAAATTAAGTTTCTCCAATCTTCCCAAAACTCTGGATTCTGATAGAGGGCCATGAGACTTAGACCTGAATGCAAAAATGGAGGCTCTAGCCCCTTCCAGAGCTGAGATATCGAAACTCAAAAATTCGGCCCGAAAAAAAACGACAGTGGTACCCCTTACGTTTTTTTTTTTTTGGGTGAAAAATTAAGTTTCTCCAATCTTCCCAAAATTCTGGATTCTGATAGAGGGCCATGAGACTTAGACCTGAATGCAAAAATGGAGGCTCTAGCCCCTTCCAGAGCTGAGATATCGAAACTCAAAAGTTCGGCCCGAAAAAAAAAAACGACAGTGGTACCCCTTACGTTTTTTTTTGGGGCGAAAAATTAAGTTTCTCCAATCTTCCCAAAACTCTGGATTCTGATAGAGGGCCATGAGACTTAGACCTGAGTGCAAAAATGGAGGATCTAGCCCCTTCCAGAGCTGAGATATCGAAACTCAAAAATTCGGCCCGAAAAAAAAAACCGACAGTGGTACCCCTTACGTTTTTTTTTGGGGGCGAAAAATTAAGTTTCTCCAATCTTCCCAAACATTTGGATTCTGATAGAGGGCCATGAGACTTAGACCTGAGTGCAAAAATGGAGGCTCTAGCCCCTTCCAGAGCTGAGATATCGAAACTCAAAAATTCGGCCCGAAAAAAAAAAACGACAGTGGTACCCCTTACGTTTTTTTTTTTTTTGGGCGAAAAATTAAGTTTCTCCAATCTTCCCAAAACTCTGGATTCTGATAGAGGGCCATGAGACTTAGACCTGAGTGCAAAAATGGAGGCTCTAGCTCCTTCCAGAGCTGAGATATCGAAACTCAAAAATTCGGCCCGAAAAAAAAAACGACAGTGGTACCCCTTACGTTTTTTTTTTTTTGGGCGAAAAATTAAGTTTCTCCAATCTTCCCAAAACTCTGGATTCTGATAGAGGGCAATGAGACTTAGACCTGAGTGCAAAAATGGAGGCTCTAGCTCCTTCCAGAGCTGAGATATCGAAACTCAAAAATTTGGCCCGAAAAAAAACGACAGTGGTACCCCTTACGTTTTTTTTTTTTGGGTGAAAAATTAAGTTTCTCCAATCTTCCAAAAACTCTGGATTCTGATAGAGGGCCATGAGACTTAGACCTGAGTGCAAAAATGGAGGCTCTAGCCCCTTCCAGAGCTGAGATATCGAAACTCAAAAATTCGGCCCGAAAAAAAAAACGACAGTGGTACCCCTTACATTTTTTTTTTTTTGGGCGAAAAATTAAGTTTCTCCAATCTTCCCAAAACTCTGGATTCTGATAGAGGGCCATGAGACTTAGACCTGAGTGCAAAAATGGAGGCTCTAGCCCCTTCCAGAGCTGAGATATCAAAACTCAAAAATTCGGCCCGAAAAAAAAACGACAGTGGTACCCCTTACGTTTTTTTTTTTGGGTGAAAAATTAAGTTTCTCCAATCTTCCCAAAACTCTGGATTCTGATAGAGGGCCATGAGACTTAGACCTGAGTGCAAAAATGGAGGCTCTAGCCCCTTCCAGAGCTGAGATATCAAAACTCAAAAATTCGGCCCGAAAAAAAAAACGACAGTGGTACCCCTTACATTTTTTTTTTTTGGGCGAAAAATTAAGTTTCTCCAATCTTCCCAAAACTCTGGATTCTGATAGAGGGCCATGAGACTTAGACCTGAGTGCAAAAATGGAGGCTCTAGCCCCTTCCAGAGCTGAGATATCGAAACTCAAAAATTCGGCCCCGAAAAAAAAAAACGACAGTGGTACCCCTTACGTTTTTTTTTTTGGGCGAAAAATTAAGTTTCCCCAATCTTCCCAAAACTCTGGATTCTGATAGAGGGCCATGAGACTTAGACCTGAGTGCAAAAATGGAGGCTCTAGCCCCTTCCAGAGCTGAGATATCGAAACTCAAAAATTCGGCCCGAAAAAAAAAACGACAGTGGTACCCCTTACATTTTTTTTTTTTTTGGGCGAAAAATTAAGTTTCTCCAATCTTCCCAAAACTCTGGATTCTGATAGAGGGCCATGAGACTTAGACCTGAGTGCAAAAATGGAGGCTCTAGCCCCTTCCAGAGCTGAGATATCGAAACTCAAAAATTCGGCCCCGAAAAAAAAAAACGACAGTGGTACCCCTTACGTTTTTTTTTTTGGGCGAAAAATTAAGTTTCCCCAATCTTCCCAAAACTCTGGATTCTGATAGAGGGCCATGAGACTTAGACCTGAGTGCAAAAATGGAGGCTCTAGCCCCTTCCAGAGCTGAGATATCGAAACTCAAAAATTCGGCCCGAAAAAAAAAACGACAGTGGTACCCCTTACATTTTTTTTTTTTTGGGCGAAAAATTAAGTTTCTCCAATCTTCCCAAAACTCTGGATTCTGATAGAGGGCCATGAGACTTAGACCTGAGTGCAAAAATGGAGGCTCTAGCCCCTTCCAGAGCTGAGATATCGAAACTCGAAAATTTCGGCCCGAAAAAAAAAAAACGACAGTGGTACCCCTTACGTTTTTTTTTTTTGGGCGAAAAATTAAGTTTCTCCAATCTTCCCAAAACTCTGGATTCTGATAGAGGGCCATGAGACTTAGACCTGAGTGCAAAAATGGAGGCTCTAGCCCCTTCCAGAGCTGAGATATCGAAACTCAAAAATTCGGCCCGAAAAAAAAAACGACAGTGGTACCCCTTACATTTTTTTTTTTTGGGCGAAAAATTAAGTTTCTCCAATCTTCCCAAAACTCTGGATTCTGATAGAGGGCCATGAGACTTAGACCTGAGTGCAAAAATGGAGGCTCTAGCCCCTTCCAGAGCTGAGATATCGAAACTCGAAAATTCGGCCCGAAAAAAAAAAACGACAGTGGTACCCCTTACGTTTTTTTTTTTTTGGGCGAAAAATTAAGTTTCTCCAATCTTCCCAAAACTCTGGATTCTGATAGAGGGCCATGAGACTTAGACCTGAGTGCAAAAATGGAGGCTCTAGCCCCTTCCAGAGCTGAGATATCGAAACTCAAAAATTCGGCCCGAAAAAAAAAAGCGACAGTGGTACCCCTTACGTTTTTTTTTTTTGGGCGAAAAATTAAGTTTCTCCAATCTTCCCAAAACTCTGGATTCTGATAGAGGGCCATGAGACTTAGACCTGAGTGCAAAAATGGAGGCTCTAGCCCCTTCCAGAGCTGAGATATCGAAACTCAAAAATTCGGCCCGAAAAAAAAAACGACAGTGGTACCCCTTACGTTTTTTTTTTTGGGCGAAAAATTAAGTTTCTTCAATCTTCCCAAAACTCTGGATTCTGATAGAGGGCCATGAGACTTAGACCTGAGTGCAAAAATGGAGGCTCTAGCCCCTTCCAGAGCTGAGATATCGAAACTCAAAAATTCGGCCCGAAAAAAAAAAAACGACAGTGGTACCCCTTACGTTTTTTTTTTGGGCGAAAAATTAAGTTTCTCCAATCTTCCCAAAACTCTGGATTCTGATAGAGGGCCATGAGACTTAGACCTGAGTGCAAAAATGGAGGCTCTAGCCCCTTCCAGAGCTGAGATATCGAAACTCAAAAATTCGGCCCGAAAAAAAAAAACGACAGTGGTACCCCTTACGTTTTTTTTTTTTGGGTGAAAAATTAAGTTTCTCCAATCTTCCCAAAACTCTGGATTCTGATAGAGGGCCATGAGACTTAGACCTGAGTGCAAAAATGGAGGCTCTAGCCCCTTCCAGAGCTGAGATATCGAAACTCAAAAATTCGGCCCGAAAAAAAAAAACGACAGTGGTACCCCTTACGTTTTTGTTTTTTTTTTTGGCGAAAATTTAAGTTTCTCCAATTTTCCCAAAACTCTGGATTCTGATAGAGGGTCATGAGATTTAGACCTGAGTGCAAAAATGGAGGCTCTAGCCCCTTCCAGAGCTGAGATATCGAAACTCAAAAATTCGGCCCGAAAAAAAAAACGACAGTGGTACCCCTTACGTTTTTTTTTTTTGGGTGAAAAATTAAGTTTCTCCAATCTTCCCAAAACTCTGGATTCTGATAGAGGGCCATGAGACTTAGACCTGAATGCAAAAATGGAGGCTCTAGCCCCTTCCAGAGCTGAGATATCGAAACTCAAAAATTCGGCCCGAAAAAAAACGACAGTGGTACCCCTTACGTTTTTTTTTTTTTTGGGTGAAAAATTAAGTTTCTCCAATCTTCCCAAAATTCTGGATTCTGATAGAGGGCCATGAGACTTAGACCTGAATGCAAAAATGGAGGCTCTAGCCCCTTCCAGAGCTGAGATATCGAAACTCAAAAGTTCGGCCCGAAAAAAAAAACGACAGTGGTACCCCTTACGTTTTTTTTTGGGGCGAAAAATTAAGTTTCTCCAATCTTCCCAAAACTCTGGATTCTGATAGAGGGCCATGAGACTTAGACCTGAGTGCAAAAATGGAGGATCTAGCCCCTTCCAGAGCTGAGATATCGAAACTCAAAAATTCGGCCCGAAAAAAAAAACCGACAGTGGTACCCCTTACGTTTTTTTTTGGGGGCGAAAAATTAAGTTTCTCCAATCTTCCCAAACATTTGGATTCTGATAGAGGGCCATGAGACTTAGACCTGAGTGCAAAAATGGAGGCTCTAGCCCCTTCCAGAGCTGAGATATCGAAACTCAAAAATTCGGCCCGAAAAAAAAAAACGACAGTGGTACCCCTTACGTTTTTTTTTTTTTTTGGGCGAAAAATTAAGTTTCTCCAATCTTCCCAAAACTCTGGATTCTGATAGAGGGCCATGAGACTTAGACCTGAGTGCAAAAATGGAGGCTCTAGCTCCTTCCAGAGCTGAGATATCGAAACTCAAAAATTCGGCCCGAAAAAAAAAACGACAGTGGTACCCCTTACGTTTTTTTTTTTTTGGGCGAAAAATTAAGTTTCTCCAATCTTCCCAAAACTCTGGATTCTGATAGAGGGCAATGAGACTTAGACCTGAGTGCAAAAATGGAGGCTCTAGCTCCTTCCAGAGCTGAGATATCGAAACTCAAAAATTTGGCCCGAAAAAAAACGACAGTGGTACCCCTTACGTTTTTTTTTTTTGGGTGAAAAATTAAGTTTCTCCAATCTTCCAAAAACTCTGGATTCTGATAGAGGACCATGAGACTTAGACCTGAGTGCAAAAATGGAGGCTCTAGCCCCTTCCAGAGCTGAGATATCGAAACTCAAAAATTCGGCCCGAAAAAAAAAAAAACGACAGTGGTACCCCTTACGTTTTTTTTTTGGGCAAAAAATTAAGTTTCTCCAATCTTCCCAAAAATCTGGATTCTGATAGAGGGCCATGAGACTTAGACCTGAGTGCAAAAATGGAGGCTCTAGCCCCTTCCACAGCTGAGATATCGAAACTCAAAAATTCGGCCCGAAAAAAAAACGACAGTGGTACCCCTTACGTTTTTTTTTTTTTGGGCGAAAAATTAAGTTTCTCCAATCTTCCCAAAACTCTGGATTCTGATAGAGGGCCACGAGACTTAGACCTGAGTGCAAAAATGGAGGCTCTAGCCCCTTCCAGAGCTGAGATATCGAAACTCAAAAGTTCGGCCCGAAAAAAAAAAAACGACAGTGGTACCCCTTACGTTTTTTTTTGGGGGCGAAAAATTAAGTTTCTCCAATCTTCCCAAAACTCTGGATTCTGATAGAGGGCCATGAGACTTAGACCTGAGTGCAAAAATGGAGGCTCTAGCCCCTTCCAGAGCTGAGATATCGAAACTCAAAAATTCGGCCCGAAAAAAAAAAACCGACAGTGGTACCCCTTACGTTTTTTTTTTGGGGGCGAAAAATTAAGTTTCTCCAATCTTCCCAAACCTCTGGATTCTGATAGAGGGCCATGAGACTTAGACCTGAGTGCAAAAATGGAGGCTCTAGACCCTTCCAGAGCTGAGATATCGAAACTCAAAAATTCGGCCCGAAAAAAAAAACGACAGTGGTACCCCTTACGTTTTTTTTTTTTTTGGGCGAAAAATTAAGTTTCTCCAATCTTCCCAAAACTCTGGATTCTGATAGAGAGCCATGAGACTTAGACCTGAGTGCAAAAATGGAGGCTCTAGCTCCTTCCAGAGCTGAGATATCGAAACTCAAAAATTCGGCCCGAAAAAAAAAACGACAGTGGTACCCCTTACGGTTTTTTTTTTTGGGCGAAAAATTAAGTTTCTCCAATCTTCCCAAAACTCTGGATTCTGATAGAGGGCCATGAGACTTAGACCTGAGTGCAAAAATGGAGGCTCTAGCCCCTTCCAGAGATGAGATATCGAAACTCAAAAATTTGGCCCGAAAAAAAAAACCGACAGTGGTACCCCTTACGTTTTTTTTTTTTTTTGGGGCGAAAAATTAAGTTTCTCCAATCTTCCCAAACCTCTGGATTCTGATAGAGGGCCATGAGACTTAGACCTGAGTGCAAAAATGGAGGCTCTAGCCCCTTCCAGAGCTGAGATATCGAAACTCAAAAATTCGGCCCGAAAAAAAAAAAACGACAGTGGTACCCCTTACGTTTTGTTTTTTTTGGGCGAAAAATGGAATGTAAATTAACTTTTAATTGCCAACATTTCTTTAAATCCCTATATCTTCTGCATTTTGACATTCCTGTTGTTTTGTGGCCCTTGTTCAGATAACCAACACAGTTACATCTCCCTCCATCTCCTCCCCTCGCCTAGCTCTCTCTCTGCCCTTGAGTTTTTCTATTACCTTGTGGAAAGCACCTCGCCTGGCATGACAAGCGCAGCGGATTGACACTAAATCAGAAATCAACGCTAGAGCTCAGCATGAAGGTCACACTCGCTCACACACTCGTCTCTATCTGAGAACACACGCGATTCCCTCATCTGTGAGTGTGTGGGCCTGTATTCTCTCTCTCTCTCTCTCTCTCTCTCTCTCTCTCTCTCTCTCTCTCTCTCTCTGTCTCTCTCTCTTCGTGTGTGTGTGCGTCGAAGGGTCACACGGGCCCTGTGGGATTTTGAGAGGGGCCACATCTCTGTAAAGTGAAGTGATGGTAATCCTTAAATAATTACTCGGCATACACACAGAGTCCATCACTCTCATTCTTTTATAGACTAGAGGCAGAATGTCGCAATTGAGAAAGGATTAGGCCCACTTTAATCAATTTACTTGATTATTAGGTAGGTGCGATACTGTAGCCAAATGCCATACTGTTGGCTTTATGCGTGTGAATAATACATTTGGGAAGAGATCACAGACATTTATGCTCGAATATACTGAATGAAATCCCTGAAGCTGTGGATAACCTCGTTAGATTCTCAGTTCACAGGCGTGTACGGCCTCCACAACGGGGGTTTCGAGTTGGTTTATACTGCCATCTAGCGGTTGCGTGATAAACCACAAGACATGCAATATTTATAATAATAATAATAATAATAATAATAATAATAATAATAATAATAATAATAATAATAATAATAATAATAATAATAATAATAATAATAATAATAATAATAATAACAACACTGTCAGAAAAAAAGCTGTCACTGGGGTGGAACGGTTTTTATTTTATTTAATATAGCCTATATAAACCAGCAATAACAAACATTTAAAATACTACTACTACTACTAGGCCTACTGATAACAACAACAACAACAATAATAATGTTGTTTACATAAAATGTTTTGTTTTTGTAATAAATCACAATACCACCAGCAATACAATTCAAAATAATGATTAGCTATTATGATGATAAAAATACAATACATAATAATTTTAAGCATGATCTAAAAGAGTTTAGCTTGAGGAAAAAAATATACATAAACACAAAATCGCAGATTGCATCTAGAATCCATTGGTGTTTTTCACTTCGAAAACACTGTGGGTCACATGTGTCCCCTTGAAGCTTCCGTAGTTAGTCACATGAGTTCGCACTTCGCAGGTTGTTTATAGTCAGCAGCTGATATGTTGCTGTCATAGAGAGACATAGCTGGTCGAAAATGCTCTCAGAGTGGTAAAAAATGATTTTACATGAAAGTTTCCGAACATCGACAGTGATTTGACTCATTTACCCGGTGTAACTGAAGTGTTTTTTTGGATCGAAAGTAGAACCGGAGCAGAACTGACACATTGTAGCCTATCAGACGCGTCCTGTCAGTCATATCTCGCTACAGTGTTTCGATGTGGCACAGTTGTAAATACATTCCAATAGAGATTCAGTTGACGTGACTGATATTGTGTTTTAATAAAGAGTATCAACAGAACGCAGCGCGCGTCTCCGCCAGGCGGTTTCGCAATATGCAGATACACTGATTTGCCTTATTATTAGTTTGCATGTAAAATCAGTTGTGATTTAGAAGAGCAGCATGCTGCGATGGATTCTGGGGGGTCGAGAGGCGCAGGGGACAGTGGAGGTGAGTACAAGACAATAAACCACACATACAGTGGACATGAGTCATTCTATGAAACTGCTGTCTTTTCATCCCTCTTTAAGATTATATTACGGAATGCCATTAAGTGTTTAAGTGCAATGTACCATCCATCAATGATAGCATACTATAGAAACTATAGATATAACTATACCAGGATTGACAGTTCAGACTTGCAAGAGTCGTGCGAGATGTTTATTAAAAAACAACTTTTCCATCAAATATCCGTTTTTCCATGATTCAGTAAGCAGTAGGCCCAAACAAGCTATATATATATATATATATATATATATATATATATATGTGTGTGTTTGTGTGTGTGTGTGTGTGTCATTCTAATATGCTGATTTGCTGCTCAAGAATAATTTCTTATTATTATTAATGTTGAAAACAGTTGGTGGTCTTTTGGTGGAAACTGATTTGTTTTTTTTTCAGGCTCTTTAATAAATAAAGCATTTTTTATAAATATAACTTTTTATAATATTGATTAATTAGTTTTAAATGGTCTTTTTAAATCAATTTAAAGTGCATTTGCTAAATAAAAGTATACATTACTTATACAAGTAATGTGTGAGTAAACCCCGAAATGATATTTTAAAATGTATAACAACAGAAACCAGTTCATTTAAATTTGAATAATATTTCACAATCATACTGTTTTACTGTATTTCTTATCAAATATATGCAACCTCTGTGAAACTTTAATTTCTAACCTAACTTCTGAACAAAATGTGTTTTATTTAATAATACAGCATAGAAATGTTAGGCTGGACAAAAAGGAGTACAAAAAGGAGTTTTGTTGGCATTATTTAGCAATAAGCAGAAGATAAGAAGCAAGTTTCAACGTCCAGTTCTCTTAAAGACAGGCCGACGCAGTCCAGCGAACAGCAGTCATTTCAGCACATTCTGTGCTAGATTGAAGCAATGATTCGTTTGTCTATTATATTCTCTCCGTGGGCAGAAGAGCGCGGTGCTGTTCATTGGGGAGGAACAGCCCAAAAACTGTTTCACGGAGATGCAGGTGCTGAAAGGACACTTTGACATTGTTCGATTTCTGGTGCAGATTGATGACTTAAGGTAAGCAATCCTCTTCTTCTGCCTCTGACCAGTGATTGACAGCTAAGACCGAGTCAAAAGCAAACTCCCGGAGCGTGACAAGAGCTTAATCATCACAGCTTCAGGGAGTTTGGTGTGTGTGCACTTCAACATACACTTGATAGTGTCCATCAACTCTGGGCCTGTCTGCATTAACTGATTTAAAAAAGCCCATGTATATACAAACACACACACACACACACAGCGCAGGGTAGGTGTGTGTGTGTATGTGTTACGGCTGGCTGCTCCTGGGGATCTGGGTTCAGTAGGAGTGTTTCAGGTGAAGGCAGTGTGCAGAACGTCACTGATTGCTTTTAGAGTCCCGAGTCCTGTTTCTCTTCTCCAAGCCCTTTCATACTTCCTCTGTCTCATCCCTTTATCATAGTTTCATTCTCCTGTTCTTCCTGCAGACAATTCCTTTCTGAGCTCGAGAGGTCAAAGGTGACCTCAGCGTTTGTTAAGATACAATCAGGAGAGAACCGTTCTAGTGCATGCTTTTTATTTCAAACAGGCGGTGTTGGTTGCACTTTATTTTACAGTTCTATTTCGCAAATGTACTATATTGTAGTAGTGACACTTACTGAGTAATAACTAGGTACTAATCCTGAACCTAACCTTAACCCATGTTGTAGTTCGTTACCTTAAGTTGCTTTCATGGGTAAGTACATCAGAAGTGCAGTGCATGTACTGTAAAATAAAGTGCTACTGTGATGTTTGGTATATTTTGTGCTTTAAGGTTTGATTTATTCACTAGTTCATGCAGATAAAGTGTGTGTTTTGTGATGTCAGGTTTGCATCTGCTGGAGACGATGGTCAGGTGCTGATTTGGAATATTGAGGTGAGCAGAACTGAACTTCTTGAATATGCTAATCATTTGTTAATGATATGGTAGTCAGTCTGGTGCTGGTTGATTGTCTTTTGGCATAAGTAGTATAATAACTAATATTACTAATAATACTGACAATAATACTATTATTTAATTTTAGTACTACTAATAATAATTAGTACATTTAAATTGCTTAATCACGATTAATCACGTATATATATATACTATATTATATGTACACTCACCGGCCACTTTATTAGGTACACCTGTCCAACTGCTCGTTAACACTTAATTTCTAAGCAGCCAATCACATGGCGGCAACTCAGTGCATTTAGGCATGTAGACATGGTCAAGACAATCTCCTGCAGTTCAAACCGAGCATCAGTATGGGGAAGAAAGGTGATTTGAGTGACTTTGAACATGGCATGATTGTTGGTGCCAGAAGGGCTGGTCTGAGTATTTCAGAAACTGCTAATCTACTGGGATTTTCACGCACAACCATCTCTAGGGTTTACAGAGAATGGTCCGAAAAAGAAAAAACATCCAGTGAGCGGCAGTTCTGTGGGCGGAAATGCCTTGTTGATGCCAGAGGTCAGAGGAGAATGGCCAGACTGGTTCGAGCTGATAGAAGGGCAACAGTGACTCAAATAACCACCCGTTACAACCAAGGTGGGCAGAAGAGCATCTCTGAACGCACAGTACGTCGAACTTTGAGGCAGATGGGCTACAGTAGCAGAAGACCACAACGGGTGCCACTCCTTTCAGCTAAGAACAGGAAACTGAGGCTACAATTTGCACAAGCTCATCGAAATTGGACAATAGAAGATTGGAAAAACGTTGCCTGGTCTAATGAGTCTCGATTTCAGCTGCGACATTCGGATGGTAGGGTCAGAATTTGGCGTCTACAACATGAAAGCATGGATCCATCCTGCCTTGTATCAACGGTTCAGGCTGGTGGTGGTGGTGTCATGGTGTGGGGAATATTTTCTTGGCACTCTTTGGGCCCCTTGGTACCAATTGAGCATCGTTGCAATGCCACAGCCTACCTGAGTATTGTTGCTGACCATGTCCATCCCTTTATGACCACAATGTACCCAACTTCTGATGGCTACTTTCAGCAGAATAATGCGCCATGTCATAAAGCTGGAATCATCTCAGACTGGTTTCTTGAACATGACAATGAGTTCGCTGTACTCAAATGGCCTCCACAGTCACCAGATCTCAACCCAATAGAGCATCTTTGGGATGTGGTGGAACGGGAGATTCGCATCATGGATGTGCAGCTGACAAATCTGCGGCAACTGTGTGATGCCATCATGTCAATATGGACCAAACTCCCTGAGGAATGCTTCCAGCACCTTGTTGAATCTATGCCACGAAGAATTGAGGCAGTTCTGAAGGCAAAAGGGGGTCCAACCCGTTACTAGCATGGGGTACCTAATAAAGTGGCCGGTGAGTGTATATATGTGTGTATGTCTGTGTGTGCGTGTCTACAGTTTATACACACACAGATATATAATATATAAATAATCAACACATTCTCATCCCAAGACGTCATATACGACACTTTTGCCAAAGCGTAGACATCCAACGCACATGGTATCCTTTACCGTCAATTGAGACGCTTCGGTTATGGTAGGTTTAGGTATGGGGTAGGGTTAGGGTTCGACCACTAGGAGGCGCCTTCTGCCCCATATATATCTGCGTTTCATTTGACGCTAAAGGGTGCCATGTGCGTTGGATGTCTACGCTTTGGCAAAATCATCAAATATGACGCCTTGGGATGAGAACGGGCACAAATAATATATATGTACACAATAATATATATTATTGTACACACACATATGATGTAAACAAAAATGTATTTATGTTAGATACGATTAATCACAATTAATCGATTTGACAGCACTCATTTATATATATATATGAGTGCTGTCAAATCGATTAATTGTGACAGTAATATATTAAATGACAGCACTCATATATATATATATATATATATATATAAAACAGCACTCATATATATAAATGAGTGCTGTCAAATCGATTAATTGTGGATAATCACATCTAACTCATTTATATCTAGACAATATTTAATTTGATGAATTTAAATATTTAATCTTGCAACAGTGCAACAGTTTGAGAAGGGAGTTTTTCTGTGGAAAGTGAAAAAGAAAAAGAAACAGCAGAATTTGTTTGTGTGTGTGTGTTTCAGACTGGTGATTGTTTGTTGGAGTTGCGCGGCCATACGCAGCAGATCACTGCAATGACATCATACACCATCATCAGAGGCGGAAACACACACACAGCTCTCATTACAGCATCATCAGACCGAACACTCAGTGTATCCTTTTATACACACACGGGCTGCTGAAGTGTGTGTGTGTGTGAGTTGTGTTGATGGTTGTCCTTAATTCTACAGCAGTTATGGGATACAGATTCAGGAAACCGAGTGCAGAATATATCTGATCTCCAGTCCTCTGTGAAGGTATAGTACGTCAACCGTGTGTGTGGCCACATTCCTGTTTCAGTTTGCAGATGGTTTGGATTGTGTATGTAATCAGGTTTGTTCCTCTTTCAGTGTGTGTAGGTGGATTCTGTGTGTTTGCACACTGATTGATGTGTGTGTTTTTCAGTGTTTGCTGGTGTTGGATCGCTTGGACGTGTGGCTCTCGGGTGGAAATGAACTGTGTGTTTGGAACAGAGACTTTGAGCTGCAGTGTAAAACAGTTCATCACAGTGATGAAGGTATACACACACACAGCTAAAATGTAAAATACTACTGTGTGATCAAAGCTGAATTTTCAGCATCAGTCCTCCAGTCTTCAGTGTCACATGATCCTTCAGAAAACAATCTAATATGCTGACTTGCTGCTCAAGAAACATTTATTATTGTTGAAAAGAGCTGTTCTGCTCAATTTTGTTTTTGTTTTTAAACCACAAGAGATTCAGATTTTCAGGATTATTTGAACGGAAAGATCTTTTGAATAGAAATATGAATAGAAATAGAATATAATTCTTTTGCAGCACTATAAATGGCCTTACTGTCAGTTTTTATAAATTGAATGGATCTTTGCTGAATAAAGGTAATCATTTCTTAAAAAAAAAACTTTTGAACAGTATATGTACAGTGTATATAAATAGAATTATTTGAATCCATTTTCTGCTTCATTCTGAAGGAATCTCAGCCATGCTGGAGCTACCCAAGAACTTCATTGCAGCTGCCATGGATAAAGAGATTGGTAACTGAAAAATCATTTTTTAAGATGTTGAATACCTAAAAAAAACCTTTTTGGTTCAGTTTAAAAATGAGTAGTAATAACCTTTACATTATAGCTGTGGTTATTTTCATTGTTAAGTTTGCTTTTAGTTAAATGAATGATCTGAAGGGATTTCTGACGTTTCAGTGATTTTTAAGTTGAACCTGTCGGGCTCCGACATTGTGGTTATGGCCATGCGTCATCTCGCTGACCATCGTGACACCATCCGTTCTCTCATCAACATCAACGGTGAGACATTTCTTGGAAATCAATCCTATTTTCATTCCCCATACACACATTAAAGGGTTAGTTCACCCAAAAATATTGTTGTTCCAAACCTCTATGTGTTTATTTGTTCGGCTGAACACAAAGGAAGATATTTGGAAGAATGTTTTAATCAAACAGATCTCATTCCCCATTGACTACCATAGTATTTATTTTTTCCTACTATATGGAAGTCAATGGGGAATGAGATCTGTTTGATTAAAACATTCTTCCAAATATCTTCCTTTGTGTTCAGCAGAACAAATAAACACATAGAGGTTTGGAAGAACATGAGGGTGAGTAAATACTGACAGAATTTTTATTTTTGGGTGAACTGACGCTTTAAGATAGTTTTGTATCTACTACCAGTGTGTGTTGAGTATTGTCGTATTTAGTATGCTTATTGTTCATCTCAGACGGCTTGTTTGCGAGTGGCTCTCATATCGGTGAGCTCATCATCTGGGATTCAGTGGATTGGACGATCCAGGCTTATGAGCACATTGTGTGGGAGGAGCCAGCAGTAGACAACCAATCAGAGGTCAGACTGACTCAACAGAAACCGATCGAGAAGTCCATTCAACACATGAGCTCAGATGGAGAGGTAAAGCAGCGTTTAGAAACTCACGTTCCATTATAAATAGAGAAAATGCACGTATGCGTCATATAAATGTTGTCTCAGTTTATAGTGGCAGCTGTCGGCAGTGGTCTGTATGTTTATGATGTGCCGAGAAAGTGCGTGGTGGCGTATAGGAAGATCGCCCATGATTCTTGTGTCTTGCACACCATGCTGCAAAAGGACGGGTATGAAAGGCAATCTGACACTTTCTCCAAAACATATTTTGTGAAGCGATTGAGTAAAGCGAAGTGTTTGATGTGTGTTCAGGCAGTTGATGTCGTGCTCTGAGGACGGCAGTGTGAGGATGTGGGAGTTACAGGACCTCCCCCTTCCTGCTGAACCCGCCTCCTCAGGTGAGCTGGACACGCCCCCTTTCACAGCTCTTTCCATCCGCCTGATCTCTCACCCCTTTCCTCTTTCCATCACAACCCACATCCTTCCTTCCCTCTTTCTGACATTGATCCAGATGTTCTCATATCATCATTCATCTCGCCATCCTGTGCAGAGGATGTGTGTGTGTGTTTACATGTGGTTCAGTCCAGTTGCTGACTGAACTGAAAAAAAAAACTTTTGCTCATACTGTAATTTACTCACCCCATGTTATCCAAGATGTCCATCCATGTCCAAAAGAAATTATGGTTTTTGATGAAAACATTCCAGGATTTTCTCCATATAATGAACTTTCATGGGAACCAAATGGTTCAAGGTCCAAATGAGAGTTTCAGTACAAACTGCATACTGTTCAAAGGGCTTTAAACGATTCCAGACAATGAATATCTTCTTATCAAGTGAAATGATCGCTCATTAAAAAAAAATACAACAAAGTTTAAGTTTTATAAGATCAAATGTTCTGTGATGCACGTTCGTGACTCCTGTTTGAATTCGTTTATCAAAATGAACAAATCTTTTTTCGTGACATTTAGTTCATTCAACGAACGAAATGAATGAGTTGACTCGGGAAAAGATTCTTTCATTTTGATGAACGAGTTATACTATTGATAATTATTACTCGGGGATCCTTGATTATGATTGGCCTATTGCAGCAATTGTAATTTTGGGATAATGTCTGGATGACTGTATCCCTTGCATATATACATTAAATATACCTTTAATATTAAAATGATTTAGTTATAATGGTAACACATGAACTAACAATGAACAATACTTCTACAGCATGAATTACTTTTAGTAAATGTTTATTTCAATGTTAAATCAAAAGTTCTGAAGTTGTGAACTAACATCATGAACATGAATTAAATGAGGACAAAGTTTAATAAATGTTTTCCCTTTTTTTTTTTAACAAATATGACTGAAAAGAGAAGCTTGTATTTCTTTAAAAGTCTAAATGAATCATAGTGATTTTATATTATCATGAATTCAGTGTATTGTTCGAATGGTTTGGCCAACTGAGATGTTTGCTTTCTCTTTCAGGTTTTTTTGGCATGTTTGGCACTTTTGGCAGGTCCAGTAAGCAGTCATGCCCTCCTGTCACGAAACTCCCAGAAGTCCCTGGTCTGCGCTCGCTGCAACTGAACGGTGATCTGATTGGTCATTCTGGAGCTGTGCAGGTACAGTACACATGTGGGTCATGTGGCATGGATGATTTTTCTTTGACTAGTGGTGTCGACCTAGTTTCATGAACTATTTTTAGATGAAAGCTTTTGATTATGAGCGCAGAAACAGTGTCTTATTAGGAGTCATTGATTCTGGATGGAGCAGAGAATCGTTTTGACCTGCAGTTTAATTAAACTTTCTGACAGACTGAAGGATGTGATCTACATACGAGTCAACTTTCGCATTGATCACCTGACATGTGGTCTGTTTCACAAGCACACCCATCACATTAGCATTATTTTATGAAGTCATATCGCATGTTTCAATAAACTTTATTATTGGCTTATCTTAGTGGCATACATATAAAAAATAAACAGAGGGGTGAGCAATTGATTACTGTTCTTTTAAGGTATGTTCAATCTCTTATTACACATTCAAATCTGAGCTTGGCTGGAATTTTAACTTTATATATACATATATAGTTTACCTTTAAACCCTTTTCCTGACTATGAAAATGTTTGTTTGGCCAAGGCAGTGGTGGCTAACAGGAGCAGATTTGACTTACGGTAGCATTTTTAACCCTGAAACAGAAACGTCAGAAGAAAGAGGATGAGAGGGGTGGAGGACAGGAAAAGAGGCGAATTGAGACTTCATCTAATGACCTACACTTCTATTATTAGTTCTGTGTATAAAGTTTAAGAATGTTCTAGTTCCTGTCGCTGCTAGAGATTTGGCTCCAGCAATGCCAAGGTCACGGGTTCAACTCCCAGGGAACTTGAATACAATGTTAAAAAAAACGAGTAAATGTTTGCCTTGAATCTACTACTACGGCATCATATGAAGGCAGACACTTTCAGTTACGTAAGCTGGATTTTATGCACGTTGAGTTAATGAAAGACAATCGTTTATTTAGTGCATAATTTGATTTGTCAACAAAAAACATTTTAGTTGTCCTGAAGTGTCAAATCAAATATTCAAACGTGCCAATTCTTTCTGCTTTAGTTATACTCATAAGTTATGTGAGGCAATCTAATTACGAAATATTAATTACGACGTGATTTGTGTGGAAACTTAAAGTTTTTACAAAGGTCCAGCCGAATCATCAGTGGCAATATTGAAATCATATTGAATTCACAAATTAGTCACTAAAATATAAAATAGTGTGATGGAAATAACTTCTACAACCTGAAGAATTGTACCTTTAACACAGAATATGTCACTCAGTTTATGGCTTATATTAAAGGCAGTTAACTTATGAATAACAAAAATAGAACAAAAATGTATTTATCCACCTACTTTTTTCCAACATGGAAGCTATCTGTGAATGTATGCAAAACAGTGTTTATAACTACGACAATATATTAAAATAATATGGAAATACCACTTTGCAAGCAGCATAACAAGCTGTTTTGTAGGCTATAGCTAAAAATAACTGAAAGCGGAAGCCAGGCGGTCATCGAGATTTTGCCAAGACGTGTTCCTGGATCAACATATTTTGTTGAGCTGGAACAACTTTCCTGTGCTAAAATGTAGTCCTAACCCTATCCCTACCCATAAGTCATCCCTAACTCTGATGTAGAAGCACATAACCCTGCTTTTAAGCCTAAACTTAACAAAATTGTAAACTTGTCCCTCAAATCTGATTGGTTGATTGGAATGTTGTCTCAGGATCAACAAAGACGTTGATCAGGGAACACGTTGCACTGGACTCGGCGCGATCACGTTCATCGAAGCCAAAAACATTCATATTACAAAAGGCAAGCGTTACTCTTACGGTAAAAGTAATGTGGATACGTTACTAAGGGACTCGTTTAATGTGGCTTGTGTTCTAGATGTTCCTGAGTTTTAAGGAGAAGGGTCTGGTCACCTGCTCCACGGATCACCTGCTCATCGTGTGGAAAGATGGAGAGCTGCAGTCTCAACTCCGCAGTCTCGCCGTCTTCCAGAAACTGGAGGAAAATCAGGAACTGTGACGTAACCTGCAAACATTTCCCCCATCATCTTCAGGTCGTGTTTTAAATACTAACACCTTTCTTTGCCTTACTAACCATCTGCAAAGCCATGTCACATCAGTGTTCAGTATGATACAATGCTTACAATGTTGTGATTTTAATTCGTTGGTTTTATGAGTGGCTTTTAAATAAGTGTCTTATAGTGAACTTCTGTTGATTTGTATATATTGTGTGATTGATGCGAGTGTAATTTTAAAACTGATTTTTTAACAGTGCAATGGAAACGTCTTATTTGTTAACATTAGTTAATGCATTAGCTAATGTGAACTAACAATGAGCAAGATTATTTTTGTTACAGCATGCATTAACCTTTATTAATGTTACTTTATACAGTTGTTCATGTAGTTCACAGTGGATTAACTAATGCATACAACTTTTGATTTTAATGTATTAGTATATGTTGAAATGAACAATATATTTGTTGAAGTATTGCTCATTTTTGGTTGATTTTAAGTAATATATCTAATAATCAATGTGATTTGAATACCTCTTCAATGTATGCTTCTGTATTTCACACAAATGTGCAGTTGATTAAAGCTTGTTGTGTCCATGTAAAATCAGATCACAAACGCGTTATTGCAAATTTTTATTTTTCGTGTGTATCACAAACACAATGGTTTCAGAGTTGAAGTGAAATCTCTAAACGACAGCAGATGTAGAGACAGAAACAAAGCGAACAGATGTATGCATTTTTTTGTACAATTGACAATAAAAAAAAAATCCGACAAAGCAACCTGTTGAATGACACGTGACCACTTTTAGTGATGGATTTGTTCAATAAAAAATAGTTAAAATACATTTGCGCGAGAAAAATGCTAGTGTGCATTCCCAGTACTTCGAAAATACAGTAATTGGCACAGAATCTGCACCCATCGATTCAGTTCACGCTCGCTAATCGACCAGGCTGCGTCTCATCCGGTTCTAAGAGCAAGACCCGCCCCTGGCTATGATGTCACTGTGAGGTCATAATGGTGTGCCAATAAGAGAGCCCTTTGATCGTGAGGGTGAAGTGTGAAGGATGAGACTTCACGACAACGTTCAATATATGACCATGGACTAATCCGTCATGAATTATTTCACCTTTTTTTAATACTTTAGGTAGTTAGGGTAAAGTTAGTAAGGTAGTAAAGTACGTTGTACGGACAGTAGCTATGTTTCCATCCAGTTGTAAATTTAACATGCGCAAAATTGGACTATCACATAAAAATCTGCGAATAAAGCACCGTTTCCGTTTCCATCGGATGCTGTTTTTTTGGGAATGCAATCATGTGAGCTCTTTCGGAGAGGGAGTTAAAGGGTTACTTCCTTCTCTATGCGCCTCTAGTCAATTAACGTAGTGTGATTGCGTAGAGCTACGTCACACGTAGGCTCACTATTGGCCGACGCCGGTCATGTGTGTGATGGGTGTGATGTACAATAACAGAAGCTTATGCTATTAAACTAGTAACCTGACTTGAAGCAGAGAGAGAGAAGTAAATAAATAGTTGAAATAAAGTCGTTATTTTTGTTTGTTTTTGCGCACAATAAGTATTCTCGTCGTTTGATAAAGTTAAGATTGAGCCACTGAAGTTACTCGGACTATTTTAACGATGTCTTTAATAACTTTTCACGGCCGGCAAGTTTCAATTCCTCAAGAAGCCTATGGACGAGTATGGAGGAGTGATCCAGCTCTCAGATTTCATCAAAAATATCTTAATTTGTGTTCCGAAGATGAACGAAGGTCTTACGGGGTTGGAACAACATGAGGGTGAGTAAATACTAACAGAATTTTTATGTTTGGGTGAACTAACCCTTTAAACCAAATCATTCGGATGACAGACATTTGGCTCAGGCGTTTCAGAACGACCAAACCAACATTTGAGCTGATGTGCGATGCAAATGGCCCACTGGTTATTTCAGTTATCCAATCACATCATCTGTTGAAGCAAAGTCATGTGAGTTTGTTGTTGCACATTGAAGGATTCAATTGGTAAAATGGTTTCCATCATAGTTTATGCACACGTCTTCTTATTGGATAAACATTTACCCACCTCAATTGAGCGTATGTATTTTATGCACATTTTAAGAATTTTTATGCACAAAAATAGGTGGATGGAAACAAAGCTAGCTAGTGATAATGGCTGGAGCATGAGAGCGTCCCATGAGCCTGAGTGTTGAGATTCGGAAAAAAAAAAAATAGCATTGATGTCATAATATTGACTTCAAAACTAAAATAATTGTGACTTATCCCTCTCTTAAAAAAAAAAAAAAATGGATTGTTAAATTATGCACAAGGAGTCCAGAAATCAGTAATGCTTAAATAGAAGTTCATCCACCTTAGAAATTATTTCCAGCTTTAATATCATGACTTTAAGATTACAACAAAAATATGATAAATGTTAACACATGTATTTTTCAAAAATATTATAAATTATGAGCTTTATGTTTCTGATTTTAAACCCTCTGGAACTTTAAAGTACACTACCTTAACTGCGATATTTGCTACTCTGTAATGTACAGAGGGATGAGCCAAAATGATTTTCTGTTGCATTCAAAATGATGCTCCAAATACTGTTGATAAATCTTGTACTGAATCCAGACTGTTTCTATACATCATCACTACATATTCAACAACAAAGCCACCAGTAACTAAATTATCCAACAACCTCCGGGACAACTAATAATCCTCATGTTTATATCACAATGGACCTTTGAAAAGAAACAATCACATGGTCGCGTCATATTTTAAATCTGCTGTAGAATCTCATCATAAGTGTTGCGTGAATGAGGACCGGTTTAACCCACCACGTGACGTGTCTATAACAGAGATTAAGGCATCAACTTCAGTTTGCTCTCTACACTTCACATATTCATATTAATATCGGTGAAATAGTCCATATAAATTCATAGTCAAAACATCTGACTTTCCCTGGTTACGTTTTGTACTTCAAATTACCTATAAAGCCTGAGTGTGACAATGCAATGAACTGTTTTGTTACTGAGCAGGATAATGCAGGCCTACAGAAGACAGGAAGAGAGGATGAGCAGGGTGGAGGACAGGAAAAGAGGGAATAGACACATCATCTTCTGGCCTACACTTCCATTATTAGTTCTGGTATGTGCTATGGCTTATCTCTGTCAGCTTCAAACCAAGAATCAGACCACCAGATCAAGACTCGTCTGAGAATTTGTTCATCGTGCGCATTTCGTTTTAACCATGTCATTTGATGTCCGTATATTGGGCACATTTTTGTACTCTACCAGCGTTTGAAAGGTAGTGTCATGAGGAACTTTGTTGTACTTTCCTTGATTAGTGATCATAAGGACTTTAGGTAACATGATTGAACAGCTATAAAAAAAAAGAATAAAAATATTTTTACTAAGAAATAAACAAACATAAGCTCATTGATACTTGTTAATTTTTAGTTATGTGAAATGCAACTATGTAACACCATCAATAGAGTCCAAATTATAGTCCACTTTGAATTTCTTTCTTCTGCTGAACACAAAATATATATTTTGAAGAATGTGTGTAACCGAACAGTTGATGGACCCCATTGACTTCCATAGAATGGGAAAAAAAAATGTTGATGGACCCCATTGACTTCCATAGAAAGGGGGAAAAAATATTATGGAACTCAATGGGGTGCATCAACACACATTTTTCAAAATATATTTTGTGTTCAGCAGAAGAAAATTCATACAGGTTTGGAACAGCTTGAGTTTTGTTGGGGTGAACTATCCCTTTATATAATGGACATAGTTCGTTAGATTTACCACTAGATGGTGACAAGAGCATTCGCCATAATTTGTACAGCAGTATTTCTGTAGAGCTAAAAAGGCATGCAAATATAGTATATTATAAAATAATTCTTAATGCATTTATATATTAAATCAGTTCTTGTACAAAACTGTGACCACAATTATAGCTTTAAAAAACACACTGCCTTTAAAATTCATAAATCATTACCAAATTTCATGTGTTAAATCATAGTGTATACCAGTGGTTACACTGAAACACTTAACACGTACAAAATGTATTTTTTTAATTGGAAAAATAATCCCTGACGTCATCTGGTAAAAAATATTGTCTGATTTAGATCAAAAGTAATGATTTAAAAATGTTAATATTGGCCAATACCCACGGATATATCATGCATTAAGAATACTTTATATAATACATTACAATAAAAAGTGCTACCAAAACCACTGTTCTACCCTTGTGACCACATTAAAGCAACAAGAAAAAAGGGAGGGAAACAGATAGAATCAGGAAGGATGAGAGAACAGGAAAGAGGAAAATCAAAACCCTGCGAGCTGCTGAATGTGCACCACATGCCTTTAACTGCACAATGCTTAAAAACACAGTCACTGAGATGCACTGCCAACCGAAGAACAACAAAAACGGCATTGGCATTGGACATCTTTATCATGATGATGTCATCGCACTAGCAGTGGTGTCGTGCTGGTGAGTTTGGAGCGGTCGCTGTGAAGTCATCGTAAAGATGAAGCTCCTTTCCAATCGCGTCTACACAATGTATAAAGAGTAAAAGGCTGAACTCATCAACCGAGTTATAAACATTTAACAAATTCTTACTAAGCCTGTCGGCGAGCCAATGAAATTCAGCTACGCGTCCAACTGTAACCTGGAAAAAATGAGGTGCCCAAATAACAAATGACACTAAACAGCTACACTTATTATTTTTTCTTAAAAACCTCTCACCAATCGGTCAGTGTGAGAGATTTCAAGAAATCTAAATCAGTTCTTTTTTTTTTTTCAGTCGAAACGGCTTCAGCCAAACATCTGTTTAAAACTCATCATTGTGTTGATTATAAACGTACTTTGGCACTGGATGCTTTCTGGCCTACAAAAGGTGAACGTTTGAAGCTTGTCGGCGATGTGTGTCTATGGTAAAAGCAGAACCGAGATTACGAACACGATATACAGCTGAGCTCATTTTGTAAATAAATAATACTTAAAAATGGTGTAATACTTACGATACGTGCGAGTTCTGCAGTCAGCATGAGCAAATGTCAATGTGTCAGTGGTCTCGTTATGAGGCTGCGCTGGAGTTTAGGTTTACACACAGATTAGGGAATGTTGCATCAGTACGGGCCATTGCGTGAAGTAGGAATGTTGACTGCCATGTGTAAAATGTTCTCATATGCTTCACATTTATCACTAAGCAAAGCACATCATAACATACACTCACTCGTTCTTTCGCTCACAGGCACGCATCATCAAGCTTCACGCTATTACAGTATGTGTCTGGATATACAGTGTTTCTGAGAAATATATTCTTTGTTATTATTGGCTTTTTATATCAAAATTATTGATTATTACACACCAGTCCTTGGAGTCTGAGAAAGGCTTGAGTCGTTCTGATACAGAAAATGCTGGAATAACGATAGCCCGCGGCAGGCTAATCCGTTGCAGTTTTTACATTCTGACACACTGAATCGCGTTCAGCGCTGATCAATACCAAATTCATCGTCCGAATACAAGCAAGTCTTCAGTTCTTCCGGTTTGGCAACTTGACATTTGCTTCTATCATCTGATCGAATCAATAAGGGAGAAAATGCGGTAGGACTGAAGGGAGTGCCTCAAGGCTCTCTACTGGGTCCTTTGTGGTTTCCAAAGTAGTTTAGTCCCACTGACACGGTTTTACTCCTTAAAACTGCTTCAGAGTCCAAATAAAGCCCTTTTGGCATTTGGATCTATGACACCACATATCTGTATATATTATATGTGCATGTGTATAGTTACAGAGCTCTCTGAGCATACACGTTTCAGTCCCAGTGTACATCTCATAGTTTCGCAAATATAGTATATATACAGTCCTCTGCTGAACTAAGATCAGTCTTTATCTTCTTGCGTCAGACATTAAAAAAGATCATTAAAAATAGCCAAAAGAACACAGAGGATAAAAAAAAAAAATGAGCAGTGAAAAAAGTAAAAAGATGCTGGAAGAGGACTGTATGCTGATAAAGTGCATTCATTTTGTCGTTTACTTGTGTTTTACCCTTGTTACCTGGCGACTGTCGCTAGGGTTGGAGCGTCGCCGGGAAAACAGGGCTGCTGATCTGTGTTCAGTGGATGGAATCTTTGAGGCCCGGCAGAGATGCTACATTCAACCTCTGACCTTTGACCTCGAGGGTAAGGGAGTCATGAGGTTCATGGAGGAGGTGGAGGTCGCAGGCTTTTACATTTCATCTCATCCAAATTCTTCCAGTATTTGTAGTTCTCCGCCAAATGCTCCATCAGGCCTGGCAAACTGGCAAATGCTTGAGAGAGAGAAAGAGAGTAAAAAAATTAGGTCAGTGCAATTACAGCCTGATAACTGTAATTCTTTTTTTTTTTTTATTTATAATTTTATTCAGCTTGCATTAAAATGATTAAAAGTGAGAGTAAAGACAGGGTACAAAATATTTATATTTCAAATAAATGCTGTTCTTTTGAACTTTCTATTCTTAAAGAATCCTGAAAAAATGCAGCACAAAAGTTTTTAACATTGATAATAATAAGAAATGTTTCTTGAGCAGCAATTCAGCATTAGAAAGATTTGTGAAGGATCATATGACACAAGACTGGAGTAATGATGCTGAAAATTCAGCTTTACATCAAAGTAATAAATTACAATTTAAAATGTATTAAAATAGAAAACATTGGTTTTAAATTATAATAATATTCTACACCATTACTGTTTTTACTGTATTTTCGATCAAATAAATGTAGCCTTGGTGAGTATAAGAGTCTTTTTTCATATCAGTAAGCAAATGTTGCTCATTCTGATGTTTTTCTTTTCCCTCATTTTACCATCTGTTCCGTTGCAATCGTTTCTGGCAGACGGACTACAGACGGTAGACTGTGCATGTTTTTGTTTGCATGAGTGTAAATATGGCAATTTGTATGTTCACACATATGCACGCAATTTTTAGATCCTCCCAAGTATGTTTTCAGTGCCCCCGCTGAATTTGTCCAACACACACACACACACCACACAGCTCCTCTATGATAAACTGACCTGATTGTGACCTTGGGAACTAAATCTGCGGAGAGCTCAAGAGATTCTGCTTCACTGCATCCTGACCCCATACTACGGAAATCAAAGACACACACACACACACACACAGATGCACATTCTCTCTCTCAATCTCTTTCTTTCTCTCTCTCTCTCACACACACACACGGTCACCCCTGTCCCTCTCCACGATTTTTCAAGTTTCCGTGACATCATGGCCGTTGCGTGTTGACAGTATGCAGGTTTATTCTCTGGAGTTCAGCTCAGTGGGAAACACTGAACCTAAAGTTTCCAAAGCTCACCACCACAATCATCTCAACCTCTGGATAACATTATCACAACCTCTCAGCAACCATCTAACAGACCCCCGTGCTTCACCCCTCCGGTCCAACATCTTCTGCTGCTAATGGACCATTTCATCTCTTTTAGGAGAACCAGATGAGTCAAAAGATGCCTGGGAAAGTATTCTCTCACTCTCCGTCTCCCTCTCTTAAACTCACACAACTATACTGTATAGTTACACAATATCTTGTACCAGAATTATAATTTTATACTCAATATTTGGTAAATTTTGGCATATTTGTAGAGCCTGGATTTTTTCATAGAGCTGAGTGAAATATTTATGTTATATGCACAAAGGAAATATAAAATTGATCACACACATTGCAGTGTTCTTAAGACGAGATCTTCTAGACAGGTTCAAGATCATATCTGGTTACCAGTCTTGTGTAAACTATACAGCATGAATATCAACATTGCTGTTGATTTAAGTCTATGTACACACAGTATGAATAAAAATGACTATTTTCTTTCTTGAGTTCAGAATTCAGTGATTATTTTACTATTTTAGTGGTTCTAATCATTTCTAATCTTACAAACTTGCAACTGTGGCTGCAATGAAGTTTTAATATAGTTAACTAAAACCACACAAAAATAAATATTAACTGAAATAAACTATAAAATCCTGTAAAGTATACTATTTCAGCTACAGGTAGTTGCCAATGAAACATTTTTTCTTTTCTTTTTTCTTAGTTTATCTTGATATATTAAAACGGCTTAAACTAAAACTGAAATGAAAATTGCTAAAAACAATAAAAAACGAATACAAATTACAAAAACACAGCAAAATTATTAAAACTTAAACTAAAGTTAAAATGAAAGTTATAAAAAATTCTATAAAAAATATTTTAAAATATTAAGAAAAACCATCTGTGATACTAAAATAACACTACTATGAGTTTGAAAGCAAATTTCAAAAGCAAAATACATACTGTACATATTGAGATAAATATCAAAATACTGTTGAAATTTTGCGAGAAATCACCATTGTATTGGGTATGTGAGTATATGTATATTTACCATCCCAGGCATCAAACATGTCCGTGATGAAATAGTCTATAAATGAGATCTGGGATTTAGGAATGCTGCAGGTATTCCGGTCAAACACTGGCATGACAACCGGCAAACCTTGTCTCTTCTCCTCATCAGTCTAGGGACAGGGGAAGATTACAAACACAGAAAGCAAACGATTAGAGAGTGGAGACATGGTATTGTAAAAATACTTAATTTATGCAGACACTACTTTTTTACGTTTTAAAGAGATTTAATCTTTTTTTTTTCAAAATATGCTCACCAAGGCTGCATTGATTTGATCAAAAATACAGTAATGTTATTACAATGTAACAGTAATATTATTACAATTTAAAACAACTGTTTTCTATATACATTTATTTATCAAAGAATCCTTAAAAGAAAAAAAAAAATATCAGTTTCCAAAAAACTATTATGCAGCACAATGTTTTAAAAATTGATAATAATTTCTTGAGCAGCAAATCATCATATTAGAATGATTTCTGTAGGATCATGTGACACTGAAGACTGAATTAATGCTGAAGTCTACTGGGAAGTTACCGTGTCAATTGGAAATGCATTGTGTTATGAAAGTTAAATGACAACATAAAATTCGAACGACATTGTCGGGTGCAAATGTGTGTTTACCTGAGCAAAGTACTCCTCTGAAATGCGACCAGCCCATTCGATGCAGTTCTCCAGAGGTCTGCAGGGATTGGCCACGTCTGCACATTTAATCAGCATCCGTTTAATTAACAGACGATTCTCAGGAGAGTTACGAATACTGGCCTGTCCCTCACAATCACTGCCTTCACTCTGTTTACATGCAGAACAGCAGTGGTTAGATTTCACTCTTACATATGTACAGTATGGAAACACAGTAACGTGTGTCTTACATTGGAGCTCGTCTCCTCAATGGCACTCATGGGTTTGTTGATGCTGTTTACGAACTTATTGACGTGTTCAAAGTGTCGAGTCATTTCTGTTGCCAACACCATGTCAATTATGGCTTGCCGTAAGGTCCGAAATTGAGTCCTGAATAGAGGTTGAGAGAGTTTAGTACTGGACCAATGTGAGTCATGTAAAATGTATGATTAAGCAAACACTGATACCTTTCCATGTTTTTGAAGATGTTGCACTTGCTGTCTCGTACAGTCAGCTGGAATGCGAGAGCGGCGTGGTGACTCTCCAGGACGGCTGTGTCGTTGTACAGAATCGCCAGCTCACTCCCTGCATTGCACAGGAATGAGTTGGTACGACCCGGGTGATCAACGTCATGGACCGTGGCTGCCAATAGTGCTGCAACTTCATCTAACTGGTCGAGACTGCCCTGCAAACACAGTAGAGACACCGTTGGTGTAGGCAAGTTCTTAAAGTAACCCCATTGGTTTTTACTGATTAATCATTCTGATATTAACAGCATCAGCCAATAACTGTGGAAACTTAACTGGCTTTGTCAATTAATAACGCACAATTTCAGTTTCAAACATTTTAGAGTGAATTTCGATTAACTATTAAGATTTCATTAAAGTTAAATATTACAAATCAATGTTAAATATTGATATCGAAATTATGATTTTATTTTGTATTCGAATAATCAATAAATATTATTTTTTGTATGTTATATCAAATATAAAATACTAATGTAATATAACAAAATATAATATACAATAATATATTTATAATATCTATTAAAATAATGTTGAAATTTTTATAAAATTCTGATACAATCCAGTTTACATTTCGATTTTACTTGAAAACTGTAACAGTAAATTTATTTAAAAAAATAAAATAAATATATATAATTATTAAATATATATATTAAATAATATATATATATATATATATATGTATGTATAAAATAATAATTCAATATTATTTTAATACTTAATCAAAAAAAAATAAAAAATTGGACAGATGAAAACAAAAGAAGAGCAGAAAACACTCAAGATGGGTTTGGTGCACACAGGGATAAAAAAAAGTACCCCATGTGTAAAATTAATTTTCTGTCGAATTTTCTGCCAGAGGTCCTGCACATCTTGTTCTGATACATGGCATCATGGATTCTTTCAAATACCAACAGATCTGATCTAAAAAAATCTAAACCTGACAACCTCAGCTAGAAATCTTAAAACGGGCCATGTTTGGATCTTCCAACAAGACAGTGATCAAAAAACAAACATCAAAACAAAAATGGGTCACAGAGCTCAAAACCACGCATCTGCAAGGGCCATCCCAGTCCCTGACCTGAACTCTATAGAAAATGAGTGGACTGAACTGAAGAGAAGAAGAATGGATCTGGGAATCTGTAAGATCTGGAGCGATTCTGTATGGAGGAATTGAGACGTTTCTGTGGTTGTCAGGGTTACCTTGACTCGGTCCTTGCGCAGGAAGTAGGCTGTGGCGTGCAGAACGTCTGCAGCGTGTGTAGAATTGTGGTAGGAGTTAGAGGCGTGGTAATTAGCCTCGATAACCTGCAGCCACGAACGCAATGTGGCCTCTGTGCAGTTCAGGAACTCACACACGCCAAAAGCAGAGAAGATCTTCAGACCCAGGTATGAGAGTGGCCTGCGCACACGCACACACTCTTTCCCATCAAAAATAACGTTTTACACCACAAAAAGAAACGATCTAAGGAATGATCTAACTTGATGGTACCTCTTGTGTGTAGCTGCTTCCAGCTCCAGGATATTGAATTCCCAGCATTCCTCCTCATTGAGCAGCTCTGCGATCGAAGGAGGGATGTCGTTTAATGGCACAGGCACTGCCAGCTGACTCTGACTCATATCTGAGGAGGTCAAAGGTTCGAGGTCAAGATGGAATATGGCAGAAAGAAACAAAAGCATAATTTAGACATTAAACAGTGGCAAATTCACCAAATTCATGTGAATAATTTTCATAAACCACTAAACATATTTGATATAATTTCAAAAGTGCGGCTGGTACAAAGGTCTCATTCCCACAGAAGTAAACCAAACGCTAATAAATGTTTTAAGAGTTTAGAGGTATTTAGCTTACTGTGGTGGGTGTGCCCTACTGCAAATTACATTCTTACCACAGTAAGGTGTAAACCACCCAGGTCTGGAGACTTAAGTAATGTAAATTCCCATTGTTAGCTCATGTTTCCATTTGAAAGAGGTGTCCTGTCTCGGATTATTTAAAGAGATGTTGCAGGAGGCTCAAGGCGATCAGTCCATAATGTTGAATGTCCTCAGACACTCAGCATTATGTATTTACAGCTAAAATACAGCTTAGGTGGAGCATTATGGCACACAGACTGACATTTTAGAGCTCAGACTAACACACTGGCATTAGTCAATGTATACTTAGACTGTAGAGGCTAATAATGGGTTTTGCATTTAGAGCAACAGTGTTGTTAGACTAATCTAAATAGGGTGAGCCTCAACCTGTTTATCGTAATATTATTCTAGCCAAGTGTACGTGGGAAACCACGGCAAGATTATACAAAGATACCCTTAGAAGAAGGTCAGCTTGGTTCTATGGTAATGGCCATGACCTCTGGTTAGATATAATCTTGCCTTAATTAATAGTGTTCATACCTATGGGGACTAAATACTTATTCTAGAATGAGCAAGTAGAGTACAGCCATATAGAATATTAGTCAATCACCTCTGTCTAATGACCAAGACTGACAGGTTATATGAGATCGTATACTCGGACAGTGTGAGACTCCAAGTGTTATAGGAATCTGGATGAACAAGTGTCATTTCACTTTTTTTTTTTTACTGATTAATCATTCTGATATTAACAGCATCAGCCAATAACTGTGGAAACTTAACTGGCTTTGTCAAGTAATAACGCACAATTTCAGTTTCAAACATTTTAGAGTGAATTTCGATTAACTATTAAGATTTCATTAAAGTTAAATATTACAAATTAATGTTAAATATTGATATCGAAATTATGATTTTATTTTGTATTCGAATAATCAATAAATATTATTTTTTGTATGTTATATCAAATATAAAATACTAATGTAATATAACAAAATATAATATACAATAATATATTTATAATATCTATTAAAATAATATTGAAATTTTTATAAAATTCTGATGCAATCCAGTTTACATTTTGATTTTCTAATATATATATATTAGAAGGGGGTACCACTGTCGTTTTTTTTTTGGGTCGAATTTTTGAGTTTCAATATCTCAGCTCTGGAAGGGTCTAGAGCCTCCATTTTTGCACTCAGGTTTAAGTCGCATGGCCCTCTATCAGAATCCAGAGTTTTGAGAAGATTGGAGAAACTTAATTTTTCGCCCAAAACACAAAAAAACAAAAGGGGTACCACTGTCGGTTTTTTTTTTGGGTCGAATTTTTGAGTTTCGATATCTCAGCTCTGGAAGGGTCTAGAGCCTCCATTTTTGCACTCAGGTTTAAGTCTCATGGCCCTCTATCAGAATCCAGAGTTTTGGGAAGATTGGAGAAACTTCATTTTTCGCCCAAAACACAAAAAAACAAAAGGGGTACCACTGTCGTTTTTTTTTTTTTGGGTCGAATTTTTGAGTTTCGATATCTCAGCTCTGGAAGGGTCTAGAGCCTCCATTTTTGCACTCAGGTTTAAGTCTCATGGCCCTCTATCAGAATCCAGAGTTTTGAGAAGATTGGAGAAACTTCATTTTTCGCCCAAAACACACACAAAAAAAACAAAAGGGGTACCACTGTCGTTTTTTTTTTGGGGTCGAATTTTTGAGTTTCGATATCTCAGCTCTGGAAGGGTCTAGAGCCTCCATTTTTGCACTCAGGTTTAGGTCGCATTAGCCTGGCTGCGCCCGCCTACGCACTTCCGCTCAATTTCATTTTCCTTCAGTACTGCGTCTGGGACCGCTCCATATCCTTAGGTTTCCAGAAATCAATTTTTTGTAGGACCAATCAGCGAATAGAGGGAGTGGCTGAGAACGATGACGTTGATGTAAGCGCGTCAGTTTGAGTTCAGTAACGGCAGCGGAGTAAGACGTGAGAAAAGCTATTCGGTCCGTTGTTGGAAAAGAAACTGCCGAATATACAGAATTTAAAGCCGGATTGTTGTCGTCTCACCTCTTGTTGCACAACGGAGGACCAAGTGAAGGAGGCAGAAAGGTTGGAAGTTTGTGCTGGGCAGCTCGTGCACAATGACCGTGACATTTTGGACTTTAGCCTGGTGTTCGCGCCGCAGTGTTCGGAAGCCCCGAGTCCTGGCTGCTAAACTATTGTTGAAGATCCGCTCAGGAGTCATGTCAGTCGCTCATATTCCCAACAGTAAATTTACTGATTCTTGTGATGAATAGAACATTTTGAGCCCCTTTGTGCACTCGTACAGGAGGTTGGTGTGTCAGTTTTACATGTTGTAAATCATACAAATTGGTTGTGATTTAAAAAAAAAAATTGTCATAAATAAAAATTTGAAAACCCATACTTTGGAGACTATATTTGATTTTCAGTTTTAGATGTCAATGGTTAATTTGTTTTAATAAAAAAAAAAAAACTAAATGCCATATAAAAATGTACAAACACATACTTTGAAGACCATAATTAAGGTAATTAAGAAACAAAAATACGTAATATGAAAAATTGTTGTTTATTACACATCTGCAGACAGACTGATCATTCACTGTAACTTACAGCATTGACTGAATAATCACTGTCCTTCATGTCAAATATACATTTCGAATTAATAATTGTTCCTAGATTAGCAAAACCTGCAGCTCTCGTTGACTGAAATCCTATTGTAAATTTAATCCTTCGGATCATTCGGAGTTCGGACTTGTTGTTTCTTTTACTGTCTATGGTTGTTTGTTTCCAGCCGTTTCGGCGCATGACATACGTCACTCACGACCACACATTAGCGATTGGCTATGGCAGATCGTGAGTGACTCTGGGCAGATCCAATAGATTTGAACTTTAATAGTGAACCCGCCTACAAGGAAGGAAACGTTTCTCAATTGAGGGAGGCCAGACTCTCTGTACAAATGAAATGTATGTACGAGAGTCTGGTAGAACCAGGCTAAAGTCGCATGGCCCTCTATCAGAATCCAGAGTTTTGAGAAGATTGGAGAAACTTCATTTTTCGCCCAAAACTAGGGTGACCACCCGTCCCGCGTAGCGCGTGCGCGCACAGCGTTTGAAGCCCAATTCATGCGCCCCGCAAATTGAGACCGTGTCACGCATAATCAATGCTTGCTCAAAAAGAAAAAAAAAGTCGGTCACTCTATATCCTCGAGACCGAGGCAGCCAAACGTTGTGCCTGAACACGTTCACGTCCATGAACTCATTCATATTTTGGGTGAACTGAACGTATTGTTTTACTGCCTGTCCCGATGCACGTGTGAACTCGTTCATTCTGGTGTCTGTGAACGCACGCTCTCTCAGTTTAATGGGGTGCCAGATTTCTATAGAGCCTTCCAGGCGAAAACCCGGCTAAAACTCACCGTAAACAGGGCTTAATATGTAGCGAAAAAACACCCAATCTGGCAACACAAGCCACCAGTGTCGCACAAAGGCGTCGTATATGATAATTTAAACAGATTTTATAACGGTGTCGGTGAAGATGGGAAAAATCTTACATTTCTGTGCAAACTTTGAACTTAACTAGTTCATTTTAAAATGTGTGAACTGAACTTTGAACTAGTTCGTGTAGAAAGTGAACTTCCCCAACACTGGTTGCCACTCCCACGTGACCTGCCGACTAGGTTGATGTCAACTTTTTCATTGTTGTCATGACAGCGCAGCTTCTCGTTCCGTGAACCTCTGGAGTTGTGACTTTAGACTTTTTTTCGACTTTTTTAAAAACTGTTCCTGTGGTGTTGAGCAACTATAATTCCTGTTAATCCTATAATTTTATATTTTTATTTATTTAAAGTGAATTAATTGTAATGAAAAATAAATAAAATTAAATAGCTAAAGTAAATCGTAAGTGGAAGTGCATCTGTCAATTTATTGAATGTTCAAAATATTCATCTTTATTTAGAAAAAAAATACACATTGGTTGGCCTATCATGAGCATCAGCATATAGCCTATCAGCAAAACATGTTTAGGGAATAGGGCATTATTAATATATGTGCTAAGGTATGTGCTTTTTTTGAACAATTATTCATGTACAAACAGTAAGGCAATAGTAACAATTCTAGATATGGGTAAACCACTATCAGAGTCTGCTCGTGGGGTGGGGGCACCGCCGCGCCAAGCAGTGTCCCACATTGTCCCTCAGAAACATACCCCTTGTCCCCCCTTGGGCTTATTAGCAGGTGGTCACCCTACCCAAAACACAAAAAAAACAAAAGGGGTACCACTGTCGTTTTTTTTTTTTTGGTCGAATTTTTGAGTTTCAATATCTCAGCTCTGGAAGGGTCTAGAGCCTCCATTTTTGCACTCAGGTTTAAGTCGCATGGCCCTCTATCAGAATCCAGAGTTTTGAGAAGATTGGAGAAACTTCATTTTTCGCCCAAAACACAAAAAAACAAAAGGGGTACCACTGTCGTTTTTTTTTGGGGTCGAATTTTTGAGTTTCGATATCTCAGCTCTGGAAGGGTCTAGAGCCTCCATTTTTGCACTCAGGTTTAAGTCTCATGGCCCTCTATCAGAATCCAGAGTTTTGAGAAGATTGGAGAAACTTAATTTTTCGCCCAAAACACAAAAAAACAAAAGGGGTACCACTGTCGTTTTTTTTTTGGGTCGAATTTTTGAGTTTCAATATCTCAGCTCTGGAAGGGTCTAGAGCCTCCATTTTTGCACTCAGGTTTAAGTCGCATGGCCCTCTATCAGAATCCAGAGTTTTGAGAAGATTGGAGAAACTTCATTTTTCGCCCAAAACACAAAAAAACAAAAGGGGTACCACTGTCGTTTTTTTTTTTTTGGGTCGAATTTTTGAGTTTCGATATCTCAGCTCTGGAAGGGTCTAGAGCCTCCATTTTTGCACTCAGGTTTAAGTCTCATGGCCCTCTATCAGAATCCAGAGTTTTGAGAAGATTGGAGAAACTTCATTTTTCGCCCAAAACACACAAAAAACAAAACAAAAGGGGTACCACTGTCGTTTTTTTTTTGGGGTCGAATTTTTGAGTTTCGATATCTCAGCTCTGGAAGGGTCTAGAGCCTCCATTTTTGCACTCAGGTTTAAGTCGCATGGCCCTCTATCAGAATCCAGAGTTTTGAGAAGATTGGAGAAACTTCATTTTTCGCCCAAAACACAAAAAAAACAAAAGGGGTACCACTGTCGTTTTTTTTTTTGGTCGAATTTTTGAGTTTCAATATCTCAGCTCTGGAAGGGTCTAGAGCCTCCATTTTTGCACTCAGGTTTAAGTCTCATGGCCCTCTATCAGAATCCAGAGTTTTAGAAGATTTTAGAAGATTGGAGAAACTTAATTTTTCGCCCAAAACACAAAAAAACAAAAGGGGTACCACTGTCGTTTTTTTTTGGGGTCGAATTTTTGAGTTTCGATATCTCAGCTCTGGAAGGGTCTAGAGCCTCCAATTTTGCACTCAGGTTTAAGTCTCATGGCCCTCTATCAGAATCCAGAGTTTTGAGAAGATTGGAGAAACTTAATTTTTCGCCCAAAACACAAAAAAACAAAAGGGGTACCACTGTCGTTTTTTTTTTTGGGTCGAATTTTTGAGTTTCAATATCTCAGCTCTGGAAGGGTCTAGAGCCTCCATTTTTGCACTCAGGTTTAAGTCGCATGGCCCTCTATCAGAATCCAGAGTTTTGAGAAGATTGGAGAAACTTCATTTTTCGCCCAAAACACAAAAAAACAAAAGGGGTACCACTGTCGTTTTTTTTTTTGGTCGAATTTTTGAGTTTCGATATCTCAGCTCTGGAAGGGTCTAGAGCCTCCATTTTTGCACTCAGGTTTAAGTCTCATGGCCCTCTATCAGAATCCAGAGTTTTGAGAAGATTGGAGAAACTTCATTTTTCGCCCAAAACAAAAACAAAACAAAAGGGGTACCACTGTCGTTTTTTTGGGGGGTCGAATTTTTGAGTTTCGATATCTCAGCTCTGGAAGGGTCTAGAGCCTCCATTTTTGCACTCAGGTTTAAGTCTCATGGCCCTCTATCAGAATCCAGAGTTTTGAGAAGATTGGAGAAACTTCATTTTTTGCCCAAAACACAAAAAAACAAAAGGGGTACCACTGTCGTTTTTTTTTTTTTGGGTCGAATTTTTGAGTTTCGATATATCAGCTCTGGAAGGGTCTAGAGCCTCCATTTTTGCACTCAGGTTTAAGTCTCATGGCCCTCTATCAGAATCCAGAGTTTTGAGAAGATTGGAGAAACTTCATTTTTCGCCCAAAACAAAAAAAACAAAAGGGGTACCACTGTCGTTTTTTTTTTTGGGTCGAATTTTTGAGTTTCAATATCTCAGCTCTGGAAGGGTCTAGAGCCTCCATTTTTGCACTCAGGTTAAGTCTCATGGCCCTCTATCAGAATCCAGAGTTTTGAGAAGATTGGAGAAACTTCATTTTTCGCCCAAAACACAAAAAAACAAAAGGGGTACCACTGTCGTTTTTTTTTTTGGGTCGAATTTTTGAGTTTCGATATATCAGCTCTGGAAGGGTCTAGAGCCTCCATTTTTGCACTCAGGTTTAAGTCTCATGGCCCTCTATCAGAATCCAGAGTTTTGAGAAGATTGGAGAAACTTAATTTTTCGCCCAAAACACAAAAAAACAAAAGGGGTACCACTGTCGTTTTTTTTTTTGGGTCGAATTTTTGAGTTTCGATATCTCAGCTCTGGAAGGGTCTAGAGCCTCCAATTTTGCACTCAGGTTTAAGTCTCATGGCCCTCTATCAGAATCCAGAGTTTTGAGAAGATTGGAGAAACTTAATTTTTCGCCCAAAACACAAAAAAACAAAAGGGGTACCACTGTCGTTTTTTTTTTGGGTCGAATTTTTGAGTTTCAATATCTCAGCTCTGGAAGGGTCTAGAGCCTCCATTTTTGCACTCAGGTTTAAGTCTCATGGCCCTCTATCTGAATCCAGAGTTTTGAGAAGATTGGAGAAACTTATTTTTTTGCCCAAAACACAAAAAAACAAAAGGGGTACCACTGTCGTTTTTTTTTTTGGGTCGAATTTTTGAGTTTCGATATCTCAGCTATGGAAGGGTCTAGAGCCTCCATTTTTGCACTCAGGTTTAAGTCTCATGGCCCTCTATCAGAATCCAGAGTTTTGAGAAGATTGGAGAAACTTCATTTTTCGCCCAAAAAACAAAAAAAACAAAAGGGGTACCACTGTCGTTTTTTTGGGGGGGTCGAATTTTTGAGTTTCAATATCTCAGCTCTGAAAGGGTCTAGAGCCTCCATATTTGCACTCAGGTTTAAGTCGCATGGCCCTCTATCAGAATCCAGAGTTTTGAGAAGATTGGAGAAAGTTCGTTTTTCGCCCAAAACACAAAAAAACAAAAGGGGTACCACTGTCGTTTTTTTTTGGGTCGAATTTTTGAGTTTCGATATCTCAGCTCTGGAAGGGTCTAGAGCCTCCATTTTTGCACTCAGGTTTAAGTCTCATGGCCCTCTATCAGAATCCAGAGTTTTGAGAAGATTGGAGAAACTTAATTTTTCGCCCAAAACACAAAAAAACAAAAGGGGTACCACTGTCGGGTTTTTTTTGGGTCGAATTTTTGAGTTTCGATATCTCAGCTCTGGAAGGGTATAGAGCCTCCATTTTTGCACTCAGGTTTAAGTCTCATGGCCCTCTATCAGAATCCAGAGTTTTGAGAAGATTGGAGAAACTTAATTTTTCGCCCAAAACACAAAAAAAAACAAAAGGGGTACCACTGTCGTTTTTTTTTTGGGTTGAATTTTTGAGTTTCGATATCTCAGCTCTGGAAGGGTCTAGAGCCTCCATTTTTGCCCTCAGGTTTAAGTCTCATGGCCCTCTATCAGAATCCAGAGTTTTGAGAAGATTGGAGAAACTTCATTTTTCGCCCAAAACAAAAAAACAAAACAAAAGGGGTACCACTGTCGTTTTTTTTTTGGGTCGAATTTTTGAGTTTCAATATCTCAGCTCTGGAAGGGTCTAGAGCCTCCATATTTGCACTCAGGTTTAAGTCGCATGGCCCTCTATCAGAATCCAGAGTTTTGAGAAGATTGGAGAAAGTTCATTTTTCGCCCAAAACACAAAAAAACAAAAGGGGTACCACTGTCTTTTTTTTTTTTGGGTCGAATTTTTGAGTTTCGATATCTCAGCTCTGGAAGGGTCTAGAGCCTCCATTTTTGCACTCAGGTTTAAGTCTCATGGCCCTCTATCAGAATCCAGAGTTTTGAGAAGATTGGAGAAACTTCATTTTTCGCCCGAAACACAAAAAAACAAAAGGGGTACCACTGTCGTTTTTTTTTTGGGTCGAATTTTTGAGTTTCGATATCTCAGCTCTGGAAGGGTCTAGAGCCTCCATTTTTGCACTCAGGTTTAAGTCTCATGGCCCTCTATCAGAATCCAGAGTTTTGAGAAGATTGGAGAAACTTCATTTTTCGCCCAAAACACAAAAAAACAAAAGGGGTACCACTGTCGTTTTTTTTTTTGGTCGAATTTTTGAGTTTCGATATCTCAGCTCTGGAAGGGTCTAGAGCCTCCATTTTTGCACTCAGGTTTAAGTCTCATGGCCCTCTATCAGATTCCAGAGTTTTGAGAATATTGGAGAAACTTCATTTTTCGCCCAAAACACAAAAAAACAAAAGGGGTACCATTGTCTTTTTTTTTTTTGGGTTGAATTTTTGAGTTTCGATATCTCAGCTCTGGAAGGGTCTAGAGCCTCCATTTTTGCACTCAGGTTTAAGTCTCATGGCCCTCTATCAGAATCCAGAGTTTTGAGAAGATTGGAGAAAGTTCGTTTTTCGCCCAAAACACAAAAAAACAAAAGGGGTACCACTGTCGTTTTTTTTTGGGTCGAATTTTTGAGTTTCGATATCTCAGCTCTGGAAGGGTCTAGAGCCTCCATTTTTGCACTCAGGTTTAAGTCTCATGGCCCTCTATCAGAATCCAGAGTTTTGAGAAGATTGGAGAAACTTAATTTTTCGCCCAAAACACAAAAAAACAAAAGGGGTACCACTGTCGGGTTTTTTTTGGGTCGAATTTTTGAGTTTCGATATCTCAGCTCTGGAAGGGTATAGAGCCTCCATTTTTGCACTCAGGTTTAAGTCTCATGGCCCTCTATCAGAATCCAGAGTTTTGAGAAGATTGGAGAAACTTAATTTTTCGCCCAAAACACAAAAAAACAAAAGGGGTACCACTGTCGTTTTTTTTTGGGTCGAATTTTTGAGTTTCGATATCTCAGCTCTGGAAGGGTCTAGAGCCTCCAATTTTGCACTCAGGTTTAAGTCTCATGACCCTCTATCAGAATCCAGAGTTTTGAGAAGATTGGAGAAACTTCATTTTTCGCCCAAAACAAAAAAACAAAACAAAAGGGGTACCACTGTCGGTTTTTTTTTGGGTCGAATTTTTGAGTTTCAATATCTCAGCTCTGGAAGGGTCTAGAGCCTCCATATTTGCACTCAGGTTTAAGTCGCATGGCCCTCTATCAGAATCCAGAGTTTTGAGAAGATTGGAGAAAGTTCATTTTTCGCCCAAAACACAAAAAAACAAAAGGGGTACCACTGTCGTTTTTTTTTTGGGTCGAATTTTTGAGTTTCGATATCTCAGCTCTGGAAGGGTCTAGAGCCTCCATTTTTGCACTCAGGTTTAAGTCTCATGGCCCTCTATCAGAATCCAGAGTTTTGAGAAGATTGGAGAAACTTCATTTTTCGCCCAAAACACAAAAAAACAAAAGGGGTACCACTGTCGTTTTTTTTTTTGGGTTGAATTTTTGAGTTTCAATATCTCAGCTCTGGAAGGGTCTAGACCCTCCATTTTTGCACTCAGGTTTAAGTCTCATGGCCCTCTATCAGAATCCAGAGTTTTGAGAAGATTGGAGAAACTTCATTTTTCGCCCAAAACACAAAAAAACAAAAGGGGTACCACTGTCGTTTTTTTTTTTGGTCGAATTTTTGAGTTTCGATATCTCAGCTCTGGAAGGGTCTAGAGCCTCCATTTTTGCACTCAGGTTTAAGTCTCATGGCCCTCTATCAGATTCCAGAGTTTTGAGAAGATTGGAGAAACTTCATTTTTCGCCCAAAACACAAAAAAACAAAAGGGGTACCATTGTCTTTTTTTTTTTTGGGTTGAATTTTTGAGTTTCGATATCTCAGCTCTGGAAGGGTCTAGAGCCTCCATTTTTGCACTCAGGTTTAAGTCTCATGGCCCTCTATCAGAATCCAGAGTTTTGAGAAGATTGGAGAAACTTCATTTTTCGCCCAAAACACAAAAAAACAAAAGGGGTACCACTGTCGGTTTTTTTTTTTGGTCGAATTTTTGAGTTTCGATATCTCAGCTCTGGAAGGGTCTAGAGCCTCCATTTTTGCACTCAGGTTTAAGTCTCATGGCCCTCTATCAGAATCCAGAGTTTTGAGAAGATTGGAGAAACTTCATTTTTCGCCCAAAACAAAAACAAAACAAAAGGGGTACCACTGTCGTTTTATTTTGGGTCGAATTTTTGAGTTTCGATATCTCAGCTCTGGAAGGGTCTAGAGCCTCCATTTTTGCACTCAGGTTTAAGTCGCATGGCCCTCTATCAGAATCCAGAGTTTTGAGAAGATTGGAGAAACTTAATTTTTCGCCCAAAACACAAAAAAACAAAAGGGGTACCACTGTCGTTTTTTTTTTTTTTGGGTCGAATTTTTGAGTTTCGATATCTCAGCTCTGGAAGGGTCTAGAGCCTCCATTTTTGCACTCAGGTTTAAGTCTCATGGCCATCTATCAGAATCCAGAGTTTTGAGAAGATTGGAGAAACTTCATTTTTCGCCCAAAACAAAAACAAAACAAAAGGGGTACCACTGTCGTTTTTTTTTGGGTCGAATTTTTGAGTTTCAATATCTCAGCTCTGGAAGGGTCTAGAGCCTCCATTTTTGCACTCAGGTTTAAGTCGCACGGCCCTCTATCAGAATCCAGAGTTTTGAGAAGATTGGAGAAACTTCATTTTTCGCCCAAAACACAAAAAAACAAAAGGGGTACCACTGTCGTTTTATTTTGGGTCGAATTTTTGAGTTTCGATATCTCAGCTCTGGAAGGGTCTAGAGCCTCCATTTTTGCACTCAGGTTTAAGTCTCATGGCCCTCTATCAGAATCCAGAGTTTTGAGAAGATTGGAGAAACTTTATTTTTCGCCCAAAACACAAAAAAACAAAAGGGGTACCACTGTCGTTTTTTTTTTTGGTCGAATTTTTGAGTTTCGATATCTCAGCTCTGGAAGGGTCTAGAGCCTCCATTTTTGCACTCAGGTTTAATTCGCACGGCCCTCTATCAGATTCCAGAGTTTTGAGAAGATTGGAGAAACTTCATTTTTCGCCCGAAACACAAAAAAACAAAAGGGGTACCACTGTCGTTTTTTTTTTTGGGTCGAATTTTTGAGTTTCGATATCTCAGCTCTGGAAGGGTCTAGAGCCTCCATTTTTGCACTCAGGTTTAAGTCTCATGGCCCTCTATCAGATTCCAGAGTTTTGAGAAGATTGGAGAAACTTCATTTTTCGCCCAAAACACAAAAAAACAAAAGGGGTACCATTGTCTTTTTTTTTTTTTGGGTTGAATTTTTGAGTTTCGATATCTCAGCTCTGGAAGGGTCTAGAGCCTCCATTTTTTCACTCAGGTTTAAGTCTCATGGCCCTCTATCAGAATCCAGAGTTTTGAGAAGATTGGAGAAAGTTCGTTTTTCGCCCAAAACACAAAAAAACAAAAGGGGTACCACTGTCGTTTTTTTTTGGGTCGAATTTTTGAGTTTCGATATCTCAGCTCTGGAAGGGTCTAGAGCCTCCATTTTTGCACTCAGGTTTAAGTCTCATGGCCCTCTATCAGAATCCAGAGTTTTGAGAAGATTGGAGAAACTTAATTTTTCGCCCAAAACACAAAAAAACAAAAGGGGTACCACTGTCGGGTTTTTTTTGGGTCGAATTTTTGAGTTTCGATATCTCAGCTCTGGAAGGGTATAGAGCCTCCATTTTTGCACTCAGGTTTAAGTCTCATGGCCCTCTATCAGAATCCAGAGTTTTGAGAAGATTGGAGAAACTTAATTTTTCGCCCAAAACACAAAAAAACAAAAGGGGTACCACTGTCGTTTTTTTTTGGGTCGAATTTTTGAGTTTCGATATCTCAGCTCTGGAAGGGTCTAGAGCCTCCAATTTTGCACTCAGGTTTAAGTCTCATGGCCCTCTATCAGAATCCAGAGTTTTGAGAAGATTGGAGAAACTTCATTTTTCGCCCAAAACAAAAAAACAAAACAAAAGGGGTACCACTGTCGGTTTTTTTTTGGGTCGAATTTTTGAGTTTCAATATCTCAGCTCTGGAAGGGTCTAGAGCCTCCATATTTGCACTCAGGTTTAAGTCGCATGGCCCTCTATCAGAATCCAGAGTTTTGAGAAGATTGGAGAAAGTTCATTTTTCGCCCAAAACACAAAAAAACAAAAGGGGTACCACTGTCGTTTTTTTTTTTTGGGTCGAATTTTTGAGTTTCGATATCTCAGCTCTGGAAGGGTCTAGAGCCTCCATTTTTGCACTCAGGTTTAAGTCTCATGGCCCTCTATCAGAATCCAGAGTTTTGAGAAGATTGGAGAAACTTCATTTTTCGCCCGAAACACAAAAAAACAAAAGGGGTACCACTGTCGTTTTTTTTTTGGGTCGAATTTTTGAGTTTCGATATCTCAGCTCTGGAAGGGTCTAGAGCCTCCATTTTTGCACTCAGGTTTAAGTCTCATGGCCCTCTATCAGAATCCAGAGTTTTGAGAAGATTGGAGAAACTTCATTTTTCGCCCAAAACACAAAAAAACAAAAGGGGTACCACTGTCGTTTTTTTTTTTGGGTTGAATTTTTGAGTTTCAATATCTCAGCTCTGGAAGGGTCTAGACCCTCCATTTTTGCACTCAGGTTTAAGTCTCATGGCCCTCTATCAGAATCCAGAGTTTTGAGAAGATTGGAGAAACTTCATTTTTCGCCCAAAACACAAAAAAACAAAAGGGGTACCACTGTCGTTTTTTTTTTGGTCGAATTTTTGAGTTTCGATATCTCAGCTCTGGAAGGGTCTAGAGCCTCCATTTTTGCACTCAGGTTTAAGTCTCATGGCCCTCTATCAGATTCCAGAGTTTTGAGAAGATTGGAGAAACTTCATTTTTCGCCCAAAACACAAAAAAACAAAAGGGGTACCATTGTCTTTTTTTTTTTTGGGTTGAATTTTTGAGTTTCGATATCTCAGCTCTGGAAGGGTCTAGAGCCTCCATTTTTGCACTCAGGTTTAAGTCTCATGGCCCTCTATCAGAATCCAGAGTTTTGAGAAGATTGGAGAAACTTCATTTTTCGCCCAAAACACAAAAAAACAAAAGGGGTACCACTGTCGGGTTTTTTTTTTGGTCGAATTTTTGAGTTTCGATATCTCAGCTCTGGAAGGGTCTAGAGCCTCCATTTTTGCACTCAGGTTTAAGTCTCATGGCCCTCTATCAGAATCCAGAGTTTTGAGAAGATTGGAGAAACTTCATTTTTCGCCCAAAACAAAAACAAAACAAAAGGGGTACCACTGTCGTTTTTTTTTGGGTCGAATTTTTGAGTTTCAATATCTCAGCTCTGGAAGGGTCTAGAGCCTCCATTTTTGCACTCAGGTTTAAGTCGCACGGCCCTCTATCAGAATCCAGAGTTTTGAGAAGATTGGAGAAACTTCATTTTTCGCCCAAAACACAAAAAAACAAAAGGGGTACCACTGTCGTTTTATTTTGGGTCGAATTTTTGAGTTTCGATATCTCAGCTCTGGAAGGGTCTAGAGCCTCCATTTTTGCACTCAGGTTTAAGTCGCATGGCCCTCTATCAGAATCCAGAGTTTTGAGAAGATTGGAGAAACTTAATTTTTCGCCCAAAACACAAAAAAACAAAAGGGGTACCACTGTCGTTTTTTTTTTTTTGGGTCGAATTTTTGAGTTTCGATATCTCAGCTCTGGAAGGGTCTAGAGCCTCCATTTTTGCACTCAGGTTTAAGTCTCATGGCCATCTATCAGAATCCAGAGTTTTGAGAAGATTGGAGAAACTTCATTTTTCGCCCAAAACAAAAACAAAACAAAAGGGGTACCACTGTCGTTTTTTTTTGGGTCGAATTTTTGAGTTTCAATATCTCAGCTCTGGAAGGGTCTAGAGCCTCCATTTTTGCACTCAGGTTTAAGTCGCACGGCCCTCTATCAGAATCCAGAGTTTTGAGAAGATTGGAGAAACTTCATTTTTCGCCCAAAACACAAAAAAACAAAAGGGGTACCACTGTCGTTTTATTTTGGGTCGAATTTTTGAGTTTCGATATCTCAGCTCTGGAAGGGTCTAGAGCCTCCATTTTTGCACTCAGGTTTAAGTCTCATGGCCCTCTATCAGAATCCAGAGTTTTGAGAAGATTGGAGAAACTTTATTTTTCGCCCAAAACACAAAAAAACAAAAGGGGTACCACTGTCGTTTTTTTTTTTGGTCGAATTTTTGAGTTTCGATATCTCAGCTCTGGAAGGGTCTAGAGCCTCCATTTTTGCACTCAGGTTTAATTCGCACGGCCCTCTATCAGATTCCAGAGTTTTGAGAAGATTGGAGAAACTTCATTTTTCGCCGAAACACAAAAAAACAAAAGGGGTACCACTGTCGTTTTTTTTTGGGTCGAATTTTTGAGTTTCGATATCTCAGCTCTGGAAGGGTCTAGAGCCTCCATTTTTGCACTCAGGTTTAAGTCTCATGGCCCTCTATCAGAATCCAGAGTTTTGAGAAGATTGGAGAAACTTAATTTTTCGCCCAAAACACAAAAATACAAAAGGGGTACCACTGTCGTTTTTTCTTTGGGTCGAATTTTTGAGTTTCGATATCTCAGCTCTGGAAGGGTCTAGAGCCTCCATTTTTGCACTCAGGTTTAAGTCTCATGGCCCTCTATCAGAATCCAGAGTTTTGAGAAGATTGGAGAAACTTCATTTTTCGCCCAAAACACAAAAAAACAAAAGGGGTACCACTGTCGTTTTTTTTTTTTGGGTTGAATTTTTGAGTTTCGATATCTCAGCTCTGGAAGGGTCTAGAGCCTCCATTTTTGCACTCAGGTTTAAGTCGCACGGCCCTCTATCAGAATCCAGAGTTTTGAGAAGATTGGAGAAACTTCATTTTTCGCCCAAAACACAAAAAAACAAAAGGGGTACCACTGTCGTTTTTTTTTTGGGTCGAATTTTTGAGTTTTGATATCTCAGCGGTCTAGAGCCTCCATTTTTGCACTCAGGTTTAAGTCTCATGGCCCTCTATCAGAATCCAGAGTTTTGAGAAGATTGGAGAAACTTAATTTTTCGCCCAAAACACAAAAAAACAAAAGGGGTACCACTGTCGGGTTTTTTTTGGGTCGAATTTTTGAGTTTCGATATCTCAGCTCTGGAAGGGTATAGAGCCTCCATTTTTGCACTCAGGTTTAAGTCTCATGGCCCTCTATCAGAATCCAGAGTTTTGAGAAGATTGGAGAAACTTAATTTTTCGCCCAAAACACAAAAAAACAAAAGGGGTACCACTGTCGTTTTTTTTTGGGTCGAATTTTTGAGTTTCGATATCTCAGCTCTGGAAGGGTCTAGAGCCTCCATTTTTGCACTCAGGTTTAAGTCTCATGGCCCTCTATCAGAATCCAGAGTTTTGAGAAGATTGGAGAAGCTTCATTTTTCGCCCAAAACACAAAAAAACAAAAGTATATATATAAAAAAATAATAATTTAATATTATTTTAATACTTAATCAAAAAAATTTGGACAGATTAAAAAAAAAAGAAGAGCAGAAAACACTCAAGATGGGTTTGGTGCACACAGGGATAAAAAAAAGTACCCCATGTGTAAAATATATTTTCTGTCGAATTTTCTGCCAGAGGTCCTGCACATCTTGTTCTGATACATGGCATCATGGATTCTTTCAAATACCAACAGATCTGATCTAAAAAAATCTAAACCAGACAACCTTAGCTAGAAATCTTAAAACGGGCCATGTTTGGATCTTCCAACAAGACAGTGATCAAAAAACAAACATCAAAACAAAAATGGGTCACTGAGCTCAAAACCACGCATCTGGATGAACAAGTGTCATTTCAATAAAGAATTACATTCCAACCTAAATTCGAGGTTGTGACAAAATGGAGTCTGATAAAAGTTTAATTGGATTTAATTACTTTACCACACTGAAAAGACCGAACACGCAGAAACTTATCGAAAACTGTCGTTGGGTTTGGCCTTACAATCCAAGAAGGTAAATAGGATTAATTCGGCCTTTAATAACAGATTATTCAAAGCTAGTTTACAACATGCAACTTTTCATCCAACCTACTATAATAATAATTTTCAGGGCTAGAACTTACTTTGTAATGCACTTTTGGAGAAGACGTACTCGTTCCCAGAGAGCCTTCTGAGTCCATCCTGAATTGAAGAAAAATACACATTAATATATCCGACTGAAATAAAAGAGAAAAAGACTTGAGGAAGCCAAAATATCGTTTCCAGCCAACATAATCATAACAACACACTTAAGCACAGCATTACCACGCAACCCATAACTCACTGGCGCTTGCACACTCTCATGAGAAAAGCCATTTATCAGGCCTGGAGGATATTAAACACGCAGAAAACAGATCCAGATTCAAATAGACTCATCCAGCACTTAAAACAAACTCTATCTGAGATGTTGCAGGCGTAGGATAATAGAACTGTACATGCATAAATATGACACACACACATCCCGTCTGTAATGATCACAGGCTTCCAGCTGCACTTTCTCAACCTGGATATTTCACTGTGTAATTGACCTCTGACCTCTCTCTTAAAAGGTCACCCACCAAAAATGTCATTTAAACTCTTGGGATTTGTGCATCGCATCCGTTTGACCTTCATGTAACAGAAAAAAAAGAGGCAATTATAAAAGGAAGCGACCTAAATCTGGCTTGTAGTTATTTAGCAATTTTAGGATTCAGAGCTACACTACCGTTTCAAAGCTTAGGGTCAGTAAGATATTTAAATGTTTTTCAAAAAGCCTCTTTAATCAAAATATTCAGCTATAGACATAAATACACTAATGAAAAAACATATTTTCCGTTAATTCCTTCAATGAGGAGTTTTGTTTTATAATTTTTTCGTCCCAAGCGAACGATCCACTTGTGTTCCGCCGCTACAATTTGAACTAAAATTACAGTAGGCCTGATATTTGTGACTTTACAGTTTTTTTTTTTTAAATCACTTACACACAATTTCTGAAACTATAGCTCCATTTCTCAGAACTCTAAACACCAAAACACAAAATACACACACAAGATGTTTTGCAAAATCAAACTATTTTAACTCTTCTAAAACATGTTTTTTTTGGCATAGTAACTACAAACAAACCATTAAATGATTAGCCACATACACACCCAACTAAAATAAAATGTAAAACACTACTATATTGTGTCTTTTGCTTGTTCATTGTGCAGTGGAGTGGACAGGAGTTTGTCACACATACATGTATGAGCATAAATAAACTGTATACAGTCTGTATGCACCATTGATAAACTGAACTGAACTGAATCAACACTGAACTGTCTCGATCTGAATAATGACACTATAAACATACTAATGAATAATGGTGTATTGGAGCTGCTTTACAGCAGAATTTGAACTTGTTTCTATTATGAAGGTGCTTTGAAACTGTATTGTGTAAAGCGCTATAGAAATAACAGTGACTTGACTTGTTGCATATTCAGTATATATGTATTATTTACAAAATAAAAGGGGAAAATAATTTCTTTATTTCTGAAAATAAAATGAGTTTTGATTTCTAAGTATTCCATTTATGTAAAAGTGTTTTTACACGAGCGTTTGATGTAGGTAATGGGAAATAAATGTGTCATTTCAATGAAACGTGAGCTGTTAGTTTTGAATGATGTGTCTAATGTAGAGAACTGTGTTTTGTTTTACAAATGCAAACTGAGTGTGTGAAGCATAATAATGTGCTTGCAGTTTTGCAGACTTGGTCTGAGGATTAGATATATGAGTGAATGGTTTCACTGAGTGAGCCTCAAGTACCACTTTTAGTGTCTAAGCATTTTTAAAAAACTGTAAAGCAATATTGTAAAGTGATATAAATAAACATGACGTGACTTGATTGGATAGTGCTGAGTTGCAGAGCTGGTTCAAACACATCTACATCGCTATGATCAGATGCTTTCTTTACTGCTGCTGTTATTTTTTTTGTATGTTTATTTTGTTATTGAGAGGAAAGTGCGCAGCACTTACAAATTCAGTTAAACGGCACTCTCATTGGTGTGTACGGCAATGTTCATTAGCAGTATACCACAGCAAAGGTATTTAAAACTTCCTTTTACCTATGAGCAAATGCCATAAAAACACTTTAGATCTGTTTTCTAGCTTCTCTCAAGAAGAGGCCATGATTTATTACATGCACAATTAGGGTGACTCCCATTTCATTTAAAAGTCTCTATACCTTCTGTGTCTCTTCACTCCTGTTTCATCCTGTTATTCTCTTCCTTTCTGTTCATGTCTTCTTTCAATTTATCCTCTTATACTTTCCACTACACCACTTTACCAGTCTCTGCTCCCTCTCATTTTCCCTATTCTACTCTTCCTACACCCTCTCCTTTATTAAAGAGGTCCTATTATGATTTTTCACTTTTTACAACTTTTGTTGCTGTTTGGCCATAAAAAAGATCTGCAAGGATACAAAGCTCAAAGTCCATTTTAAAGGGAGATATTTTATTTAACAGAATCCACTTTTTAAGAACTACAACGAACAGCTTACTTATTATAGTGATGACAGTAAATTATGCATAATCACAAGTGCACCCTAAACCAAGCCCTAATCGTAACTCCATAGTAAGGTAGTTAATTAATATTACTTAGTCACCTTACTACATCACCTTAAAATAAAGTTGAATCAGTTTTTATAGTTAGTTTTTATATCGATAGCTGTGTAAAAATTTTCAAAAATTATTTTCCTGTGAACTGAAATCATTTCATGGGCAATTATGAATATGCTAAATGACAGTTGCCTTTCAGTCGACGTCGACTACGTCCTCCGTTCCCTAGGTTGCATACGTTTCCCGTACAACGACGTAGTTCACTGCTTCACTACCATAGTACGATGCATCGTTGGAGAAATTAACTAGCTAGTCACGACTGTTTCTCGAAGCCCACTGTCGCAAAGTATCGTTCAACCACATTGGTTTCGCACGTGGAGTAATAACTACTTTTAATGAAACAGTTTTAGATCCAATTAACGCTAGATTTGTTTTATATAAATTACAGACATGTCATCTGAGGACTATTTCTAATTGTTCTCAGTTGTTTTGCTTTATTACCAGACGCAACATTTGGCTCGTTCTTACATAGTATGCACCTTCGCACATGCGCACTCTTCAAACATGTTACTTCAAATCTTTTGAAAAACTTAAAGACGGAAATTACATTTGTATGTATTCTGAATAAAAGGCACCGGTTGTACTGAATTTCAGCTTGCTTATTTTGCTCTAGATAAGGATTTATTACCTCCAAATGTCATGCAATATAGAAACGATGCCTCTAACCACAGGTCGAGAGCTGTCGTTCAAACCACACAACTCTGCGATGCTGTTTGCGAATGTTTGTTGGAACGATGGTTTCGGAAAACGCCGACTTGTTGAACTATGCTGATGACGACAGAAAATTGCGACCATAGTTGGCTAACGAATCGATGCTTTCGGGAAACGCACCCCAGGAAGTTTTGTTTGTTGTGTTTGTAAAAATGGTATAAATGTTTGTGATTTTTGTGAAATCAATAAAAAGAGCGAGCATTTTTTTCCTGATATATTACAATATCGTTTGGCTGTGTCAGCTATTATAAAAACAGTGAAAAATTAGCACTTAAAAGATGTGAGCAGTTATTTTTTTGCAGCAGCTGACCTTATTGCATATGCATTTGTAGGAGTTTCTCTTTCAGACGCAAAATTTATGGAGGCGAGTATTTAAATGAATCGTGCAAGGTGATTTACTAAGGCAATTTACGCTTTAAGATTTACGCTCATCAATTTTTTTGTCCCATTATTTAAAACCCAAAATAAGCACCTAATTTGCGCTGCTCTTGGTAGATTGCGTTGGTCAATATTGAAATGATCCAGCGGCATCTGTGTCCTTTATTTGCGCGTCTTCAGTAGATCCCGCGCAGATCTTTCCACTCTCGTTTTAATGGGATTGCGCTCACCCTTTTTGCCCTGTCTAGTAAATCTGGCCCTAACAATTATGTACACAAAAATTTAATTTTTTAAAAGTACATACAGTATATTCAATGTTATAATTTCTTGAAAGAAATATTTTAAACTCAAATGCTAATGAAATGTTTTATAACTGAGTATAATTAGAAATTTCAATGAACTTTGTCCTGGCCTGATATCACCAAGCTTTCAAGGACTGTGGGAACACTGCCAACTAACAATCTTCTAACTCGTGTCTTTAGCCATAAAGTAAACTGGTAAAACTCCTTGGTATTTGTATCCAGCTAGTAAATCACTGCATCACTGTACTGTTCACTCTGCATTGACATACTGTTCAACTTGTATCATGCTGCCTGAAATCACCAACTCTCAAATCAGTGACTTCTGTGCAGCGTGTCCCTGCAAACCTCTGTCCATGTGAAGTCTAACAACTCTTTTCTTCTCTAAAACATTTTAAAAGTGGAATACTTTCAAAGGGGGAGACATGGGGATGTCAGACAGCGAGACTAATGTGTAAACAATCGTCACAGACTGCTGGCTAACTGTGAACCTCAAAAATAAGTGCATTCACATCTACTGACTGCCATTGACATACAGTCACACAGTCTAAGAACTTTCTCCCGTAATGATGATTCTCTGCTAAAAAAATCTGCTCTAGTTTTTATTTGCGTAAAGGAAATCAGTCTGTGGAATTTCTCAGCTGCCTAATATTGATCTGGACAGTTTATGATGTTTTTGTACTGTAATTGTTTAAAGAGGATTTAAGGCTATTTCTGTGTATCATGTGGTTTGATATGACCTGTAGACAGTTGTGCCATTTAGTTCCAAACAAGAGTCATATGATGGAAAAAAAGATTGTAAATAAAGATATAAAATGATAGTAATAAAATAAAATAAATAATAAATAGGACTAGTAATAAAATATAATAGCTTTAAGAATAAAAGTTGAATGCTTGTATTTGAGTCAGTATTAGGCATGCTAGATGACCCATAAACCTCCACTTACACTCATGAGCCCTCCCACCAGGTCATTGGTGTGGGGGTCGTCTTCTTTTGAGGCCAGTTGGGGTGAGTAGAGTTCAGTGGTCCGCAAAATCTCCAGAACACGATCCAGAGCTTCCGCTACTGTCACGGGACTGCTCTCCTGTGCTGCGTTAATGATATTTATCACCTATGAAGGCAACAGAATACAGGCAGACTGAAGACAGAGGGTGAGAGACAACTACAAACCACAAATCAAAGGTTTACATCCATAAATATCTCTGTAAAGAATTTCCCCTTTTGACACTTCCATTGCTTCCATTGTCACAAACAAATCCTAAATCATGTTCAAGTAATCGTAAATATACCACAGCAGACACAGACAGAGGTGTTCAGCACCTGTCTCAGGGTTTTGTGCCAGATGAACTGAATTAGAATTCAAGGATATGATTCAAAGTTAGCATTTACTGTAAATTTGATAATAAACCCATATTACTGCTATTTTTAGCTAGAAAAATCAAGGTTTGCAAAGACTGAGTATTAGCTTGACAAAGCCTTGTTGTAAAGTATGAAAAGTTAAAAAAACAAACAAACTATGAAACAATAGATAGATAGATATATAGATATACAGATAGATAGATATATATATATAAATAGATAGATAGATGGATAGATGGATAGATACAGTAAATTCCTCTTACTGTCATCTAAAGTAAAATTTCACAGCTTATTGTTTACTATAGCTTATCATGTACTACTTCTTGTCAGATGATTCTGTATTGATGCAGGTGGTTATAATGTCTATAAAGGTCTGAGTGTAGAAGTGGTTTTAGTTATCTTTAGTGATGTAGGGGGGTATAAAGGTTTATGGGCTTTTTGTATTCAGGTTTGTATAATAAAGCTGGTGTACCTTAGTGATTGGAGCCTCAATAGTCATGGAGTGGATTCGGGCCATAGAGGAATATCTGCGATTCTGTAGACTGGGAGCTGAAAGAGATAAATAGAGAGAGAGAGAGAAGAAAAAAGCTCTTTAAATAGCTCCATTTGCGTCAGAGTGGACTGAGACTGTGGGTGTGCTGATGTCATCAAGCTACGTCACAAAAAGCCCCACTTAGCTAGAGCTCACACACACACACACACACACACACACACACACACACACACACACACACACACACACACACACACACACACACACATCCTGACTCATAAAACACACTGACTTTTTTCATAATTACTTCTAAACTGTTAAAGGGATTCGCTTTCCCTTATTTATGGTGTATTCTGATGAAGCACATCCTCTCTTTCTCTTACCATCGCTGCTGTGAGAGCTGATAGATCTGACGTCCACAGACTCTTTCCTCCGGTCCTTGTGACGCAAGGAATTGCAGTCTGGATAAATACAAAAGAGGAATGAGCGCACACGTACATAAAAGAAGTAACCACAGTAATCATCTCTTACATCACTATTTTTACCTTCATCATCATCATTACTATGATTTAACATCATCACAAGCACAGCAGTGATTTCATGAAGCAACTGACACACATTCCTTTCTCAGAGTAATAAAAAACACTAGATGCTCAAATTTGTTTAATGAAAAAGCTGCTGATAATAAGCATGTAGTGGGTTGCTGCCAGGGCAATGTCAAGCGGTTGCTAAGGTCTATTATTTCGTCTCTAGGGTGTTGAGTGTTTTTTATTGCATTGCTATACAGTTGATAAGGTCTTCTAGAAGGCTGCAGGGTGTTGCCAAGTGGTTGCTATGGTGCTCTGGGTGGTTGCTAGGTAATTGCTTACTCTGATATTTTGGTATGTTGAAATCTGCAAAACAAAAATTGATAACACATCTTTCCTCAAAAACTTGCTACATTTGAGGTATAATTCATATTCAACCAATAATAATGGTGTGGGACTAGTTAAACACCAAATTAAATATTAAACAGTTAGTGGTTGCAAAACCCATTACTAAATTATTCTATATTATTAATGCATTATAGCCTTATAAGGCTTTCATGAATAAAATAAATTAAATCAAACTTTAGATTAAATGTAAAAAAAGTATATATATATATATATATATATATATATATATATATATATATATAGTTAATTTTTATTTGAATTCAATTATTTAAATGAACCCATTTGTATTTTACACCATTTTTTTTTATTGAAGTATAAACAATAATAACCGTGATTCTTGCACTAGAAAACAGCACAAATGATGTGAAATGGTGACCGCTGTTACTTTTATTGTGTCATGTAACATATGCACATGCATGCAGAATTATTATAGCTTATTTTACCAGTCTGACAGTCAATATGCACTGCATGGTGCACTGCAGCCATCTGTCTATTCTGCACCATGACCTATCTCTCTATCTTTTCTCTCTACTTCTCAATGCAGAATTGATCTGTGCATTTTCAATCATGCTTTTGTTTGCTTCACAGCATGTCACACAAACCAAATCTATAAATATCTGTTATGGGTTCCAGTGTGCTTATTAAGCAATCGTGCATGAGGGCTTCAAACACAAACAGTAAACAAATAGATAAAGAGAGATGTTCTGGTATTGTACCTGATTGTGAGTTTTCACCACAGCTTTTGTCTTCTTTGCTCAACTTATGAACCTGCAAAAACATATCTCTGATCAGCTCTCTCTCTCACACACACAGATATCTACTTGTTTCAGTTTGAACTCTGTCTGGCAACAACACAACAATGACAAATGTGCAGATAATATTAGGTGACAATTAGAGGGTGGCTCTTGGCCAGAATAAGCTACAATATGCCATAGGGTTGTCACACTACCAACATTTTAGTAGCCAATACCAATACCAGTTTTGATACTTATTTCAATAATATCGCAATAATAGAAATATTATTGAACAAACACTGTGATTTAAAAAGTGAACTATTAACATACATTAAATATGATTCAATACAACATTAAATTAAATGTAAAAATTATTAAGTTTAATTAAATATAAATACCATTAAAATGTTTTAAGTCAGGCAGATTTTTTTTATTAATACTTTTATTTAGCAAAGATGCCATAAATTGACTAAAAGTGACAGTAAAGACATTTATACTATTAAAAATGTATTGTATTCATCATAGAATCCTCAAAAAAAAAAAGATTGTCCCAGTTTCCACAAAAAATATATAGCAGCACTACTCTTTCCAACATTGATAATAATAAGAAATGTTTTTTTTTTTTTTTTTTTTACATAAAATCAGCATTATAAATTATTTCTGAAGGATCGTGTGACTGAAGACTGGAGTAATGATGCTAAAAATCAGCTGTCTTTGCAATAATAAATTATTTCAACTTACATTAAAATACAAAACAGTCATTTTAAATTGTAATACTATATGACAATATAACTGTTTTACTGTATTTTAGCCTTGGTGAGCATAAGAGACTTCTTTCAAAAGCATTATAAACCAAACTTTTGAATGGTAGTGTAAATATTAATATAAATACTAAAAAAATACTTTCACAATAAAAATTACAGCAATTCATGTTTAATCACACATTGTTTCTGAAAACCAGGCATCTAACAAAATGTTTTGTTGCCGGTGTGTTGTTGTGGCTAGTTAGGATAGAGATAAACATTGAACAGAGGGTTTATCACAATGTCTGGTTTGTGCCTGATCGTTGAGTTCACCTAGGTGGAAATCCTACCCGCTGCAATCCATTTAATCCTTTTAACATGATCAAGTTTTGAATGAAAGAAACAGGATTTTCAGTCTTAGGTTAGAGATTAGAGAGCACTGCCAAAAATGAATCTACTGTATGCAGTGTGATGGTTGCACTTTAGTAAAAGTTACATGCTACTGACAGAAATACAATATGGCTATATTACATTTACGTTCACACTCATATATGTGCACAAACACACACTCAAAAATAGATGCCATGTAGGTAAGAGGATTAAAGAGCCTAGTTACATCGTCCTGAAGGATGAGGTCACAGAAAGTTTCATGACAAACTCCCTCACAGCACCACAAGAGAAGATTTACTACATGCTCTCTGCTCTGATAATTACTGCATTACTTTCATCTCGATTGATCCAGGGGAACTTTGTAACGTGCATTTAATTTCTTAATATTTAACTGGAAAACTGTAATGTTTTCCAGTTAAAATATAATTTTTTTAAGTATATATTTTTGAAAGAAGTCTCTTATCCTCACCGAAGACACATTTATTTGATTAAAAATACATTTAAAAATGTAATATATTCCTGTGATGTAAAGTTGAACTTTTCGGCATCATTACTCCAGTCTTCAATGTCACATAATCCTTCAGAAATCATTCTAATATGCTGATTTGCTGCTAAAAAAAAACATTTCTTCTTATTATTAATGTTGAAAACAGTTATGTACGGTTGTACTGTAACAATGTACTGACCCCAAACTTTTGAATTGTGGTGTAGATATTGTTTTTCCTCGTTTTAAATCCTGTTACGTATGCTTACGATAAGAAACAAAAGTATTTGCTAGTAAGGTAAGAAAAAATAAATTCAAATTATATTCTCTAAAAACAAGCCATATTATTTTTACTTTTTAAATAAATGCAGCTTGTGTTAAGGAATTTAAGATATTTTTGTTGAATAACAAGACAAAAACACTTGCTAAATGCCTTATGAAAGCTACTTAAGAAAAGCTTCCACTGACCCAGTTGGATGGCAATAAATATTTGATTCTAGTCTAGTCTACTATTATCCACTGCATTTTGACAGAAAATAGTTACCATGGTAGATTTTCGTAAGGCTTGTAACAGACACAGACGCGAGTAATAGTAACACCAGTGAGTAAAGCTACAGCTATTTCACACACGCGTCAGTGTGTCTGTTTCTCGCGGGCCTTTCTGATCAGCAGCTCCACCTAATGCTAGAACTAACAGCAGGGTTTAGACTTGAGCCTGTGGAGGGTTATTAATAACCCTGACGCCCGTCTGGCTCTCTGACACTGGTCTGTCAGGATGGATGGTTTAACATAACTAACATTTCTGCCCACTCCTGTTCCCATGAGCCTTGCACACTTAAAACGTTTTGCTGCCAATTTGGGAGCTCAATTAATAGCTTGGTTAATATTTATTAGACACTCACTGATTAAAAGGAATCTTAATGTAAATATCACATGGGAAAGTAGATAAGAAATGTACCTGTCTGTGGTTGTCACTGTAAGGCCTCTTGATGGACACAAAATGGCGAATTTTTCTAAAAGATAAGGAAACAATTGACCTATTTATTGTACTGATTTGTCCATTTATTTAGAACATAAAAATAAAATATAATTTATAATATTAAATATTTAATTTGTAATAATTTAATAAATAAATACTAAATAATTTGTTTTACTATCATTATTTTTTTAAATACAAATATTTGTATATATACAAATATATTAATATAAATATTAATTTATTACAGAATATTCATTTTTAATTAAATTACAAAATATAACATTTAATTTATAATTAAATATCATAAATTATAATTAATAAAACATTTTATCACTTTTTATGATCATGTGACTTACCCTCCCTGGCCAATCACAGGAGTGATTCTGACATATTGCTGAATACTGTCCCCAGACTTCCTCCGTGAAAAATAGATCCCCTGCCATTCCTAAGCACGCAAACACAAACATAAGTAAAAAAAAAAAATCATATCTAATAATTGAATAAATGATATGTATTGTAAGGGTTATAAAAGTTGCACATTGCTTAAGTCAAATATGATAGTAATAGTTTATAGTAAGACCCTCATAAATAGTTTGACCCTCATAAATCAATAGTTTGACCCTAATAGTTTGACCCTCATAAATCAATGTTCCTAATGGCCGGCTGACCTTTCCTTTCTTGATGCAGGTGTTGATGGTGTCCAGCAGGTCGGCGCTGTTCTTGTCACTCTTAGGTAGTTCAGTCAACTCTTTACCAATCACTTCGGCTCTGTGATAGCCCATCATCTTTTCAAACGCTGGATTTACATACTAAAAATACACAGAAGAATAAAAACACCTGCATGTCAACAAGTATGCATTAGAGAAAGGGGAAAACATTACATTACTTTTACTAAATAATTTTTTTAATCTATACTAAAAATGCTTTAATATTTAGAATATTAATATTAATTTATTTTACACTGTTAATATTTGTTTGTCTACAAAAGCAAATAATATATTTGAATTATGTTTCAACGTTGAATAAAAGTCGTCTTCTTAAGGTAAAAGTGTATTAATCTGGCACTGTAAGTGACATAAACAACAAATACAAATTATTATTAATTATGTTAATAAATGTTATGACAATTAATCAGAAGCAACATTTTATGATTGTTACAACCTTACACTAAATCGTTTTGGATTTACAAAACATCAAAATAAATATGAAAATCTTGCTGTCAAAAATGACGTGGGTTCACTTTAAATATTTAATTTGTAATAATTTAATAAATAAATACTAAATAATTGTATAAATATATATATGTATATATATATATATATATATATATATATATATACACTGTATATACATATACACACGTATATATATATATATATATATATATATATATATATATATGTGTGTGTATTTCAAAGTTTTTTTACTATCATTATTTTTTTTAAATACAAATAAATTAATTAATAAATTAATTTTCAAATAAATTACAAAATATAACATTAAATTTATAATTAAATATTATAAATTATAATTAATAAAACATTTTATAACTTTTTATGATCATGTGACTTTGGATTTACAAACCATCAAAATAAATATGAAAATCTTGCTGTCAAAAATGACGTGGGTTCACTTTAAATATTTAATTTGTAATAATTTAGCTTTAGGCCATTCACTGTTCTCTAACTCTACTGGATTTGATCCATAGGGTGGTCCTTGTATAGCCTGGCTGCGCCCTCCTACGCACTTCCGCTCAATTTCATTTTACTTCAGTACTGCGTCTGGGATCGCTCCATATCCTTAAGCCTAGTTCACACTACATGATTTTAAAATGTTGGGCTGAACTGTGCAGTTCACATTACATGACTTGCTCTCAGTGAAATCATGAGTGTTCAAGTTGTTTAGCTGTTCACACCACACAACACAACGTGATTGATCCACAACAGGAGGTAACTCACTACACGAGTTAACAACGCACTACATAGAGATACAACCACGATCGGATGATAAGAGCATATCATTTGTGACTCAATGAGAGCTGTTTCAGTACTATAGTACGGTCTAAATCCTGAAAATAATCAAACAAATAACGAGTTGACAACAACACGATTCTATCTGGTCTAGAAACCATGTTTTGTAACGAAAAACCACGCAATAAAACGAACCAGAAATGACGCGAAACTACAGAGAAGAACATAACACGCGAATATGGACGTCAGACAGAAACTAGTGCTGCACACTGTTTGCTCGACGATCTGCTCTGAGAAAAAAAATGCAAAAAAGAAAAAGTAAGATTTACCTGGTGTCCTCAACCCATGCGTTGCTATGATTGGCTGTACTCATGACATCACTGAGATTGAGTCGCGCGACTGCTCGAGATATCTAGCAGGCTAGATATTTTTCTGAGCTCGGTGACCTGTCTGCGACCTGTCTGCGAGCTGTCTGCGAGCTGTCTTTGATGCGTTGTTGGCTCTTTCACACTAACGGATTGACGAGCGTTAATCGTCCGCTAATCGCCCGCGATTTGCACGCGATAACACCCTGACTTGTCGGCGACTCAACGATTTGCAAATCGGGCTTAAATCGGCTTAAAATCACGTAGTGTGAACTAGGCTTAAACTATTGTTGAAGATCCGCTCATGAGTCATGTCTGTCGCTCATATTACCAACTGTATATTTACTGATTCTTGTGATGAATAGAACATTTTGAGCCCCTTTGTGCACTCATGCAGGAGGTTGGTGTGTCAGTTTTACATGTTGTAAATCATACAAATTGGTTGTGATTTAAAAAAAATAATTGTCATAAATAAAAATGTGAAAAACCATACTTTGAAGATATTTGATTTTCAGTTTTAGATGGCAATGGTTGATTTGTTTTACTAAAAAAACTAAATGCCATATAAAAATGTACAAACACATACTTTGAAGACCAAAATTAAGGTAATTAAGAAACAATAAGACATAATATGAAAAATTGTTGTTTATTACACATCTGCAGATAGAGACTGATCATTCACTGTAGCAGCTAACGTTACAGCATTTGCGGCAGATCAGAAAACGACCACAGGGGCGTATTTGTAATGATTAGACACAGCTTCCACCATTGGATGTATATATCACTGTCCTTCGTGTCAAAATATAAATTTCGAATTAATAATTGTTCCTAGATTAACAAAACCTGCGGCGCTCGTAACATAATCCTCTTCGGCGCGTGACATACGTCACTCACGACACCCCGTTAGCGATTGGCTATGGCAGATCCAATAGATTTGAACTTTAATAGTGAACCCGCCTACAAGGAAGGAAACGTTTCTCAATGGAGCGGTTCCAGACTCTATGTGGAAATGAAATGAACTAGAGTCTGGTTGAACCAGGCTAGTCCTTGTAAGGATGTAGATTTGAACAAAAAGTGCCTGCTTAAATGTGACCAAAGCCCCGTGGGACGATCTGTTTGGATACCAAAACTCACTTGAATGACATGATCTTCACTGCTGATCTCCACGGCTTCCTGACACTGTTCTAACGCGGTGAACACAGAGTTACAAGCCCTGCAACATCAGAAACACAAACAAATATTATATATATATTTTAAACCAGCTTCTTTAGCTCTGAAATTGAAGCACATACTTGAGACTTACCTCAGTTTGAACTGAGCTCGAACCTCTCCATGTTCTAACTGGATTAACTCATTATAGCAGGCTGACACACTGCTGTTCTCCAGGTACCTCTGAAAGAGAGAGAGGCATATAGCTCATAGTCTCATACAGCACTGCATATATCATACAGTATGGACGCTGTCCTATTTTCTACTGCCTGCTAAGTTAAGTCAAGATTTTCCAGCTGGGATCAGTAAACAAACTTATCTGCTCTGGGTATTTATATTAAGGAACGTCTGGGAAGTCTATGGGACACGAAACTGAACTGAGATGAATGTTGAAATGCATTGCTACTTGTGAGTGTAGTGTAATAGAATCACTTAAAATTTTTAATAATAAAAATTCTGTCATTAATTTCTCACCCTCATGACGTTCCAAACCGTAAGACTTCCGTTCATCTTCATCTTCAATGAAGATATTTCTGATGGATTCTGAGAGATTTCTGTCCATCCATTGACAGGAATGCGTCAAAAAGTTCATAAAGAGATAACGAATGTAAAAAAACGAATCCATATGAATTGAGCGGTTTAGTCTAAATATTCTGAAGAGACTTGATCGCTTTATACAATGAACAGATTGAATTTAGGCATTTATTCACATATAAACATTTATCAGTGAACATAAACAGAAGCTCAACCAAATCTGCTTGACGCACGAGAACAAATCTCTTGTGAAAGCCCAAGCGTGCTGCGTAACACGAGAATGAAGCACGTTGGTTCTCACACGTCAAGCTTCCGTTTACCACACCTAATGTGTGTTGATGAATGTTTATATGTAATTAAAAGCCTAAATTAAATCTGTTCATCATATAAAAAAAAGTGTCTTAAAAAAATTTGGATTCAACTGCTCAATTCATATGGATTAGCGTTGCGATCTCTTTTATGAGCTTTATGAAGCATCAAAATGGTAGTTGCATAGCTATCAATGGACGGACCGAAATCTCTCAGAGATTTCATCAGAAAGATAAATCATTTGTTTTCCAAAGATGAACGAGTCTGGTTTGGAACAACATGGTGAGTAATTAATGACAGAATTTAATTTATTTTGGTGAACTATCCCTTAAATAACTTTGTCTAAGCAAAATTATATCTAAATTATGACCATGAGCAAGGATATACAAGAAAGGAATGTTATGTACATGGAGCAAATTTATAATTACAAATACTACAATTTTTACAGTTCAAATTATTTATTTTTACATTTTATATTTAAAAAAGGAGGCAAATTAAAAAAAAAAAACTGTGGTAATCAACAGTAAAAATGCTGCTGATAAAAATGAACTAATATTAAACTAATGACAGTCCTTTAAGGCTGTTTTGTACATATTAGCCAGAACAGGACATGAATGCCCTGCCCCCTGCTTGTCCCGCCCATGTAGAAGAGCAGAAATCCTTGTTTTAAGGCCCCAGTATACTTTGAGAGAAACCGAAGAACAAACTTGTGTGACATAATTTCAACCAAAACGAAGTTTGTTTCGGGAGTTCAAAACAGCTGGCCAAAGTGAACTTTCCAGAAAAGTTTGCTCTAGCCAGTTAACACCTTCGAACTAACATTTGTCTATGGCGATTATGTAGGTAGGTGTGCTCTGAGTAAAATACTCACTCTGGAGAAGCCAGCAGAGAGAAGAGGAAGGACAGATGGTTCCTCCTGATCTGAGGGACTGTGTGTGAGAGAGAGAAAGATCAGCAGGAGGAACATGATGGACATCTGTAACACATGGATAATAGATCCAAAAGTGTACCGAGGTAAATCTTACATTTGTGGCAGCACAGCCAAAATAACAGTGTGTTCAGAAGGCTTAGCCGCTCGGATCATCCTGTTTAAAAACACACACAATAATAAAAAAAGTAGGTTTTTATATTTTCTGATCCCATGACGAAGTGAAATCAAGCATCTTGTACACATTTACCTCTCTCTAGCACACACACAACTCCAAAAGACTCCCTCACACAGTCAGACGTCCACTGGGAAAAAAGTGAATTGGCAACAACTAGATTTGGTAGAGAGCAAGAAGCAACATTCTAATCTGAAAAATGAAGCCTACTCGGAAGTACGAAAAACTGTAATACATTGAAAATCCACTAGAGGCAGGTCCTAGAAGGGAGCAATTGTCCATAGACGATAGAACCCATGTTAAGATGTCCGTTTTCACAGCATAAATTCATGTTTTTACAGGTTGGTCTCATGGACTTTTATTGTATTTTTCGATAGGTTCCGAGTGCCCGATAACTGTGAGGGAGGTGAATTTTTTTTATAACTCGTTAGTTTAGATCGTATTTAGACATGAAATGTATGAAAAATAAGGGCGAGGTTAACTTTTTTCACTTCTATTTCACGTAGTTAGCACTATTTAGCATCAATGTTTGTGGGCAGTGGCACTGCAACAGTTAGCATTAAATCGCCTCAGATAAGTTAGCGTCCGAGGTAGGGTCAGGTGGGGTTTTGGGGGGCTAATACAATGCTAAATCATAAATCAGATTTACCTATGTACAATAACATTCCGATGTCCAGCAATCGATTTAAATAGTACATTGTGTTTAATTTGTCGTTTAATGAGATCTAATGTGGTTGTTGGGTCCAGTGGCAGAACTTTTGCCAAGCGTGTCAGAGGTTCTGGGTTCTAATCCGCACTCGTAAAGTTTTCGTTTTTTCCTCTCTCATTAAAACCGATTATTTTTATCAGTGGTTGTATATCAAGCAGGGACACTTTGTGTGCATTTTACTTTGTAATTTCACCAAAACAAATAGAGAGTCTCAGCAACGGATTAAAGTGCACATCAGAGTTCAAAATGGTGGGGACAATTATCGACCCTGGCAAAAAGTGGGGGTTTGTCCCACCCATAAAGACCCTCAGTCTCACACAAAGCCCACCCTTTTACCCATATATGGATTGGCCAGAAGGTGGGCGGGGTTAGGATTTCCCAAGATTTTCAAAAGATGGCACCGCCCATACCCCCCATTAATGGCCTCAAGAACGTTATTCAGAAAGTCTATGGGTGATGTCACAGACGCATTGTCCATTTTTTTTTAACGTCTTAAAGTCTGTGGTAGAGAGTTGCCAGCTTTGAATGTGTGAGTGTGTGCGTGCCGTGCAGATGCATTTAAACCAGTCTGTGCAGGAATTAACACCCACTGGCAATCAAAATCAGGCCATTTCCTTGACTTATTTACCTGCCAGCCACTTTGGTGGGCAACCTGTAACTGGTCTTAAAGAGTTCTTAAAGATTCACAAATTATTAAATCTAATAAACCGATTTTTTTGTGTGTGTGTGAAGCAAAAGCATGTCGTTGCAACCCAATATTTTCACACACAACCGCTCAAAAATATGGGGTCTGTAAGATTTTTATTAATCAAAGAAGTTTCTTTATGCTTAACAATGCTATTTATTTGATGAAAAATACAGTAAAAACATTGTGAAATGCTATTTTCTATTTAAATATATTTTAAAATGCCATTTATTCATGTGATGGTTAAGTTAACCCATCAGTTAAGTTGATGGTTATATTTTCAACATCATTACTCCAGTCTTCAGTGTCTCATCCTTCAAGAATTACTCTAATATGCAGATTTGAATTTTTTTTACGAATGTTGTCTATTATTATCAATAATTATTAACAGTTGTGCTGGTTTATATTTTTGTGGAAACATGATCATTTTTTTAATGTTATTTGATGAATAGAAAGTTCAAAATAACAGCATTTGAAAAAAAAAATAATATTTTCTAACATTATAAATGTCTTTACAGTAACTTTTGATCAATTTAATGCATTCTTGCTGAATTAAGAAAAGTATTAATTTCTTAGAAAAAAAAATCATATTGACCCCAAACATTTGAACAGTAGTGTAGACAAACAGTACATTATAAATGAAATATACATAAATGAATCATGATCAAAACGTCTCTGTGCAGAAATGTCCATGACACCATAAGGGAAGAACAGAACTGAGCGTGTGAGAGTGATGATGGATGGTTTGTTGGACTCACCTGCAGACGGCATCAGCCTCAAAGTACCGTGAGTGCCGCCCATCAATGATGACGATCTCGTGGTGTTTATCCATGAAACACTCCACCGCAGACTCAGGTGTTCGTGCGATGTTACACCTGAACCCCGCACGCTCACACGCCCACCAGAAAGCATCGCTCTGACTGTCCTCTTTAGCGAAGACCAGTAACACCTGAGCGAGAGAGAGACGGAGAGAAAGAGAGAGAGAGAGGTGCTGTTGTTGGTTGCATGTGAAAGGTCAACAGTCTTTCATCCTGTTGAGCGTTGTGTAACCATGGAGCTGTGATGTGAAATTCCACATGGGCCAGGTCGTTCAGGACGCCTCTGTCGCCGCTACCTCACTCTAGAGGCCCACCGTGCAGCGTCGCATGTGCACCTACAGGGGGCGGAGTGACCTCACCTGCTTAATCACTATTGCCGTGTCCCAATACACCTACTATGCCCTAAAAGTATATACTCTTTTTGTGAAGGAAAAGTATCTAGTAGAAGAATAGGCAAGCTAATAGGCAAAAAAAAAAAAAAAACATTCTGTCACATAATTTACGTGCTTTCTGTCACAATAAACCGGTCTGTAAATCATCCAGTCACACTTAAAGGGATAGTTCACCCAAAAAATTTGGCATCATTTACTCATCCTTATGTTGTTCCAAACCTGTATGAGTTTGTTCTGCTAAACAAAAAAGAAGATATTTTGAAGAATGCTAGTAATCAAACAGTTTCCTATAACCATTGACTTCCATAGTAGGAAACAAAAAATACTATGGTTCAGCAGAACGAAGAAACTCATACAGGTGTGGAACAACATAAGGATGAGTAAATGATGACAACATTTTCATTTTTAGGCGAACTATCCCATTCTATTCGGTTATTTACGACAGTGACAATCACATTCTATATCCAAACTCACACCCATACATTTACAGAACTGTCAACTGCATTTTAGGAAAACCCGCGCTGTGTGAACAGAGCCGGACTGGACAACTTAGTTGTCTGTCACGTGACCATGTGTCTACCGTGTGTTGTGGGTTTTCGCGTGTTGCTTCACTTTCAGTAACTTACAGCGATGGAGATAAGACCTATGTATCATCTGAAGGTTTTAGATCCAGTTACTGTTCTCCACCAGAGCTGCTTCTGTCAGTTTTGTGGGTTACGGACGTCTGAATGCTCCGCTCTCTACCCACATATTACACATATAAGCAGCTGTCGTTTAATGAAGATTTGACGAATGAACTGGTGGTTCGATTACATTACATTATAGGCCTTTATCATAGTCATCGTGTTGTCATATCCTGCTCAGATTAGCATTAATGTCAATAGAAGGATGCCAGATGCCAGAAGGATCACTGGACTGATTTAATGACTGATTATGTTTAATTTAGCTTTATATCACCACCCATTAGCCTATTGTCTACAGTATAATGCTTTCCAAACATAACACTCAAACACAGAGGATATGACACGTTTACGATGATCAAACAATAATCAATTTGTCAAAATAATCACTTTTTCAATAATCATCTATGTGCTGGATATATTCCTTTGTTAAAACAATTTCAATTGATCTAATTATTGATGATTGCATCGTAAAGTAAGTGCATGAAAAAAATATGAACAATGTTGTTTAACAAATTAAGTTTCCCCTCAAACCTTTTAATTGAACCCCCCCCCCCCCCCCCCAAAACAGACTTCAGTTGTAAGTAGATTTGTCTAATTCTAATGCTCTTTAATGTGATATGTTGTTTGTACTGTATTCTTGCAGTTCTGCAATAAAATAAGGTGATCAGACTGAAGTATTGCACATACAACAGTTGCTCCCCTTTGTAATATTATGACACCTTTGTTTCACAATCCTCAATTAATGAGGTTGGTGTCTTTAGAGGAAGTATGTGTGTTGAATTTTAAATAAATAAATCACAACAATCCCGTGCAATGTGTTGTTTTTTACACTCCTAATTGAAGCTTCCGCTTTTCGAACGTGGAAGTGTGATAAAGGCCTATTGCCACGACAAAAGTGATAAGACTTTTCAGTTTTATGGATGTCGGCATCTTTTATGTTACTTTGGTCATTTCCACTATAAATACGGGCTTGACTCCTCTTGCACATTCATACAGACAGTATATGACATGCAACTTTAAATCCCAAAACCACAGTGTGAACGTAGCCATATACATACATTTTATTTAATTTTACACTACTTAAATAATTGTATTAGACAGAAAATTGATTCAGTCATAGATGAGGAGAATTTGATTTGCAATGTATTTAATTACTCAAACCTCTTTCAGTGCATCTTTACTTAACTGTCGGTCTCATGAACACCATGTTTGCCATATGCTTTTTTTCTAATGCAGGGACACCGAACGAATGCACCTGTCTCTGACTCTGTGAGTTTGGGCATGATCAGCCAAGTATCAAATTTCATTCATAATCGGCCTTACAATTGTTAAGTGTGTCCCCGGCTTGAATAACGCATCATATCTTATCTAATCTTTTCTGTTTTGTTTGTTTTCTTATTTGTTTTTATATATTCTATATATAAATACAATTTTACTTCTTTGTTACTCCCCTGACTTAGGCCTATGAGATCTTACATCAAATCTAGGTAACACATTTCTGTAACTTTTAACGCTGTGTCTGTCGACTCGTCGGATTTGGTAAATCTTCTTTATATATGTACTATATACAGTATGTTCTATATATGAAGTTTTCAAATCAAATTAAAATGCTAGTTGGCGTATGAAATAGAGCAGATTAAGCATCACTAGAAATAGTGAAATAATTAAATAGAGTGTTATACTGCCTTGGCAGATTTAGTGACCCTGCTGTATATCTGCACATGTTCACATCAGACTAAAAAATGTAGACATCACTAGAGTGAATTTGAGGGGCATTACAGATGGTTTGTCCAGTAATATTAATATTAATAATAATAATGTAAATATTTCCTTTAGCCTAGTTTAACTTGAAGTGCTAAAATAACTGAAACTAAATTAAGCAAAACTAGTAAATAAAATTAATAAAAAACAGATTAAGCCATATTTAAAAGAAAAATAAATCAAAAACTAATAAAAATGAGAATATCACTCAAACTCACAAAATGAGTAGGCCTAATACTATACAGAATATATATATATATATATATATATATATATATATATATATATATATATATATATATATATATATATATATATGTTTTTGTTAATATTTAGAATTATATATATATATATATATATATATATAATTCTAAATATTAACAAAAACAATAATAGTATATCAATGATACTAAAATAACGTCTGGATTTTTTTTGGAATTAATTTCAAAAGAACCTTAAAAAAGGATGACAGGTGATTCATTTGTAAAATCAATCTTGATTGATTTCCACAGACACATCAGCTGAATCTGACTTTACATAACAGGTTACATAAACAGCCTCAATTTATCGTGACTGACAAGCGGCACTCAGTCATTAAGTTAACATTACATACACTTTCTCTTTTTAGTTCCACTTTTAGTTAACCATAATTCCCACTAATACCACACACACACACACACACACACACACAGCATAATCTCTCTGCCAATCCTCTGAGACATCTCAAGATTATCCCAGAGGTCATGAGCCCATATTAATAGGCCTTTGGTGCCCTCACTCACTAGTTGGAAACAGGATAATGCAGATATGATAGTAATGCTTTATTATATCACAGAACATTTTATCGCTCCATAGCATGTACATATCACTAAGGGCCCTGCAGTGATGCATCATGATGTCACAGTGTCATTCCACAACGTAATAGTCCAGAAACTATGGCCAAAGCACACTGTAAAGTTCCAGATGTGACAACTGCATTTCAACTGCACCCTAAATTATTGTTCTTTGTGTCTAAAGAACACGACTTATTCACAAACTTGCTATGATTAACACCGTGGAAACTATATTAGCAATGCTATGCATCTTTGGTATCCATTATTTTTGACCAAAGTGACAAAAGACTCGTTATGTTTTGCAGTTTTACAACTACTGCTGATACAGACATTTTTGGGCTTGTTATGGAGTTTTTTAAGTGAGAAGTTAGGGTTCTTATTATTTTCAAACCATTTGGACTTATTTCAATTATATGGGCTTGTTCTTGTTTGCTGTTTTTTTTTTCTAGCAAAATCTGGGTGTTTTAATGGGTAGTGCTAACAAATTGCTGAAATCAAAAAAACATTTTACTCAATAGCCAATATTGACATTTTAAAAATGCTATTATCCACTGACAAGGCCGACAGATTTTGCCTCGAAACAAGGAGGATCTAACACTTCTGATGCTTGCCAAACCAGCAAGATTATCGGCCAATGCCAGATTTTTTAAACTGGTCAAAAGTTGGTGGTTAATTTAAATAAAGTCAAAGCACATCCTCCTCATTTAAAGCATTTGATCATTAACTTAAAGCAACCTGAGGTTTAGCAACTCCCACATGGATTCAGTCTCAGCAATTAAACGATTAAACATGCACCTTTTGTTACCCATCCCAGATCATTAACCAGATCAAAGCCAGGAGTTCTCAAACTTTTTGGGGGGCATGGGATCCCCTCATAATTAGGGCCCAAGCCCTGAAAGGGCGAAGGCCCTATTGTTTTCCTTAGGATTATTATTATTAGGGCCCAAGCCCTGAAAGGGCGAAGGCCCTATTGTTTTCCTAACGATTATTATTAGGGCCCAAGCCCTGAAAGGGCGAAGGCCCTATTGTTTTCCTAACGATTATTATTATTATTATTATTATTTATACGACTATTTGGGCACTTTTGGGGCCCTTAACATGCTCAAAAACTCTTGAAACTTTGCACACGGGTCAGAATCCGCGGCCATCAGGGCTGGGCTGAAGATGGTACCCGGGCGTGGCAGGGGGGCTAGACAGCGCCCCCTGGAACGGGGTCCGAAAACTTGGTCCATAACTCAAACACGCTTGCATGTAATAATATGAAACTCGGTACACATGTTGATCTCATCGTTCATATATACCTCAAACTATTACTTTTTACCCCAGCCCAACAGGAAGTCGGTTATTTAGGGTTGTTCATAAAACACTCGCAATGGAATTTGAAGTACTCCTCCTAGAGAATTCAAACACACGGCACGAAACTCAGTCAGCATGAAGTCAAGGCATTGAGGATGAAAGTTTGCGAGGGGATTTTTGATATCTCGAACGGTTTGGCCGTGGCGAGGAAACGAACTTATGGCGATAATCGTGAAACAGGAAGTGTGTCAGAACTTCAGCATACATTAACTGATCTTGATGAAACTTCAGCAGTTTGTTTGTTGTAAGAGGACGATCACATGGATGTGAATATTGTGAGTCAAAGTTATAGCGCCACCAACTGGCAGCAGGAAGTGTGTCACTTTCAAAATGCTTTGAAATCACCCTCTTATTTTTACCCGATTTGCTTCAAACTTAATCTGTATAATGTAAATACATAGCAGATGAAGACCTGTGAATGGATTCTTGATATCTTTGATACTGTTGCCGTGGCAACGCATCAAACTTTAAAATTCTTTTTTTTTTGATGATTTTGAGACTCTTAGCGGCTTTTGGGGCCCTTAACGGGTTTGAAAACTCTTGAAACTTTGCACACAGGTCATATCCCACAGCCATCAGAGCCGGGCTGAAGATGGTACCTGGGTGTGGCAGGGGGGCTAGACAGCGCCCCCTGGAACGGGGTCCGAACACTTGGTCCATAACTCAAACACGCTTGTATGTAATAATATGAAACTCGGTACACATGTTGATCTCATCGTTCATATATACCTCAAACTATTACTTTTTACCCCAGCCCAACAGGAAGTCGGCTATTGAGGTTTGTTTGTAAAACGCTCGCAATGGAATGTGCAATACTCCTCCTAGAGAATTCAAACACACGGCACGAAACTCGGTCAGCATGAAGTCAAGGCATTGAGGATGAAAGTTTACGAGGGGATTTTTGATATCTCGAACGGTTTGGCCGTGGCGAGGAAACGAAATTATGGCGAGAAACGTGAAACAGGAAGTGTGTTATAACTTCAGCATACATTAACTGATCTTGTTCAAACTTCAGCAGTGTGTTCGCTGTAAGAGGACGATCACATGGATGTGACTATTGTGAGTCAAAGTTATAGCGCCACCAACTGGCAGCAGGAAGTGTGTCACTTTCAAAATGCTTTGAAATCACCCTTTTATTTTTACCCGATTTGCTTCAAACTTCATCTGTATAATGTAAATATACGGCAGATGTAGACCTGTGAATGGATTCTTGATATCTTTGAAACTGTTGCCGTGGCAACGCATCAAACTTTACCATTCTTTTAGGATGCTTTTGAGACCCTTAGCATGCTTCAAATCGCATGAAACTCGACAGACACATCACATTTATTAGCCAGTAGACATGTGCAAAGTTTCAGAAACGGGCGTGGTGAGGGCTCAGTAGCACCACCTTTTGACAAAAGTGGGGTTGTTAGTTTTAACTAGAGTTACAAAAATCGGTATGTATATTGTACTCCTCGAGCCGGACAACTTTCTAATTGACACTCATTAGCTAGGACCCACAGAAAGTCAGATATCTTTGTTTGAATGTAGAGAAAATCTTAGAATTTTGCCAGTCTCTCAGTGTCTTTCTGTGTGAGTGAGAGGAGGGGCGCCTGTCAGGTTAATTTTAACCCTTTATTTGCTGTGTGCGACTTCTCTGGCATTTTCGGGGGCCTTAACATCCTCTAAAACTCTTGAAACTTTGCACACGGGTCAGAACCCATGGCCATCAGGGCCGGGCTGAAGCTGGTCATCGGGCGTGGCAGGGCGGCTCGACAGCGCCCCCTGGACTGGGATTCGAACATTTATCCATAAATCAAACACACTTGCGTGAATTAATATGAAACTCGGTACAATTATAGATCACATCAGGCCAAACAACTTTCGTGCTCTAAGTTTTACGACAATTAAAATGGAAGTTGAGAATTATGGGTTGTTTGAATAGTTGTCCTAGGAGAAATACATCAAATTACAACGCATGTGTTTACCAATCACAACCAAACTCGGTGTGCAAGAAGTCAAGACATTGAGGATGAAAGTTTGTGAGGGGATTTTTGATATCTCAAACGGTTTGGCCGTGGCGAGGAAACGAAATTATGGCGAGAAACGTGAAACAGGAAGTGTGTTATAACTTCAGCATACATTAACATATCTTGATGAAACTTCATCAGTGTGTTCGCTGTAAGAGGACGATCACATGGATGTGACTATTTCGAGTCAAAGTTATAGCGCCACCAACTGGCAGCAGGAAGTGTGTCACTTTCAAAATGCTTTGAAATCAACCTCTTATTTTTACCCGATTTGCTTCAAACTTCATCTGTATAATGTAAATACATGGCAGATGAAGACCTGTGAATGGATTCTTGATATCTTTGATACTGTTGCCGTGGCAACGCATCAAACTTTAAAATTCTTTTTTTTTTTGGATGATTTTGAGACTCTTAATGGCTTTTGAGGCCCTTATCGGGTTTGAAAACTCTTGAAACTTTGCACACAGGTCATATCCCACAGCCATCAGGCCCGGGCTGAAGATGGTACCTAGGCGTGGCAGGGGGGCTAGACAGCGCCCCCTGGAACGGGGTCCGAAAACTTGGTCCATAAATCAAACACGCTTGCATGTAATAATATGAATGAAAAACTTCATCTGTATAATGTAAACAGATGAAAAACTTCATCTGTATAATGATGAAAAACAGATGAAAAACTTCATCTGTATAATGTAAACATACGGTAGATGTAGACCTGGGAATGGATTCTTGATATCTTTTAAACTGTTGCCGTGGCAAAGCTTCAAACTTTGAAATTATTTTAGGATGCTTTTGAGACTCTTAGCATGCTTGAAATTGCATGAAACTCAACAGACACATCACATTTATTAGCCAGTAGACATGTGCAAAGTTTCAGAAACGGGCATGGTGCAGGGACTAAATAGCGCCACCTTTTGACAAAAGTGGGGTTGTTATTTTTATCTACAGTTACAAAAATCGTTATATACATTGTACTCCTCAAGCCAGACAACTTTCTAATTCATAGTCATTAGCTCAGACCAAGAGGAAGTCAGATATTTTGGATTGAATATGGTGAGACTCTCTCTGAGCCTACGTCCGTGTATGGCAAGCCCTTTTAACATTTAAAAGCTAAGTTTGCCTATCCGGAAATTAACATTGTAGATATCAACAATGTCTTTCTGTCTAGTCGTAATTACATTTTGGACAGTTTGTATTATCATTTAAGATATCTGTAACATAATTGTGACTAGTCAAAATGACAGACTATGGCAAGCCGTCTTAACATTTAATCATGAAAGGGCCAAAGCCTTCGGCACCGCCACCCCGGTGCCTTTAGGTAACTAAAGGAGCCAGGGGTTGCGGTGCCACCGGCTTGGGCCCGCCATCGCTGCTCGCAGCTATATTTATTATTATTATTATTATTATTATTATTATTTATACGACTATTTGGGCACTTTTGGGGCCCTTAACATGCTCAAAAACTCTTGAAACTTTGCACACGGGTCAGAATCCGCGGCCATCAGGGCCGGGCTGAAGATGGTACCCGGGCGTGGCAGGGGGGCTAGACAGCGCCCCCTGGAACGGGGTCCGAAAACTTGGTCCATAACTCAAACACGCTTGCATGTAATAATATGAAACTCGGTACACATGTTGATCTCATCGTTCATATATACCTCAAACTATTACTTTTTACCCCAGCCCAACAGGAAGTCGGTTATTTAGGGTTGTTCATAAAACACTCGCAATGGAATTTGAAGTACTCCTCCTAGAGAATTCAAACACACGGCACGAAACTCGGTCAGCATGAAGTCAAGGCATTGAGGATGAAAGTTTGCGAGGGGATTTTTGATATCTCGAACGGTTTGGCCGTGGCGAGGAAACGAAATTATGGCGATAATCGTGAAACAGGAAGTGTGTCAGAACTTCAGCATACATTAACTGATCTTGATGAAACTTCAGCAGTTTGTTTGCTGTAAGAGGACGATCACATGGATGTGAATATTGTGAGTCAAAGTTATAGCGCCACCAACTGGCAGCAGGAAGTGTGTCACTTTCAAAATGCTTTGAAATCACCCTCTTATTTTTACCCGATTTGCTTCAAACTTAATCTGTATAATGTAAATACATAGCAGATGAAGACCTGTGAATGGATTCTTGATATCTTTGATACTGTTGCCGTGGCAACGCATCAAACTTTAAAATTCTTTTTTTTGATGATTTTGAGACTCTTAGCGGCTTTTGGGGCCCTTAACGGGTTTGAAAACTCTTGAAACTTTGCACACAGGTCAGATCCCACAGCCATCAGGCCCGGGCTGAAGATGGTACCTGGGTGTGGCAGGGGGGCTAGACAGCGCCCCCTGGAACGGGGTCCGAACACTTGGTCCATAACTCAAACACGCTTGCATGTAATAATATGAAACTCGGTACACATGTTGATCTCATCGTTCATATATACCTCAAACTATTACTTTTTACCCCAGCCCAACAGGAAGTCGGCTATTGAGGTTTGTTTGTAAAACGCTCGCAATGGAATGTGCAATACTCCTCCTAGAGAATTCAAACACACGGCACGAAACTCGGTCAGCATGAAGTCAAGGCATTGAGGATGAAAGTTTGCGAGGGGATTTTTGATATCTCGAACGGTTTGGCCGTGGCAAGGAAACGAAATGATGGCGAGAAACGTGAAACAGGAAGTGTGTTATAACTTCAGCATACATTAACTGATCTTGATGAAACTTCAGCAGTGTGTTCGCTGTAAGAGGACGATCACATGGATGTGACTATTGTGAGTCAAAGTTATAGCGCCACCAACTGGCAGCAGGAAGTGTGTCACTTTCAAAATGCTTTGAAATCACCCTTTTATTTTTACCCGATTTGCTTCAAACTTAATCTGTATAATGTAAATATACGGCAGATGTAGACCTGTGAATGGATTCTTGATATCTTTTAAACTGTTGCCGTGGCAACGCATCAAACTTTACCATTCTTTTAGGATGCTTTTGAGACCCTTAGCATGCTTCAAATCGCATGAAACTCGACAGACACATCACATTTATTAGCCAGTAGACATGTGCAAAGTTTCAGAAACGGGCGTGGTGAGGGCTCAGTAGCACCACCTTTTGACAAAAGTGGGGTTGTTAGTTTTAACTAGAGTTACAAAAATTGGTATGTATATTGTACTCCTCGAGCCGGACAACTTTCTAATTTAAACTTATTAGCTAGGACCCACAGAAAGTCAGATGTGTTTGTTTGAATGTGGTCTTGCTTAATCTGAGCCTACATCTCTGTCTTTGCCTGTCTGTGTGTGTGTGAGTGTGCAGGGGGAGGGGGCTTAACCATTTCACTGCTGTGTGTATGGCCTGCATAAAGAAAATACATTTCTCAAGCCTGGTATTTTTTAAATAAGTTTTTATTTTTATTTTTTATAAGTAAAGACATATAACTAGTTTAATTGTAGTGCATTGACAATAGTTTTATATAATTAGTTTATTAATCAGATTAACTTGGTCAATAAACTTGGTCTGAAAATTTGGTCCATAAATCAAACACACTTGCATGTAATAATATGAAACTTGGTACACATATAGATCTCATCGTTTCATATATAGCCTACTTCACACTCTTACTTTTTACCCCAGCCCAACAGGAAGACGGCTATTTAGGGTTGTGTTTAAAACACATGCAATGGAATTTAAAGTATTGCTCCTAGAGCACTGAACCAAATTCGACAAAACTCGATCAGCGTGAAGTCAAGACATTAAGGATGAAAAGGTGCCAAGGGATTTTTTATATCTCGAACGGTTTGGCCGTGGCGAGGAAACGAAATTATGGCGAAAAACATGAAACAGGATGTGTGTTATAACTTCAGCATACATTAACTGATCTTGATGAAACTTCAGCAGTGTTTTCGCTGTAAGAGACCGATCACATGGATGTGACTATTGTGAGTCAAAATTATAGCGCCACCAACTGGCAGCAGGAAGTGTGTCACTTTCAAAATGCTTTGAAACCACTCTCTTATTTTTAACCGATTTGCTTCAAACTTCATCTGTATAATGTAAATACACGGCAGATGTAGACCTGTGAATGAATTTTTGATATCTTTGATACTGTTGCCGTGGCAACGAATCAAACTTTAACATTCTTTTTTGATGCTTTTGGGACTCTTAGCATGCTTGAAATTGCTTGAAACTCAACAGATACATCACATTTATTAGCCAGTAGACATGTGCAACTATGGCAAAAGATTAAAGTAATGTCAAAAAAGTAAACACTAAAAGCCTCATATCTTCTAAAAATGTAATTATACATCATTTGTTTCTAAATTAAATTATACAAATATTATAACTTCCCCAATTTTTCCTTTTTTTCATTTAAGAATTATGTTTACGTTCAAAAACAGCCAGAATTGTTGTAAAATTCATAAAAAAATAATAATCTGAGTCATACGTAGTGCTATACTGACCTCTTGTGTTCAATATCAGGTAGGCCTATTGTGTATATTCCCACCGGTTAATCAACGTGTGACTCCGCTGGGACTTGGGAGCTTTTAAATCGCTTACTTAAAACCGAAAGTCGAAATACGGATGTCCGCACAAGACATTAATGGTGTGGAGTAGAGCGAGCATTTTAAATAAATTCCTATTAAGTAGGATTGAACTAAACAGAAGGAATGTTTACTCTGTTCTGCTGGTTCCTCGCTGGTGGATCATATGATTACTTTGTCATAATCTATGACAAAAATGCTATTATAAACCATATTAATAATAGATAATACACATTGCTCTTATTTTTGAAAAATACATTCATGAAAAACAAGATAACAAAAATCATAAAAAAATATAGCCATGGCTGCTATAAATGTTTGAAATGCATAGGACAGATGTTTAATGACGCAGCAACATATAATTGAAAGGCAATTAATAATCTGTCATTACATCACTGCATTATGATATTACGGCTCCAATACGGTGCAGCACAAAGCACTTATGTGCATCCCGAGCGGAGAATGATGTGCTTGAAGCCACATGAAGTTACAGCGCAGTGAGTCCGTATTGAAAAGTTCAAAGCACAAAGGAAATACATATTTATGAACAGTGTATTATACATTATCTATCTATGCAATAGTTTATTGAGCCTTTTCTTTTAAAGGTTTTAAATTTCAGTTACTGTGTGCGTGAAGAACAATTATAGTGCTCTGACTCTAGTGTTGTGATCTAACCGACAGCGTCCGACACCCGGTAGAAAGTAACACGGTTAAGTTACAGCAATAAAGTCCAGCAAGAAAAAGTTTCTTCATTCGAAAATATAGACCTTTAGACCTTTATCTTAAAGATCCAGTATAATAGGATTAACATTCAATCATCTTGAAGATCGTTTCATCATTGACTGTAACCGAATGTGACGTGCTGTTTGAATGCTGAATGGTGAATGACTGACAGGCGCAGAGAGGGAAAAGTTTGTTTTTGAATGAATTTAATGACTTGAATTTAATGACTTAAATATTAATTTCTATATCACATAATAGCTTCAGAACACTAATAATACAGTACACAAAAACTTTATGGTACTTTAGAAAGTTTGTGTGCCTTTGTGCCTAACATAAAATAGTATATATGCACAATATAGAATTTGAATCAGCCTCATCAAAGATGGCAGTGTCAGAGCCGATACCGATCCTGAGTATCTAATCGGCGCACTTCTTTTCAACAGTCAAATTGAAATTGAAATTGAAATTGCTTGAAACTCAACAGATACATCACATTTATTAGCCAGTAGACATGTGCAAAGTTTCAGAAACGGGCATAGTGCAAGGACTAAATAGCGCCACCTTTTGACAAAAGTGGGGTTGTTAGTTTTATCTACAGTTACAAAAATCGCTATATACATTGTACTCCTCAAGCCGGACAACTTTCTAATACATAGTCATTAGCTCGAACCAAGAGGAAGTCAGATATTTTGGTTTGAATATGGTGAGCCTCTCTCTGAGCCTACGTCCCTGTATGGCAAGCCCTTTTAACATTTAAAATCTAAGTTTGCCTGTCCGGAATTAACATTGTAGATATCAACAACGTCTTTCTGTCTATTCGTAATTACATTTTGGATAGTTTGTATTATCATTTAAGATATCTGTAACATAATTGTGACTAGTCGAAATGACAGAGTATGGCAAGCCGTTTTAACATTTAATCATAAAAGGGCCAAAGCCTTCGGCACCGCCACCCGGGTGCATTTAGGTAACTAAAGGAACCGGGGTTGCGGTGCCACCGGCTTGGGCCCGCCATCGCTGCTCGCAGCTATATTTATTATTAGGGCCCAAGCCCTGAAAGGGCGAAGGCCCTATTGTTTTCCTTCCGATTATTTTTTTTTTTTCTTTTATTTTTCTAACGACTATTCGGGCACTTTTGGGGCCCTTAACATGCTCGAAAACTCTTGAAACTTTGCACACGGGTCAGAACCCGCGGCCATCAGAGCCGGGCTGAAGCTGGTACCTGGGCGTGGCAGGGCGGCTCGTCAGCGCCCCCTGGAACGGGGTCCGAACACTTGGTCCATAACTCAAACACGCTTGTATGTAATAATATGAAACTCGGTACACATGTTGCTCTCATCGTTTCATCTATACCTCACACTCTTACTTTTTACCCCAGCCCAACAGGAAGTCGGCTATTGAGGTTTGTTTGTAAAACGCTCGCAATGGAATGTTAAATACTCCTCCTAGAGCTTTGATCCAAGTTCGACTAAACTCAGTCAGCGTGAAGTCAAGACATTGAGGATGAAAGTTTGCGAGGGGATTTTTGATATCTCGAACGGTTTGTCCGTGGCGAGGAAACGAAACTATGGCGAGAAACGTGAAACAGGAAGTGTGTTATAACTTCAGCATACATTAACTGATCTTGATGAAACTTCAGCAGTGTGTTCGCTGTAAGAGGACGATCACATGGATGTGACTATTGTGAGTCAAAGTTATAGTGCCACCAACTGGCAGCAGGAAGTGTGTCACTTTCAAAATGCTTTGAAATCACCCTTTTATTTTTACCCGATTTGCTTCAAACTTCATCTGAATAATGTAAACATACGATAGATGTAGACCTGTGAATGGATTCTTGATATCTTTTAAACTGTTGCCGTGGCAACGCATCAAACTTTACCATTCTTATAGGATGCTTTTGAGACCCTTAGCATGCTTCAAATTACATGAAACTCGACAGACACATCACATTTATTAGCCAGTAGACATGTGCAAAGTTTCAGAAACGGGCGTGGTGAGGGCTCAGTAGCGCCACCTTTTGACAAAAGTGGGGTTGTTAGTTTTATCTACAGTTACAAAAATCGGTATGTATATTGTACTCCTCGAGCCGGACAACTTTCTAATTGACACTCATTAGCTAGGACCCACAGAAAGTCAGATATGTTTGTTTGAATGTAGAGAAAATCTCAGAATTTTGCCAGTCTCTCAGTGTCCCTCTGTGTGAGTGAGAGGAGGGGCGCCTGTCAGGTTAATTTTAACCCTTTATTTGCTGTGTGCGACTTCTCTGGCATTTTCGGGGGCCTTAACATCCTCGAAAACTCTTGAAACTTTGCACACGGGTCAGAACCCATGGCCATCAGGGCCGGGCTGAAGCTGGTAACCGGGCGTGGCAGGGCGGCTCGACAGCGCCCCCTGGACTGGGATTCGAACATTTGTCCATAAATCAAACACACTTGCATGAATTAATATGAAACTCGGTACAATTATAGATCACATCAGGCCAAACAACTTTCGTGCTCTAAGTTTTATGACAGTTCAAATGGAAGTTATTTATGAATTATGAATTATGGGTTGTTTGAATAATTGTCCTCGGAGAAATACATCAAATCACAATGCATGTGTTTACCAATCACAACCAAACTCGGTGTGCATGAAGTCAAGATATTGAGGATGCTCAATTCCGGACGGATTTTTGATATCTCGAACGGTCTGGCCGTGGCGAGGAAATGAATTTTATGACTAAAAAAGGACACATAAAGTGTGTTATAACTTTGCTCAATTTACCTACAGTTACAAAACTTACCACGTATATTGTTCTCGTCAAGCCGATCAACTTTCCAATTTAAAGTCATTCGCTCTGAGCAACAGAAAGTCAGATATTGTAGTTTGAATGGATTTATTTCCCCTGCGATTCTCTCTCTCTCTCTCTCTGTGTGTGTGTGTGTGTGTGGGTGTGTGTGTGTGGGGAGGGGAGGGCTGTTGTCTGTGTTTATGTGTGTGTGTGTGTGTGGGTGGGTGTGTGTGTGTGTGTGGGGAGGGGAGGGCTGTTGTCTGTGTTTATGTGTGTGTGTGTGGCTGGCTGTGATTTTTCCTTCAAGTCCTTGTCTCTAAGTCCTTGTCTTTTTGCATAACAATTTTGTATAACAATATTTTTAAATGACAAAATAGGCATATAACCCCCATCTTTTAAATGTATAGATTGCTTTAAATAAAAGTAAGATTGTATTTGTAATTGAAGTTGAATGAATTTAAAATTCATGTGCTATATTTCATTCAATATATTTGTTTTCCTTAAGATTTTAAAACACTAACTTCATTGTTATCTGAATTACAAATATTTGTTTCTGTATAAAATAATACTCTGACTAAAAACACATTTGATGTTTTTTTTTGGTATTTTTATTTACATGTATTTATGTGTGTGTGTGTGTGTGTGTGTGTATATAAAGTGCAGGGTTTTTTTAGATAAAGTAGAATTTCTATAACTATGTGTTGAACTAATAAATCACTCTTGTGTGTGTTAAACACAATCTACTTAATACAGACAACTTCATTATAAAGATAAATAACAAATCCAAAAAATATATGATTATAATCTATGACAAAAAAAGCCATTACAAACTATATTATTGGAAAATACACATTGCTCTTTGTATTGTTGTAAAATATTCATGAAAAACAAGATAACAAAAATCAAAAAGATAAATTATTTTAGATATAGCCATGTTTTAAATGTATAGCAGAGATGTTAATTGAGGCAGCAACATACAAACTTTCTAGAACAACATGGACCTGGATAGCTGGTTTTTATGGAGGACAGTGAAGAGGAAGAGGGTGCAAATCAAACAGCTCATTCTCAGACTACACAGCAAACAGCTTAAATTTTTAGTGCTTTGGTTGAGGTTTTTAGTGCTCTGTCCTATCTATTATCAACATATAATAGATGGAACAGAACAAGAAAGGCAATTAATAATCTGTCATTGCGTCACTGCATTATGATATGAAAGGCTCAGTGTGGCACAAAACGCTTATGCGCATCCCAAGTAGAGAATGATGTGCTTAAAGCCACATGGAGTTACAGCGCACAGCGCATCGAGTCCGCATTGATGCAAGCTCTACAATACACTTCTTTTTGATAGTCAAAGCGGGGGTTACGTTTTTACACGTCGTACAGAATAACCCTAAAGGCACCAAGGTGGCGGTGCCACCGGCTTTTTATTAAATATAAATATAGCTGTGAGCAGCGATAAAGGGCCAAAGCCGGCGGTACCACCATCCCGGTGCCTTTGGGTAACTAAAGGCATCGGGGTTGCGGTGCCACCGGCTTGGGCCCGCAATCGCTGCTCGCAGCTATATTTATTATTATTATTATTATTTATACGACTATTCGGGCACTTTTGGGGCCCTTAACATGCTCAAAAACTCTTGAAACTTTGCACACGGGTCAGAACCCGCGGCCATCAGGGCCGGGCTGAAGATGGTACCCGGGCGTGGCAGGGGGGCTAGACAGCGCCCCCTGGAACGGGGTCCGAAAACTTGGTCCATAACTCAAACACGCTTGTATGTAATAATATGAATCTCGGTACACATGTTGATCTCATCGTTCATATATACCTCATACTATTACTTTTTAGCCCAGCCCAACAGGAAGTCGGTTATTTAGGGTTGTTCATAAAACACTCGCAATGGAATTTGAAGTACTCCTCCTAGAGAATTCAAACACACGGCACGAAACTCGGTCAGCATGAAGTCAAGGCATTGAGGATGAAAGTTTGCGAGGGGATTTTTGATATCTCGAACGGTTTGGCCGTGGCGAGGAAACGAAATTATGGCGAGAATCGTGAAACAGGAAGTGTGTTATAACTTCAGCATACATTAACTGATCTTGATGAAACTTCAGCAGATTGTTCGCTGTAAGAGGACGATCACATGGATGTGAATATTGTGAGTCAAAGTTATAGCGCCACCAACTGGCAGCAGGAAGTGTGTCACTTTCAAAATGCTTTAAAATCACCCTCTTATTTTTACCCGATTTGCTTCAAACTTAATCTGTATAATGTAAATACACGGCAGATGAAGACCTGTGAATGGATTCTTGATATCTTTGATACTGTTGCCGTGGCAACGCATCAAACTTTAAAATTCTTTTTTTTGATGATTTTGAGACTCTTAGCGGCTTTTGGGGCCCTTAACGGGTTTGAAAACTCTTGAAACTTTGCACACAGGTCAGATCCCACAGCCATCAGAGCCGGGCTGAAGATGGTACCTGGGTGTGGCAGGGGGGCTAGACAGCGCCCCCTGGAAGGGGGTCCGAACACTTGGTCCATAAATCAAACACGCTTGAATGTAATAATATGAAACTCGGTACACATGTTGATCTCATCGTTTCATCTATACCTCACACTCTTACTTTTTACCCCAGCCCAACAGGAAGTCGGCTATTGAGGTTTGTTTGTAAAACGCTCGCAATGGAATGTGCAATACTCCTCCTAGAGAATTCAAACACACGGCACGAAACTCGGTCAGCATGAAGTCAAGGCATTGAGGATGAAAGTTTGCGAGGGGATTTTTGATATCTCGAACGGTTTGGCCGTGGCGAGGAAACGAAATTATGGCGAGAAACGTGAAACAGGAAGTGTGTTATAACTTCAGCATACATTAACTGATCTTGATGAAACTTCAGCAGTGTGTTCGCTGTAAGAGGACGATCACATGGATGTGACTATTGTGAGTCAAAGTTATAGCGCCACCAACTGGCAGCAGGAAGTGTGTCACTTTCAAAATGCTTTGAAATCACCCTTTTATTTTTACCCGATTTGCTTCAAACTTAATCTGTATAATGTAAATATACGGCAGATGTAGACCTGTGAATGGATTCTTGATATCTTTTAAACTGTTGCCGTGGCAACGCATCAAACTTTACCATTCTTTTAGGATGCTTTTGAGACCCTTAGCATGCTTGAAATTGCATGAAACTTGACAGACACATCACATTTATTAGCCAGTAGACATGTGCAAAGTTTCAGAAACGGGCGTGGTGAGGGCTCAGTAGCACCACCTTTTGACAAAAGTGGGGTTGTTAGTTTTAACTAGAGTTACAAAAATCGGTATGTATATTGTACTCCTCGAGCCGGACAACTTTCTAATTGATACTCATTAGCTAGGACCCACAGAAAGTCAGATATCTTTGTTTGAATGTAGAGAAAATCTTAGAATTTTGCCAGTCTCTCAGTGTCTCTCTGTGTGAGTGAGAGGAGGGGCGCCTGTCAGGTTAATTTCAACCCTTTATTTGCTGTGTGCGACTTCTCTGGCATTTTCGGGGGCCTTAACATCCTCTAAAACTCTTGAAACTTTGCACACGGGTCAGAACCCATGGCCATCAGGGCCGGGCTGAAGCTGGTCATCGGGCGTGGCAGGGCGGCTCGACAGCGCCCCCTGGACTGGGATTCGAACATTTGTCCATAAATCAAACACACTTGCGTGAATTAATATGAAACTCGGTACAATTATAGATCACATCAGGCCAAACAACTTTCGTGCTCTAAGTTTTATGACAGTTCAAATGGAAGTTATTTATGAATTATGAATTATGGGTTGTTTGAATAATTGTCCTAGGAGAAATACATCAAATCACAATGCATGTGTTTACCAATCACAACCAAACTCGGTGTGCATGAAGTCAAGACATTGAGGATGCTCAATTCCGGACGGATTTTTGATATCTCGAACGGTCTGGCCGTGGCGAGGAAATTAATTTTATGACTAAAAAAGGACACATAAAGTGTGTTATAACTTTGCTCAATTTACCTACAGTTACAAAACTTACCACGTATATTGTTCTCGTCAAGCCGATCAACTTTCCAATTTAAAGTCATTCGCTCTGAGCAACAGAAAGTCAGATATTGTAGTTTGAATGGATTTATTTCCCCTGCGATTCTCTCTCTCTCTCTCTCTCTCTCTCTCTCTCTCTCTCTGTGTGTGTGTGTGTGTGTGTATGGGTGTGTGTGTGTGTGTGGGGAAGGGAGGGCTGTTGTCTGTGTTTATGTGTGTGTGTGTGGCTGGCTGTGATTTTTCCTACAAGTCTTTGTCTCTAAGTCCTTGTCTTTTTGCATAACAATTTTGCATAACAATTTTTTTAAATGACAAAATAGGCATATAACCCCCATCTTTTAAATGTATAGATTGCTTTAAATAAAAGTAAGATTGTATTTGTAATTGAAGTTGAATGAATTTAAAATTCATGTGCTATATTTCAATATATTTGTTTTCCTTAAGATTTTAAAACACTAACTTCATTCTTATCTGAATTACAAATATTTGTTTCTGTATAAAATAATACTCTGACTAAAAACACATTTGATGGTTTTTTTTTTGGTATTTTTATTTACATGTATTTATGTGTGTGTGTGTGTGTGTGTGTGTGTGTGTGTGTGTGTGTGTGTGTGTGTGTGTGTGTGTGTGTGTGTGTTTATAAAGTGCAGGGTTTTTTTTAGATAAAGTAGAATTTCTATAACTATGTGTTGAACTAATAAATCACTCTTGTGTGTGTTAAACACAATCTACTTAATACAGACAACTTCATTATAAAGATAAATAACAAATCCAAAAAATATATGATTATAATCTATGACAAAAAAAGCCATTACAAACTATATTATTGGAAAATACACATTGCTCTTTGTATTGTTGTAAAATATTCATGAAAAACAAGATAACAAAAATCAAAAAGATAAATTATTTTAGATATAGCCATGTTTTAAATGTATAGCAGAGATGTTAATTGAGGCAGCAACATACAAACTTTCTAGAACAACATGGACCTGAATAGCTGGTTTTTATGGAGGACAGTGAAGAGGAAGAGGGTGCAAATCAAACAGCTCATTCTCAGACTACACAGCAAACAGCTTAAGTTTTTAGTGCTTTGTTTGAGGTTTTTAGTGCTCTGTCCTATCTATTATCAACATATAATAGATGGAACAGAACAAGAAAGGCAATTAATAATCTGTCATTGCGTCACTGCATTATGATATGAAAGGCTCAGTACAGTGTGGCACAAAACGCTTATGCGCATCCCGAGTGGAGAATGATGCGCTTAAAGCCACATGGAGTTACAGCGCACAGCGCATCGAGTCCGCATTGATGCAAGCTCTACAATACACTTCTTTTTGATAGTCAAAGCGGGGGTTACGTTTTTACACGTCGTACAGAATAACCCTAAAGGCACCAAGGTGGCGGTGCCACCGGCTTTATATTAAATATAAATATAGCTGTGAGCAGCGATAAAGGGCCAAAGCCGGCGGTACCACCATCCCGGTGCCTTTGGGTAGCTAAAGGCATCGGGGTTGCGGTGCCACCGGCTTGGGCCCGCAATCGCTGCTCGCAGCTATATTTATTATTATTATTAGGGCCCAAGCCCTGAAAGGGCGAAGGCCCTATTGTTTTCCTAACGATTATTAGGGCCCAAGCCCTGAAAGGGCGAAGGCCCTATTGTTTTCCTAAGAATTATTTTTCTTTAGTATTATTATTTTACTACCTTTTTGGCACTTTTGGAGCCCTTAACATGCTCAAAAACTCTTGAAACTTTGCACACGGGTCAGAACCCGCGGCCATCAGAGCCGGCTGAAGCTGGTACCTGGGCGTGGCAGGGGGGCTCGTCAGCGCCCCCTGGAACGGGGTCCGAACACTCGGTCCATAACTCAAACACGCTTGCATGTAATAATATGAAACTCGGTACACATGTTGATCTCATCGTTTCATCTATACCTCGCGCTCTTACTTTTTACCCCAGCCCAACAGGAAGTCGGCTATTGAGGTTTGTTTGTAAAACGCTCGCAATGGTATTTGAAATACTCCTCCTAGAGCTTTGATCCAAATTCGACGAAACTCGGTCAGCGTGAAGTCAAGACATTGAGGATGAAAGTTTGCGAGGGGATTTTTGATATCTCGAACGGTTTGTCCGTGGCGAGGAAATGAAATCATGGCGAGAAACGTGAAACAGGAAGTGTGTTAAAACTTCAGCATACATTAACTGATCTTGATGAAACTTCAGCAGTGTGTTCGCTGTAAGAGGACGATCACATGGATGTGACTATTGTGAGTCAAAGTTATAGCGCCACCAACTGGCAGCAGGAAGTGTGTCACTTTCAAAATGCTTTGAAATCACCCTTTTATTTTTACCCGATTTGCTTCAAACTTCATCTGTATAATGTAAACATAGGGCAGATGTAGACCTGTGAATGGATTCTTGATATCTTTGAAAACTGTTGCCGTGGCGACGCATCAAACTTTACCATTCTTTTAGGATGCTTTTGAGACCCTTAGCATGCTTTAAATTGCATGAAACTCGACAGACACATCACATTTATTAGCCAGTAGACATGTGCAAAGTTGCAGAAACGGGCGTGGTGAGGGCTCAGTAGCGCCACCTTTTGACAAAAGTGGGGTTGTTAGTTTTATCTACAGTTACAAAAATCGGTATGTATATTGTACTCCTCGAGCCGGACAACTTTCTAATTGACACTCATTAGCTAGGACCCACAGAAAGTCAGATATGTTTGTTTGAATGTAGAGAAAATCTCAGAATTTTGCCAGTGTCTCAGTGTCCCTCTGTGTGAGTGAGAGGAGGGGCGCCTGTCAGGTTAATTTTAACCCTTTATTTGCTGTGTGCGACTTCTCTGGCATTTTCGGGGGCCTTAACATCCTCGAAAACTCTTGAAACTTTGCACACGGGTCAGAACCCATGGCCATCAGGGCCGGGCTGAAGCTGGTAACTGGGCGTGGCAGGGCGGCTCGACAGCGCCCCCTGGACTGGGATTTGAACATTTGACCATAAATCAAACACACTTGCATGAATTAATATGAAACTCGGTACAATTATAGATCACATCAGGCCAAACAACTTTCGTGCTCTAAGTTTTATGACAGTTCAAATGGAAGTTATTTATGAATTATGAATTATGGGTTGTTTGAATAATTGTCCTAGGAGAAATACATCAAATCACAATGCATGTGTTTACCAATCACAACCAAACTCGGTGTGCATGAAGTCAAGACATTGAGGATGCTCAATTCCGGACGGATTTTTGATATCTCGAACGGTCTGGCCGTGGCGAGGAAATGAATTTTATGACTAAAAAAGGACACATAAAGTGTGTTATAACTTTGCTCAATTTACCTACAGTTACAAAACTTACCACGTATATTGTTCTCGTCAAGCCGATCAACTTTCCAATTTAAAGTCATTCGCTCTGAGCAACAGAAAGTCAGATATTGTAGTTTGAATGGATTTATTTCCCCTGCGATTCTCTCTCTCTCTCTCTCTCTCTCTCTCTCTCTCTCTGTGTGTGTGTCTGTGTGGGGAGGGGAGGGCTGTTGTCTGTGTTTATGTGTGTGTGTGTGTGTGGCTGGCTGTGATTTTTCCTACAAGTCCTTGTCTCTAAGTCCTTGTCTTTTTGCATAACAATTTGCATAACAATATTTTTAAATGACAAAATAGGCATATAACCCCCATCTTTTAAATGTATAGTTTGCTTTAAATAAAAGTAAGATTGTATTTGTAATTGAAGTTGAATGAATTTAAAATTCATGTGCTATATTTCAATATATTTGTTTTCCTTAAGATTTTAAAACACTAACTTCATTCTTATCTGAATTACAAATATTTGTTTCTGTATAAAATAATACTCTGACTAAAAACACATTTGATGTTTTTTTTTGGTATTTTTATTTACATGTATTTATGTGTGTGTGTGTGTGTGTGTGTGTGTATAAAGTGCAGGTTTTTTTTTAGATAAAGTAGAATTTCTATAACTATGTGTTGAACTAATAAATCACTCTTGTGTGTTAAACACAATCTACTTAATACAGACAACTTCATTATAAAGATAAATAACAAATCCAAAAAATATATGATTATAATCTATGACAAAAAAAGCCATTACAAACTATATTAATGGAAAATACACATTGCTCTTTGTATTGTTGTAAAATATTCATGAAAAACAAGATGACAAAAATCAAAAAGATAAATTATTTTAGATATAGCCATGTTTTAAATGTATAGCAGAGATGTTAATTGAGGCAGCAACATACAAACTTTCTAGAACAACATGGACCTGGATAGCTGGTTTTTATGGAGGACAGTGAAGAGGAAGAGGGTGCAAATCAAACAGCTCATTCTCAGACTACACAGCAAACAGCTTAAGTTTTTAGTGCTTTGTTTGAGGTTTTTAGTGCTCTGTCCTATCTATTATCAACATATAATAGATGGAACAGAACAAGAAAGGCAATTAATAATCTGTCATTGTGTCACTGCATTATGATATGAAAGGCTCAGTACAGTGTGGCACAAAACGCTTATGCGCATCCCGAGTGGAGAATGATGCGCTTAAAGCCACATGTAGTTACAGCGCACAGCGCATCGAGTCCGCATTGATGCAAGCTCTACAATACACTTCTTTTTGATAGTCAAAGCGGGGTTACGTTTTTACACGTCGTACAGAATAAACCTAAAGGCACCAAGGTGGCGGTGCCACCGGCTTTATATTAAATATAAATATAGCTGTGAGCAGCGATAAAGGGCCAAAGCCGGCGGTACCACCATCCCGGTGCCTTTGGGTAACTAAAGGCATCAGGGTTGCGGTGCCACCGGCTTGGGCCCGCAATCGCTGCTCGCAGCTATATTTATTATTATTATTATTATTATTATTATTTATACGACTATTCGGGCACTTTTGGGGCCCTTAACATGCTCAAAAACTCTTGAAACTTTGCACACGGGTCAGAACCCGCGGCCATCAGGGCCGGGCTGAAGATGGTACCCGGGCGTGGCAGGGGGGCTAGACAGCGCCCCCTGGAACGGGGTCCGAACACTTGGTCCATAAATCAAACACGCTTGCATGTAATAATATGAAACTCGGTACACATGTTGATCTCATCGTTTCATCTATACCTCGTGCTTTTACTTTTTACCCCAGCCCAACAGGAAGTCGGCTATTTAGGGTTGTTCGTAAAACACTCGCAATGGAATTTTTAATACTCCTCCTAGAGCTTTGATCCAAATTCGACGAAACTCGGTCAGCGTGAAGTCAAGACATTGAGGATGAAAGTTTGCGAGGGGATTTTTGATATCTCAAACGGTTTGGCCGTGGCGAGGAAACAAAATCATGGCGAGAAACGTGAAACAGGAAGTGTATCATAACTTCAGCACACATCAACCGATCTTGATGAAACTTCAGCAGTGTGTTCGCTGTAAGAGGACGATCACATGGATGTGACTATTGTGAGTCAAAGTTATAGCGCCACCAACTGGCAGCAGGAAGTGTGTCACTTTCAAAATGCTTTGATATCACCCTTTTATTTTTACCCGATTTGCTTCAAACTTCATACGTATAATGTAAACATACGGCAGATGTAGACCTGTGAATGGATTCTTGATATCTTTGAAACTGTTGCCGTGGCGACGCATCAAACTTTACCCTTCTTTTAGGATGCTTTTAGGATGCTTTTGAGACCCTTAGCATGCTTCAAAATGCATGAAACTCGACAGACACATCACATTTATTAGCCAGTAGACATGTGCAAAGTTTCAGAAACGGGCGTGGTGAGGGCTCAGTAGCGCCACCTTTTGACAAAAGTGGGGTTGTTAGTTTTAACTAGAGTTACAAAAATTGGTATGTATATTGTACTCCTCGAGCCGGACAACTTTCTAATTTACACTTATTAGCTAGGACCCACAGAAACTCAGATATTTTTGTTTGAATATGGTCACTCTGAGCCTACATGTCTCTGTGTCTTTGGCTGTCTTTGGCTGTCTGTGTGTGTGTGTGTGCCTGTGTGTGTGTGTGTGTGCAGGGGGAGGGGGCTTAACCATTTCACTGCTGTGTGTATGACCTGCATAAAGAAAATACATTTCTCAAGCCTGGTATTTTTTAAATAAGTTTTTATTTTTGTTTTTTATAAGTAAAGACATAAAACTAGTTTAATTGTAGTGCATTGACAATAGTTTTATTTAATTAGTTTATTAATCAGATTAACTTGGTCAATAAACTTGGTCTGAAAATTTGGTCCATAAATCAAACACACTTGCATGCAATAATATGAAACTTGGTACACATATAGATCTCATCGTTTCATATATAGCCTACTTCACACTCTTACTTTTTACCCCAGCCCAACAGGAAGACGGCTATTTAGGGTTGTGTTTAAAACACATGCAATGGAATTTAAAGTATTGCTCCTAGAGCACTGAACCAAATTCAACAAAACTCGATCAGCGTGAAGTCAAGACATTAAGGATGAAAAGGTGCCAAGGGATTTTTTATATCTCGAACGGTTTGGCCGTGGCGAGGAAACGAAATTATGGCGAGAAACATGAAACAGGATGTGTGTTATAACTTCAGCATACATTAACTGATCTTGATGAAACTTCAGCAGTGTTTTCGCTGTAAGAGACCGATCACATGGATGTGACTATTGTGAGTCAAAATTATAGCGCCACCAACTGGCAGCAGGAAGTGTGTCACTTTCAAAATGCTTTGAAACCACTCTCTTATTTTTAACCGATTTGCTTCAAACTTCATCTGTATAATGTAAATACACGGCAAATGTAGACCTGTGAATGAATTTTTGATATCTTTGATACTGTTGCCGTGGCAACGAATCAAACTTTAACATTCTTTTTTGATGCTTTTGGGACTCTTAGCATGCTTGAAATTGCTTGAAACTCAACAGATACATCACATTTATTAGCCAGTAGACATGTGCAACTATGGCAAAAGATTAAAGTAATGTCAAAAAAGTAAACACTAAAAGCCTCATATCTTCTAAAAATGTAATTATACATCATTTGTTTCTAAATTAAATTATACAAATATTATAACTTCCCCAATTTTTCATTTTTTTCATTTAAGAATTATGTTTACGTTCAAAAACAGCCAGAATTGTTGTAAAATTCATAAAAAATAATAATCTGAGTCATACGTAGTGCTATACTGCCCTCTTGTCTTCAATATCAGGTAGGCCTATTGTGTATATTCCCACCGGTTAATCAACGTGTGACTCCGCTGGGACTTGGGAGCTTTTAAATCGCTTACTTAAAACCGAAAGTCGAAATACGGATGTCCGCACAAGACATTAATGGTGTGGAGTAGAGCGAGCATTTTAAATAAATTCCTATTAAGTAGGATTGAACTAAACAGAAAGAATGTTCACTCTGTTCTGCTGGTTCCTCGCTGGTGGATCATATGATTACTTTGTCATAATCTATGACAAAAATGCTATTATAAACCATATTAATAATAGATAATACACATTGCTCTTATTTTTGAAAAATACATTCATGAAAAACAAGATAACAAAAATCATAAAAAAATATAGCCATGGCTGCTATAAATGTTTGAAATGCATAGGACAGATGTTTAATGACGCAGCAACATATAATTGAAAGGCAATTAATAATCTGTCATTACGTCACTGCATTATGATATTACGGCTCCAATACGGTGCAGCACAAAGCACTTATGTGCATCCCAAGCGGAGAATGATGTGCTTGAAGCCACATGAAGTTACAGCGCAGTGAGTCCGTATTGAAAAGTTCAAAGCACAAAGGAAATACATATTTATGAACAGTGTATTATACATTATCTATCTATGCAATAGTTTATTGAGCCTTTTCTTTTAAAGGTTTTAAATTTCAGTTACTGTGTGCGTGAAGAACAATTATAGTGCTCTGACTCTAGTGTTGTGATCTAACCGACAGCGTCCGACACCCGGTAGAAAGTAACACGGTTAAGTTACAGCAATAAAGTCCAGCAAGAAAAAGTTTCTTCATTCGAAAATATAGACCTTTAGACCTTTATCTTAAAGATCCAGTATAATAGGATTAACATTCAATCATCTTGAAGATCGTTTCATCATTGACTGTAACCGAATGTGACGTGCTGTTTGAATGCTGAATGGAGAATGACTGACAGGCGCAGAGAGGGAAAAGTTTGTGTTCTTGAATTTAATGACTTAAATATTAATTTCTATATCACATAATAGCTTCAGAACACTAATAATACAGTACACAAAAACTTTATGATACTTTAGAAAGTTTTTGTGCCTTTGTGCCTAACATAGAATAGTATATATGCACAATATAGAATTTGAATCAGCCTCGTCAAAGATGGCAGTGTCAGAGCCGATACCGATCCTGAGTATCTAATCGGCGCACTTCTTTTCAACAGTCAAATTGAAATTGAAATTGAAATTGCTTGAAACTCAACAGATACATCACATTTATTAGCCAGTAGACATGTGCAAAGTTTCGCATAGTGCAAGGACTAAATAGCGCCACCTTTTGACAAAAATGGGGTTGTTAGTTTTATCTACAGTTACAAAAATCGCTATATACATTGTACTCCTCAAGCCGGACAACTTTCTAATACATAGTCATTAGCTCGGACCAAGAGGAAGTCAGATATTTTGGTTTGAATATGGTGAGCCTCTCTCTGAGCCTACGTCCCTGTATGGCAAGCCCTTTTAACATTTAAAAGCTAAGTTTGCCTGTCCGGAATTAACATTGTAGATATCAACAACGTCTTTCTGTCTATTCGTAATTACATTTTGGATAGTTTGTATTATCATTTAAGATATCTGTAACATAATTGTGACTAGTCGAAATGACAGAGTATGGCAAGCCGTTTTAACATTTAATCATAAAAGGGCCAAAGCCTTCGGCACCGCCACCCGGGTGCATTTAGGTAACTAAAGGAACCGGGGTTGCGGTGCCACCGGCTTGGGCCCGCCATCGCTGCTCGCAGCTATATTTAGGGCCCAAGCCCTGAAAGGGCGAAGGCCCTATTGTTTTCCTTAGGATTATTATTATTATTAGGGCCCAAGCCCTGAAAGGGCGAAGGCCCTATTGTTTTCCTTAGGATTATTATTATTAGGGCCCAAGCCCTGAAAGGGCGAAGGCCCTATTGTTTTCCTTGGGATTATTATTCTTCTTTAGTATTATTATTATTTTGCTACCTTTTGGGCACTTTTGGGGCCCTTAACGTGCTCGAAAACTCTTGAAACTTTGCACACGGGTCAGAACCCGCGGCCATCAGAGCCGGGCTGAAGATGGTACCCGGGCGTGGCAGGGCAGCTCGTCAGCGCCCCCTGGAACGGGGTCCGAACACTTGGTCCATAACTCAAACACGCTTGTATGTAATAATATGAAACTCGGTACACACGTTGATCTCATCGTTTCATCTATACCTCGCGCTCTTACTTTTTACCCCAGCCCAACAGGAATTTGGCTATTGAGGTTTGTTTGTAAAACGCTCGCAATGGAATGTCAAATACTCCTCCTAGAGCTTTGATCCACATTCGACGAAACTCGGTCAGCGTGAAGTCAAGACATTGAGGATGAAAGTTTGCGAGGGGATTTTTTATATCTCGAACGGTTTGTCCGTGGCGAGGAAACGAAATCATGGCGAGAAACGTGAAACAGGAAGTGTGTTATAACTTCAGCATACATTAACTGATCTTGATGAAAATTCAGCAGTGTGTTCGCTGTAAGAGGACGATCACATGGATGTGACTATTGTGAGTCAAAGTTATAGCGCCACCAACTGGCAGCAGGAAGTGTGTCACTTTCAAAATGCTTAGATATCACCCTTTTATTTTTACCCGATTTGCTTCAAACTTCATATGTATAATGTAAACATACGGCAGATGTAGACCTGTGAATGGATTCTTGATATCTTTGAAACTGTTGCCGTGGCGACGCATCAAACTTTACCCTTCTTTTAGGATGCTTTTAGGATGCTTTTGAGACCCTTAGCATGCTTCAAATTGCATGAAACTCGACAGACACATCACATTTATTAGCCAGTAGACATGTGCAAAGTTGCAGAAACGGGCGTGGTAAGGGCTCAGTAGCGCCACCTTTTGACAAAAGTGGGGTGGTTAGTTTTAACTAGAGTTACAAAAATTGGTATGTATATTGTACTCCTCGAGCCGGACAACTTTCTAATTGACACTTATTAGCTAGGACCCACAGAAAGTCAGATATTTTTGTTTGAATATGGCCACTCTGAGCCTACATGTCTCTGTGTCTTTGGCTGGCTGGCTGTGTGTGTGTGTGTGTGTGTGTGTGTGCAGGGGGAGGGGGCTTAACCATTTCACTGCTGTGTGTATGACCTGCATAAAGAAAATACATTTCTCAAGCCTGGTATTTTTTAAATAAGTTTTTATTTTTATTTTTTATAAGTAAAGGCATATAACTAGTTTAATTGTAGTGAATTGACAATAGTTTTATATAATTAGTTTATTAATCAGATTAACTTGGTCAATAAACTTGGTCTGAAAATTTGGTCCATAAATCAAACACACTTGCATGTAATAATATGAAACTTTACACATATAGATCTCATCGTTTCATATATACTTCACACTCTTACTTTTTACCCCAGCCCAACAGGAAGTTGGCTATTTAGGGTTGTGTTTAAAACACATGCAATGGAATTTAAATTATTGCTCCTAGAGCACTGAACCAAATTCGACGAAACTCGATCAGCGTGAAGTCAAGACATTAAGGATGAAAAAGTGCCACGGGATTTTTTATATCTCGAACGTTTTGGCCGTGGCGAGGAAACGAAATTATGGCGAGAATCATGGAACAGGATGTGTGTTATAACTTCAGCATACATTAACTGATCTTGATGAAACTTCAGCAGTGTTTTCGCTGTAAGAGACTGATCACATGGATGTGACTATTGTGAGTCAAAGTTATAGCGCCACCAACTGGCAGCAGGAAGTGTGTCACTTTCAAAATGCTTTGAAATCACTCTCTTATTTTTAACCGATTTGCTTTAAACTTCATCTGTATAATGTAAATACACGGCAGATGTAGACCTGTGAATGAATTTTTGATATCTTTGATACTGTTGCCGTGGCAACGAAACAAACTTTAACATTATTTTTTTATGCTTTTGGGACTCTTAGCATGCTTGAAATTGCTTGAAACTCAACAGATACATCACATTTATTAGCCAATAGACATGTGCAACTATGGCAAACGATTAAAGTAATGTCAAAAAAGTAAACACTAAAAGCCTCATATCTTCTAAAAATGTAATTATACATCATTTGTTTCTAAATTAAATTATACAAATATTATAACTTCCCCAATTTTTCCTTTTTTTCATTTAAGAATTGTGTTTACGTTCAAAAACAGCCAGAATTGTTGTAAAATTCATAAAAAAATAATAATCTGAGTCATACGTAGTGCTATACTGCCCTCTTGTGTTCAATATCAGGTAGACCTATTGTGTATATTCCCACCGGTTAATCAACGTGTGACTCCGCTGGGACTTGGGAGCTTTTAAATCGCTTACTTAAAACCGAAAGTCGAGATACGGATGTCCGCACAAGACATTAATGGTGTGGAGTAGAGCGAGCATTTTAAATAAATTCCTATTAAGTAGGATTGAACTAAACAGAAAGGATGTTCACTCTGTTCTGCTGGTTCCTCGCTGGTGGATCATATGATTACTTTGTCATAATCTATGACAAAAATGCTATTATAAACCATATTAATAATAGATAATACACATTGCTCTTATTTTTGAAAAATACATTCATGAAAAACAAGATAACAAAAATCATAAAAAAAAAATATAGCCATGGCTGCTATAAAGCAACATATAATTGAAAGGCAATTAATAATCTGTCATTACGTCACTGCATTATGATATTACGGCTCCAATACGGTGCAGCACAAAGCACTTATGTGCATCCCGAGCGGAGAATGATGTGCTTGAAGCCACATGAAGTTACAGCGCATTGAGTCCGTATTGAAAAGTTCAAAGCACAAAGGAAATACATATTTATGAACAGTGTATTATACATTATCTATCTATGCAATAGTTTATTGAGCCTTTTCTTTTAAAGGTTTTAAATTTCAGTTACTGTGTGCGTGAAGAACAATTATAGTGCTCTGACTCTAGTGTTGTGATCTAACCGACAGCGTCCGACACCCGGTAGAAAGTAACACGATTAAGTTACAGCAATAAAGTCCAGCAAGAAAAAGTTTCTTCATTCGAAAATATAGACCTTTAGACCTTTATCTTAAAGATCCAGTATAATAGGATTAACATTGAATCATTGAAGATCGTTTCATCATTGACTGTAACCGAATGTGACGTGCTGTTTGAATGCTGAATGGAGAATGACTGACAGGCGCAGAGAGGGAAAAGTTTGTGTTCTTGAATTTAATGACTTAAATATTAATTTCTATATCACATAATAGCTTCAGAACACTAATAATACAGTACACAAAAACTTTATGGTACTTTAGAAAGTTTTTGTGCCTTTGTGCCTAACAGAATAGTATATATGCACAATATAGAATTTGAATCAGCCTCGTCAAAGATGGCAGTGTCAGAGCCGATACCGATCCTGAGTATCTAATCGGCGCACTTCTTTTCAACAGTCAAATTGAAATTGAAATTGCTTGAAACTCAACAGATACATCACATTTATTAGCCAGTAGACATGTGCAAAGTTTCAGAAACGGGCAATGTGCAAGGACTAAATAGCGCCACCTTTTGACAAAAGTGGGGTTGTTAGTTTTATCTACAGTTACAAAAATCGGTATATACATTGTACTCCTCAAGCCGGACAACTTTCTAATACATAGTCATTAGCTCGGACCAAGAGGAAGTCAGATATTTTGGTTTGAATATGGTGAGCCTCTCTCTGAGCCTACGTCCCTGTATGGCAAGCCCTTTTAACATGTAAAAGCTAAGTTTGCCTGCCCGGAATTAACATTGTAGATATCAACAACGTCTTTCTGTCTATTCGTAATTACATTTTGGATAGTTTGTATTATCATTTAAGACATCTGTAACATAATTGTGACTAGTCGAAATGACAGAGTATGGCAAGCCGTTTTAACATTTAATCATAAAAGGGCCAAAGCCTTCGGCACCGCTACCCGGGTGCCTTTAGGTAACTAAAGGAACCGGGGTTGCGGTGCCACCGGCTTGGGCCCGCCATCGCTGCTCGCAGCTATATTTATTATTATTATTATTATTTATACGACTATTCGGGCACTTTTGGGGCCCTTAACATGCTCAAAAACTCTTGAAACTTTGCACACGGGTCAGAACCCGCGGCCATCAGGGCCGGGCTGAAGATGGTACCCGGGCGTGGCAGGGGGGCTAGACAGCGCCCCCTGGAACGGGGTCCGAACACTTGGTCCATAAATCAAACACGCTTGCATGTAATAATATGAAACTCGGTACACATGTTGTTCTCATCGTTTCATCTATACCTCGTGCTTTTACTTTTTACCCCAGCCCAACAGGAAGTCGGCTATTTAGGGTTGTTCGTAAAACACTCGCAATGGAATTTTTAATACTCCTCCTAGAGCTTTGATCCAAATTCGACGAAACTCGGTCAGCGTGAAGTCAAGACATTGAGGATGAAAGTTTGCGAGGGGATTTTTGATATCTCGAACGGTTTGGCCGTGGCGAGGAAACAAAATTATGGCGAGAAACGTGAAACAGGAAGTGTATCATAACTTCAGCACACATCAACCGATCTTGATAAAACTTCAGCAGTGTGTTCGCTGTAAGAGGACGATCACATGGATGTGACTATTGTGAGTCAAAGTTATAGCGCCACCAACTGGCAGCAGGAAGTGTGTCATTTTCAAAATGCTTTGAAATCACCCTCTAATTTTAACTCGATTTGCTTCAAACTTCATCTGTATAATGCAAATACATGGCAGATGAAGACCTGTAAATGGATTCTTGATATCTTTGAAACTGTTGCCGTGGCAACGCATCAAACTTTACCATTCTTTTAGGATGCTTTTGAGACTCTTAGCATGCTTCAAATTGCATGAAATTCGACAGACACATCACATTTATTAGCCAGTAGACATGTGCAACGTTTCAGAAACGGGTGTGGTGAGGGCTCAGTAGCGCCACCTTTTGACAAAAGTGGGGTTGTTAGTTTTATCTACAGTTACAAAAATCAGTATGTATATTGTACTCCTCGAGCCGGACAACTTTCTAATTGACACTCATTAGCTAGGACCCACAGAAAGTCAGATATGTTTGTTTGAATGTAGAGAAAATCTCAGAATTTTGCCAGTCTCTCAGTGTCTCTCTGTGTGAGTGAGAGGAGGGGCGCCTGTCAGGTTAATTTTAACCCTTTATTTGCTGTGTGCAACTTCTCTGGCATTTTCGGGGGCCTTAACATCCTCTAAAACTCTTGAAACTTTGCACACGGGTCAGAACCCATGGCCATCAGGGCCGGGCTGAAGCTGGTAACCGGGCGTGGCAGGGCGGCTCGACAGCGCCCCCTGGACTGGGATTCAAAAATTTGTCCATAAATCAAACACACTTGCATGAATTAATATGAAACTCGGTACAATTAAAGATCACATCAGGCCAAACAACTTTCGTGCTCTAAGTTTTATGACAGTTCAAATGGAAGTTATTTATGAATTATGAATTATGGGTTGTTTGAATAATTGTCCTAGGAGAAATACATCAAATCACAAGGCATGTGTTTACCAATCACAACCAAACTCGGTGTGCATGAAGTCAAGAAACTGAGGATGAAATTTTGCGAGGGGATTTTTGATATCTCGAACGGTTTGGCCGTGGCGAGGAAATAAAATTATGGCGAGAAACGTGAAACAGGAAGTGTGTCATAACTTCAGCATACATTAACTGATCTTGATGAAACTTCAGCAGTGTGTTCGCTGTAAGAGGCCGATCACATGGATGTGACTATTGTGAGTCAAAGTTATAGCGCCACCAACTGGCAGCAGGAAGTGTGTCACTTTCCAAATGCTTTAAAATCATCCTTTTATTTTGACCCGATTTGCTTCAAACTTCATCTGTATAATGTAAATACATGGCAGATGAAGACCTGAGAATGAATTCTTGATATATCTGATACTGTTGCCGTGGCAACGCATCAAACTTTGAAATTATTTTAGGATGCTTTTGAGACTCTTAGCATGCTTGAAATTGCATGAAAATCAACAGAAACATCACATTTATTAGCCAGTAGACATGTGCAAAGTTTCAGAAACGGGCATGGTGCAGGGACTAAATAGCGCCACCTTTTGACAAAAGTGGCGTTGTTAGTTTTATCTACAGTTACAAAAATCGGTATATACATTTTACTCCTCAAGCCGGACAACTTTCTAATTCAAAGTCATTAGTTTGGATCAAGAGGAAGTCAGATATTTTGGTTTGAATATGGTGAGCCTCTCTCTGAGCCTACTGTACGTCCCTATATGGCAAGCCCTTTTAACATTTAAAAGCTAAGTTTGCCTATCCGGAATTAACATTGTAGATATCAACACGCCACCTTTTGACAAAAGTGACTAGTCTTAATTACATTTTGAATAGTTTGTATTATCATTTAAGATATCTGTAATGTAATTGTGACTAGTCGAAACGACAGATAGAGTATGGCAAGCTGTTTTAACATTTCATTTAATCATGAAAGGGCTAAAGCCTGCGACACCGCCACCCCGGTGCCTTTAGGTAACTAAAGGAACCGGGGTTGCGGTGCCACCGGCTTGGGCCCGCCATCGCTGCTCGCAGCTATATTTATTATTATTATTATTATATTATATTTGCTTGCAAAAACTTATATTATCGTAATTATAAAGCATGCATAATCAATTAAAACTAAACTGCATATTCAATCTATCAACGATAACTTAAAAGTTTAACAAAAATTACATGTTTAGGGTCATATGAAGTTTAAATTTAACTTAATTTAATTGTAATAATCAATAAGCATGTCTAATCAAATGAATTCATAAAAATTTAACAACTTATATATTTTTATATGTTTACAATAACAGGTCCTATGAAATGTAATATATTTCTGTTGTAATTTCTTCAAGTTGAACCAAACTTTTATGGGTCACAAACCCCCCTTTGAGAACCCCACTTAAAAAAGGCAATAAATATCCTTCCATTCAAAAGTTTGGGCTGGGTATTGGGCTGAGAAATTAATACTTTTATTTAGCAAGGACACCTTAAATTGATCAAAAGTGACAATAACGACGTTACAGTTACAAAAGATTTCACTTTTAAATAAATACTGTTTTGAATTTTCTATTCATCAAAAAATCCGGAAAAAAGTATCATGGTTTCCATAACAATATTAAGCAGCACAACCAGTTTCAACATTGATAAAAATTTCTTCAATAGAAAATCAGCAAATTAGAATTATTTCTGAAGGATTATGTTATACTGAAGAGTGAAGACTGGAGTGCTGAAAATTCAACTTTGCATCACAGGAATAAATTACATTTTAAAATACATTATATTAGAACATTTTAATTAATATATTATCTATATATTACTGTAATATTAATATTGTTTTATCACACGAATGCAGCCTTAATAAGCATAAAAGACTTCTTTCAAAAAATTAAGAAAAAAACTTACTGACTCCAAACTTTTGAATGCACAGGCATTCATTTTCCAGCAAACACACATTGATTAAACATTAGGACTCTACCTGAATGGGCTCCTGGGTCAGTCGCATCGGCCCTAAACGTTCTTCTGCAGCAGACACCTGGGACAGATTGAGAAAAACAGGTACGTTTTGTTGAAATGAGGCTACAAACGGCAACAAATTAAAGACTGTATCCGGTTTTACCATCTCAGAGCCTTGGAGCAACATTCTGACATGCTTAGCCTGTTTTTAATCACGCATTGTTTGCACATGTGCTTGAATGTCCATCAGTACAACCATTACGCAAACTAAGACAAACAAAGTCAGTCCCCCGAAGAAATAATGTTTCACAGGTTGAAATAATGTTGATGTCTTCGCAAGACAGACATAGCCATCCTGATCAGCATGAACTCCAATCCAACTGTGTTATCCAGCTGATTAGAGAATGGTTTTTAACCAGAGCTTCTAACACTTCGAACAGCAGTCGACGGATATGATGTAGATTTTCAAAAAAGTAAAAGGTTGTTTTTTATAGCGTTGTCCAAATGGTAAGGCAGCATTGTTACAATGACAGAGAGCAGGTGGCTCAAAGCTTCCTGCGTCATCCACTTTAACACAACACATAAGCCTCTCAGCAGGAATCACACACTCACACTCACGCACAAACACACATGTACAAAAAGCCTTCACAGGCTAAATGCAGATCAAAATCACTACACTCTAAAAAATGCTGAGTGGTTTCAACCCATGGTTGGGTAAAATATATATACTAACCCAACCGTTGGGCTATCAAAAAATTCTACCAACGGTTGGGTTCGTCCATATTTGACCCAACCATGGGTTGAAACAGGCCACCATTTTTTTAGGAGTTAATAAATGAAATGTAAATGAAGAAGAATAAAGAAATGAGGATTAATATTTATATACACAACATTTAGATACACTGCAACACTGAATTCTTTGTTTTGATTTTAAAAATAAAATCAATTTACTTGAGAAAACTTCTGCTCTCTTTCACTCTTTTGTGAATGGGAGAGCATAAATTTGCTTCAGTCGTGCATGTTTCATGTTCATTTGCCCATTAAGAGGTCATCTACAGTCAAGATCTTCAATTCTTGTGACTATACACACACGGGTATTCCTAGGACATTCCATTGACATAATGATTTTTATACTGTACAAACTGAATATTCTATCCCCTAATACTAATCATAAATAGCACAGAAAACTTTCAGCAATTAGCTTAATCTATGACGCAGATTTACTGTCAGAGAGTGGGGTTTATGACCTATACTGGATTCAGCCACCTGATCAAAACATTTTGGCTTTATTTTCAGGACTTGTGCGGCACACTTTGCTTTCTTGGCATCCAGTCCCAAACTCACATCTTAGGTCGAACCGGCAGTTTACCGCAGTGTTTTAATGTCACCATGGCACAGACGTTGTGATTGAAGTCGTCTTTTCTTTCCTATTGTACGGAGCCACACACCTGACATACAAGAAAAAACAAATATATATATATCATGGCTACAAATTAATAATTTGTTCTCTTGTTTTAGTAAATTGTGGCCCTTGTTTTAAGTAATTAATGCGCACAATATAATTTTTTTTTCAACGTTGTACTAAATCGTGCACACAATATAATTCGTTCCCTTGATTTTAGTAAATCATGGCTGTGTTGTACTAATTAGTTCCTTCGTTTTAATTTAACTACACCAAGGCATTATGTTATTACAATGTGGCAACGATTTAGTAAAATGAGGGAACAATTTATAGTGCACACATTTACTTAAACTGAGGGAACAAATTAGTAACGAATTGTTAATATATTTTTCCCGCATGTCACGTGGAGGGCTTTGTACTATGGAGACAGGCATATTCACCATGACGTATATTCCGAGTGAAACGGCTTCTTGAGAAAAGATTTAGCCGTCGACTTGATTTTGTCTATCAGGAATTGATGGATGGTTGTGGTTTGCTATTGGTCAATTTCATGTGAGTGACATGTTGTCTTGCAGTAAACACATCATCAGAAAAGAGAAGAGATGTCGCTGTAAGAGGGAGGGGAAGGTATTTTGATTAAACGTTACAAGGACACAATGACAAGGATGACACAATGGCACAAAGACAAGGATGATCATTTATAATAAATACTGCTATATTCAATTTTTACCATAAAAAAGACATAGTTCCCTTTCGTTCGGGAACTCCTACGTTTCGTCGGAAGAATTGGGATTCGTCACAGAATTGGGATCACGCTGGGAAGAATTAAACGCTTGCCTTCGAGTGAATTAAAACGAGCAAATGTATATTGGCATGCAGGACTTGCATTCCGTGGTCCGCATGCCAGTGCGGGTATAAAGCGGAAGTGAGCGGACACACACATATGCTTTTAGCTTATGCTCGGAGCTGACCGGTTGTGTCCTCTGAGTGGATGAGCTTCAAGATTGGTAATTTATCTTCACCCTCAATGAGTCTGCTGTTTTCTCCGAGACCTCTGTGTTGGTGTGATGGCGCTTCAGCGATCTTCGAGGTCTCCCGGGTACCAGCTGCAGCTTTTTTTTTTCAAATAGGCTTTGCAGTTTCCCTGCTGTGTTGCTGCAGTTATCCTCCGCGGGCTTCCCACTCCTCTGCATCACTGCCATTGGAGCCCTTGGAGGAGCATGCTGGAGCATGTTTCCTTCGGGGCTCCTCCGCAGGACCAGATGTCGATCGCTGCGGAGGGAAAAGAGTCAGCTTGGGCTGCCCCCCTCGGCTGTGTAGCGTGCTCCAAGCCAGACCCGGAAATTACTCTTATGCTTGCCCGGGCAGCCGGGCAGTCCTGAACCTTCTCGGCTTGACGATTGGTTTCTCCAGAGGCCCCCTTTAGAGCCCTTAAATACGGAGTTAAATATCTTGTCTATGAAGACAGCTCTCCTGTTGGCTTTCAAGAGGCCAGGGGATCTGCAGGTTTTCTTGGTCGACGAATCGTGCCTGGAGTTCGGACCAGGTCTTTCTCACGTTGTTCTGAGACCCTGGTTCGGATATGTGCCCAAGGTTCCACTCCGTTTGTAGATCAGGTAGTGCACCTGCAAGCGCTGCCCCCGGAGGAGGCAGACCCAGCCCTAGCTTTTCTCTCTCCCATACGCGCTCTACGTTGTTACGTTGACAGAACGCAAAGCTTTAAGAACTCAGAGCAGCTCTTCGTCTGTTACGGAGGCCAGCAGAAGGGGAAGGCTGTCTCCAAGCAGAAGTTACTGGCTAGTGGATGCTAACGTCCGGGCTTATGAGTACCAGGACGTGCCTTGCCCACCCTGGTTGATGGCACACTCTACTAGGAGTGTCGCCTCCTCCTGGCCACTGGCGCAAGGACAGACATCAGTAGAGCTGCGGGTTGGGTGACACCAAACAAGCTCGCTAGATTTTATAGCTTACATGTTGAACCTGTTTCCTCCTGTGTACTCGCTACGGCCAGTAGTGCGAATTAGGTCATATCGGCTTGCTACGGCATTCTCGCCCTATGGGCCGGATACACGCGTGTTTTGCTCCATTGGTTACCCCAAAAATGGCTAACATCGTGAGTTCCTCCATCACCCCTCCGATGCCGGGCGATCTACCTCGCCTGGTGCCGGAGGTGTGATGAAGGAACTAATGAGGTTAGCCGTTTGTTGGGGAACCAACGGAGCAAAAAGCGAGTATCTACCTTCTACGAGAGGTCTATTACCTTTCTTAGGAGTTGTTATTAGACTGGGTGGCCTTAACAATGGTCCCTACAGTGACCCATTTCTTCCATGTTCCAGCTACCCTCCAGGTTAGCACTGTCTTTCCCTCGACAGACCCGTTCTGTCGTCCTTGCTGAGTATGCTCCCATCCCTCGGGCCATGCCGTCGCCATGCTTGCTGTACCTTCGCGGAGGACTGGACACCGTCCGGCTCCTTAGCGGAAAGCATATGTGTGTGCACTCGCTTCCTCTTTATAATCACACTGGCAGGCGGGGCATGGAATGCAAGTCCTGCATGCCAATATTTATTGGCTCATTTTAATTCACTCGAAGGCAATTTGTCTCCCTAGTGTGGTCCCAATACTTTGGAAACACTTCCGACAAGACGTCTCTGTTCCCTCCTCGGGGAACGAGGGTTACCATACATAACCGAGGCGTTCAACTTTAAGGAATGACGAGTGCAGTAAAATGATGTGATGGTCAGTAGTGATAGAGAGATCATAAAGTGTTTGATGGCTGCGTCAATAAACAAACCAAGCATTTTACTTTTTCAAATTTCTCTTAATTATCTTTAAGTGAATCCACATGCTTCATTTCAGTCTCTCTCTTCTCGTGTGCTCTTCAAAGAGCCTTCAGCTCTCAGCATACTGCAGATCTCTCCAGGATAAAAGATCTGTGCTACTCTCTCTCTCTCTCTCTCTCTCTCTCTCTCTCACACACACACTGAATCAGAGGCGCTGAATGAATTCTGGGCTCATCTGAGGTTTTAAAAACTAGTCTTTAAAGTATCTGACTGTCGAACCTGATCCTAATATTTCTGCCAAGTTTACCACAGTTATAATTGCAAAACCATAATAAATGAATAGAGCACTCCTTCATGATTTTTTTAACTTATTTTATTAAGGACATTGGAGGCTAATACTAGGATTTTATCAGAGTACAAACTAATGGAGTGAGTAGTTTCAAACAACTGGAGTTCATCCATAGCCATCTTTCAATGTTTACTATGACTTGGTTACTATGACGTCGCAGCTCTGTCATCATCTAGCCTCTGGCCCGCCTATATCAGATAACCTGATGTGATTGGTGCAGCTCGGATACAAGGGCATAGTTAATGAGCATCATTACTCAATGCTAGAGTAACTCTCTGAGCAAATTCATTTGTGCTCTCGCGAGAACTCTGGATTTACAGGGTACACAAAGGCTACATTTGACCCAAAATACAGTAACAACAGTAATGTTGTGAAATATGACCAAAAAAATGTTTTCAATTTTAATATAATTTAAAATATCATTTATTTCAGCGATGCAAAGTTGAATTTTCAGCATCATTACTTCAGTCTTCCGTATCACATGATCCTTCAGAAATCATTATAATATGCTGATTTGCTGCTCAAGAAACATTTGTTATAATTATCAATGTTAAAAACTGTTTTTGTGGAAACCGTCATAATTTTCTCTTTGACAGATACAAAGATTAAAAAAACAACATTTATTCAAAATAGAACTCTTTTGTAACACTATAAATATCTTAACTGTATACCTTTGATGAATTTAATGCATCCTTGTTGAATAAAAGTATTAATTTCTTTAAAGATTTCTTTGACCCCAAACTTTTAGTGAAGTCAAAGAAATACATTGAAATAATACAAATATAAAATAATATAACATATTTGAGATTGAGAGAGCTATTCAACATTACTGACTATAATTAACACTTATTTTACACAAAATGTACTAAATATATCTGAAAATTTGACCATTTTTTTGGATAAGTGTCATAAAATAGCATTTAAAAGTGCAATCCAAACAAACAGGTCCTCCACAGATATTAGAAAATAGCAATGCTTGTCTGAGGAGATGAAGGACAGATGCTTTAAAAAAATAAATAACTGCATTTATAAATATGATTAAGTTACTTTTGTCATCTTAAACTCTTTCATCTCCTCTATTTTCAAGCATCACTAGTCTCGCTCTCTTTTTCTCGTGGTGTGTTCCTCTTCCCAGGACATTGTGTGTGTTTTGACTCAGTCATGTGCTTTTATTGAGGACAACAAACACACACACACACACACACACACACACACACACACACACTAAAGCTAAGCTAACCAGAATATACAGAACAAAGAACAAAGGCCTTCCTTCACAGAGTACGGGGTCATGATAAAATATGATCCCCGCTATATTTAGAACCCCGATGACAGAAGGCAAGCAGCAGTGCTGCGGCTTTATTGATTTAGATTTGCTTATCACATGTTACATAAGATATCACCTAGATAGTGTTTCTGTCCCATTGTCTCAGAGGAACCACACAGTAGAATGACTTAAAGATGGTAGAATTACATCACATTCTCATGAATGCAAACTTGAGGCAGACAAAAAAATTTTTTATTTAAGAAAAAACATTAATTTTATTTTAAAAAGGTATTATTTATAGCAATGGCGCTTTAACGCTTTAACAGTAAAAACCATGGAAAAGTCATCTCATCTTGTAACAAGCATCCTAATATTTAATTTATTATATTTTATGTAATGTTTTGAAGGTATGTTGTCTTAAAAATACATCAATTAATGCTTTTTTAATTATTTATAACATTATACTAGAAACGTTACAAATGGCCAATCTAAACATATGTTGTCAGTTAGTTTTGTGTTTAATACCACCAACACATAATTGTCTATGTTCTACACTCAATGAAATATAGGTATCTAAATGGGTGAATGTAAGAGATTTTATTTTATGTATATAAAGCTCATCGTATCAGTAACCCTCTTTTGGCCACTTAACCTGTTCAACTGCTCGGTAACACACACATCTAATCCTCCAATAAAATGGCAGCAACTCAATGCATTTAAGCATGGTCAAAATGAACTGTTGAAGTTCAAACTGAGCATCAGAATAGGGAAGAAATGTGATTTAAGTGGCTTTGAACATGGTTGTTGGTACCAGACGGGCTGGCTTGAGTATTTCAGAAACTGCTGATCTACTGGGCTTTTCACACACAATCATCTCTAACCATTTTACAGAGAATGGTCAGAAAAATCTATCCAGTGAACAGCAGCTCTCTGGCCGAAAATGCCTTGATGCCAGAGGTCAGAGGAGAATGACCAGACTGGTTCGTGCTGATAGACAGACAATAGAAGATTGGAAAAAAAAAACATTGTTCTGTAACATTGTAGTGCAATAATATTCAGATGGTAGGGTTATTCAATTATATGATGTTATCATGTCAATTTCATGGACCCAAATCTCTAAGTTTTTTTAATGTGTGTGTGTGTGTGTGTGTGTGTGTGTGTGTGTGTGTGTGTGTGTGTGTGTGTGTGTATATATTATATATCATGCAGAAGATGCCCACTTAAGGTCTGTGGCCAAATTTAGCTACATAGTGTAGCTAAGTAAACACACACACACACACACACACACACACTCTGTATGCACACAAAAGTATGACTGCGATCTTAAGACCGCGTGTGATCCAATGTGCTGCTTTTATCAGTGGTTCCCATCAGTACAGTCATCAAATGATCCCTTTTAAGTCTTACTTACTGACACCAACAAAAAGGTCAAATACATTTGCGTGAAGCCAACACAACAAGCACATATCTAATGTATAAAAGTTACCATAATTCTTACATCATGACCACAGGTAACTCCTCATTACCAAGATTAGATGCTTTTGAAGATTATTTGTTGTGATATTTGTAATGCAAAATAATAATAATACACTTCACTGTTTAAATTAAAATTCACAAATTAAATGTGAAATTCCAAGTATTTACTAGTTAAAAGGGCTATATGTAAGAATTCTCATGTGAACCGCATGTAACGAAACCTTAAAAACAAGACCTTCCTCGACTTCTGAGCCCGAGAGCGTCTCTTCCATTCCATGACACATGAAACGAAATGAACAAATGCTTATAACGTCCAGGGAAATGCAGAAAAGCTTATTCTGTAGTGTCAATGCTTTGTGCAAAGAAACAGAATTAATTCAAACTAGTCACACATAATCCAAACTATATAGTCTCAAATATAATTTACAATCAAACTACAACAGTGTGATTTAAAATGAGCTCATCTGTCGACATGATGCCGGTGAATCGCAGAGCTGGTGCAAACATATGCACATCACTATGATCTTCTGCTTTCTCACCACTGTCATTATTGTTGTGTGTTTATTTCATTATTGAGAGGAAAGTGCACAGCACATATTTTCATATTCATCTAAATGTCGCTCTTGGACAGATGTTCATCAATATGTTTATTAACAGTATTTTGCTGCAAAGGCTTTACCAACTTCTTTTTACTTCTAAGCAAAGGATGAAAAAGAACTTTGCTGTGAGGATATTGGGGCATTGGAGGCACAATACGATTTTTTTGGATAAAGATATATACAAAAACCACTAGAAGAGTGTTATATATGAACTTTAGTGTTGCATGGTATATAGGAACTAGAAAGGTATCGCGATATCCATCTATTAAAAATGGTACGGTTCCACATTTATAAGCACTGGTTCTTTTAGAATGACAGCCTTCCTACTGAGAGCTGTATTTTATAATTTACATCAACAGCGGCACATGTGTGGAGAGCTCTGCTTCGGGAGATTCAAGCATGTCTTTGTGTCATTACATCACATCTGTATACATAAAGAAGGAGTCTCGGCTAGTAGGCTATGAGTGTGAGGATGTTGGAGGTGGAGATTTATAACCTTTTCTCACAGCACTTGATATAATTAAACCAATCACTTTAATGGCGGATTCAGAAAGGTTCAAACGTGCGTGATGATAAGCGATTTTTAGATTTAATCAGCATGATATATTGCAATGTCAGAACCACAAAAAAGTGGATGTTTCTTACTTGTTCAGATGACATTTTCCGGTGAAAATTATTATGTTGGTCATACTTCCAAAAAGAATAATCTGTGATTCTGAACGCCAGTATCCACACTGGCGCGGTGACTGACAGCCACACACTCTCCTTAAATATTGTACTCATCCACGCTGCGTGTGCCAGTGTGCGTTGTCGAACTACAACTCACGTTAAGTTGCTAATTCGACGAATGACTGCAATTGCAGATTTCAAACAGAGATGGCGACAAAGCGGAAAAACTGTGGACTGCAGCTTTAAGATCAAAAAGCATTGAAAAAAAAGAGAGAAACGCCACTCACGCGGCTGGGCTCACCACTAACCTGAAGTGCGTGCACAGAAGACTGCCTTTTAGACAGCTATTGCTTTATTGCACTTGAATGGTCAAAAATATGTCAAAATGCACGTCCTGGCGATAATCCATGCAACAAAAATAAAAAAAAAGAAAAAAAAAGTCGGGGTTTGTTATGAGTGCACGTAAACAGTTAAGAAAGAAATCAGGTGCATTCCAAAGTACTGGATCTGTGCATCAGCTCTTAAAATGACAGCACCCTATTAAACCAACTGTTGTCTGAGTGATCAATCTTAATCAAACAACATCGCAGAAATAGGAACCGTTTCTAAAATAGAATCGTTAAAAACTCGGATTAATGGAAAAGATACCTTTTATCACATGTCGTGGCTGGTGAAAACACGGTGTAATGTAGGCAGTGAAAAGAAAGCATATCTATCTATCTATCTATCTATCTATCTATCTATCTATCTATCTATCTATCTATCTATCTATCTATCTATCTATCTATCTATCTATCTATCTATCTATCTATAAATTACAGGAACGTCTGTCTGTCTCTGTGTGTGTGTGTCTGTCTGTTAATCGCATATCTCTCGAACCGTTAGTCCGATGGATCTCAAACTTGACAAGTGTCTTGCTACGGGCACGAGTTAGAGCAGTGCCGAGTTTGAAGTTGTTTGGATTAGAAATGCAAAAGATATCAGTAAATATATCTGTAATAGAAGCACACATTGAAGTTGTGGTTTAAAAATAAACATTCTAACATTATAGAGGTTTGTGGTTTAAAAGTTGTGGTTTAAAAATAAACATTCTAACATTAGAGAGGTTTGTGGTTTAAAAGTTGTGGTTTAAAAATAAACATTCTAACATTAGAGAGGTTTGTGGTTTAAAAGTTGTGGTTTAAAAATAAACATTCTAACATTAGAGAGGTTTGTGGTTTAAAAGTTGTGGTTTAAAAATAAACATTCTAACATTAGAGAGGTTTGTTTAAAAATTGTGGTTTAAAAATAAACCTTCTAACATTATAGAGGTTTGTGGTTTAAAAGTTGTGGTTTAAAAATAAACATTCTAACATTATAGAGGTTTGTGGTTTAAAAGTTGTGGTTTAAAAATAAACATTCGAACATTAGAGAGGTTTGTGGTTTAAAAATTGTGGTTTAAAAATAAACATTCTTATTCATTTGTTATCTAGCTTCATATGTAGCTGTTTACTTCTTAATATTATATTTAAAGCAAATTTGCTCCCAGAATCGTCGCGAGGCAGTCTCTTTCACGGCCATCATTTGTAGTAAATGCAATTGCAATTGTTTTGCACAAATGCAAAAGCACCAAACCAACAATTGCTAAAACACACACAAAAAATTATTTTGCACTAGTTCTTTAAATTTGACATGAAGTGTTTTTGTTCTCCACTACAATTTGTTTAAGGCCAACAGTTGTAAACTTTTTTTTACAAATAAATGAAAAGCCTGTTGAAATTAACAACATCTCCCCTTGCTGTATCAGAATCTCACAGATTTAATATATGATTGTCAGTGTCACAATAATGTGTCTATTCCTAAAATCAAGCTGCACCATTCTTTCAGTTTTTTGATAACATGACCTAGAAAATAACTTTTTCTTAATCTAAATGGTACATTATAAGGCTATATATTTTATGCTGCTGATGTATGGTTTTTCTGAACTGTAAAAAAGGGAACAAACATTAACAATGTATACCGAATCAAACTGAAAACCATAACCTCAGAGCCGAGATACAAACCGAACAGAGGATTTTGTGAACCGTTCCACCACCCCTCCTATTTATTAAGAATCAGTGTAAGATAATTTATAGTGTGACGCCTATGAAGTACTGAGGTAAATGACAGAAGAGAAAAAAACTGCTCATTAGCACAGACTATTTTAAAACATAACTTGCAAGTCTGAAACATTTTTCAGTATTTCATCAAGTACAAGTACATGCTCTCTGAAGAAAAAATTGAGGACTGTGAAATGCAGAGTAAATGAATCAATTTGGGCTAAAAACAATACTTAAGAATCACATCATGCTGGAATGTGTATCAATGTCTACTTTCAAAATGACTTTCAAAATGTAAATTCCCCTAATCATGACCGGTTACATTTTTCCCCTGAGACAATCATTCTGATTTTTTCATTGTAAATACAAAAAATTGTTCGCAGAAACAAGACCACAAACAAAGCAGTTTATGAACTGAAAATTCTGATAAGAGCTTCCCGATACAGATATAATTCAAAGCGTGTAAATGATATGAAGTTTTCTCTCAAGAGTTCCTCTAAACTGGGCAATAAATAACCTCATAAAACAGGGTGTTATCTATGAATATACGACTTATCAGCTGAGTGATTAATCAGTTCATCTTCCTAAAGTTGTAACTCAACATGCACAGCTAGGCAACCAGAAGTGGTCAAGAATCAAGATGTATCAGTACCATTCCAGTATATACCATACAGGTGGTCATATAAACTGAAAGTAAACAACTAAATCTATAAATCTTTACAAAAGTATCCAAGAATATGTCCAATCTATATGTTGTAAATCTATAAATCATGCAAATTATGTCAAGTTCATGCCTTTTTAGTGACCTTTTCATGACTTTCCAGTAGACAAGATTTTTAAAAATCATTTATAAATACTGTCCTCACAAAGAGCATTTTCCAATACAGTCTATCTATTTTGAATTGGAACATCACATAAAACATTTGCAAATAAAACAGCGTTTCCATCCCCTGTGTTCAAGAGAACAAAACATATCTGTTTAGGCAAAGTCACGTGAATTTGTTGTTGCATATGGAGATTTAGTCTGTATCCTGTAAATGTATTTCAATCGTATTTTATGCGCATGCCTTCTTTTCAGATAAAAAATGTATACTGCCTCAATTGAGGGCATAGGGTTTTTATGTGCATTTTTTGAATTCATTCGCATCTTGCCCTTTTCATCCAGGAATTATGATGCGATATCCCGAAGGCCCTGTTTACAACTGGTATTAAGATACATTTTGGTCAATTGGATCACACGTGGACGACGCTAAATACAGGTGTAAACAGGGTCTAAACTCTCCGTCTACTACATGATGCCAGATGGGATTTAAACTTTGTCAGAAGTAGTTGAAAGCAGAAAAAAGATATGGATTAAAACACCAGGTGTAAACTAGGATTTGTCTCCGTCATCTACTTGTGATCCGTTAGACCAAAAAGCATCTTAATACCAGGTGTAAACAGGGCCAAAATGAGCATAAAAATAGGTGGATTGAAATATAGCTAATGACAAGCATACATCTATAGATCTACATCTATTTCATATTATAGACATTAAATGTCCATCATTTATCTAGACAATGTCATTTTTTTTTCCTGTTCACCATGACTGACTATGGGCTGTTTACACCTGGTAACTCTGATCAGATAGCTATCCGATCGTGAACAGACCATGTGTACCGGTAAATGACGTCCGAAATGCTTTTGAGATGGATTTAAATCTGATCGCTCAAACAACTTCAGGAGGTGGTCCCAGACGCATTCAAAACGAAACTGGACAAGTCAAAAAGCATCTATTGAAACCACATGTAGATTTTAATCCTCCCAAAATGTAAAAAAAATAACGTGTGAGAGCGTGTTATAGGTTATATGACATGTTATAGCCAGATATGACAGCGCTATGGCAAGATGCATCACCACAGATGAATTGATGCGTCTCTTCAGCAAACTGCCGCAAATGAAGGGTGCTTCCACACTGGCAGTTTAGTATGGAACGGGGCACAGTTCGCATTAAACATCGCAGCAGATGTTTAAAACACAATCATCTTCATTAAAAAAAAGTAGTGAGACTAAATGATATTACTACTGCTGATCCCGCCCTCTCTCGCTAAACAAAGGCAGGAAAAAGATAAAAATACAGTTGTCATCTTTCACACACAACGACTCAAAATTGTTCACGCTTATTTGTAATTATGTGATAAAACCAACTGTACAAAATAAGCCAGCTCAAAGTGCACAGGTGCCACAGGTGCTCTGAATGATGACATCAACAATAAATGGAAACAATCTGAAAAGGAGAGGAGGAAGAGAATGAGGACACGAAAAAGCAAGGTGTGGTTAATGTTGCCAAGGCTGGATCCGGCACAAGAGGCACATACTTTTGATATGATATCAAAAATATATATCATATGATATTATCGCATTTTTAAGCTTGCAGCAAAGATGACAAAATTTGTTGTTTTCAAACAAACGGTATGTTTACTATAACCTGGGGCCGTATTCACAAAGAATTTTAAGGCTAAAAGTAGCTCCTAACTGGAAAATTAAGGAGCAACTCCTAAAAATAATGGGCGTGTCACTCCTAAATTTAGGACTCCTATTTTTTTTTCACTAAGAGTAATTCACAAAGCATCTTAGCCCTAAAAGTAGCACCTAAGTCTGGGACAGCTTAAAAGAAGTCGAGAGGACTCCTAACTCACTAAGACCTATTCACAAAGTATTGTAGCACATACCACCGCCTCTCGCAGTTGTCCGGGGTCCGCGAAACAACCGGGAATGCTGCATTCATCTGCAAACAAATCATCTTCCATGTCTCACGCTTAGTTTTGCTTGAAATCCCAGTGCCGAATTTCACTTTTATTATGTTATTTTAATTTTTTCAAGCACCAACTGGGCCAGCAGCAGTAACTGATCCTGCGTCCAGTTGGGCTTTCTTTTCCGTTTTGGCGAGTTCATAATCCACCGTCATTCAACTATTACATTACTTCAATAGGAGCAACATGTCCTTGCTTTAAATAGTCTAGTTAGGCTAAAAGAATGTCAATTAACCAAGCAAATGTTAATGCAAGAGTCGTTTTTCATTATTAGGCAAGTGAAGGTTTTCATTAGGGTATTAGGCACCATTCACATATAGCGCCTAAAAACGCAAGGTGCGCCGCATTCTCCCGGCGGTTGAGCTCCGGTTGGTTCTTGTCACGTGACCTACGGTGCGCTCCATACGGACGCGCTTGAAAAAACGGCTACACATACCGCACGCCTACATTTAAAACAACGTACTTGAGCGTGCAAAAGACGCGATAAGTGAACACTGCAGGCCTTTAGACTATCTTGAATAATTTCATTCATGACTTTTCTCTCTCTGCCTTTTTAGAATTACACTTCACTGTGGCCTGCACAAACATGTCATTATATAGCCTATGCATTTCGATGACATTACTTTTTTTTTCTTATTATTATTTTGTGTAGGACACAGACATATTTAGATATCGTAATTCCATGATTTGTTGCGTCTGTGTTATGTTCCGCATGATGGCCCTGTCATCTAACAACCAATCACCGTGATCATTGAGAGGAAGCTCGTGCATGAAAATTGACGTCATCCATAGCAACGAAGACTCACTCTTAGTTTAGGAGTTGTCATTTTTCCTTACTAAGAGTAGGTCTGAAAGGTGTTGTGAATAACTTTTAAGAGAAAACTCCTAGCTAAAATATTTTAGTGCGATTTAGGAGTACTCCTAGTGGTAAGATAAAATTCTTTGTGAATACGGCCCCTTAAGTGGAGGAGCAAGACACTCTAGAACCAGATGTGCAAGGATCTCTGAGATAAGAAGGTCATCAGTTAAGGGGGGCATAAAGGGTTAGTTAGTGATAAATCAAAGCTAACAGGTCTGCAGGGAAAAGGACCTTGAAGAGCAGTATAAAAATTGCCAATTTCTTCCAGTCTGTGTCTCACTCACTCCACAAGGTAACTGCTGTGTTGGCGACTAGGCCTATTCTTGCAAGAATAAATACGTCTCTTTTAATAATTTGATTTCGAGTTGTCTCTTATGCAGTGATGATGTTTAACAGAATTTTTGCCACAACAATTTGGTGTCAGAAGTGGGATTCCTTGGATGTGCCTTCTGGACCTGAGAGCAGATGGTGTTTGGCCATCTGGACTGAGCAGTTCCACCTCTACCGTGTAGGCTTCAGAGAGAGGGGCCAACCGCTATCATGGCCAGGAGAACTCCACTGGAATTGGGAAAAGAGAATGAGCCCGTGGCGACGAAACCATCACTCTGGTAAGAGAACAATCAAATTGTTTTACATTGGTATAAATGTGAGTGAACTATAAGTGGCTGAGTCAAGAATTGTCCAGAATTAATTGAGACCTGAGAGCAGGTCAATTGATTTCATGTGGGCACTGAGTTCTCATAGAAAATCTGGAATTAATTGAGATGTGGGGTCAGATCAAGAGATTTCAGACACATTACAGTCCAGAATTAATTGAGACCTGGCAACGGGTAAAGAGATTTCAGGTGGACTTTAATCTGGAATTAATTGAGATCAGGCAGCCAGATCAAGATATTTCAAGCAGATAGGTAAAGCATTCAGAGTGCACCCTTAATTGGTCTTGGGTTAAGAAATCAGGGGCCATATTCACAAATAATTTTATCTTACCATTAGGAGTACTCCTAAATCGCACTAAAATATTTTAGCTAGGAGTTTTCTCTTAAAAGTTATTCACAACGCCTCTAAGGAAAAATGACAACTCCTAGATGGTTGTTAGATGACAGGGCCATCATGCGGAACATAACACAGACGCAACAAATCATGGAATTACGACATTTAAATATGTCTGTGTCCTACAGAAAATAATAATAGTAATGTCATCGAAATGTGCCCCAGTGAAGTGTAATTCTAAAAAGGCAGAGAGAGAGAAAAAAAGTTGTGAATTAAATTAAATGAAATCAAGGTAGACTAATACCCCAATGAAAACCACCACTTGCCTAATAATGAAAAACGACACTTGCATTAACACTTTGCATAAACGCAAGGATGCATCCTATTAGCCTAAATAGACTACTTAAAGCAAGAAAATGTTGCTCCTATTGAAGTAATGTAATAGTTGAGGACGGTGGATTATAAACTCGCCAAAATGGAAAAGAAAGCCCATAACGCAGGGTCCGTTATGGTGTGTTCACACCGAATGCGAATAGAGCATCAAATACGCGTCAATCGCATCTAGTTGAACATTCGCTCGAGTTTTTCAACTTGCACGGAAGACATTCAAGGCAAACGTGTCGCCTAATTCTAGTCTATTCGCATCTTTGCATTGACTTTGTATGTAATCTACTCGTGCAAATACTTAAATTCCCATTCGGTGTGAACACACCATTACTGCTGCTGGCTCATTGGTGCTGAAAAAAAATGATAAATGGGAATTTCGGCACTGGAATATCAAGCAAAACACATGGGAGAGGATTTGTTTGCAGATCAATGCAGCATTCCCGCTTGTGTCGCGGACCCTGGACGACTGTGAGAGGCGGTGGTATGCGCTACAATTCTTTGTGAATAGGTCTAAGTGAGTTAGGAGTCCTCTCGACTTATTTTAAGCTGTCCCAGACTTAGGTGCTACTTTTAGGGCTAAAATACTTCGTGAATTACTCTTAGTGAAAAAAAAAATTAGGAGTCCTAAGTTAGGAGTGACACGCCCATTATTTTTAGGAGTTGCTCCTAAATTCGCCAGTTAGGAGCTACTTTTAGCTTTAAAATTCATTGTGAATACGGCCCCTGACCCCCTGACATCAGATTATTAGATGCGCGTCGAATGGTAATTCCACAGGAGCAGAAAACAGCCAGTATGGGGAAGTCTCTGAGCAAGCTAACCAAATTTGATATACCATTTTTTTCTGTCAAATGAAAGAATTATGGGCAGATGTGTATGCAGGATATAGAGAAGTTAATCAAACATCATGATTTGCCCAGGGAGGGAACATTGACCGCTACAAGATTAAAAGTATTGCGAGAATCAGTTGAACAGGACAGTGAGAAACTAAAAGTTTTTTGTGTTTTTTGAAGGCCAAAAAAAGTATAATAAATAGGTTTAAAACCATGTCAGTGGGCATTAGATTATTTTGTCAATACCTGCTCTCCCCTCATCTTCATCTTTCTTTTTCTCTCACTCTCCTTATCCTGCCCTATTTCTTCCCCTCCTAAAGCTGAACTTTGACTGTTAGTCTTTTCTTTTTTTTTGTAGTGAGTATATCACAGTATACTCACTACAAAAAACTAGACTACACCATTGGGTATAACTGGGCTTGAGTGGAGGAAGGGATGGTAACTCTGGGATGGAGGAATGGAGGAAGGGTAAAGTCTGTCTTTCTGTTATCGGTCAGCCAAAGCAAGCTGAAGCAAAGTAATGATAACGAACCAAACCAACCAAATTCAATTGAATAATAAACATGCTTTGAAACTGGTTGAGATACAATTAGGTAAAAGCTACAATAAAATGTGAAGTTTAGCTAACATCAAAAGATATGAATATGAAAATATGAGCATTTCATAGTCATGTATGAGCAGCATGTGTGTTTGATGGTTAAAGCATTGTATATTTTGTCATCACAGATTGGATAAGGCAAATGACAAACTTTAAAGAAGCTGATAATTCTGATGAAAAGACAATACAGAACATTGGACGAGCTTTAAATTGATTGGCCATAAAGCTCTGTCTGGCAGTCATACATGATGTAAATTATGTAATTTCTGGATCAGTTTAAGTATTGATGTAAATTGGAATTGTAAATTTGTAGATTGCCGTCCGGGGTTGAGATAAACGAAAAGGTTACAGATTTGACGGCAACAACAAAGCGACAAATTAGTGAAAAAAGTCAACATCGAATTATCAAGAGTGTCCTTAACATTTATTAACAAAGGGGGAAAATTGTTGACTGACATGGTCTGTACATCACGACCTGACCTAATAGAAACAATTGATGACTTTGGAAATGTTTGTAGATGACTGACTTAAGAGACCAAACAACAGGCCAGAAAAGCAGGATACACTGTGAGACTCAGGGCCGTTGCCCTTCACATACTTCAATAAGAAGATGAGATTGGGCCTTTAAGTGAAGAATGTAATATTTTGTTTCAGAGGCAGAGAAAGATGTCTGGAGGCAATTTGCTTGAAGGACATTGTTTGGGTTTGTGTTGATGGCAAATCAAATTAATTATAAATTGATGCACGAGTTGGGTCATGCATCAAAAGGGGGAAGGTAACAATTGCCAAATATGGTTTACTAAGAGGTGCACATTTGCTGAAAGCCATCGCACAGGTGGGACAATATTGCTGTCTGTGAGTGTGCCGCACACGCTGATAACAAAACTGATAACAAAATCGCAGGACTGTTTCAACAGGAAACGACAGGGCAGGTGCAGCAGCGAAGGCCGTGGCAGCACAGAAGACAAAATAAACTATGCATACTTCACTATCTGAAAATATCCTCGACATTTGTTTTTCTCTACAGATCATGATGCCATCTAAACATCGTGATGTCTGACATCGGTGCTCAATGCATTTTTCATTACAGTTGCAGACGTTCTCCCAGGAACAAACTAAGGTTCTACGTTCATAAATAAACTACGTTCATTCTAATGTTACTGTCTGGCAAGGTGGCTCTTTGGGCAACGGCGGTGTGGGAAAATTAAGATCCATGCTGCACCTCGTTCCAGGCACTCTCCAAAGCTATGAGTTTTCGATCGTGTGATGGTGGGTAGGGAGGCGACCAGTCTACTCGCCAATCTCCGCCAGGATAATGGCTTGGTGTCGGAATATTCCATCCAGTTCCACACCCTGGCCGCAGAGTGCCGATGGAACGAGGAGGCGCAGTGGGATCGTTTCCTGCATGGGTTGGCTGACCGTGTCCAGAAGGAGATATACATGCTGGACCTTTCTCAGAATCTGAACGTACTCATTGAGCTAGCGCTGAGAGTCCTCGGCTAAGCAGGATGGGTTGGTTTAAGCAGAGTCATCAGTTCCTCAGCACGGAGGATTCCCGTGTTGGCAGTAGGGACACGGTCAGCCCCATCTCCAATCCCGAGCCCATGCAGGTGGGTAGGGCTCGGCTTTCCCGGGAGGAGCGAGAGAGGCAGAGATCCCAGGGACTATGACTATACTGTGCCTGCCCAGTAAAAGATCAAACCCGGTAGTAATTATGAGGCTACTATCGGGTGGGATCTCGGCCGAGAAGACCTCATCACCATCATCATCTACCCTCCTCCCGGTAAGACTAAGGTGGGCAACCTGCACACACGACACCAAGGCATTACTGGATTCTGGGGCAGAAGTTAATTTTATGGACTTTGGACTGGCTAAAAAACGATCTATTCCCATTTCTCCACTCAAGCACCAGATCTCCGGTAATGCTCTAAATGGCCAACTTCTCCCCAACATCTCTCACACGACTGAATCCATAACTCTCATCACATCTGGCAATCCCATTGAGACTATAGAATTCCTCCTCATGGACTCACCACTCGCACCAGTTGTACTTGGTCATCCTTGGCTCACTTTGCATAATCCTAGAGTCGATTGGGGCCACAATTCAGTGTCTACATGGAGTAATAAGCGTCATAAGTCTTGTCTTGTGTCTGCGTGTTTGTCTGTACCTGTTTCTGTGTTTCAAGAGGAGGCAGTGAATTTGTCTAACGTGCCCAAGGAGTACCAGGACCTGAGAAAAGTGTTCAGTAAGTCTTGTGCTGCTTCTCTCCCTCCTCATTGTCCCTATGACTGTGCTATAGACTTGGTGCCAGGTGAGTCTCCGCCTAGGGGCAAATGATATTCACTTTCTGTTTCAGAGAGGGAGGCTATGGAGAAATATATTTCTGATTCTCTAGCATCCAAGGTCATTTGCTCTTCCTCATCTCCAGCGAGGGCAGGCTTCTTTTTTGTGGGGAAGAAGAATGGGTCTCTGCGACCATGTATTGATTACCGGTGGTTGAACAACATCACGGTAAAGAATACTTATCCTTCGCGTTGACGTATTCAGCCTTCGAGCGATTACAGGAAGCATCCGTTTTCAAAATTGGATTTACGTAGCGCTTATCATTTGTCCGCATGAGGAAGGGTGATGAATAGAAGACCACGTTCAATACCCCCAGGGGCCACTTTGAATCCCTGGTCATGCACTTCGGGCTGTCCAACTCCCTAGCAGTCTTCCAAGCACTTGTCAATGACGTGCTGAGAGATATGTTTGACCAAATTTATATATGTTTACCTGGATGACATATAGATTTTTTCATCTTCTCTCCAGGAACACGTTCAGCACGTCAGACGAGTGCTTCAGAGGTTGCTAGAGAATGGGCTCTTTGTCAAGGCGGAGAAATGCTTTTTTCATGCACAGTCTGTTCCTTTCCCAAAGTTTTTCCACAGATGACAGGATGCATCCTTGTGTGTTTTTGTCCCATCGTTTATTACCTGCCGAGCGTAACTATGACATTGGTAACAGAGAGTTGTTGGCAGTGAAGTTAGCGCTGGAAGAATGGAGTAACTGGTTAGAAGGCTCAGGGGTCCCTTTTATCGTATGGACCGATCACAAGAATCAAGAGTATATTAGAACCGCCAAAAAGACCCAACTCTAAGCCGGCTTAGTGGCCCTTTTTTCGGACGTTTTGACTTTTCTCTTTCATACCGCCCGGGTTTCAAAAACATCAAACCCGATTCTTTATCTCGAATTTTTGACCAATTCGAATGCCCGTCTACTCCCGAGTGTATTTTACCTGTAATTGTTTACACTCTCAGATGGGAGGTCGAGTCCAAGGTCATGAAGGCCTTAGAAGGGGTAACGCCTCTGCCAGATTGCCCACCGAATCGGTTGTCTGTGCCAGAGGAGTGTCGGTCCGACCTTATTCAGTGGGGGAATTGTTCCAGTGTGGCTTGTCATCCAGGAGTTAATCACACCAGTAATTTGGTCAGGCAACGATTCTGGTGGCCACTCATGGCTGATGACATCCACAGTTTTGTCTTGGCTTGCTCTGTTTGTGCCACTGGTAAATCCTCCAATCGACCCCCAGATGGGTTACTCCAACTGCTGTCTGTCCCTTCGAAACCCTGGTCCTACATCGCACTAGATTTTATCACCGCCCTCCTGCCCTCCCTGGGCAAGACGGTTGTTTTGACTGTCGTGGACCGGTCCTCGATGGTGGCTCATTTTATTTCCTTGCCCAAATTACCCTCCGCCAAGGAGACAGCGGTAACTGTTGTAGATAACGTCTTTCACTTACATGGCCTCCCGATGGACGTGGTTTCTGACAGGGGTCCCCAATTTGTGTCCAAATTTTGGCAAGCATTTTTCAAGTTACTGGGGGCGACTGTCAGTCTTTCTTCGGGGGTTACATCCCCAAAGCAATGATCAAACTGAGAGAGCCAATCAAGATTTGGAGGGAGTGTTGCAATGTTTGGTTTCTAAGAATCCTTCCTCCTAGTGTCAACAACTGTCAATGGTGGAGTACGCCCACAATTTGTTACCAGTGTCATCCACAGGCCTCACTCGGTTTGAATGTAGTTTAGGTTACAAGCCACCAGTTTTTGCCAGTACGGAATCTGAGTTCGCACTCCCCTCCGCTCACGCCTTGGTCCAGAGGGGCCCCCATACTTGGACTAGAGCCTGTGAGTTTCTTCTCCAAGTGGGAGCACGCACCAAGACTAAGGCCGATCGCCACCGGTCGAAGCCTCCCGTATATGTCGTTGGTCAAAAAGTGTGGCTTTCTACTAAGAACATTCCTCTCCGGTCCGTATCTAATAAATTTGCTCCCAAATTTATCGTCCCGTTTCCTGTCACCAAGATCATTTGTCCGGTGGCAGTCCAACTTAAACTTCCTCCTGCATACAGGAGAATTCATCCCGCCTTCCATGTGTCAAATATTAAATCTGTGAAATTAATTGATGCATAATAATCGTGATAATCGTTAAATTGTGATTATTTCTCAGAAAATAATCGTACTTACAAAATCTGTAATCGTTACATCCCTAATCTTCACTTGGTGCATTTGATTCATTAAGGGTGAAACTGCACACAGGCTCCAGGGATGGACTCTGTTCAATGGATATTAATAACAGCCAGAGAGGATGAGGAAGAGGATGGAGAGAAAGAGAAAGAGAGAGAGAGATGAGGAGAGAGAGAGAGATGCTAGTTGAGGGGAAACAGATGGTCATTAGTAGATAAACAGGCACAATAAGATGTCTGATGATGACACAGACAGAATAATAAATTAGGAGTGGGAAAAATGAGAGGTTTGTGATTCTCTAGCTGTGGGTAGCAGTTATGACTTGTGTTAACACCAACACTACAGCAAAACCAATATCCCAGTCAACAAGAGACAACAGGGTCACATTAGTCTCACAAATCAAATACATCACCATAACTGTGATTAGGAGAAATGTTATGGTTAACTAATAATTTTTTTTTCAATATTTAAAATAAAGCTAAAATAAAAAAAATAAAAAAATATTAGGTGAAAAATTTGGAAATGGAAATGAGTTGAGTTGACATGCTAACATTTAAACAAATTAAAGCTGAATAGAGATATTAAAAAACAAAAATGTATAAAAACTGACAATGGCACGTGACAAAACAACTAAACTTAACTAAAATGAAAATTAAACTGAAAAAAAATCCTAATTCAAAATATTATACTACAATAGATACTATATAAATAATAGTGAAATAATACTTATTGGGAGCAAATTAACTAAAAGTTGTGACAAGTACTAAAGTGGATGGATGGATGGATGGATGGATGATAATATTCAAAAAATGTAGAATTTTTACTTTAAAAAAAGTAGCTTGACTGTAGGTTAATGAGTAGCTTGTTACTTGGGAAAGTAAAGTTTCAGAGAATCTTGCATCCAAATGAACAAACTCAATAGCTCTTGCTGTCTGCTAGCAGAGCTGCTCTTGGTGCGTCCAGCTTGTAAACCGGAATGTTTCATATTTAAACATATTTTTCAAACAATCTGTTCCCATCTTGTAAGATCCTACATACTCCCAAGATCCTTTCAAGTGTTTACAAAAAACTCCCAGATGATAAACAAGGTTACTAATGCCACCATCATGGACTACTTTGGAGTTCTGTTGCTCTGGCTGACTGAGAGAACACAGTCTATATCACAACTAACACACACACACACACACACACACACACACAGAGAGAGAGAGAGAGAGAGAGAGAGAGAGAGAGAGAGAGAGAGATGGAAATGAAAGGAAAGCACTTACACGTGGACAGAGAAAAAAAACATGTCTAAATTTAGTTTCCTGTCAAACCTGAAAAATTCACTATTTGGCACCAGTTATTCTCATGCTAGAACCAACAGCAATATCCCACACACATGTAGATGTAACATAATCATGCTAGTCAATGCTCAGATCACATCTACAAATCAGTCACTATATTGTGAATCTGAGGTCGCAACCTAGCATGAAAGGATAATGATCTTGTGTATCATGCTAACGTTGTTTACGGTTCGTATGATTGGTTCTGACAATGAAAGCCATCACGAGGCAATCTTTGAATCTCAATGAACCAGTTTCATCTACAGACAGCCTTACTATATCATTTTTCTTTTTGGTGAACTGTACAAATATTATGTGCATATTTTTTACTTAAAAAATATAATTGTATTATGCATACAGTACTACTATTCAAAGGTTTGGGGTGGGAAAGATTTTTTAAAAATCTTTTTAAAAAATAGAATCTTGTTCAAAAATACAGTAAAAACAGTAATATTTTGAAATATTATTACAATTTAACAAAATTTCCTTTTGAAAATATTTTCAAATGTAATTATTACTGTGATGGCAAAGCTGAATTTTTTTGCATCATTACTCCATCCTTGCTGAATAAATGCAAGTGTTAATATTGATATCTAGTGTTATATTGATATCTATAATATTGATATCTATATTGAGATTATATGCATTATATGCATGTACAAATATGCATGTACAAATAAAAAAAAAGAAATTGCAAAATGGTGTAGTAATTGTCAATTACTATTATTATTATTATTCTTATTAATTTCTTTAGGCTTCAGGGGCCGTTTTCACAAAGAATTTTATCTTACCACTAGGAGTACTCCTAAATCGCACTAAAATATTTTAGCTAGGAGTTTTCTCTTAAAAGTTATTCACAACGCTTTTCAGACCTACTCTTAGTAAGAAAAAATTACAACTCCTAAACTAAGAGTGAGTCTTCGTTGCTATGGATGATGTCAATTTTCATGCATAAGCTTCCTCTCAATGATCACGGTGATTGGTTGTTAGATGACAGGGCTATCATGCGGAACATAACACAGACGCAACAAATCATGGAATTACGATATCTAAATATGTCTGTGTCCAACACAAAATAATAATAGTAAATTATGTCATCGAAATGCATATATAATGACATGTTTGTGCAGGCCCCAGTGAAGTGTAATTCTAAAAAGGCAGAGAGAGAGAAAAAAGTTGTGAATTAAATTAAATTAAATCAAGGTAGCCTAATACCTCAATGAAAACCGTCACTTGCCTAATAATGAAAAACGACACTTGCATTAACACTTGCTTGGTTAATTGAAATCCTATTAGCCTAAATAGACTACTTAAAGCAAGGACATGTTGCTCCTATTAAAGTAATGTAACAGTTGAATGACGGTGGATTATGAACTCGCCAAAACGGAAAAGAAAGCCCAACTGGACGCAGGATCAGTTACTGCTGCTGGCCCAGTTGGTGCTTGAAAAAAAAAAAAAAAAAACATAATAAAAGTGAAATTCTTCACTGGGATATCAAGCAAAACTAAGCATGAGAAATGGGGAGTCCTACGCCCATTATTTTTAGGAGTTGCTCCCAAATTTGCCAGTTAAGAGCTACTTTTAGCCTTACAATGTTTTGTGAATATGGCCCCTGATTTCTAAAACATCTTTAAACCCTGGGTTTAAAGGTGTTCACATACTCATATAGTGAAAACCTTCTGAGGTTTAAATCTACAACCTTTAGATTGCTAGTCCAGATCTTAAACCACAAACCAGGACCACCCCTAGCAAATGTATAATAATACGGATCTTTCTCGAACGGATAGGACAGAACATCTTCAAAGAGACTGGAGAATAACATCACTGCACCACTACCATGGAGGTAAATAACAAACAGCCAACAAACAGAGAGATTAATATCTTTGTGTTTCTTTGGTACAAATATGGCCTAATGTGTCCCATGTTATCAAATCTGCGAACTAGAAGATGCAAACTCATGGGACAGCTGTAGGACGGCACTAATCGTCAAGGAGTGATCTAAATGTTCCTGACCTCCTGAGGGAAGACGCGGTCAATCAGATTGTGCTTTGTGCTAGGCTACATTGTGATGCTGATTTGTCCCTCTGTTAGTTGAGACCGCTGATGCCTCGCTACATGTCTCAGGGCACCTCTTCCCGCAATGCCTCGCTCTAACCATGTGTGTGTGTGTATCTGGTCTGAGATTCATCAGCCTTTTTGCATGTGATAGTTCACACCCTGCAGAGCTCACAGCCAGAGGGGTAAACAAACTCGGTGGCCTGAACACACAAATGCATATAACGGAACACAAAATCGCTCTTTCTTTCTTTGAGACGTTGAGATGCACGGGCACAGAGAAGTAAGGAGAATCGCTCTCTCACACACACATTCAATTCAAAATGAAAATCGGCTCTGTTGCCGTGAACACAATGAGAATGTGTGTGAGTGATAGAGAGCCGTAGAGAGTTACACACACTTCAATGGCATCATTGAGTTCCTCGCCAGTCTTGGAGGGCGCAAGCATAGCAGAGTGTACCAAAATTGCTACGTCTCCTTTCATACTGACAGATGACCAACATACAGCTGGCCACACACAAAGTGTCCTCTAAAAGCCATTATATAAATCTATACACAGATCTATAAACTGTCCTTATAGGATTTTAAAATTACATAAGTAATTAATTTGTGTTGCGTAACACAAATACCATTTGGATGGTTTTAAAATCTCATTGATTTGGCAGGTTTTACTTGGCTGAATTAGCCCAAATAAACCCCTGACCATGATTTTATCATTCTCTGACAGGAAAAAAAGTAATTATTCTTCGACAAAACTAACAAAAAAGGGTGTTTATGACAGGTCTAAGAGAGTGTGCTCACCTGCAGTTTGAGAACATTTCTAATCTTAATTCTACACGCGATCTGACTGTAAACACTTTAACTCAGATAATTCTAAACGTGGCAGGAATTACGGCGTTCCGGTCAACAGCCTTCCAACATCATCTCCAGAATGTAAGCAAACTGTAAAGGAAAGATATATCCCAAAAAGTGGATTACATTTTCAACAATAAATCTCAATGCTACTTTCAAGCAAAGTGTAGCCTTAAAAAAATCACTATAGAGTTACCATGGCTGGGTAAGGTACTTCAAATAATTCTATAGGTTTACTGTCAAGGTTCAAAAAACCTGGAATAGATCTGAAACAGTCACAAATACTTTTTAAGGAAGTTTCCACACAGCAGAGTTTTGCGAGTCTGAATTTAACCTTTATAAGCAAAATGGGAAAAAAAGACACCAAAATAAGCATAATGGAATAGAGATACAGTGGATTTTTAAGTGTACTTTAAGTTTTTGGGCTCACTGTATCTAGTTTCCCCCGGTTTCACAGGCAAGACTTAGGCCTAGTCCCAGACTTAAGTGCATGTTTGAGCTGTCTCAAACATGGTCACCCCATAAAGGTAAATAATGCCCATTAAAATCACTTTCACAGGGCAAATATTGGCCATTACTGGCTCCCAACTGTTTGAATTTGAGAATGAACAAAACTCATTCACTTATAATTTGTTTTAACCATTTGTACAGTATAGGAAGTGTAATGCATAATAAACAGTAAATATGGCAGCTATACGCATCCAGCTGAAAGCAACTTGCACTGACATAGTTTAAAATATGTTAGTGCCATATTTTTATCTCAAGATGCACACCAGTCTAAGGCACTTTTATAAAAGCTACTTAAATATGCCTAAATTGAACTAAGGTCTAATCCTGGCTTAATCTAAGTCCTCTCTGTGAAACCGGTCCTATAGTTTCTTAACTGGTTTTGCATCATGACCCAGATTTTACTTTAATCAAGTGGTGACTCAAATCAGTAGCAAAATTGTTCATCATTTAAAATGTTAACAAAAATGTCCTTATCAAATGTGAAACAATATGCCCAAATTATTAGTATTAGCATGCACGGGTCCTGTTCGGTAAGTCCGATCAAGTTTAATACAAAGGCCGCACCCACATTCAAGTAAATCTACATAAAGTACAGAAAAACTGGGAGGGAGGGAGTTTCGCATGCAGTGTGGAAATTTAATGCCTCATAATCACAGATACAGGCCATTTAATAAGTTTGAAAAGGTGTATAAAGGTGCATAAATAAAATAATATAACCAATGAACATTATGTAAAATTTAAAAAATATAGTGCAGTATTTTCATACCAAAAATCAGTTTGATTGGACGCACTGCCTGGTGTAAAAAGAGCATAAAATTAAATGTGTTTTCTTTGCTCTATGGAAATGTGAAAATCTACCACAAGTTAATATTTCACTATCACTGTCTTACAAAATTATGTTGTTTTCATCTATGCTGACCATTAGCATACACCATTTACAATAGAGCATGATGCTAGCAACGCCAAGGCAATAGGTTTGATTCCCAAGGAATGAACAAACTGATAAAACGTATACGTTGAATGCAATGTATGTTGCTTTGGATAAAGGCGTCTGCCAAATGCATAAATGTAAATGTGACTATCAAACAAACCTAAGGCCTGAAGTTGTGACCCACAACTGAACAACCTGAAGTTGTGACCCACCAGTTCAACCTGCTTTAAGGACCATCAAAGTGGCACATATGCAAACTATGTTCACACACATCAGTTCCCACCAGGGTCTGAAAATAACCAGGGCTCAGGGCACAAATGCTCCACATACTTTCATCCTTTTTATCTGTTATCTTATATATATATTTCATATTATTTTCAATACCTAGTGATGGGTTTAGTGCCTCCATAGAGATATTGTCATCCATCTATAGATCAAAATCTGCTCTGACAGCTGCTGAGAGATCAGCCAGCCATGTAAACAGCAGCAGAAGATTGCAAGATCTCGAATAACAGTCAAATTGTTCATCGTAATACACTGATTCAATTGAAATAGTTGACATGGTGTGTTTTATATTGCAAATACTGGCCATTACTGTCTGGCTCCCACCTGTTTGAATTTGAGAATGAACAAAACTCATTCACTAATAATTTTTTTAACCACTTGTACTGTAATGGATAATAAACAGTAAATATGGCAGCTATAAGCATCCAGTTGATGATTCACAACAACACACGAAATACATGACACTAAACATTGAATGAATGACAAGATGGTGGAAATAATGAGAGATAAAGAAAGATCTAAAAACTGATTCCCATTGCCATATTGCCATTCATTCATTCTTCATACCTTGACGCTGGTGCAGCTGGTTTGAGTCTCGGCCTCTGTGCGCATGTGTCCGCCGCTGTTCTCTTTCCGCTCCCGCTGAGAGCTGGTCCGCGTGTGCCTGGTCTGGTACGCGATCACGGAGGGGATGGTATCCGCCGCGTCGGTCTTGATGAAGAGGCCGTGCAGGGTGGTCGCCGTACCCTGCGAGATGGTGGTCGTCTGGTGCGGAGAGTTGGACTCGTCCGAGTCGCGGCAGTAGATCACCCCGCTCTGCGAGACGTGGATGCTGGGAGCGCAGCCCATCGTTCCCCGCTCCTTGTTGCGTAAAACCCGGAGGGACGAATCTGAAGACCGCCGCTGTCACACCGCCGCTGCCGCTCCCGGGCCGCTGTCACGCCGCCGTCCCCCCGGTACATTGGCCGGTGTTCGCGCTGCTCAGTTCCTGCCTCCCGCGCGCGTCAAGGAAAAACGTAGAGGAGATCCATCTCACCGCGTTATTTATCAGTGATCATATCAGATCAGATCAATGACACCTCGACTGTCCAACCGTGAGACCGATGCGCTTGTGCCATGTCACATTTTTGGACAAATTACACCCTCATTTCACCTCAGCGTAAGATACTACACGTTCAGGCTGCTCGATAAGATCCATTCTCTCGCAGCATTGATAATCTGTATTTCATCACGACGTCGGAGCTCTTAAATAACAGGCGCAAAGCATTAGACTCTGAGAATATGTCTCAAAAACTTACACTCATGGTCCTTTAAGACACACGAGCGTCATCAGTGACAGACACGCACATCAATGACTCCCTCTTCCCATGAACACGCACACACACACACACAGTATTTATTCATTCTGGAATAATTCTGAATTCATCTTTTGCTGTTTGCAGAGTTTAAAGATGAACTTGAGAAGAGAGACACTGATATTTATGACTAATCGCATTCAATAGCATTCAAATGCATAAACAAGACAAGGGATTGACTCAACAAGGTGCAGTGTGGCCCTTTTGTGCATTTGAAAGGTTCCATTGATGTTAAAGGTTCTTCACCATCAATGGCAATAAATAACTTTTATATTTTAGAGTGTACTTCACACAATATTTATTTGTAATTCACTCAAAAAGAAACAGTAAAAAAATATCGTTGGTTTAACTTAAAAAATAGCTAAGTAACCTGGTTGCCTTAAAATTTTAAGTTCATTGAAATGGAAAAATTTAGTTACTACCATGAAGGAGATTAATTTAATCACCAGAAACTCAAAATATTATGTTATCTGAGCTACATAAATTATCTAGTAGATTTGACAAAAGATTTTTTTTTTTTACAGTGTTCATCCACACTGCTGGAGGACTACAACTCCGGCACGCTTATCAGCCGATAATCTCAAAAAGGCCACATTTCAGGTCTATCACTAAACAAGGCCAAGCAATTGACCTTAGCCTTGATGCATCAAAAATGCTTTGAACATTGTGAATGTTCATAAACAATGACTTGAAAAGCTCTACAAGCATTAAAACGGTAGAGCATGGCCAAGGTTTCAAATCCCAGGGAGTGCATGAACCAATAATATATGAATGCAATAAGTCACTTAAAGCGACTGCCAAATGCATAAAATGTACAGTGTACGGCTGTAGGATCAGTGATAGCACATCTGGATTTCCAAATGTTTGGATATTACAGGTCCAAGCTCTAAAATGTTCCAAACATCTGTAAAAGACTGATAAACCCAGATATGACTACACTGACCTTTTATTATGCTGGAGTTTATTTAACAGATTCTTGCATGGGTGGGAAAAATGTTTTTGGCCCAACTTTTGCAAGTCACTCTGCACACGTGCCATAGGCTACATGTGTATGCAAAATGTTCAATCTTGACATTGCATATTCGGGAAATGCCAAAAATATTTCTCTATTCTGATTCCACAGATGAACTGAAAAATCTACCCACACTCTGTCTCTCAAAACGTATGTGTGATTAAAAGAGTGACATTGCATTGCAAAAAAAAGTTTGTTATTTTTATGTAGTTATATGTTATTTTGTTTTTAGGACAAAATACCATGGATTGTTCAATACAGTAAAGTAAACACCATGGAAATTCCATGTTATATGAATATGATCCAGTACCTCAGTACAATAAATCAAAAATACAAAGGCAGTAATAAAACATGTGGTTAAACATTTATATAACCAGTGGGAAATCTTCAGGTTGTCAGCTCAGGATGTTAGGCTCAGACACTGGTTAGAGCAATTAAAAGTGTTTCTCCCAGGATGCAATGCAACAATTGCAATGCCCTCCAGTGTTAGAAATTTACAGAAGCTCATAGCAGATTAATTATGCATGAACTGTCAATGTGATTTGTTAAGTATGCTTTAATCACCCATTCTTAATGGAATTGCACAGTAGAATTATAAAATTAATTATATTAGCTGTGCAATTTATCCTTCAGGATATCTTATAAGAGTTTAGGGTTGTAGCTGAGAACATTTGGCTCTCTCACCTGGAAGCTTCGACTGAGGTATTTGTGGTAATCTTTGCTTTCAACAAAACACCTAATCTCTCCATCAGCCGGTGGAGTTCAACAGATTACATCATCTCATCTTCATCAAAGAAATTAAACTTTCCACTGTCCCACAACACGTTACATTGTGTGTTTGTTCACTTGACCTTCTGCTATCTAATGCAAAAACCACCCATGACTGCCCTCTGCTGGAGAACTTAAATACTGTCCAACACTTAATGTACAGAAAGAACGGGAACGCGCAGTGTTACAGTGTAACATCAACGTACACTAATGAAAGCTTCAATTAGCCTAGGCTACTACTAATAATGACAGCAATGACTCAAAGGAAAACATAAGTGGAAAAAACAAAAACATCTAGGCCTACTAAACTATAGAGAACAAATGGTGGGCAAAAGATTCGTGCTCATCGTTAAGACAGTATTACTTTGCACATACACTAAAGGGAGATTGGTGTAAAATGTGATGCCGCCTTAAACAGAGCTACCTGTGATTAGGGTGATTTTTCGTTTTATAATACATTAAATACATTTATTTTATTTTAATTTTCCACACATTAATCATGTAAAAGCACAAGTATTCGTCTATAGATATTTATTATATTACGCTGGTCATTCGGCACTGAATAACAGTTTGTAACATTAGTTTAATAACCATAATCAGATATCCCGATGCACATTTCTCAAGTAAGTTAGCCAAATCCTCAATGACTCAACTTGCCAAGTTCACTTCACTATTTTTTTGGCAGTGACATTTTTTAGGGCCATATATTTTGAGTATATTAGCGTTATTTATTTTGTCATTTCTTTTCGTCTAAAGGACAACTTAAATAGTGATAGTGCCACAACTTACCTCACTCTCCATACTGTGAACGAACTGAAAGCTGTCATGGGGAGCATTGACTAGCGGATTAACCAGAACAGGTCAAGTCAACTAACGTTTCAGCCATTTAACGTTAAACTTTTTATTAACTGATTAATTTCAGTTACAGTAGAGAACAGTACAGTACAGACCACAAGAGTAGGGTTATTCTTTCAAAACCGTGACATTGGTTAAACTTAATCTAGTGTAACTACTCTTTAACGACAAACACCTAGTTATGAAACGACCTTCGACGGCCAGATAAACAGCCACGCCGTGTTTTCTAAGAACCATTTTAACGTGGGATCCTCCGGTTATGAAGCGATCAAAGTAAATCTCACCTCTCTCTGTGGTCCGTTGGACAGCAGCTGTGTGCTCGCGCTCATCTCTGTCCGTCCCCGGTCCCGACTGCCCTCAGCGGCTCGGTCAGCATGAAATCCCGCCTATTTAGATGTCAAACCTAGCGGAAAGCACGTTTTAATAGCATTCTCTCCACTAACGTTACATCGCATCTAAAGAAAAGGCTGTCTGGGAACTTTTTGAGGTTTTAGGTAGGCGACGTTTCTCTGAACTTATTCACCCACACGAACAGATCGGACAACTGAGCGCGCGGTCCTAGCGCCGCCGTTTCAGCGCGCGCACTACTTGGAGACGAGGGAAACTCGCGCTCACATTTCTCCTCAAATTGATAATTTAATTAAAGATTAAAAAAAAATTGACAACTACCAATGATTATCCGAGTTGTTGATTAAAACTAAAACAAAAACTATATATACATATAAAAAAGACAAACAAACAAAACAACTAAAACTTTAAAACAGAAAATAAAATAACCTTGTTCTAGACAATTAGCTTGTTTTAATTCAGTATTAGAAGCAGTGAGTATTAACATAATATAAATGCAATATTTATAATTGTTTTTAATTATAATCACTTCAGAATTTGGAAAACAGTCTCATAATGAAAACTTAACGGTCTTTAATATTCACAATATTTTTTCTTTCGATTTTGGGCAGAGATGTGACCCAGACATGAGGTTGATAGAATAAAGATGAATAAGCTGGCCACAACAGCTTTTTGTAGTCAGTGATCCCAAGGTAACGCTGCTTCACAATCACAACACATGGGTTTTTGTTTCCTATAACATAACCATTTGTTGTCCATAGACAAGCATCAGTAAGAAAACTAAAGACTATAATGGAGTAGCACAACTGAGATAGCTCCTTTCTGATAAGACAGGTTTAACTGCAGATGAAATGCTGCAACATGATCCACAAAACATGTGCCTTTGCAGATATTGTGCAGCTACCTATTGTACATAACCAAACTTTAGAAAGCATTGTACACAGTTACTATAAATGCATCAACTGTAAAGCATGATTGTTTTTTATTGTTTATTTGTCCAAGATATTCTTTATTGAATTTCACCGTAAACAACAAACGAAGACTTAAAATGAACAGACTTCTATTTACAAAAGGTCTTCCAGTGAAATGATGAAAAAAAAATTCATCTAAATAATGCCCGGCGTCAGACCAAATTATCACTAAGAAGTCACTCTGTATCCTGACTTTTGACCCAGGCTTGAGGTGATTGGCTCGTTTCAGGATGGGCGGAGTCAGCCTGGCAGGCGTCAGAGAACCGTTCCCGTGCACGTTCCCAGTTCCTCTGGGTCTTGTTTCTGCCAAGTGTGGCGTCTTCTACAGACACGACAGCTCCAGAACCAAGACCAGACTGAGCCTTGCGCATATGCAGCTGAATCTAGGACACACACACAAAGAGAAGTGAGTGTAAATCTCATGCACTTATGTACATGACACTGCGTAAACTTTATTACCGGATCCTTGATTCCAGCTCCGTCCTTGCCAAGGCCTTCTCCTCGTTTCCAGCCCATCTTCTCCAGCATCCGTCTACCCTTATTCTCATCCCCGATTTCACTATACACACACACACACACACAGTGAGAAAAAGCACAAGTCTGTGAAAACATCTTTAACCTTGATATTGTTACGCAACAAATCTACAGTAGTGCAGATCTGTTTTACAGGGGTAAATGTTTGACTGAATAGGTTACATACACATGAACAGAAGCAGGAGCGTCATCTCTCTGGAACGTTCCCTCGCTTCCGACTGTCTGCCGGCGGTTTTCTGCTCTATCTTTATACCTGCAGTTCTTCAGGGCCTTCTGCTCATCATAATCACTGCTCTGAAACACACACGTCTTAATGTAAAACAAGCATAGTAAAATAATAAAAGGCACAACCGGCAGACCAATTGCAGAGCTGAAATTATGAACATCTTTAAACTAAAACTGTACAGAATTTTTTTTTATAAAACTAATTAAAATGACAAAAACACAAAACCACTAAAACTTTAAAACTAAAACAGATAACATATTAATAAAATCCAATTCAAAATAGTAACAAATACAATAGCAAACCAGTGATAAAACTAAACAAACAAACAACAAAAACACTTGGACAACTTTAAGTTAAAAAGGTTGAGAAGCATGGAGTAGCACAATCATTGCAGGATAAGTTATGCGCCAAACTTTAATAATTGATTTGATATAAATCATGTTTTACAACAAACCCTTGGACAAAGTATGGACAATATTAATAGTGATGCTTGCCATAGCATGATATCTTGGATGACTGAACCAATGTTTTAGCGGTTAAATATTTGACCTATTGTAGCTTGCGAGTTGCAACACCCAGGAATAGTGTGATCGTCTACTTGCTGACCAAAAGAGGGCAGTACTGACCGCACACCAATTTAACTGTCACCCCCCCTTTTTTGAATAGACATGAAAATGCACATTTCGAACTTAAATGGTTGTAATTCAAGAATGCTTTGGAATATAGACATATGATTGGTCTTGTTTTAAAGAAGACATTTGGCAGATTTTTGTAGAAGTGAAATAAATTAAGAAAGTGAAACAGAAAAAAAGTTATAGAAGTTTGAGTTTATGGAAATGTACAATGTAAAAATATTAATTATTCATATTTTACATAAAATATATATTTTCAAAACCTGGGCTACTCTAAAATGTCAGAAAGATCAAAGCCAAAAATCTGAACAAGTTGTGTTTCGAATTTTAGGTTGATATCTCAAAAAATGAGCTTTCAGTAAGATTTTGTTTGAGCGCAGTACCAAACTTTTTCACTAGGGCACAATCAGACTCCATTACTGCCCATATAAGGGCGCCTGCATTTCCATTCGTGTTTTGAGTGATATGAACAATTATTTTCACAATTTTCATACAATTTCTGAAGTAGAGATCCTATTCAGAAGTAGTATGGGAAGTTTGGCAGATTTTGATATGAATTGAACCTCTAAGAAACACATACAAAGAACACGCATGTAAGTCATAGCTAGCTGCCACGTCACAAATGGTGAATTTATTATTTTTTTCTTGATATTTCAAACTTTTCAGACCTTTTTTTTCCAAAATAATTGAATGGATTCTATCTTTTGAACTTTTGGCTTGAAAACAAACTGAGGTATCTACCATTTTTTCATGATTTTTTATGTTTACTGCTATTTTAAAATAAAGGTCTGAACACGCCTTATGAGTATGAAAATATTCTTGTTTTATATTGATAAATTATGGCTCCTCTGTAATATATTTTGAAAATCAGTCACCAAATATGGAAACTAGAGATTGTAAGCTTTCAAATGATATATAGTTTGTCAACATTATTTAAGGTATTTACTAAGATATTATTGTTTTAAAAATATAGTGGCAAACGTCCCACCTGTGGGACAGTGACAGTTAAGTGGTTAACAGGTTAACACACCTGACTTGTGCTATAAAACACATTTCACTACCAAAAGAGCTTGTGCAGGACATAAAAAACTTACTTTAAGACCATATTTAACCTTCATCATCTTCAGTTCCTTCTGTCTTTGAACCTCCTTGTCTTCTTTACTGAGAACAGTTCCTGAAACATACATGTATTGCAAAACAACATAAGCTGCAATTGATTCATAGTAAAGCAGTTTAGAGATGTGTATAAGATAGCAGAAGTATTGACTAATTTTTTGTCAATGTGTTCATGCACACCAGTGGTCTCGTCTCTCTTATGGCGGCTCAGGTGTGCAATGATCTGTCCTGGCTCACAGCCGTCACATGTGTCTGTTCCTGTGTGGATGTGAAAGGACAACACCGTGTCTCCCATCTTCACTTCATCCCCATGGGTCAGAGGGCAAGGGTCACAGCGAACTTTAGGCTGTAGGGACACAGACATTTACAATTCTGATAAACATCCTCATATTGAGGTATGTTCAAAAGGGTTCTGGGATACCACAGCGGTCTTTGTTACCTGTAGTATTCTGTTCCCATTGAGGACAGTGCCATTCTGACTGCCCTGATCTATCAGCATATAACACTGCAGATCCTGGTCAAAATAAACTTCTGCATGAGACTACACACACACACAAAGACAAAAGAAAGAAAGAGAGAAAGAGAGAGAGAGAGAGAGAGAGAGAGAGAGAGAGAGAGAGAGAGAGAGAGAGAGAGAGAGAGAGAGAGAGAGAGAGAGAGAGAGAGAGAGAGAGAGAGAGAGAGAGAGAGAGAGATGTAAAGAAATTATTAATTTTATTCAGCAAGGATGCATTCAATTTATATATTTTATTCATCAAAGATTCATGAAGAAATAAATTATCAGAAGTATAAAATAATAATAAGAAATTTTTCTTTAGCAGCAAATCAGCATATTAGAATGATTTCTAAAGGATCCAGTGACACTGAAGATGCTGAAAACTTTACATCACAGGAATACATTACAGTTTAAAATACGAAAATAATAAGTATAGATATTTTATGTAATATGTATGCATATTACAAAAGTAAAATGGTCTGCAACTGAAGGTTAAAAATGATTAAAAAATTATTATAAATGAAACTAAAACATCATTTTATATATACATTCACACACACACACACACACACACACACACATATATATATAATATATATAACAACATAAACAACATAAACAACATATATATATATACATATATATATATACATATATATATATATATATATAACATTTTTAAAATTGTAAAAAAAAATAAACTTAATTTTTATTTAAAAAATATTTAATATATATATATATATATATATATATATATATATATATATATATATATATATATATATATTTATATATATATTTTATTTTTATATTTATATATTTTATCTATATATTTATTTTATATTGTAAATATTTTATATTTATTATATCTAATTTTATTTCAGGTAGTATTAAAGTCCACCATTGGTGAGTGAGTGGAGATGGGGCTAATTTGCATATTCATATAACCGCATATACTAAATGATTAAACTTTGGTGATCAAAGATGAGTTAAGGGAAATAATTATTGATAACGGGGGGACTTTTAAGGCAACATTTCCCATTTCCATTTAGTTTAACTAGATGTAGTAAATAAATTAATAAAAACTATATATTCATATTATACCAAACCAAAACCTAAGAAAAATTACAAAAATGCACAACAAAATGACTGAAACTGAAAATAAACATAACACAAACATGAAATCTAATTCACTGCCCTTGTCTTGAGCACCAGGTGCAATTACTCTTGGGATTACTAATGCATGACTATTAACTGAAGCCCATCACCAATAAGACATTATGCAACTAAAATGCATGAATCTCATTACTTTAGATTGTTTAATGTCATAGTAAAAGTGCTTTTGGTCAAGAATGTTTTTCTAGTTCGGTTTGAGTGTTTTGTATAATGTTTTACCTTACTGACTCCCATCTCAGGGATTCTGATGGCATGATCCATGTCCTTCTCTCTGCAAATAGATACACAAAAACATATTAAAGAACACAATGGATGAACAGAACAACACACAGAACTATACTGACCGGCCAATAGTGGCGACTGTATCAGCTGTGAGGATGAAGAGCGTTCCAGTCTGCAGAACAGGAGAGCGAACAACAGTTACCCGTACACATGGCGGCCAGGCTTCTGAAATATAAAAATCACAAACATTACGGTTACAGATGGAAAAGATTAAAATCCTACTGTAGTGCACGCATTCACCTGATGCACATTCAATATAAAACTGCATCTACAAACGGCCAATACCAAACAGACAGCCACCGGGGGGCGTAGTGTTCAATTCTCTCTGAATTTGCCTCCTCACCTTCCTCCTGTATCTGCATTTCTAGTTCTCTTTCAGGACTGTCCTGTGCTGGTTGGACGGGAGATGCAGCAGAGGATGATGAAGAAGGTTCGTTCCCTCCATCCGACTCTGTGATTTCGCCTTCCTCCGGCTCGCTCTCACCACTCATGTTATCAGAACGTGACTTCCGGTCTCTGCGAGTCTCAGAACATGACCTCTTCTCTTTTCTCCTCTTCTTCCTGCTGAGCGTGTCATCTGAATTGGACCCGTTCTCCCTCCGCCTCCTGCTGTGCGAGTCATCAGAAGGCGACTCGCTCCGTCTCCGGGTTTTCTTTCTGTTCATAGAGCGCTCTTTGCTTCTGTCACGGCTCTTGGTCCGCCTGGATCGTTCTGTACCGCTTGATCGCTGGGGGCTTCGGGACCGAGACTTTCGTCCTTTTTTACATGACGACGCATCATCCTTCTTGCTTCTGTGGTGATTTTCAGACTGTCTGTCAATCTCAGACCCCACCTCTTTATGGTCCTGTCAGTAAGCAAAGACTTAGCCAATCAGGACGTCACCAATAGTGACGTCACATTGCTTTGATGTGACAATATAAGATTTGTTTCAAATTTCATTTGAGTCTCAGTTTTGAGTCAGTTCAAGAAAATGTAATATAGGATGCAAAACCACCATCTATATCATCAACATCCAAACAGCGGTTTGCAAACTCTGCAAATCAGGCAGAGAAGAGTTCGACTTGGGATAAAGAAATCCAGATTTGAAGAAACAAGCATGTGTGCAAACTGCTTGGCCACCGCTCTGACACCACAGATGTCTTGGCACAGTCAAAACAACCAGAAATGTTAAATGAAAAATAAAATAAAAACGAAGATCGTGTTATTTCAGGACTCTTTGATGAATAGAAAGTTCAAAGGAACAGCATTCATTTCAAATAGATGTTTTCTGTAACAATACTTCACTGGCAAACTGAATTTAATGCATCCTTGCTAAAAGTTTTTAGCCTGGCTCCACTCTCCTACGTACTTCCGCTCAAATTTCATTTTCCTTCAGTACTATGTTTGGGCTAGTGGTGTATCCCTTGGTTTTCTTTGGTCAATTTTTTAACGGTCCAATCAGCGAACAGACGACGACGATGATGTTGTGTGCTATTTTGAGTCGTCATTTGTCACGACCAAACATTAGCGATTGGTTATGGCAGATCCAGAGTGGCTCAGGGCAGATCCAATAGTTTTAAACTTCAACAGTGGACCCGCCTATAAGGAAGTTAACGCTCGTCAATAGAGCGAGGCCAGACTCTCTGTACAAAAAAAACGAGTCTGGTTGGACCAGGCTAAAATGTATTAAGGCTCGTTTCCACTGAGCGGTACAGTAAGCAATTATTTGCATTTCCACTGTCAAAAGTTGTGAACGGTACCAAAAAGCCGGTACTAAAAGGTGGAGCTAAACTCACTGCAGAACGTTGATTGGTTGACAGAGTATCGTCACTTGAGCATGCTACAAGGGCATTAGAAGCGCCATTTTTTGATATACAGTTGAAATAATATAATACTACTGTTATTGTGTCACGAAATGTAGTTTTAAGAGTTTTTCAGGTGAGAAAGTAGTTTTTTTTAAAGCTCAAATCTGTGGTTTATGTATAGATTTATGATAATTTGACTGAGATCCATTCCAAGTAATCACCGTACGCTCAGCGCTCGTGCACCCCGCCTGGAAAAGCCTTTGCTCGGCTAGGCATTCTGATGTTTGCCGCTGACTCTGACGTCTCTGTAGTGGTTAAAGGGTTAGTTCACCCAAAAATGAAAATTCTGTCAGTATTTGCTCACCCTCATGTTGTCCCAAACCTCTATGTGTTTCTCAAACCTCTCAAACAGATCTCATTCCCCATTGACTACCACAGTAGGAAAAATACATACTAATGGTAGTCAATGGGGAATGAGATCTGTTTGATTAAAACATTCTTCCAAATATCTTCCTTTGTGTTCAGCAGAACAAATAAACACATAGATGTTTGGAACAACATGAGGGTGAGTAAATGATGAAATAATTTTCATTTTTGGGTGAACTAACCCTTAAAACATGAGCTATAATTCATCTTGTATAAACCTATCAGATGATCTTTTTGGTCTTGTGAATCTATAATTCGTTCCCTGGCCAATAGTTTTGGCAGAAAGCTAAGTGAAGTTTCATATCTTTAAGCGCTGAATTTGTATATTTCACTGAATTGTTTGCGTGTTGTTTACTATGCGCCATGAACCAGGGGGTTCATGTTTACTATGTATGTGTTGTTTACTATGTTGCTTTCTTCACACGAAAATGACGTCGATCGTTTCTTTCCGGCAAACGCCACGCCTATCAAGTAAGGGTACTGTTGGCGGTGGAAACGCTAGCTGGATCATGGTTTACCGACCTGAACCGCTGTGCAGTGTGCACCGTACCGTACTGCTAAGTGGAAACAAGCCATTAGTATCTTAAAAAAAAAAAAGAATACTGACCCCAAACATTTGAAGAGTAAAGTTAATAAAATCTAAATTAAAAATTAAGATGCACTGAATGGACTTAAGCTTGTTACGACCATTTATGCCTAGGGGGAAAAAAAAAATACTAAAACTCTATATAACTTTGAAGCTATAAACAAGTGCGTACCTCTCACTCCAACCAGTCTCAAATGTTCTATCTTCAACTGAGCCATTGAGCAAGTCAAATCCTGAACCTACAGCGAAAGAAGAGCACACGGTCAGCTCCATCAGGCATTATGTTTTCAGAATTGCTCGACGGACCCTCTTCTGAGACCAGACTGTTCTACGGACCCTCACAATCATCAACTGCTATTCAATGAGAACAAGAACCAGAAGCCAAAAAGCTGTTTGTGATTGAAAACAATACTGAAAACTGAGACTCAAAATGGTGGGAAACTTGATTCAGAAACTCAATTTAAACTTGAGAAATCATGGGAAATCAAGTTGAGGAAGGTAAGGGGGATTGAGAGTGAACCACTAAATTTCTGTGATTACAGAACTATGTGAAGACAATGTGTGTCTGTGTGCATCTCACCCCTCCATCAGGACAGGAAGCTCTATCTGTGTTCTTCACCGACTTCCTGTTTTTCCAATCTTTGGTCTTCCTCTGTGGCGTCTGCTCCATTTCGGGCTGTGCTGTAGGCACCTCTATCCTAGAGTGGAATTGGTATTTTCCGCTTTCTGGGTCGTAGTAATAGTACATTCCAGTGTTAGCATCATAGTACAGCTGACTGGACTGGTGGAAAAGAGGAAAAAACACATTAACACAGGCGATTAAGATTACACATGTCGATTACACAAATAACAGCAGTCAAACGTTCCCAGAAAAAAAAAAAAAAGCAACTTACAGAGTCGTAGTAAAATCCAGTGCTGTGGTCGTAATACATGCCAGAACTTTCATCAAACACAAAGTTGGTCTGGTTCAACGCTTCCTCTGCTGTTGCTCTCAGCATATCTGCTATAGAGCCGCCTTCACCAGAGGCCTCCTGAGAACAAATACAGTGTTTACACAGTAAAGAAACTGGCTAATAATTATTCACATTACAAGCTGTCAATTGCTTATATTTGTTTTGGATACATGTTTGAACATTGGTCATAATTGTATACTTTTTTGCCTATAAGTTTGATTGATTTGATCATACTTTTAGTCTGTTTTGGCTGTATTTTTCTGGCATTGTGGCTATGTAAATTTTTTTTGGGACAAGTTCTATCATTTTATATAATACAGCTAAATAATTTAATATAATTGAAGCTCTTAAATTATATCTACATCTATATAACTATATATGGACATATTCTGCCATATTTACCAATTTTCGTGATGCTAAATTATTTTATCCATAATATAGATTGTTTCGTATTTACTATATTTCAGATTTTATTGGCTATGTTTTAGACATTCTGAATTATGTTGGATTAATTTGGCCAGTTCAGACCAAGGACAATAACTAAAAAGATAATGATAAAGATTCAGTTCTAAAAATCTTCATCAATATTAAAGAGTAGCGGCAATAACGATAACGGCACACAGAAATTATTTGGTTAGAACGATTTTATGCAGCAGATGAGCGATAAAAACATTGACAGCCAATCAGAAATGCTGGTGTGGACGCTAATAGTTATCGTTCTTAGTGTAAATGGGCCCATAGAGTTACATTTTGCAATGGGCTGAATTATTTTGGTCATTTGTTAGGTCATATTTGGATATATGTTGGATTGTTTTGTAAAATATTTTTTTTTTTTACATCTTTTGCCTCTGTTCTAGCCATATTTTGTTGCTTTGTGAAATTTTATATGATCTTACCAATGATATAAATAGCTTTGGCAATATTTCAAATTATATTGGCCATATTTTAGACATTTGTTGATTAATCTGGCTTTGATTTAGACTGCCAAATTATATTTTACACTGTTCTGAATTATTTAAGGCATATGTTTTGGCTATATGTTGGAGTTTGACTGACTGTAATAATTAACATAAGCCACGTTTCCAAACTAGGTCCAAACCAGAAACTATTGACTTCAGGGTGATACTCTGTGTGTTTCCACTGCAGGAACCAGGGTCTAAATGAAGTTCCAGGTAAAAAATGTCCCCTCAGAAAGTCCCTGCTTGCATGGTAGTACTTTTTCAAAGTTCAGGAACTTGCAGGGGTGGGACTTGGGCACTGAACATGCTGATTGTTTGAGTTCATGGCACATTTTGATTGGTTGATTCCACAAAGCATTTTATTCAAAAAAATCTGTTGCGGTGCTTTGGCAGTTGGGTCTGTTCAAGGTCGGATCATGTTCTCACCACAAACGAACCACTCTAGTTCATTTGAAAGCATACCAAGACCAACTCTTCGAGGAGATCTCAGTACGCTTGTTTGGTCACCTTTTGGTGCGCACCCGAGTGCGACTGCTTGACTAACCACACCAAGGTGGACAACGAACTCTAGTGCGATTCAACCAAACTAAGTGAGGCAGGTGTGAAAGTACCCTTAAACACTCTTTTTGGAAACTTTCTGAATGTTGTACAACAGATTTTGTAGAAATCACTTGAATATGCAACACGCAAACCATATCCATACCATAATTAATAAATGCCTAGATCTAAATCAGAATTAAATAACACTTAAATAAGTAACACTTCTCATACCTCTGTTTGTGGTAAGTCACTTGATTCATTTGGTTGCTCAGGATTGGCTGGTGCTGTCTCAGCTGTTATGGGATGGTCCTCAGTCTGTTCAATACACTCTTGTGTTTCCATGACAACATTCTCCTGTGTTTCCGCTGTTGTCTCGGTTCCTGACTGGTAGTATCCACCATAGTAATAATTATAATAATCTGTTTCAGAAAGAAAATAACATTTAAACCTCACATATATGGTGTAGATGATCCAAAAATGAAAATTATGTCATCATTTACTCACTCATGTCATTCCAAATCCATACTTTAGTTCATCTTCAGAACACAAATTATGATTTTTTTTTTTATGAAATCTGTAAAAATTTGGCCCTCTATTGAACGTCTATTCACCCAAAATCCTGACACTTCAAAACGTTCAAACAGATTGCAATTTGACTGAATTTAGGCTTTTATTCACATAAACATTGATCAGCAAACAATGTTGACAGGATTCAGGTTTGGTCAACAGAAGCGAAGGCATGCTCGCTTGACGCGCGAGAACCAGCGAAGGTCATTCTCGCGAGTTACGCAGCACGTTCTGCAAGAACTAATGAGGTTTGTTCTCAAGTGTCAAAAGCTCCCGTTTATGTTCGCTGAACAATGTTTATATGTGGATAAAAGCCTAAATTCAATCTGTTCATCATAAAGCAATCGTTTCTCTTCAGAAGACTTGGACTAAACTGCTCGATTATTAAGAATGTATTTAATGATCCGTTTATGAACATTTTGAAGTGTCACATCGCGCCTCTGCAATAAGATCATTTTCGTCTTCTAGAATGCCGTGGAATTATATGATAAAAATATGAAACTCACTGACAGAAGGCTGCTTTCAATTTCAAATACTCACATGCACTTTATGAAGAATGCTCGTGCATACGTTAAATGTTTGGCTTTTATGATGCTAAATTAATGTAAAGAGCATGACGCAGGTAAAAAAAAATAAATAATCGAAATTAATATATAACCCTGTATGAAAATACCCTATGAAAAGTTAATGCAGGATTTTAAATGTTTTAAAATGACAAAAGGGCACTAATTTAGTAGATAAAGTGAGCGTTTCTTGGGCTGCTCGTAAAAGCAGCTTTTTTTTTTTTTTACGTCACAACAGGGAGCCTCAGCTCAGTGCAGAGTAGGCTGGTATTCAGCGAGAGCAGCCATTAGTGTGTTTTCAGTAGTTTTTGTATTTTAATTTATCATCGTCATTGTAAATTATTGTGTTTGTGGAGGTTGCAAAAACTCTGGCCTGTCAGGACATCGAGTCCACAGGTTTCCATAACAAGAAAAAGAACACTGGCAGTGCATATATCTTTCGTGCCTGGTGCTGTTTGTGATGAGACGGAATTTCTCTTCCGCATCGGCTTCGAAAAAACGTGGTCATGTGTAGCGTTCACTTCAGATCGAAGGATTATCATCCCGATGATATGATGGAGTTTAACATGGGATGCCGAAGCAAGAATATTGATCGTCGTATACTGTACCAATGGTATCAAATAGGTAAGGAATAATTGACAACAGGCCGTTGAATTATTCGAAAAATAATGCACACCCGAAGTGGTAATGCGGTCACGACGCGACTGCGAAGAGTTTTTATTTATTAAAATTAAACTGTATGTGTCCATTGATTGTGAAGTTAGACATCAAAAATTCCAGATAAAGCGCATGAGGCTGCATGTCTTCTCTTGTTATGAATGGGCTCTATGCACGGCGGTATTTCCGGTGAAGGTATCCTTGCTCGATAACTTCCGCCGATCATAGAGTCCAATGCAATAGCGAGAATTTATATTGAATTTTATACTCCATGGTTATAATAAAGAAACGTTAGTCACAAAAACAGATAAAACAGACACCCCTCGTTGTGTTTATGCTTCTTTTTAAAATTATATTAAATAAACATAACTGTATATAAAATTACATCTAAACGTATGTACGTTTCGTTTCAAAGACGGGAGGACAGTAAATATTGAAGACTCTGCCATAATCCCGTTTTCTCCGGTTTTCCTCCGCTTTAATCTACACAACCGGAAATAGACGAGCATCCTTGCGTCAAATGCGGAACTTATGCGTGCATATAGCCCATTGTATCCTATTATTCGTTATTACAGTTAACTACGCGCAGTGATATGGAACTGTAATGCGGTCAAACCTGCCTGAAACTACTTTAGCTGTGCGTTTCCCTGAAAATAATTGCACACCCTTAGAACGTTCTCAACCAATCAGAATCAAGCATTCAACAGCCCTGTAGTATAATGTGATATAGGTAGTCATGCCCTAAATAGAGGCAATTTGTAATTGAAAACAAACAACTAGGTCATTTAAATATTAAAATATTTAATTTTATGTTTGTTACAACCCAGGTGAAAAATATGTATTAAAAATGCCTGAATATGTTTTTAGTACAATAGAAATGTATTTAATATATTTAATAGTATAAATCTGCCCTAAACATACTAATGTCTGCTGCCCTGATTTACGATGGTAATAATCTGCATAAAATTGTGAGCACAGTGCATATCGTTAGCAAACATGTACAAGCACGTCTCTCACCAAGACATCTGCCCCGTTCTCCTCACACCACAACACAACCACAACAATTTGTCTCTGACCGTTCTGTCTAACATTAATCCCGGCCTGTGCCTGCTCTCTTGGCAACATTGCAGGCTCATAACTGTATGGCTCATAACTGTCCATCATACGAGTAAGTATTTCCTCAGCGTCCGAAATGTCATTGCGATCCATTGTTTTCCTGTTGTTTGAATTGACCACTCCCGTTACGTCACGCCCACCATGCCCATTTCAGACGCGGAAGTAAAATTATCAGAAAAACGACTCCAGAAGCTTCTGTAGCGCATTTATAAATATATTTTAAAGACAATTTAGTTCCTACATTATTTTTCTATGCATTGACTCGTTAGGCAACATGTAACCAGCAACATGCCCTTTAAGGGATTAGACTAGACAAAATGTATATTTCAAAAGAGATCTGTGCATTAGTGTGGATGCAGCTTATTAGATCTCTCGCTGTTGATGATGTCATCATTAATAATCAAACACAGTAAAACTGAGAAAGAGAAAAATAACTCACAGCTCTTGAATGGAAAATGTTCAGATATTCTTAAAGGTTCTAATTTTAGACAGGAAAAGGTTCTAGCTGTTGTGGTGCGACGCAACGCATGTGAAGAGGCTTTTAATGGAGGGACATGAATGTTTACGATTTTATTAAAAATATCATAATTTGTGTTCTGAAAATTACCTAAAGTCTTATGAGTTTGGAACGACATGAGGGTGAACTAAACGATGACAGTTTTCATTTTTGCACAAACCATCTTTTTGTACAATGAAATAAAAGACTCACCTGTCTCTGTCCAGGCATACTCCTCTGTCTGAGTCTCAGAATCAACTTTCTCCCGCTCTCTTTTCTTTCGCTCATGGATCTCTTCACTCAGTTTATCAACCTAAATCACAAAGATCAAAATCAACATATGTTATCAACAATGTTCTTGTGTTGGCATGGTTTTGGAAGTACACTAAACATAAAAGTGGCCTAAAAAAGGCAACAGTTTAGTGTAAAAAAAAAACAAAAACAACAACTCCCTGTTCTCTAAGAGTACCCGGCTCACCTGCAGTCTGAGATCTTCATTGTAGCTTTCTGTGGTCTTCTGAAGTCGTTCGCTTTGGCTAAGCTGTTTCTGTAACTTCTGAAGTTCATCTTTACATGCCTTCAGATCCTGTCGCAGCGCCTCCGCTTGTGATTTCAAAGAAACGAGCTCTGCTTGCAAACCCTGATCATTGGGTTCAGGGTCTGGTTTTCCTTCTGCAGCCATTGCTGAGGATTTTCAACCTAAAATTAGAATAAGAGAGTTTAGTTGACTAAAATTATTATTCTTTTTTTTCAAATCACCATGTAATACATTAAATATAGTCATAATAAAATGATACGCCGCAAAAGTTATTCCTTTACTTTAGTATTTTTTTCTCTTAAAACAGGTCATCTCATTTGTGTCTATTTACATCCAGTCTCAATCTAAAACAAAAATCTATTCACTCTCACATAACATAATTAATTCTTAAAAATATGTCTTAAAAAGTAAAAATATAGAGCTGCATTTATATTTTTTAGTAAGAGAGCTCGTAGAAAAGACAATATTTGGGGGGGGGGGGGGGGGGTACCTTCCCAGTAAACACAGAACGTTCCCCTAACGTTCCCATATGGTTCCCATTTGGTTATTTTTTTGGGAACCAAATAAGAACGTTCTAAGAACGTTCTCTGTAGGTTTTTTTTTTAATAACCTAAAGAGAACGTTCCGGGAACGTTCCCTGCAGGTTATTTTTAGATTTAATTTTATAACCTAAAGAGAACGTTCCGGGAACGTTCCCTGCAGGTTATTTTTAGGTTTAATTTTGTAACCTGAAGAGAACCTTCCCAGAACGTTCCCTTCAGGTTATTTTTAGGTTTAATTTTTATAACCTAAAGAGAACGTTCCGGGAACGTTCCCTGCAGGTTATTTTTGGGTTTAATTTTATAACCTAAAGAGAACGTTCCGGGAACGTTCCCTGCAGGTTATTTTTGGGTTTAATTTTATAACCTAAAGAGAACGTTCCGGGAACGTTCCCTGCTGGTTATTTTTAGGTTTAATTTTGTAACCTAAAGAGAACCTTTCCAGAACGTTCCCTGCAGGTTATTTATAGGTTTAATTTAATAACCAAAGCTCTCTGTGAAAGTGCAGGTTTACAGTTGAATATTCAACGACAATAATGTTATTTGATATAATCAATAGGCTACTGCTTTCATATTCTATTTACAAAGCACTTTCAGGACATCTTTATTGTATGTATATATATATATATTTACGTGCTGCATGATTTTGACGTGGTTAATCATTAATGCCTTGCACGTGAACTTTCGAGTCTCTCAAACACTGGAGCGGCCGGCGCGCAGAGTTGCCATGGAAACGGCGCGGGACCACTGCTACTGGTAAACAACAAAACTCCCTCTCTCGCTGTTGTTTCAACTTTTCACGGCTTTTTTCAGGTGAGATTACTCTCTAAAAGCACACGAATAATACTCACAACTGTTTTCGACATTTCTCCTACTTGTAATTGACACAATTCTGTTAAAAATGTACTTTATCGACATGGTGTAGTCTTCGGAAAAAGTCTGTAGACTTAGCAAGGCTAAAGAGGTAGCAGCTAACGTTAGCAAGGCTAACGAACATCCACGTTAACTCGGTTGAACTTTAATTTATTAAAGTTTCTTTTAATCACCTATTATGTGTAAATGAGAGGTTTTGTAAGGGTTTTACAGTGAGCTAATTTATTTAACGTAAACGTAACGTATCGGTGATGTTTCAGGACTTTCAGGAGCAATTGGCCGAAACTAACGTTAGCTCAATGGTAACGTTAAACACATTTTGATTAAATGTTCTGTGATTTCAGTAGTAACGAAATAACCCATAACAGAGAGAAAGCTCCACTACTTCAACATTTCTGAAGAAAGCTGCTGCCGGAGAAGTAACGTTAGGACACAGGTGAGCCGAAGAAGCTCAATAAATAAAAAAAACATTTATGATTATTATCAGTGTTGAAAACAGTTGTGCTGCTTCATATTTGTGTGTTTTTCAGGATTATTTGATGAATATAGAAAGGTTTAAATAACAGCATTTATTTGAATATATTTGTTAATGTAATGCATCCTTGCTGAGTAAAAATTTCTTCTTTGTTTGTTCTATTAAATTTTAAATCTATCATTGTGTTTGAACATTAGTGTAAACTACCCTTCATATGTTTGTGGTCTATTTAACAATGAATCTTGGAGGGGAAAAAATGGTTTAAATTGTTACAATGGTTTACACAAACGCATTAATCAGCACAACTGTGTTTTAACATTGATAATAATTTCCTATTAATTCAATTGCATATGGTGACTTCAATTTACATGACGTCGTGAGCAATCAAGTCGTTTATATAGATCAGTGAGTAGTGCCCAGCATAAAAGTCCACTAAAGGAGATTTCTCGCATTTTACCCCTAAACTCTGGAATACCTATGAAGGTAAAAGAGTAACAAGACTCGAGCATGAACAATAAATACTTGTATGCTAAAATTTACACTCACAGCTCCAACGTGAAAACCTCATCTAATATGCAATAACATTGAAAAGATTACAGTTTCTGTCCTGACGAAAATTTTCTATCTTATTTTTTGCTTTGCAGAACAAGTTTGTGACTGACTTAATGAACCCAGTTGGTTTGGATCATGCTCAGACAACCCGGTCTCATCCCAAGACGTCATATAACTGACGTTTTGGGACGTCTTTTGACCATACGTCAATATTCGCCTTTTTAGGGCCCCCCATAAACGTCGGTAGATGAGGTTATGGGATCCTAACTCTATCTTAAATGGCAGTGACTGATTGAAGAATATATTTTTTTTTTTACTTTTCTTTGTAATAATGTTACTATTTGTTATTCTTACAGATGACTGTGGTGAAGATGGATGAAGATGGATGGGCTTTCAAGTGCAGGATCTACAATTGTTTTCGTTTCACCTTTTCGTTTTGCCTGTTTTGAATGTGATGCACAGCCTAGGCCTATATAATTGTGTTTTTTTGTCTGTTTTTAATCAACAATTAAACAATGAATCGACAAAAACATGGACTGTACAGGTTTATTATTTATATAGATTTACTGTTGTATTTTATTGAAGTAAAAAAAAAGATGAATTGTTGTTGAACATAAAGAAAACTATTGTCTAACTAAAAACAAACCATAAAAAAATAATGTTCTGGGAACCAAAAACGAACTTTCTGGTAACCAAAAACTAACGTTATGATAACCAAAAACTAATGTTCTGAGAACATTCTGGGAACCAAAATCTAACGTTCTGAGAACATTAAGAAAACTTTCCCAGCTAACCAAAAACAAACCATAAAAAATAATGTTCTGAGAACCAAAAACTAACGTTCTGGGAACCAAAAACCACTCTTCTGGGAACCAAAAACTAATGTTCTGAGAACGTTCTGGGAACCAAAATCTAACGTTCTGGGAACGTTAAGAAAACTTTCCCAGCTAACCAAAAACAAACCATAAAAAATAACGTTCTGAGAACCAAAAACTAACGTTCTGAGAACGTTCTGGGAACCAAAAACTAACTTTCTGAGAACCAAAAACTAACGTTCTGAGAACGTTCTGGGAACCAAAAACCACTCTTCTGGGAACCAAAAACTAACTTTCTGAGAACCAAAAAACAACGTTCTGAGAACGTTCTGGGAACCAAAATCTAACGTTCTGGGAACGTTAAGAAAACTTTCCCAGCTAACCAAAAACAAACCACAAAAAGTAACGTTCTGAGAACCAAAAACTAACGTTCTGAGAACGTTCTGGGAACCAAAATCTAACGTTCTGAGAACGTTCTGGGAACCAAAAATTGTTAGCTGGGTTACTACCTTGCATCAGAAAGTTTGAAAACATTACCGTAATGTAACGTTACGTGAGTATGCATAAACTAAAAACAATTACGTTACACGACATTAATCTGAGCACATATTCACAACAATCAACCAAATGACACCTCTAATTTTAAAATACAGTTTAAAAATACAGAATAAGAGTAAGTTAATAAATAGAAAAGTTGTAATTTGATTTAGGGCATACGGCACATTTGATTTGAAGATTGCACATTATCCTCACCGTTTTAAACCACCGGTTTTCTCTACGCGTTCCCAGATTTCGTGCGCGCGCGTCAATCTGCAAATCAAAGATAAACATAATTTGACCAGTGTGGATTGGACACATATTCGTGTAGAAGTTTGTGTTAGCGTAAAGTGCGTTACAGGGAACAAACGCGAAGAACTTTAGTCCCACTTCAACGGACGCTGCCATACTTTCACTTTGTGATGTCATGGCTGGGGGTTACTCATGCATCACTTCCGTTTTCTCTATAACGCCACAGCGCCGCTTGTGTAAAACACTGCCAACTGCACTGACAAGCTTAAAAAAGAAATTGACCTTTTTTAATATGCATAAACCAGACTGCGGATACTTACAGTTGCGCATGATTCACAATTGTATTAGATTCACTAATACAAACAAAACCATCCTGTGATAATAACATGGTTCAGAAACGAATGTGCAAAGTTTGGTTCATGTATGTTTTGGAAGTTGCAGGCACTGTAAGTACAAATACAACAGAACAAAACAAAAACTGCCTTTTATCAGTTTAAAAAAGGACATAAAGAAGAAACTTAGCCTGAAACCTAAATAACTGCAGAGGCCTGATACAATAAAACAAGAGGGAAATATAAATAAATGCACTTTTTTTCTCATGTGACCCCTATAAATTGGCCCCTGTGTTGTTTTTAATAAAGTGAATACCAAAAAAGCTCAAATGCATATTTGAAACGTTGAGTGACAGTTTGATTTTGGGCAGCAGAGGGCAGTAGACTACAGGTCCTAGTTTCAAAGAGATGTTTCACAATCTTTTGAACAAACTGATTTCTCTGTGTTGAATGTCATGTCACCACCTTCCTGTCTAAAAACGTTCTAAGTTTGGAAGCCAAACGTGTGTGTGCCGACCCTCATGAAGCAATTTTATTCAGGATATAAGACTAAATCAAATTAAAACTGTGTTTATTCTAACACCTGTGTCAGCATAGTAAAGAAGATGAGACCACAGGTGCATTTATTATGAGAGAAGCTTAGAGCGCTGTAATAGACAGGAAATAAAAGACTTGACAGCCTGAGGAAATCAAGGGTGAGAGATTTGCTTTTCTTTACCGCTTATGTTGCCTCAAGCGTTAGCTAATTTGACATTTGCATCAAGAGCATACGGCGGCCTAACAGAAGTACATTCCTTATTAAAAACAAAACTGCAAACAAGATGTCTGTGAAGCAGAAACTTAACAATTTACAAAAGCAGGATGTTCATCACATGAAGGAATGGTTTATTTAATTAGCCTATAATTCAGTCAGAGTTGAAACTTCAGTAAATTGACAGGTTGAGATCTTGTCATGAGTGACGCACAGATAAGCACATACTCACTCATTCAGCGGACAGACTAACAGCTGATGACAGAACGTGTGAGTGTCATCATGACCCACAATAAACCCTTCCCGTAAACAGTACATTACAGTAAACCATCCATCTCCATTGACTAGTATTATATATAGCTATGAGCATAAACATAATTAGTGGTATTCATTAAGTCAAGCATCACTAAATATATTAAGGGTTACTGATTTAAAGTCTGATTTAAAGATAATATGTTTTTTTGTTGTTGTTGTAAATGATGTATATCCAAGTAAAATGGCTTCTTGAATGAAAAAAGATTTAGAAAGAGGCTGCATCCAAAATCATTGATTCCTTTTAAAATGACCATATTTTGCCTGCGAAAACTTGCTGAACACGGGTAAATGTTACTCCACCAATTGGGCGATATAAAATATTATAGACATGGAGGTGGGATATTTTGACTTAGGTCAGTAAGCAACCACACAGACAACGCATTCTTACCCCAAGGCGTCACCTTTGACCATGCTTCAATATTTGACGTTTTAGGCGCCCTTTAGCGTCACTTACATGACGCGATCCTACGGCATCATCTAACTGACGCTAAAGGAAAGCGTCAGTTAGAGGACGTGGTTAGGTTTAGGTGTGGGGTGGGGGTAGGGTACACGCGATCCTAGGGCGTCATCTAACTGACGCTAAAGGGCGCCTAAAGCGTCAGATATTGAAGCATGTCCAAATGCTTCCCAAGGCGTCAGTTAAGTGACGCCTTGGGGGTGAGAATGGGCTGACACAGAACACCTGCAACCAGAAAACAAAGCAACCCACTGTAAAAAAAAATTAATTGACTCAATTTATCTAAGTCAAGTCATCTTGTTGCTTTGACTGAGTTAATTTAAGTCAACTTAGTTTATTACACTTCAAAACAAATTGATGCAACATGCAGTCTGTTGACTGAACTTCCTGAATAAAGTAATGTGGACTGGAAAACATTACAAGAGAACTAAAAAAAATGTTGATTGAACTTATTTTGGTAAATGGACTGCATGTATATAGTGCTTTAAACAGACCCATGGCCAACAATGTAACAATGTTGCATCAATTAGTGTTTTGAAGTGTAATAAACTAAGTTGACTTAAATGAACTCAGTCAAAGCAACAAGATGACTTGACGACATGATGACACACGTGCTGGCAAAAACGACTCAAATACAATGCTTGTTACATCATGTGAATAAACTTCTACCACATGTACAAACAAGAGTGGACACCACAGAAAGCTGGTTATGATTGCATAAACTATTTTAATGTCACCAGTGCTATTTGAAAAGTGGAAAAGAATGAAAAGATTTTTGTGTCATTGAGACAGAGGTCAAAAGGTCCTTGCATCCAAGATTAACCCTGCAGTGTTTGTGTAACCTCACTCAGATTTATATATTATTTTTTTCAAGATTGCGCTATCAAATAAACAATTACAAAAAGGGATAAAATGGATGCCGCAGGGATAAACATAGACACAGGGATAGTTTCTTTTTTGATCAGATATGATCCGCCGCGTTCTCATATTCCGCGCACCAAGAATTCAATCAGCGTTTGTTTGTGCATGGAATTGCTGCTTGTTATAGTATCATAAATGACAAAAGATTCCTGTTGTGCACTCGGATTTTAAAATGCAAATGCCCTTGCTGATGAGCTCAGCGCGTCGGGGCTGTTGCACCGTTTTGCAGAGAAGAGATTATCCTGTGCGTGTGTGTTTGTGAGGAAGAGTGTGAATGGGTTTGTCGGTCCAAGGCATGTGTATGTGTATAGGGAGAGTATGTTTATTCTGCTCTGTCCTGGAGCCAAGCATATCATTCCTCTGTGAATGTGTGTGTGTGTGTGTGAGAAATTTCATACACACAATGGAAGGCTCTGCAGGACTTGCATTATGATGACATGGAGTTGTGCGTAACAACAACGTCATCCTGGCGAGGAACTGCTCTCCAAAAAACACAAAGCGCAGAGATAATCATATCTCACCAAACAGCTCATATCCCCCACTATCAGAACTTACATCAGTTTGTCCTCTGTAATATTTGGAAGAGTGCTAGGTTATTATCAGTAACTCTAAAAACTAAAATATTTTTGTTGATAAAATACATTTTACCTGAAAAGCACTATTATTGAAGTGAATGTAAATTTAAACTACAGCGAGGGAGCCGTTTACACAACGCCTTTATCAATAAAACTTTTTATGCGTTTTGGCCGTTCATTTATACAAGTTTTTGGGAGCCAGAAAATGCAAACTTTTGAAAATTAGCTTCAAAGAGTACGTTTCTGAAAACTATAGCCTACCGTTATCGTCTGTTTAAACAACAAAAACGTGAAATTGTGAAAACGGTGACGTCATGCGCATGTGTAGGCTATTACGTATTCAGGCTATAGGTGCGTATAGTGTTTCTTTACAAAGTGACAAATATGGGCCTGGCATGAGTAATACAATGTTTAGTCGTTTTCGCGGATACGTGTAAATGGAAATCATTTTGACAACGCAAATGCTAATTTGCATTTGTGTTGTCAAAATGATCCCCTAAACCAGCGATGTCATCCGCATGCCAATAGAGTGCCGAAGTGATGACGTCACTTTGTAGGACAACTCGGAACCTAGCGGCGCATGGGTTCCCTCGATCGAAAAGCTATGCATTTTCCCCATAGACTTTTGGAAAATCGCAAAAAACAAGATCTGTGTTTAATACACGTTTTGTCTATTAAGTTTATCCAAAATGTATACATTTTGAAGCCTATATAAAGTTTTTAAAAAACAAAAGCAGGTTATAACTGTGTGTTTTATGTCACAGATCAAAACGTGAAAATATTTAGAGGCCTTGTTCACCACAGACCTTTTTTCAGGCGATTTAGCAAAAACCCATTCAAAAATCCCATAGACTTTAGAGCGAGGGAACCGGGAGTGCTAAATGCTAACTCACTTCCGCGTTTTGGCCAACAGAATAACGTCGTAACTTCGGCACTCTATTACTTGTTCAGGCTATAGATGCATAGTGTTTCTTCATTAGTGACATCGCCAACTACTGGCCTGGCATTAATACATAGTTTTTACTCCTTTCCTTACTCAAAGGAAAATTTTTCCGCTTTTGACTGCATCATTGTCGTGTAAACATACTCTAAGGACACTTTATCAAAACCCATGAGACTTTTCCGTGTGCACGGAAAATCTTCCAGTGGGCACAGAAGCATGTTCGCGTGCTCACCTTATACAACACATTCTCATCCCAAGATGTCATCTAATTGAGATTTTGACCATACGTCAACATCCAACGTTTTAGGGTACCTTTTGACGTCAGTTAGATGACAATCCTAGGGCGTCATCCAACTGACGCTTTACCTTTAGCGTCAGTTAGATGATGCGGATAGGTTTAGGTCAGGGGTACACTCTAAAAAATGCTGGGTTGTTTTAACCCAACTTTGGGTCAAATATGGACTAACCCAGCCGTTGGGTTAAATTTTTACATTACATTTTTAACCCAACATTTCGGGTTTGTCCATATTTGACCCAAAATTGGGTTAAAACAACCCAGCATTTTTTAGAGTGTAGGGTTAGGGTTAGATAGCGTCATCTAACTGACGTTAAAGGGTGCCCTAAAACGTCGGATGTTGACTTATGGTCCGATAACGTTTTCGCTGTTGAAAATAAAAATGTTTTATTGTGTGGACGCAGAAGTTAAACATCATTTTAGGGGCTCTGTATTTTGCATGTGATGTGAGTACTGTATCATTGGTGGTGAGTATTGGTATTTTTCTTATGAGAAACACCTTAGAAGAAGGAGACGTCTTTTCCTTTTTTAAAAAAAAAAAAAAAAAAAAAAGCTTATTGGTTAGGAGAAACAATTGAGATACTAAAAAATACATTCACCTTTGTAAACTGTGTATTTTTGTTGAAAGGTATGATACTAGGCCTGCTTAAATAAATAATAAAACATGGGCAAATCCTATGCTATTAGAGCACATTTTTCCTCTGGAAAACATAGAAATGAGAAGCTCATAGAAGTTCTCATGTATTTACTGGATGAAGAATAAAATATAGTCGTTCAGCTCCATCCATGCATAGAGCTTAATGCAGCAATTTGAATTAAATGTAACATAAATCTAGATAAAGTGAATACAAAGTTGAATGATGACACTGACTTGAGTTGAGGAAGAGTCCTGGATCTCATTCATAGCTTCTGCTTCATCAGACGCTCAGAAGGCTCAGGCTGATGGACACAGCAGATGAAGAGCCAGAGGGCAGAGAGGCTACATGCAGCCAGAATCAGACCTGAATATCATGAAGTATCTATATTTAGAGATTCCATTAGAGCCTTTTTTAGACGCACGGAGAAGACATGCACCAAACACACAGACACACATCAAAACTCACCGACTTGTGAGTGTGTGTTTCTGAAGAGACGTTCTGCATCACAACAACCTGTCGTTGTCCTTTGGCTTTTTTTTTCCTGTCTGGCCTCTTTTTTTTTTCTCAGTGTTTTTTCTTTTTCTCCCTTTGGCTGTTTATGTTGCTGGGTTTTATGTTGGTAAGGTGTCAAACCGGTGTCAGACTGAATGAAGTGTCTCGCTGTAGGGAAGCTCGGGCTGATGGCCTGTTTGATGAATGTGCTGTGGTGTTACTATCGCTGATGTTACGAACGCCAGATTCAAGTCAATCACTGAGGTGTTTCTTCTCCTCTTTTCAACCAGGGGTCTGTGAAATTCCTGCAGGGGGACAGTGAACAGATAAACCCTGCAAAATAGTGAGGTAGTTTCGGGGTGTTTTAGAAAGAAGTCTCTTAAGCTGACCAAGAATTTAAGAACTGAAACTGTAAGACACTCCATGCCATGTAGAAAAACAATGAACTAAGTCTGTTTGCAGAATCTCTATAGTGCCCGCCTCAGATGAAGCATATGAAGTCTTCATTTGTTCTGAATGACTCTAAGATGAGCATCAGCTTTGGGCCGTGTCGATGTTTCACGCGAGCTTAATTTTCTCTGGTTTGTAAGCTCTCATGTTTGACACATGGTCACAGATTCAGAGAATTGATTAAATCTCCTCCAAGATGAGATGGACAACAACAGACTGAAAAGCAGGTAAACTGCAGTGATTTGTTCATGTTTGCATTGATTTCTCATCAATCGATCTTGACAGCATGGCGCATGTTTGCGACTCACCGAGCGCTAGTATGGAGGGATCACTGAAGACTGTCAGTGAATTTGTTCCTCACATGTAACAGCAGAACAGAGCTCAACAGATGAACGGTTTAATGTGTGTTTTATTGACGGTTGTGTGATTCGATCTGGCCCCAAATATGTTTGACGTCTGAGACCAGAAAACTTTCCTTTGAGCACTGCCAGATCGACATCATCAATAATTAGGACGATGCATAGGCATGAGCGGTTCATCTGGGTGATTTTCAGACAAATATAAGAGTGCATGCGCTGCTGACTCCTCACGTTCATAAATGTCTGATATCTCTGAGGGCCGCGTGGATAACTTCCTCATGAGCCGCTCCATTAAACACATTACAGCAATTATGTGCACTCAGCTTTATTTATGCATCTCTTCTTTTATAGGAGGAGTGAAGTACAGAGCTTCAAGAAAGCCAACATTTTGTCTGATGAATTATGTGGGTATATGACAAAGTTGGCGATTTGGAAAACTAGGATAAACAAGGTACTGGATGTTGGGAGATTTGATTCAAAAATTGGGTTCAGTAAGATTTCTGTTCAAATTTATACTTCTTTTTGAATTAAGATGCATTCAATTGTTCAAAATTGACAGGAAATGCATTTATAGAGTTACAAAAGATTCCTATTTGGGGCCCAAGCACCGATGGTGTGAGGACCCTTTTGGAATTGCTCTGTTTATTATTATTATTATCATTCTCCAAAATGAATCGCATTTTTGAGGGCCTAAACATACACAAAAACTCCTTAATTTGCACTCTTTGACTCCTATTCTTTAAATAGTTCCTGATCCAACCTGGTTAAATAAAGGTTTAATAAAAACTCACGAAAATTTGCACACGCGACAGATCTGATATGCGTTTCAGAATTGGGTGGGGCAAAATGGCTGGATAGCCTCACCTATAAAGTTTCAACGGAGTGCCTTGCATTGGTGAGCATAAGAGACAAACACGTTTTTAGAAATTATTACTGACCAAAAAAACGTTTGAACGGAGGAGTATAAGAAAATAAAAATAAATGAAACAAAATAAAACATATTTTCATTTTATTATAAATAAGAGCTTAACTGTGTGAAATATATTGATGTATTAGGTTATAGTTGTTTTAATGAAGATGGTTAAACATCGGTCCTCTGCTTTGTGTGTGTGTGTGTGTGTGCGCGCGCGTGTGTGTGCCTCAGGCACTTTGGTTACACACGCAAACACACAGACCACACTGATTACGCATGGGTCTGATTTAGTTGCATCTGTTTAGTGAAAAGCAGCTTCAGCGTCACATTACGTTATTATTAAGCTAATATTATATTAGCATTACATCAGTATTTCTAGAGTAATTTAGTGCTGGAGGCTTTCAGAACACTGAATATGTTTATAATGCATAATATCTCAACGGACAGCCTCTTTATAAAGGCGAATGGGTCTCTGTGTCCCATTATTGACCCTGAAACACTGAACCATTAAAATGTATAATTTCATGTCTGGTAGTTATGAAAAGCCATCTACCCCTCATTTACCAAAGGGCACTGCATTATTTACTTCTGCATGCAGACACTGGCCTGCATTTATACAACTTTTTCCCTCTCTTTCAGTCACCTCTCTCTGGTTGAAGTGTTCAAAAGAGCCTCTTTTACAAATCCCATCTTTCCGTTGTCACAGATGTACACACGCACATCATTCTGAGAGTGTGTAGGCCTCTAAAAGAGAAATCACTCATGGTCGTCATTATTACATGAAGAGTCAGTGTGTGACCTCGTCCAGCAGTCCCTCATCAAACGCTCCACTTTATGTGCAGTATGAGCATTTAAAGAGAATTGAACACAAACACTGTCACATGCAGCATCTGAGCCTTTTTGGCGTTCCTGGATGTACATTGTCAAGTCAAGTCACCTTTATTTATATAACACTTTTTACAATACAGATCGTATATTAATTTTGTAAAAATATTGCGATGAAATGCTTTATAGACATTTTACAATTAAATCAATCATTTGCCCTTTTTTGTGAGAAAAAGACTGTCATTGCTTGCTGAAAATAACATTGAAAAAAATTACATTTTGTTACTTTTGTTTCATTTTAAATTATGGTTAGTATTTTTTAATGCAATAATTTTAAATAAGGTAGGATGTATTTGATTGTTCACAAGTGATAATAAAAACATTAATAATTACAAATGGATTGCAATTTCCGCAAAAATATTAAGTAGCACAACTGTTTTCAACATTGATAATACTAAGAAATATTTCTTGAGCAGCAAATCATCATATTACAATGATTTCTGAAGGATCATGTGACACTGAAGCCTGGAGGAATGACGCTGATAATTCAGCTTTGCATCACAGGAATAAATTAAATTTTAAAAAGTATAACAACAGAATTCTGTAACGCTACAATGGTTCACTGAAGTTCCAAAAAAAAGCCTTTAATTAGAATATAAAAACTAAACAGGAGAAAACATAAACCACATTATCTGAAGAGAGAACTGACAAAGAAAGGGACAAACAAGGAACATGGCTTAACCATAACAAGGAAACAGGTGAACAAAATCAGTTACAAACAAGGAGAACTTATAACTAACTAAAACTGCACATGAAACCCAGGAACATGAACAAAAACACAATTCTGACTAATATAGTTTTTTTAAATTATACTTTTAATCATTTTTTAATCATGCACTCAGCCTTTGTGAGCTTAAGACCACTTTCAAAATTTAACAAAATGTTACAGACAAACCTTTGACCAGTAGTTTATTTTAGTATGAATACAATAAATGACTTTGAGTTGTAGCATATCTCTCTCCAAACTATCATGAGTAAGTTCTCATAATGAACACATGGTTTTATTTTTCTCCCATCATCAAACCATTCAAGAACATCTCATAAACACATCCATCATATTTAAGAGGATGCTGGAGCCAAATGCTCCATGTGTCACACGTTTCCCTAACTCACAGCTAAATGATTGCCTGATCTGATGCTCCTTTTCTCGTTCTTTCTGTTTGTCTAAGTAAACGGATATGTGTCTAGGCTACTAATACATGTTGAGACTGTCGACAACAGGACAAATGGAAGAGTAAATAGAAGTGTTAAGAAATGTTCACTTTGACACGTTCAGTTTAAACATCTCGTTTGAGTCTCTGAAGGATCCCAGCATCAGGAGAATGTGGATGGTTTAGTTTTAATGGTGTGATGTCATGTGCGTCGAGAAGATTATATGTTTGTTCAGAGAACTTGACAGCAGATTGTTTTGTAAAAGAGGCACATTGCAATGGAGAGTTTGCAAAGAAACTTTCGTTGACAGATAATTGGATCTGACAGCAGCTACATCGCAAACAATATACGTAAATGGTTTCATAATGCTTTGTCTGTAAGTGACGGTTGGATAATGTTTTCAAAACCCTAACTCATTTCTCATGTGCTAGCGAATTCTGTGCTATCATGTCTCTGGACACTAACATGAAACCAGACTTAATTCACTCCAATGGAAAGCATTTTTACACAGTCTGAATTACTTCCCTATACCCTATAATAGTGTACTATGTGGTGTTCAACATGTAAAAAAAATAGTAAATGCGTGAACAAGTGATCGATTTAAGCCGCAGCTTCAGCGTCTACTTGGGGCGGGACAATATATTCTAGAAAGCATTTGATTGGACAGAACATCAGTGCAGAGTGATGTCATCAAAATCATTGATCCATAAGTGAGATGCAGCACGTTTTGAACACTGATATCTGATAAATGTGAATTTTGTCATTGTTTTGTTGCAAGCTTATATTTTGATTTCATGGGGACTTGAGCTCTGTAAAGTCTGGTGGATTCTGATTGGCTGTCAATGTTTTTATTGTTTGCCAGCAGGAAAAAAAAGTTCTGAAAGTGATTCCAACAATATAGTTTTAGTGGAGGAATTAATACAGTTTTTAAAAACTAAAATACAAGCTGCACATTTCTGCCTTTAAACTCTTCTTTGAACTGTCGTTCCCTATACTTCCATTGGACGTGCTTTGCTATCATTTTTGTTTTTGCAAACTAAGAAACAAATATTTTCAGTGGTCATCAACCGCATGTCACAAACGCTCTCGATAGATCTTAACTTGCATTAAACCCTAAAAATTCCTTTAATCCCCTTAAAATCTCAATAAGTCGTTCTTAAAACACAAAGAGGCCACAGAAAGACGCACACAAGAGACCTCCAGATGCTAATGCCTTGGCGATTTCAACATCTCGATCTGTGCACACTGGTTAGAGGGCCAACGGAAATACATTCCTGTTCAGACAAGTCAAAACGTCTGTGTGCGAATGATATCCTCGGAGAAATGGAAGATTAATGCTACAACAGTGGCCTCCTATCTGCCAAAGTGCGTCATTCTTTCTTCTCTCCCGCTGTACTCTCCACTGCATGGATGCAGGAATGAAATAAACGAAGCAGGGGGGACGCCACACAGTTAGCCGGGATCAGTCAGAAATATGGGTCGGATTCCAATAAATACACATCAAACAGTTTATAGGTTGTAAATAACGAGCAAACACATGGCACATATTAGGATTCATAGACCTCTACAGGTTTAGAGGTCTATGAACAAACATTCAAACTCACAGGTGCATTATATATATTTTGTATTAATTAATTATACACTTCAATTGGTAACAGGTAACAGTTTTCCCCACACATAATATTTTTTGGTGGATCTTACATTAGTGCTTTATACTTTGCACTCTGTCTCAACCAGCCTGACACAGCCTGGCTCAGCCAATGGCAGGAGTTGAGGGTGGGACTCTCTGTTTGTTTGACCAATAGAGTGCAACAGTTTGGTTCTGGAAGTAAAAACTCATTCATTCAATTCATTTTCTCCATAAGGAAATTTATTTTTAACGATAACTAATAAACCTAGGCCCCCTGTGAAAAGTAAGTTTTTAATGTTGTTTATATAACTATGTTTAAAGCTAATCATATTTATTAGCGTGTTGTGTCCGACGTTACCATTCTGATACATCGAATTGAATACAAGTAATTCACTGTTCATCTGCTTCTGAATCAGTTTCTGGTTCAAACATATATGGCTGAATTAAACCAAAATTTCCACTAGCATTTACAGTAAAGTTGAAAGAGTGGGTCTCTGAGTTAGTGTGAGTGAGTAGAGGCAGCCAGGCTCATTTGCATATTAATTGTTCCACATATGCTTTATGAAGCAAGGATATAAAAAACATTTAAATATGTAATTTTAGTGGTCAAAGATGAGTTTTAATTGATAAAACCATTGAATGCAGGGGGACTTTACAGACAGCCATATGTGAGCCAGAAGGTTAATCGATAGTATTTGCTTGTAGATGTCAGCCCATGTTATTTCAACTTATTTTCTAAAATAATTGTTTTTAACAGTGGAATATGTGGTGAAAACTACATTACCCATGATGCTCTACAGAAAATTTCCACCAATCAAAGGTCCCAAAAGGTCTTGTTAGCTCCGCCCCCACCCCCATGAATCACATGCAATCGAGATGGCTTCCCTACTCCCTCAAAATGCTTAAATATTTGCATATTTTGCAATCAACTTAAAGGAGCCGTATGCAAAATTGGGGCCAAAACTGTTATGAATTATGTTATAAATTACTGTTATGTAGAGCATAACAAATTACGTGTATAACAACCCGCACCCCCTTGACTCGAGGTTGCCAGATATTCTGCAGAATCCAGCAGGAACTTGTAGTCTTCTAGTCTGCTACAAGAAGCTTCCAATGGCAAGTTATGATGAGTCCTAAAACAGTGAGTTTTTTTCTGTTAATTATTTATTTCTGACTTTGTCACAAAGTATTTTGGATTCATATCGAGTTTTTTTTTTCTTCTTTTTTTTCGCAATGTTAGACATTTTTTTATCCGATTCCGACATGTCTGTATTATGGTAACGAGAGAAGAGCTGGCAACCCGAATGGCGCAACATATTGACTCCGTGATTGGTAGATCGGCAGAGGGTGCCGCATCAGAACAAAATACAACATGACAACATCAACATCAGTTGAGGAGGGCTGCAACTTCACTTTCTAAATGACAATATAGGCTACTGGCCGGACTACTGCTGTCAGTGTCAGTGATATGCTGAAATGAAGTGACATATCGGAAAATGTATGATTAATTAAAATAAATTTCTTGCATGCAGCTCCTTTTAAAATATATTGTTCTTAAATATATAATAAATATTATTAATTGAGTAGTTTTATATTTTTCTACCTTCATATTTTTGTCCGGCTTTCAAATATTTTTTTTCTACTCAAAATTCGCATTGCTCACCTCATAGCTTTTGGGCCAAGGCTTATAACGCTATAACAAAGACTTTTTCAAAATCCCAATAGGAGAAGTAAATAATTTTTTTTAATTATTTATTTATTTTTTTAAGTGGGTGCTGTTGCACTCTATAAAGTGTTCAAGAAACCTGTTTGGTATCCATCAGAAGTCATTTGTGGCAGTCTGATGAGTCAAGACAGTGATATTACACACACACACACACACATACAATGTAATGTCAAGTGCATACAGATTTAAATGCAACATGCACAGGTTGTATACTGAATAAAATATTTAGGCCATTCAACAACACACAAACAACATCTCATATATGCACACATCAAAAAAATCAGTATGCCATTCTGAATATACCCATTCACAATCTGCCAGAAGTCAGAAAGGAGAACTGGTCTTTATAGTTCACAAGAGGCAAATGTCCCCTGATTCGAGAGAGGGAGTGTGAGAAAGACAGCTGACCTTTCGGTTCACCCGGGGCAGGTGAGACTCTGATAGAAGCGGACACCCGAGCAAGAGCTGGCTTTCAAATACCAGAACAGGGTGTTTGATGGGAAGGAACGTCTGCAGCTCACTGAAGATGCTTGTACACACTGAGTAAGGACAAACACAAACAGCTAGAAATTGATTTCATCGCAATATGTTAGAAAGCCCTTCAAAAACCTTTTTAAAACACATTTTACGTTATGTAACAACAACAAAAAGTCAAGTGAAAAATATTACTTTTTTTTTTATAAAGAACTGAATGAACTTAAGGGTCAGATCATGAGATAATAGAGCTATAAACCACTGTGACTTAAATCTTCCTCCTTGGCTTTGTCCAACAAGCATTTCCTGAACCAAAGCAAAAATGACTCATTTATACTTTTCCACAATTTCCTGATGTCACACAGATAAATGCATGGAGCTGTATGAGTACCAAACTCAAGCACAGCGATCAGTGCTGTTACTCATTTTTATACATAAAGGGGGCGTTTCTTAAACAGACTCCATAGAGAGAGGGTGAAATATGGTCACGGGTCTCACGACACAGAAAAAAATGAGCAGCTAATAAAAATGCATGATATGACTGCATTAAATCTTTATATTGTGGTTGGAACCTTCTGCTGACTTCTGTTGCTCTTAAATTGAGCTAATTACTAAAACACCCCTTTACAGATATCTTTTAAGACATTATTTCGTTTTCTTATGAAGCTGTTTACAAGGAACCCTCATGCACACACACACACACATTCTGATTGGGTTTTCACCCGAGGTGACTTTTAGCGACTAATTCTCAAAGACCTTTAAGCTGAGAGCAATTAGGTTTAAGAGCAGTAAACATTTGATTTACTGCGGTGAAATGCTGTTATTCAGCTCACCTGACACAGTTGCTTCACTGTAGGTGTAAGAAAATAACACCAGTCTGAGACAATTAGTGGGCTGTTGTATTAATATGCAAGTGAAAAGTTCACCTGCCTCATTACATTATAATGAATAAATGTTAAAAGGTTAGTTTACCCCAGAGTAAAAAAATAAAACTGTTATTAATTACTCACATTCATGTTCATGTTGTGACTGCATGAGATAAAAAGAAACATGTGAAAAATGCTTCCTATTGCTTTTTTTCTGCACAGAGGATAGCAAATCACACAAGTATGAAACGACATGATGGTGAGGGACATAATTTTCTTTTTTAGATGAACAATTCGTATAAAACACGCAATCATACCTCACTGACTCACTGTTTGTGACAATCATTCAATCAGTCTACCTGATCATCCTCCCACTTTTTCCCAATTTTTCACTGTAGATGAAGAAAATAAGTAATTCTCAAAGAAAAAAGACACACATGGGTTTGTTTAGGTGGTCCTAGATTTACATGAGTCTTTTATGGTGTTTAAAGCTGCAAGGATGTTTTAAAAATAAAAATAAAAAAATGAAAAAATTAAAATTAAAAATATATATAGCCTATGTTTAAAACAATAATAAAAAGCATATGTTTGGTTAATAGTACTTACAGTATATATATATATATGAAGAGTTCAGATGCAAAAGCCTCTAAGTGCCATTTGAAATTTTCTTCTAAAATGATCATTTTTATCAAGCTTGTATATTTAAGTTCAGTGATTTCACTTAAATGGCAATGAAAATTACCTATTAATTGCTATTTAAGTGAAATTACTGAACTTAAATATACAAGTTTGATAAAAAAATCATCATTAAAGAAGAAAATTTCAAATGGCATTTAGAGGCTTTTGCATCTGAACTCTTCATATATATATATATATATATATATATATATATATATATATATATATATATATATATATATATATATATATATATATATATATACACACCTATGCTGTATGTATAATTTTACCACAAAAATGGTAAAACATCTGTATTTTCATGTCTCTTTTTTAAATGTTATTCGCTATAGATATCATAGTATTAAGTGACTAGAAAACAGTTAATAATCACAGCATATATAAATTAGTACTTAGAGGAAATGGGGGAAATGTTACATTTCTGCTATAGTTGATATTTTATACTTGATATTTTACAAGTGTGAGTATCTTTATAGTTTTTTTTAGCAATTTATTGGTAGGCTACAATTAAAAAAAATGTTTCTTAAGTGTTTGTAATAGTCTATTTAATTAGTATAAGGGAAACTAGAATACACTACGCGTCTGTCATGATCTCTCTCTCTCTCTCTCTCTCTCTCTCTCTCTCTCTCTCTCTCTCTCTCTCTCTCTCTCTCTCTCTCTCTCTCTCTCTCTCTCTCTCTCTCTTTCTCACTCACTCTCTCACACACACACACACACACACACACGAGCTCGCGGACTCACATAAATTGATCCATACAGGCAGCCCCCCCTCGTCTATTTATGTGAGGGAGTATAAAAGGAGCAGTCTGCTCGGGAGCTCTTGGAATTGTTCTCTTTTTGCTGAAATCCACGCGAACAGACGGCACGGAGATGTCGGGCACTTCGCGCGCACAGCTGTGTTTCCTCCTGTTGAGCGTCACGGCTCTCCGGGGACACGCGCGCTTTTTGGACATACAGGTGAGATTTTGACACCTGCTCACCTCTCTCACACACACAGAGACTATCATTAGAGTAGCTTTCTACAACTTTTCACATTTAGTACGGGGACCTCAATATGTGTGTTTATTTTTAGTAACAACGTGTGTATATTATAGTAATAGGCTTGTAAATAAAGATGTCTATGTACAACTTTATCTTACCATTCATTGTGAGTATAGCCTATATGCACTGTACATTTGTTTTGTCAGGTAACAAAACATTTATTTAATTGAGAGGTTTGATTCAATGCTAAAATATTGTTTAATGTGACTAATAGAAGCTGATTACATTGGGTTGCACCAGTGAAATTAATGTTAAAGGTCGGATCAAGCAGAAATAGGTCCTCACCTGCAAGTGTCCTGTTTCTACAGTAGCCTACACATGCTTTGGCCATAAAATATATATGTATCTATTCGTATTATGAGTAGAGCCTTTTATGAAACTTTCGAGCTCTTTTACAACCTTTTTGGTAAAATCCTAAAATTGTTTTTGCCTTGAGCACATCTGATTGAAATGCAATCCTAAAGTATTAATATTGCTTATTTTTTTTACCATGTCCTGTTTCTTGTTGTTTTATCAGGATAACGAGATCAGCCCAGAAGGATTATTATCTTTGCTGAGCTCTGAACTAAAGCGAGAGTTACCAGAGGAGTTTGTATATCGCAGAGCGTTGAGTACGTGAAAAACCTGGGATTTCATTCCTCCATCTCATGATCTTGACTTCATATTTGTTTTATTTTAACTGCTGAATTGATATACTAGCACATTATGGCATTCCTTAATATTTAAACAGTGGTTATTCGTGTATATTTTCATATGGTACAGCTCTTTCACCTTTTCTTGCCTTTATCTTCCTCCTTGTCTCTCAGGATGTCTGGATATGGTGGCCATAGAGGGCCAGTTTACATTCACAGCAGAACGTCCACAGTTAAACTGCGCTGTGTTTTTCATTGGCGAGCCTAGTGACATCATTAGCATTGAGTATGATTCGGTCAACATCGATTGCAGAGGAGGAGATTTCATAAAGGTGAAATGTTCACACGTGCACATACACAATTCATCACCCTGCACAGAAACTTACATCCATTGTTTTGTAGTCTTGAGCACACAAAGGAATGTAATAGTAGTGCAGACACTACTTTATTATACAGAACAGGGGGTGTGTTTATGTGTATCTGTACCGTGTTTAAGCTGTGAATCGTACACATAAGCCAGGTTAAGTCAGGGCGCCAAAAGATCACATGTGATGTCATTTTAAGCCAGACCGTACAACCTTGATTATATGCTACTCTAAAAAAAAAAAAATATAATTAAAAATCCAATTGAGTAAAACTGCATAAGTAATTTCAAACTAATTGCATCATAGATTCTGAGTACAGCTCAACAAGAATGAGCAAGGTTTATGCCAATTAAATGCAGTTTAATAGAACCGAAAAACGCAAATGGGATATTGTTAAAGATGAATTAATTTCTGTTCAATGAAATGGACATTAAACATGAGTGGAAATTTGTTATAATTGATTTGCAGTCGGGTAAAACTTAAGGGAATTATGTAAACTTCCCCTGACCTAAACTAAAATGAGTTCAGCATAGTTAACTTGAACTGAAAACAACTGTGGTAAAAATGGTGTTGCATTTACTCAGATATTGCTAGCAAATTGAACAAATTATTACAAAGAAATGGTAATCATTTAGTAGAAACACTAAAATTGTATTTTCTTGTCAAATGTGCTCCAATAATTAGCTCTGAAAAATATGTTTCACTGAGAGATGAGCAGAATGCTGTTAAATGCAAACCTTTTTTTTTAATCTTGAAGGTATTTGATGGCTGGGTTATGAAGGGCGAGAAGTTTCCCAGCTCACAGGACCATCCTCTCCCTCTGTACGAGCGTTATTCTGATTACTGCGAAACTGGAGTGTCTCGACCAATCACACGGTCGTCTCAGAATGTCGCCATGCTGTTCTTCAGACTTCACCAATCAGGAAGCAGCTTCACAGTAACATTCCGCAAACTCATCAACCCGTTCCGTAAGTGCGCATGCACAGAAATACAAATATATATATATTTTAAATGTTGCATGAGGAACTATAGTTTTGGTTTTGTCACAAAAGTTCAATATGGCTCATCCAGAAGCCACACTCAAAGCTTAACATGTAAAATACTGATGGTTAACCTTATGTCTCTTTCTCTTTTTGTAGCTTGTAATGTTGTCTCTCAGACCCCAGAGGGCAGTTTCACCATGGTCATTCCACAGCAGCACAAGAACTGCAGTTTCTCCATCATCTATCCAGTGGAGATCCAGATTGGGGAGCTCAGTCTCGGCCAACACAATGATCTCAAGGTGTGCAAACATCGCAGCATTTACACAAGACCAGTGTCTTTTTGTCAACTATCAGAAAACAAAAAATCTGTACGACGAGTTTGAGACTTCTTCTTTATCTATGTAGCGGTCCATTCTCGGCTGTGCTGGTTCTGGAGACTTTGTCGAGCTTCTCGGTGGAAACGGCATGGACACTTCCAAGATGTTCCCTATGGCAGATCTCTGCTACTCGTTTAATGGACCAGGTGAGAATTTTCTCTTTATCTCGTGTGCATCATCATTGATTCCGGCAGCAATCGTGCTGTGCAGTTTAGAGCGCAAAGAAACTTATAACCTTCTCCTTATCTCTCTTCAGCTCAAATGAAGGTCAGCTGCGATAACACTGTGGTCAGAATGGTGTCGAGCGGGAAGTTTGTAAATCGAGTTAGTTTCCAATATCGGCTACTGGGCCACCACGAGCTTCAGCAGATGAAGGGCAACAGCGTTGAAGACGTGTGTTTAAGAGCATAAGACCCGCTTTCTGTTCCCTGCTCTTGCCAAACTAACTTGAGTTTGAGCCTTTGGGCCCTTATTGTATATTTTCCTTCTTGAAAAAACAAATTATTTATTTTTTGCCTCATCTTTTCATTCGACTCTTCTGTTCTTTTTAATATAATGGACATGTAAGATCTGTGACTGATGTTAAATAAAAGATGTACTTGCATTGGTGCACATCACTGTTTTGTTCAGCATGTTTCATTTTGAAGTGCCCAAATAAACACTGGAATCTAGCGAGCAGCACAAGTATTAAAATATAGTATGTACGAAAAATGTAATTGTCTTTATTTATTTATCTGTATTAAAGAACTTTTGTAATAAAATCAGTCGACATGAGGAACGCAAACTCTGGTTACAGTAATTTCTAATTTTACAGCAGAAAACACTCACATTTACTCATTTTGTAACTTGAAGCAAATTATCTGAATGAGTTGTGTCACAAATTACTCGGTGACCTGCCATTCAGACAGACCATACTCTGCAAAAGGTGAATAAAAACACATTGCTTTTGCTTTATATAGAATGGAATTGGAATTGAAATTCAGCAGCATCTAATTATTTCATGGTATGTCATTTTTGTTACCTAATGCTAAGAATATCAGTGCGGATTTATGAACACAAAGTAAAATGTCAAAGCACTCTAGGATACGTCATGTGGATGTGTCAGTTATTAAGCCGTTTTATCAAAAAAATGTAATCACACCTAAAACTCAACATGCCAAAACAAGATACACGACTAACCTTTTAATGAGCTCAAATCATTTGGGCCTTTTCATGAAAATTGCTGCTCTAAATTCAATAGACTGCAATTAATCACTATTGGTAAATCGAAAGATCGTTTAAAGTTTTACCGTCACACTCTTGTACTGCGGATGCTCGTCATTATCGCTGACAAACTGCTCACATCACAACTGCAGACGAGTTCGGCTTTGCCTTATCCTGTCAAATCTGTCCTATGCTGGAGGACACATCTTTCTTATGCGCCATGCGTCTTCAAGGTCTCCTCAACATCTTGACTGCCCCACAACATGATGTAGGCACTATAAGTGTTACTAAAAGGAAAAGCTCACCCAAAAATATAATTAAATGCTGCTATTTAAAAATAGGTTTTTGGTGCAGTTATATAAACTAAACTAACTTAAAAAAAAAAAAAAAAAACAGTTTAAGATGGTTGGCTGATCCTAGCTGGTTTAAGCTGGTCTCCCAGCCTGGCCAAGCTGGTGTTCAGCTGGTTTTAGCTGGTTGGTCAGCTGGTTTCCCAGCCTGACCAGAGGGAAGCATTTGACCATGCTTAAATAGGCGCCCTTTAGCATCAGTTACATGACGCCCTAGGATCGCGTGTAACCCTACCCCTACCCCAGGCCTAAACCTACCCGCGTCATCTAACTGACGCTTTCCTTTAGCGTCAGTTAGATGACGTCATAGGATTGCGTCATGTAACTGATGCTAAAGGGCACCTAAAGCGTCAAATATTAAAGCATGGTCAAAAGGTGACGCCTTGGGGTGAGAAAGTGTTGCAGCGAAGTGACCAAAAACCCTCTAAAACCAGCCTGTTAGGCCCTGTTTGCATCTATTATGAAGATACGTTTTAGTTCGACGATACTAAACGGGGTCTAAAATGTTTTGAGCTTGTCCAATTTCGACTACTTCCAGAGGTAGTAGAAAACGCATTCGACCGGATTGCTTTCGTAGTATAAACGCTCATGTGGTTTGAAAGCATTTAAACAGCCTCAAAAGACCACTTAGTCTCCAGACTACTGACCTAATGCGAACACATGGGAAGCTAGAAGAGATTTAAACTTTGTCGGCTGAAGACCCGAGTTTGTTTTGAAGATGAAAAATGTACCAAGCACAGTTTTCTCTTACCATTCCTGGTTGCAGCTATCAGAGCAGAAACAAAAGCTGATGCTCTCCTTATGTTTTTTTCCAGACGTGTTCATACAGTATGTAAATATGTAAAACACATACATTCAAAATCCCATAGACCCTCCCCTCAAAGAAATCAGGACATAAGTGGTTGAAACAAGTGACGGGTTGAAACACCAGGTTTAAACGAGTATGTGTCTCCCTTGTCCACTTGTGATCCGATCAACCAAAACACACCATAATATCAGATGTAAATGGAACTTGTGTCCACACACACAGAAGGTGAGAGGAAATAAGTACCCATAATGCACTGCAACATGAGCAGCCAATAGGAACTATATAGACCATTTTGCGAGATGTCAACAACACTGGTCCAGAAGCACTTCCTGTTTCAGTTTTTTTAAAACTACATAAAAGCTGGGATAAAATACAACAAACAAAACATAAAACTGAATCAAAAAGTTAAACAACACATCTTTAAGATGTTTTCTTTGCATGTGAAATAAAGAAAACAGTTACAAACTGAAACAGGAAGTGTTTCTGGACCAGTGTTGTTTACATCTTGCAAAATGGTCCATAGACTGTGATGCTACATTATTCAACAAGAAAAGAAGAGAAAGTATACTGACGAGAGTCAGCATATAGTGTTGGTGACACCACCAGGATGCGCGCTGCCTCATTTTTGTTACCGGACATATTTTGTACATGAAGGTCGCACATGGCCATTGAATTTGTTTCGCACTAATCAGTTGTTCCATAAGGTGGCAACACTTGTCTGCATGGGCTGTTGATTCACAGTAGAAACAAAATTAAAGATATGGAACAACAACAAATTACCAGAGACTGCAACAACCATAGATATCTATATAAAGGCTAGATGTCTTGCGGCGGAGTCTTTATCGTCATCACCGGTGGCCATCTTGTCACAGGCAGGCTTTCTAGTGGACTCTGTGGTACCTGATGTAAGATGAGTGATCAGCACGAACACAAATACTCTTATCTCATTGAAATCTTGACGGATTTACAAACGGTTTGGTTTCTTACAAATGTTATCAACGTGGCTATAATTCTGGATGATTATTTATTTATACACTTATTATTCAACCCGGTCTCATCCCAAGACGTCATATAACTGACGTTTTGGGACGTCTTTTGACCATACGTCAATATTCGCCTTTTTAGGGCCCTCTTAAACGTCGGTAGATGAGGTTATGGGATCCTAACTCTACCCCAGACCTAAACCTAACCCTAAACCTAACCCGTCACCTAACTGACGTTAAAGGTAAAGCGTCAGTTGTATGACGGCCCGGGATCGCCATCTACCGACGTTTAAGGGGGCCCTAAAAAGGCGGATATTGACGTACGGTCAAAAAACGTCCCAAGACGTCAGTTATATGACTTTTTGGGATGAGACTGTGTTATATTATTCATAAGTATGCAGTGTAACTACATCTCTGACGCTTATAACAAACCTGACCGCTTGAAAATCGGTAGAAAAGTGTGCAAGTTACGGTTATTTAAAAATTACATGCCATTAAAACAATGTTACGAGTGAGCGAGCTGCCTGTGACAAGATGGCCGCCAGGTGCTGACGTCGACCTCCATTGGCCAGCAGCGCAGACGAGATATCTAGCCTTTATATAGATATCTATGGCAACAACAACAGACGCCCGCATGACAATCACTTATGTGAGGGGATTTTGAGATACAGGAGCTGCAACTTTAGTTTAAAAGAATACAATACATTTTTATCAGTCATAACTTCTGGAGAAAAATAGGGCAGACAGTGGACTAAAATGAATCTTTCTTGTACATGTCGACATTCTTCAGGCAGAGACGCATGCTATCAATCGAAGTATACTTTGAAAGGCTACATGTTTGACTGTACACTATATGCGTAAAAAAACTAAAGCCGCGGTCACACTAGACTTTGAGCGTTCAAAATTTCTTCGGACACTGCAATGGTCATGATATGACGTCACACTCTTTTTTATAAACAAATAGTAATACATTCAGAATGTGAAAATATACAATCTACTTGCCTTTATTACAAAAATACCATTCTTTTATTTTAGCCAAGAAGTCACGCCGTGGCCCGTGACGTATCAATCTTTCACTGGTCACATGTGATGTGAATTCGCAGATCAAATTTGAAATGTGAAACTTTTCGCATGAGCTTGTGTTTCCGGTTTGAAGCATTCACATGCGTATGAATGGAAGTCAATGGAACAAAATGTGTAGTGTGACTGCCCCTTTTAAGTGTACTTTGGGCTTAAAGAGATAGTTCACCCAAAATCATTTACTCACCCTGAAGTTGTTCCAAACCTGTATGAGTTTCTCTCTCTTTCACAAGAAAATCACTTTTACAACAACAAAAAAGTTTAGGCTATTAAATATGTTGTGTGAAACATTTTTACAGTTTTATGAATGAAGTGTATGTGTGTGTATGTGTGTGTAACTACAACTCTTATTGCTCTGTGGGATTTGATGAGACGGGTCGCCTCACGCTTGATTAAAGGTTGGCGTTCGCATTATCCTGGTCGGAACCATGCGCTCCATAGAGACTTTAGCAGAATAATTGATAAGGAACTGAGAATCCCAGCAGGACGTGCAAAGAGGTAAGCACAGCTGCGCTGGTCCCCTACTGAGCACATCAGCGCAGAAATCAGCCAACAGTGGAAATTACACCACCACACGTGTTAGTATGAGAGAAAGACAAAAAGAGAAAGAGAGAGGTTGAGATTGAAGGAGAGGGTTGCGTCATGAGAGATGTTGAGTTTCACAATAACACACTCATAAAGTAGCCTTTTGCAAAACATGTAAAGTGATCAACTCAAGCTGTAAAATTACAACTTAATTTGAGAGCTTTGCTAAAGAGATTTAATCTCCTCCAACAGAATTACAGTAATGAGATCCATTAAAATGTATTATAGCTAATAATAATTGTTAATTTGCTAACAGTGGGCAGTTAATGATCTGGGGTTGTAACTAAAAGCTTGAAACTTTAAACCAGACCTTTCCAGACCTGTTTAACTTTCTTTTTTTCCCAAAGATTCATTTTTGATTAGCTTTTTTTATGTAACCATAATAATGTCTTTTCAGCTTTTCAGAATTGAAAGACACCCACCATACAAATAATCCATTCAACTTGCATGCTATATTTAAAAATGTGTTCATGAAATGAAAATAAACGCATGTTATAGATCTGAAAGTAAACAATTAATCTGTGCATGTTTCTTTTATCTTTTCTTTGAGTTCACACTTGCATATGAGTGAATAGATTAAAGGGTATGTATATTTGGTGCGCAGTTCACAGGGACGAGCTTGGACCCAGAGAACTACACTAAAACTTAATGCATATTGTTTAATACAATTATCAACTGGGTCTTCTGATGAAAACAACTTTTCTGTACTCCTACAGTTACGTGATGCGTTTCTGGTCTCAATTTTTTATTTAAGTAATTTTTTTACAGTTTATGAATTTGTTTGTGGACTGGTTATGAATGAACGACCTAAACAAATTTTTTTCTGTTTCCGGTATGACTGCATAGTTCCATCTTATGGGGATGTGACATGACAAAAGGTCCTGAATTTCATTTCTTTTTCTCATTATTTGGCTTTGGCTGCATTACAGTTTTTTTCATATTCTAAACGTGATCAACGTTTGCGCCGTAACGTTTTGCCATAACGTTTGATGTGTTGGGGACTTTGACTATTAACATGTAACATTGCAATTGAAATGAAAAAGATTAGTTGATTTTGCTGAACGAGGCTCAAATATCACACTTCCCATCACTATGTTTTAAAACATCTGAATGAGTGTTATTATGAATGTAAACTCAAAAAACTAAAAAATCACAGTTGACTGATATATCTGTGAAGAAAAAACTAATTTTATACCCATGTGTGTCTCTAATATTGCTATTCCTGTTCTTTCTTCTGTACCAAAACTAGCAGAAACTCTACAGCCCTTCTGATCTTTTCTTAAAAACATTTCATTTTAACATCTAGTGTGCTTCTCATGTCTTAATTGTGCATCCTCACTTCCTTCCCTCTCTTTCTAACTCATCCCCCTCGCCCCATGTGAAGGAAAAAGGGGAATTAAAGGAAAGCTTATCTGTACAGTACATCTTGATCACTCACTTCAAAGCATCATCACTTGCGCTCAAGGGATCTGCCCTTATATGTTGTTAATGACACTCTCTGTCTGGGGGTGAGCCTGTTAAAGCGGGCATTAAGTTGCTAAAGACTTTCCTTCCCTATTGTGATATATCCGAGTGTAATTGCTTCTCAAACAAGACTAAATGTGGGATTTTGCTTATCAGGAATTGATTATAGTTGTGGTTTGCTATTGGTGGATCTCATGTGATTGACAGGTCGCTCCCCCCTCACACCAGTAAACACATCATCAGAGAAGAGAAGAGACCCTGCAGGAAATGGGGAAGTTATTTTGATTCAACATTACGAGGACATATGACCTGAACAAAAAATAATGATGTGCATGGATAAATCATTTACAATAAATGTTGAAAAAATGGTTGCCTCCATCAGCTTCTTCACTCTGCTCTGTTCAAGCAACAATGAACATACTTAGATGGGAATCAAATAAACATTGAAGAATCTGATTAAAGAGGTTTTTATAGGCTATAAAATATTTGATTATGTCATTTACGTCAGCGGACAGATGCACAGACACAAAAACACCACCTGACCACATCTCACAAGCTCCTGCAAATTCATCCTGCGTGTACTTAGAAATCATTCAGAGATCAGAGAGACATCTGCTACAGTACTTATGAACGTACCAAACTTTGTCTTCAGGTTTGCCTTATACAAGACTTCTTTTCAAAGTAATCTTGAATCTAAAAGGGCAATTTTATGAAATGGCTGGAATTCAGCATGCGCTCTCAGAAAAAGATGAAAAGAGGCCTTATTTGTGTGCGTGATTAGGCTAATGACCCGTATCCTGTTTATCAGTCTGGAACAATTGACACTAATGTTAACACTATGACGCTATCATGGGGTTAATGATGTCACGTACACACCGAAATCACGGTTCCCCGTAATGTATTGTGGGTAGCAGGTCTTCCTAATGGATTCAAGACACTGAGACGGGAGACTGAAAAGGGCAATCAGAACGTCTTTGTTCTTGACGTAGAGCCTCTTCCACGTGTGCGAGGAAGATATTCACGCTTGGCCGTAATGAGAGACCACCACTTCTTTAAGCGTGAAACTCACCATTAGAGCTGTCGCCGTGTAATCCACAGAAAAGCTGTCAGAGGAGAAGCAGAAAGATGTGGGTGGATCTCACAGGATCTGTCAACACATTTAAAAAAAGATGTTCCAAAAGGGCAATGCCGTATAAGAACCTTTTCTGGTTCCCCAAACCTTTTATTGGACAGTTCTTACAACAACCACTTTTTCTTAGTGTGAAGAACATTTTATGCGAAAAGAACCTTTTATGCGAAGGGAAGTTTCTGTGGATGGTAAAGGTTATTTATGTTTGATCTTCAATGCCAATAAAGAACTTTTATTTTTAAGAAGGAAGAGCAATCTGGGTCATATTTCAACTCGAAAATAAAAAATAAAGAAATTTTATTAAAAAAAGCCTTTAACATTTCATAAATAAACTGTGTTCTAATTAAAAGCAAACTCTTCAGCAGTCATTTTGTTGCTGCAATATACAGTATACGGTAAAACATTATATATTGTGGATAATTTCACGAGAATCCCCACTGGGAATAAAAAAAAGAAATTCCCATTAAAAAAATATTGTAAATAGTATCATTACAATAATATGTTTGTAATAATACTACCCTAAATATAGTATTTTTTAGCATGTTAAATGTTATATCTTTTTTACTTTCTGTCAGTGATTTTTGAAATTGAAATGAATACTAAGCTAAATAAAAGTTAATTAAATAAACTATAAATCAAAGCTCATTCAAAATATTATAATATTATTTTTTTAAATATAACAAAATCATAAATACTATAATACTCTAAAAATACAAAAAAAAAACCTGCTCATTGTATAGAGAATGACATGAAAATGATAAAAATTATAAAAGTGAACTAGCAAAAATAACTGTATTTTACACAAAATATGCTGCAACATATAATTTCTTATTTTTTTTCTTTTGTGATATTGGTGTGAACATGTTTTTGTATGACTATAGATTTTGTATCAGTTCTTCATCATTTAAAGCCTAATTTTGTAAGCTGAGGATTGATTTACGTCCACTATTGAAGTGTATGTCCGATCAACTGGATACATTCACTGCTGCTGTTGTTTTGGGGATGCAGAGCTTGTTTTCTGCAGTATCTGTGGTTATCAGTCTTGGTCGTGCACGCTTATATCCCTGTTTGCTGTTCGTATCTCCACCTCCACATATATCCTTACACACACACTCACACACACATAAGCAAACAGTAACACACCGACTCTTTCCTGCCGGTTGAATGAAGCAACATTCATTGTGTTCTTATCGGTGCGGTAAGCTGCATCTTCCTATCTGAGTCACTGGGGGAATAAAGTTTGTGTCTAAACCGCAGTGAGCACACACATATGCTCTTAAACATCCACTTTGTCTCAGACGTTTTTGCTAAAAGAAATAAAAACAGAAACAAATGAGAAAATTGCTGCCATAACACTAAAATTATGGATCGTTTGGAGTCTGTAATATTTAGTATTTTTGAAAGGAGTCACTTATTCTCACAAAGGCTGTATTTGTTTGATTAAACATAACACATATTGTGAAATATTATTACAATATAAAGTAGCCATTTTCTATTTGAACGTATGTTAACACGTAATTTATTCTTGTGAAAGCTGAATATTCAGCATAAATCTTCAGTGTCATGATCTTTCAGAAATCATTCTAATACAGTATGCTGATTTGATGCTCAAGAAATATGAAGCTGCGGGACTGATTCCGGCAATGTTACTAGGTCCCCAACCTAACACAGTCTCATCCCAAATCGTCATATAACTGACGTTTTGGGACGTATTTTGACCATACGTCAATATCCGCCTTTTTAGGGCCCCCTTAAACGTCGGTAGATGGCGATTCCGGGCCGTCATACAACTGACGCTTTACCTTTAACGTCAGTTAGGTGACGGGTTAGGTTTAGGGTTAAGTTTAGGTATGGGGTAGAGTTAGGATCCCATAACCTCATCTACCGACGTTTAAGGGGGCCCTAAAAAGGCGAATATTGACGTATGGTCAAAAGACGTCCCAAAACGTCAGTTATATGACGATTTGGGATGAGACCGGGTTGCCCAACCCGGCATCGATGCCGGTATCAATCCCGGATCGTGTTTGCATTCACACTGAAGGCGTTCTGGCAATTTCCCTGCAATTTCCCGGGATCAACGCGCTGTGTGAAAGGGGCTATACTACAGACCCCAAACTTTTGAATGGGAGCGTAGCTGATTTGCAAAAAAGAGAAATGTTTGATTTCCCAGCAAACAAATTTAGGTTCTGGGAACGTTCTGGGAACGTTAGTTTTTGGTTCCCAGAACGTTCCTCGAACTTTCCCTCAAGGTTACGGGAACGTTCCCGGAACATTCTCCTTACGTTATAAAAATGGAACCTAAAAATAACCTACATGGAACGTTCCTATAACGTTCTTGTTTGGTTCCCAAAAAAATAACCTCATCAGACCATTCGGGAACGTTAGGGGAACGTTCTGTGTTTGCTATTGAGCTCTCTGACTTTTGATTGCAGACTTTTGGCAAATCTGAGCACGGTTTGAGACAATACTGATTCACCTGGAACTCATACATCTCAGCGTAAAGCATTGGAGAAATAATTAGGATTTTAAAGAGATGTTTTTGTCATTTTTCCTTCAAATCAAGAATCCCCTTTAATGACACACCACTAAAACACATCAATGTAGAGGAGGCTGAAAGTCTTTCTTTGGCTGAATGAGAAATCAAATGCGTTTGCTGAACAAATAACAATCTGCTACTCAGAAATCACTGCGGTCTTTCTCAAAATCCTGCTGAGAAAGCAGCAGACGCATAAGCCTCAGGTGTGTCTGTGTGTTTTCAAGGATATTTGGTGTGATGTCCGCTCATGTCCAAAGAATGGGATTCTGAGCATAACATTGATACTCAGTCAATCGTATGAGAGCCATAAGTGATGCAAAGCCTTTCTGAGTGGTTTAGCTTCAGCATGACAAACTCACATACACACACACACACACACACATAGTCCACCTGCTGTGAAAGTCTATAAAGGTGTGAAAGACACTACTAACTCAGGGTGACGTGACGTTGTTGGCGCTGATAAGCGCTTTCATCTCATGCCACTGGAGGGCAAACCCCACAGAGATGAACGTCATCATCCTCTTCGTCACACTCATCATTCTCACGTCACTTGACAAGTTTTCTTTGGAGGACGTTTGAAAGTTGTCAATTGCAGCGCATTCATACACTAATTTTCTGCTTCTTCCGTATAGGCAGATGGAAATATGTGGGGTGTGCAGATCTCATCCAGAAACTGACCCCATAGGATTCAGATTTGTCAGTTTCAGCTCAAAAGCTAAGAATCATATTCACACGGTTTCTCAAATGAAGAGTTCAGATGCAAAAGCCTCTAAATGCCATTTGAAATTTTCTTCAAGAATGTTCATTTTTATCAAGCTTGTATATTTAAGTAAAGTAATTTCACTTAAATGGCAATGAAGATTACCTATGAATTGCCATTTAAGTGAAATTACTGAATTTAAATATACAAGCTTGATAACAAATGATTATTCTAGAAGAGAATTTCAAATGGCACTTAGAGGCTTTTGCATCTGAACTCTTCAAATGAACTTCTGATTCAGCTAAACACTCAATGGATTTGATTTCTTTAAAAAAACAATAACATATCGAATTACAGAATATAAAACTGACTGAAATTTAGCTTAATGTTTGGGTAATGCTACATTTAGGGTAATCCATTATTGTAATCCATAAAACAGGCATAAGGTCAAAGCCAAAGAGCAAACCATCCAGGGAGACAAGTAGAATATCAAGACCATGACACGTAACGCTCAGAAATGCAGTGTAACACCAACAAGACTTTGCAATGAGTGAATGAACACACAGAGTTTAATTAGGAAAACATAAATGAGATCATGACAAACAAGTGGCAGTAATTTTATATATTTTAGATTAAATATATACAAGGTAATATGTAATATTTAATCACTTTAGTTCCAAATGATTTAATATTTATTGAATCGTTTAGTCGAGATTATGTTTATATTATTGATATGTTGACACTTATGTAAAGAAAAAGCCATTATTATAAAGTAGCATTCAGTGTTCTTTCCATCAAAATATGCTTAAAACAATTATTTGCACTAATTTTTGGTCAGATATCAAAATTGAAAAGAGTTGTTTAAAAGTTTTGTGAAAAACAGTGATATATATATATTTTTTCAGAAGTTTTTGATGAATAGAAAATTCAAAAGAACAGCAATTATTTGAAATGGATTTTCTTTGTAAGATTCGAAATGTCTCTACTGTTTTTGTCTGATCAATGTAATGCATCCTTGCAAAATATACAATTATTTGAAAAAAAAAAAACGTTGAACTTTTGTTTTATCGCTATTTAAACTTTAAACTTGTTCGCTGAAACACAATTTGACATTTAACTTAACATTCATTTTTCAGGTTCATTTGTATACTTGCGCATAAGAAATACATTTACCATTTATAGTCAAAAGTCATCAAAGTCCTCTGAAGTCATGCATACATTGTGTTTCCGAGGTCAGAGGTCATATATTATGAACTAATTGATGTAGAAATAGTCTTAAATCACATCAGCAGAACATATTTCACAATAAGGTCCAATGGGTTAAGAAAGTATCCAATTTTAAAAAGAGAAATCATTATTTTCATTCCATATTCCATAGTCAATCTCAGTGTAATTCTCAGGTACATTGTTCTTGCGTATTCTCTGATGACGTTTCCGCCGGTGAGCTACGTGTGCTCGCCGGCTCTTCAAATAGCCTGTAAGTGAATAATCCTCATTATTTTCAGCTATAAATACAATTTCTCTCAAGGCGCAATGACCCATCTGTGCAGTCTTGTGCGTATGGCCTCTGAGTGAGTTTTACCAGGCCCTGCTCTTTAGATGGAGCGGCGGGCTGTAACTCAGGTCTCAAACAGATTACAGATGTCCAGAAGGATGGGCGTGGGCAAGATGGATGAAACCGCCCAGCTCTCCGACATATCACTCACTTCTAATGAAGAGTCGGTGGATGGTGGGAGTGACGCAATGCCTGACGGAGGAGTGGAGGTGTGGAGGGAGTGTGCGAGGAGAGATAAGGAGGTGTCTGAAAGTCTCTTAGATAAGGCCGAATGAAGAGTGGTGATTGTGATTATCCTGCGGGAACACGCCGGAAATGGATCTCGGAGGGGAGTTTTAATGGGGCTGTGCACACACTCCTCTGTGCACCTCTCTTTCCCCCCATTAAACGCACACCGTGACTTCTCCTCCTCCTCTTTCTTTGACCCTTGTGTCTGTGGAGTCTGGTGATAAATGGCAGGATCGGTGGGAAGGAGGGCGAGAGGGGGCGTAATCGCTTCCTCTCTTCGTCCTTGTTTCGTCTAGTTTTCTCTTATCGTTGTCACTGGTAACAGTGGTGTTTACTCCCTGGTAAACAGACAGAGCTTCACAGGGCTGGATTCGTCTTCGTGAAGGCCGCTGTTGATGCGGGCATCTCTCTTCTGCAGGCAGCTGGTCCGAGAAGACCAGCTAATCTAAATCTAATCTCAGACACTGATAGCAGCCTCGATGAACGACCTGAAACAGCAACAAAACCAGCAGGATTACACCCAGAGCACGGGGGTGCCGCGGGTTCAATAGCACCGCGGGTTCAATAAAGAAACAATTCTGTGTGGTGTAAAAAAGCACTACCAAACTGGAATCTGTCCTCCTGTGGTGTCATATGACATGAAAACGGTTCATATAGCATCACATGGAACCCATAATATCCATCAGTGTTTTTTTATGGCAACATGTGGAAGAAAAATTGTTCTATAGCCTAATGGTTGTTTTATGCCATTATTATGAAGAACATTTTGATGATCTTTTATTAATGTTCTTCAATGGAATTAGGAAACCATAGTATTTATGGTTCTTAAATAGCATTACATGAAATTTAGAAATTGAGAGAAGGCCATTTTTATGACATAGTGAAAAGGGTTCATTATAAGGAACCAATGTTGAGTGTAATGCATTGCTATTTATTTTTTCTGTAATTTAATTACAGTTACTTTTAATGTAATTGGATTAAATACTATATAGTCTATAGAACAGCTCAACAACAACATTTAATGTCTAATGTTAAAATGCACACTTTTTTAAGATTTACAAACTTCAATTGCATAGTAAAATTTCATCAAATTGAAATCATTAATCCTTATATTTTTAATATTATTCAGAATTAAAAAAGAGAGGTTAATAAAAAAAATATTTTCAAGATTTGTTATCACACCATATTTTCTTTTGTCAAATCGACTTTATAATAATTTATTTAGTTGAGATAACTTATTATTTTGAGTTTCTGATGGTTAAATTAATCTACTTCATTGTATTAACTCACTTTTTCCAGTTCAATCAACTTAAAATTTTAAGGCAACCCAGGTTACTTACTTTTTTAAGTTAAACTAACAATACTTTTTTACAGTGTAGTAATCACAACATTTTTTCTTTTGTCAAATCAACTTAAATAATTTATTTAGTTTAGATAACATATAATTTTGAGTTTATGATGGTTAAATTAATCTCCTTCATTGTATTAACTCACTTTTTCCAGTTCAATGAACTTAAAATTTTAAGGCAACCAGGTTACTTACTTTTTTAAGTTAAACCAACAATATTTTTTACAGAGTATATGTGATTTGTATATTCATATATATATATTTATATATATATATATATACACACACACACATTTTTACACTTTTAAAATGCTTAATCCATAATATGAATGTGGAATTTTATTATACAATTGAAATGTGTGAATCTTAAAAAAGGCTTCACATTTTTTGTGCTCTCTGTAAAAAAATATTTTCATGATTTATCACAAACTTTTTTCGTTTGTCAAATCAACTTAAAACTGCAGTCTGTAGTTTTTCCTCTGTAGTTTTTCATCTCTGTTTGAAATCTGCAATTGCTGTCATTTGTGGAATTATCAACTATACTTGGGTTGAGCCTCGGCATGGCACAGCTCGGATGAATCCAATGTTTTGAGGGAAAATGTGTGGCTGTCACTGTGTGGATACTGTGGATACAGTCATTCGGAATCACAGATTCTACATTTTAGAAGTATCACCAACATAATAATTTTCACCAGAAAATGTAGTCTGAACAAATAAGAAACATCCACTTTTGTTCTGACCAACTAAGGGAAAAAAGCATTGCAGTAAATCACGCTGATTAAATCAATATGATCGCTTATCATATCACGTCAAACCGTGTATTTATACTTTGTTTTCAAATTGTTAATGTTAACAACATCATCATTGCGTGACTACATTTAATGTGTCTTAGGGCTATCTCAGTTTTCATTTCTATGCAGTCAAATTTCTAATTGTCATACTAACAAATGAATGTTCCTCAGAACTGGTTCATACCTGTCCAGCCGAAACAAAAGCCATCTTTGTGTCCGTTTTGAACGCCTTCAGTTACGAAGGATACAGTAACCTCTTTATGCAGATGAAACAGCCAATCAGGAGCGGCACTGGGTTCTACGGCTCGCATAGATTAAAAGTTCAGTTCGGAAAAGTTTGGAAGAGAGTGCTGGTGTTAAAAGACTGTGCCATTTACAGTATATTACAATATAAGATAGTGTTGCTGTACTTTTAAGTTCCTAGAATTGTGTGCGTGCAACAACCATTAATTATATTGATGTTTGTTGTTCGTTTTACCTCACAATAATGTTGTGGCACGTTGCTGCTCGTTGTTGTATAATGGCGGAGCTTCTCACTGCCTTTGTGTTTAATCGTTAAAGTAACACCAGGTAGTTTTTGCTCTCGGGGTCCCCCTACAGTTGGGAAACAGTATTGTCCTCTACTGTCGTAAACTCTGTGATGCCTTCCAATCAATTGATGGTCTTCACACTCACAATGACAATCTTCTTCCCAGCCAGCTCTGGTTTTCTCGCTCGCTCCCTTCTACCTTTTATTTCGCGTCCTCCTTTTTCCTCGAACTGCTCCCTCCTCGTAGGTTCTCCAATCTCTGCCTTTATATCCCCTCTGAAAATGCGCGTCCTCGTCGCCACCATAATCAACTCTTCCAGCTTTATTCTCTCTTTCGACTCCTTCGATTTATTCCAGCTGTTGCTAATTTCCCCGTTTACTTTTCTGGTCGGCCATGACAGCGAATCCGGAACCGGCCGGGTGTTACCCCGGAAGTGCTCCCCAAGGGAATCACGCACTGATTTTTTTTTGTTTCGCCTTTTGCATTTTACAGCGGTTGAATCTCTAGTTGTACCTGGTGATTGTCATTTTAACCTTTCTGAATTCACCATCAAATTGATAAGTTTAATTATATCAAGTGCGGTGAAAAAAGGCTATATGTGATGAGTTTCAATAGGTGAGGAAGGAAGAAGACAGGGTCGGCGTGACTGGGAGGAGTTTATTCACAATTCACAAAATAAACAGCAATAATGGACACAAGGCGCACAGCAGCGCATTCACTGTGGGCAGTCCACAGCACCAGACAATTTCTCTCTTCTCAAATAAATTGTCCTTTTTTCAGGATCGCCAGTCTCCCGTGAGTCCTAGTCCAAGTCTCTCTCTCTCTCTGCCGCCGGTTTATAAGTGTTCACCACACTATAAATCTCCAACATTCTCACACTCATAGCCTACTAGCCGAGACTCCTCCTTTATGTGTACAGATGTGACGTATTGACACAAAGACATGCTCGAATCTCCCGCGGAAATCCACCAGTACCACTGGAATTATTACATTATTACAAACTTACCGCTTTCAATCGAGCTATGGCAAGCAGAAAGATTTGAACACTTGCAGGTTACTTGCTCAGAATTTCATTTTGGATAATTTTTACCCCCAAAAAGTTTCGGACTGCAGCTTTAAATAATTAAAGTAATGTGGTTCAGATAGCTAACATATTTTCTGTGTTTCTGTAGATTAAACCAATCATCTTTGTTTGAATGAACTTGCTTTATTTTGTTTGCTTTATTCTGTTTGTTAACTCATTTTAAGTTAAACCAACAATCATGTTTTACAGTGTATGCTTTTAATTTAACCTTCTCCTTTGAAAAACTTTGATCAGTTCAGGAATAGTATATGCAATTTTATATCATTCATTTGATAGAACTAAAAGAGAAGTGTCATGTCTTTAAAGACATGACACAAAACAATGGCACTGACATATTTTAAGATACAGTAGTGCAAGTTGATTTCAGGTAAAACAACCCAAAAATGCATTTTAGTCTGGGACTAGGCTTAAATAGTAAGAAACCTGCTTTAAATGTATTATGTTCAGGAAAAACGTAATAGCACTGCAATAGTATAACGTTAAGGACAAACGTAATAGCACTGCTTATATGTTGGCATGTAACGTAATTACGATTTGCAAAATAGTTTCCTCAGAACGTATTTCGTGTGATACACAGTTGCAACATATGGTCACCCATGGGCACTATGACAATAAAAAAAACGACATGAGTGAGCATTCTGTCCTTTTAATGATTGCATTTTGTTGCATCATGTCCTGTTTTTGTTCAGTTTTCATGTCTTTGGTCTATTTCAGTCGAACCGCAGTTTGTTTGGAAGCGAACCAAGACCCACATTTTCAGTGGTCTCAGATGATAGAGTTCACACTTTATAACAATGAACTGCAGTAACAAAGCAATTAGACCATGGGTTAGTTTTAATCAAACCAAATCTACCAAGTGTGAACACCCTAAATCAGTCGGCAGACTAACCAGACCTGTGGTTTTAAAAAAAAATGCTAAGGTTTTGTTAATGATTTTGCTGCCGGATGTTTTTGATGAAGTTTATGTCTGTAGCTACATTTTGAATAGAACATTTTAATAAACAAACCTTGATGGCCCTGAGTGAACTGATGGAAGAGGCTTTCTACACATAATATATAAATTAATATGAGAATATGTACTACTATCAAAACACCAACACCATTAATGCATTAATAGGCAAGACTTCCAATCAGGTGTATAATGGAAGAGGATAGAAATGGAAGGGGGAGAAAAAAAAAGAGGCAATGATGAATCACCAAAGATAAGCGCACAAATAGAATTAGAAGCCATTAAGAGACAACAGATAATTATCACATCTTGCTGTCAATCACGACTCATCCAAAGAAAAGGGAACCAAAGAGAGAGAGAGAGAGAATGTGCACTCGTGGAACATTTATTTTATTTATTTATATATTTATTATTAGTCTAAAAAGTCTCAGGTAACACTGATCGTCCGGCTACTGAAGGACGTTTCATAAATAGCAGCATTTTGGCAGTTCATCACAATGAACCATGATATTACAGGTCGTGTCTCCGCGCTCAGGTTTTCAGTCACGCTCCTCTGCTCAGATCTTCATTTGTCCTTTATAAAAAAATACCCAGGCTGATTGACAGCACCTGGAAATGAGGTCGTGTATCATTCTTACATCACAACGCATCATCACCGACATCACAAGCACTCCCAAGTGCGGAACATTAACCGTCCGTTAGAAGACACCAGAAGTCAACTACAGTCAAAGAGGACGGAGGACAAACTGGGAAGCATGTCAAACTCGGACGGTTTAACCTTTATTTGACAGGAGCGAGGTCCAGAAACAAGTCTCTTTTACAGGATTGTCTTTACAGTGAAACCTAAATATGAAGAGATAGTGAATTATAGGCTAATGTAGCCTACTCGGTATAGCAAAATAATAAAATATTCACACTCTGCCACACTAAATAGGTCTGTTCTAACAACAATGTTCAAATGTATGAATAAATAAAATACCATTTTATTATTTAAAGTCTAAGTGTACATAATATTTAAAATGAAATTATTTACTCATATTAATATTATATTATTAATATTTACTACTCTTGCTTACATCTCTTGACATTTGCTATTGAAACAAGAAGACAGACAGGCAGACAGACTAGATAGATAGATAGATAGATAGATAGATAGATAGATAGATAGATAGATAGATAGATAGATAGATAGATAGATAGATAGATAGATAGATAGATAGATAGATAGATAGATTAATGACTTAATTCAATTAGAGGATTTTGTTTGTTAAAGGAGTCATGAACTGGCTTTTTAAATGTTATTATATTGTTGTCTGAGGTCAACTTATAACGTTCGCTTGGTTTTTGCATTCAAAAACATCAAAATGAACAAGTAATAGGCTATTTTGTACCCTGGTTGTGAGCCTTCCTGAAAAACAGTCGGGGCGTGTCGCACTGAAGACTTGGAAGTAAACACCCACTGCGGTTTAACTCACCCGTCGGTGCACATGGGGGAAAACGTCCTATGTTGTAAAATGGCAACCGGATTCGCCCATACATGTTCAACCCAGAGTCCGTGTGTTGCACAATATTCCTGTCAGATCCAATATAGACGGCACAGCACCGTTCTTTACTCTTAATCGGTCTGCAAATCCAGTCTTGTTGACAAAACAATCCTCAGTGAAATGAAGCGAACAGACGACGATGTTTTACCTCATCAGCTGGAACGTCATTAAAAATAAATTTTATCCATGCAGTCCTATTGGAATCCACAGGAAGCTTATGCAGCGACTGTCTTGCACAACCAGGCACTGCACAATATTCTGTATTGCTCGGTAGCGATCCAGTTTGTCATCACGAGGTAAGCATGTACATGTATGATACTTATGTGTGTAATGCGCGAATCAGTGGGCGGGGCTAAACCTGCCGTGGTGAAGCAGGCGTTGATCATCTTCTGCGGGGGTGGTGTTTTATCCTCTTTGTCATCATAGTTCCCCACTTTTAAAAACGAGTCGTTTTTAGAGGCTGTGTCAATAAAAGCTTTTACTGGACTAACAAGGACGTTTTCAGTTCTGAAACTTACAGGATATTCTTATAATATGATGACCTCTTAGATGTCAAAAGCTCAAGGAAAATTTGATTTCTCAGTTCATCACCCCTTTAAATAAAATGACATTTTACACAGCGAGCTTCTTTTATGACACACCACACTTCTCACTGATAATGCATGGGATATACAGACGGTGAATGCGTCACACAGTGAGCTGAGCTCTGGAGAGAATATCAAGTGCTCTATAGAGAGAGGATGAAGCGTACTGTTGAGGGACAGGCAACGGAAATGAAATGTTTCTGTTGCTGAAGCACAGCGGTGTTTTGAGGGCAAACAAGACTTCTGATAAATAGCAAGCCTTTTGTCTGATATATTTCCCAACTCAGACACTTCCAAACTTTAAGATGAACAATAAAGCGCAATTACACATGGTCATCTAGAACATGGTCATCTTTAACTTTATAGAGTAGATAGCAGGGTGATAAAAAAGGATGTGTTCCTGGACCAACATCACCTTCATATACTCTTCCCGGAACAACATTCCTGCCAAACAGACCTCCCAAACTCCATAATTCACACAACGATGAAAGTCATCTCATCATTTACACACCCTCATGCCATTCCAAACCTTTATGACTTTCTTCTGTGGACAAAAAAAGATCAATTATGTGAAAAAAACAACAGCACACAGAAATTGCGAAAGACTGTTTCGCATACCAAAATAGTAACCAGTACGCTGTGTAACTTGCAATTAAAGTGTCAGTTCACCCAAAAATGAAAATTATGTCATTATTTACTCACCCTCATGTTGTTCCAAACCTCTATGTGTTTATTTGTTCTGCTGAACACAAAGGAAGATATTTGGAAGAATGTTTTAATCAAACAGATCTCATTCCCCATTGACTTGTAGGAAAAAATACATACTATGGTAGTCAATGGGGATTGAGATCTGTTTGATTAAAACATTCTTTCAAATATCTTCCTTTGTGTTCAGCAGAACAAATAAACACATAGAGGTTTGGAACAACATGAGGGTGAGTAAATACTGACAGAATTTTCATTTTTGGGTGAACTAACCCTTTAAAGAAGTTGCTATTGTCTTTTCTTCCCTATAATGTAGGGCGGGACTTGATTTTGCCCATTGAGAATTGATTGGATGGTTGTGGTTTGCTATTGGTGGATCTCATATGAGTGACAGGTTGCCCCTCCCTCACACCAGTAAACACATCATCAGAGACAGAGGAATGTTGCTGCAAGAGGGAAGGGAAGTTATTTTGATTAAAATTACGAGAGCACATGAATTAAAAAAAATAAAGATGTACACGGATAAATCATTTATAATAAGCACTGCAAAATTCCATAAAAAACAAGAATCATCCATTTTTGATTTCATGGTGACTTTAATAATTTAACAAATCAAAAAAGGCTGACATAGTAGCAGCGCTCACAGAGATGTCTCCACACTATCACAACTATTATTATGGTTTGCCTGTAGAATATGAAATTTATATAAAAAGTTTTATTTAATGTTCAAATAAATCAGTGAAATGACAGCTGCTAATAGAAGTACAAGAGGACTGATAAAATGGTTTATGACAAATGGTTTAATGCATCATAGAGCATGAGTGACACATGCAGGGACTTTCATGCATCCGTTTCATTTGCCTTTCTTCTTCTGTTGTTCCTGGAAGAAGTCATTGCACGCAACCGTCAGCGCCGCCACCAGCACGACAAACTCGTTAAAGTCGACTTCGTTATCCTTGTTGGAGTCCAGATCGTTCATGATCTTTTCAACCAGCATTGGGTCCTTCTGAGACTAAACAAAGAGAGGATAAACAAAACAACTCAGAACAGCATGTCATATATCCGTTGTATATTGTGCATTTACAAATCAATTAATCTGGTCTTGGATGCCGATTGGTCAAATCAACGTTCCAGTCATGCTAAAATAAGATGTTTTATTTTTTATTTATTATTTAATATATAATATATATGTATTACAATTTTATCAAATAAAAGTATTTTTTTAATTAATCATATGTATCAATAAATGCATAAAAATCATTTAACAACAATAAACACACATGCATATAAATGTGAACAAACATAAAGTTATTATATAAAGAACCTTTTCACCTTTTATGTTGAAGTCTTATTTAAATAATTTTTAATATATATTAATATTCATAAATTAATGTTTATATTTTATTAATTCTACTTGATAAAACACATATAAAAACATTTATCAAAAAATATACATTTTGATTTCAGTAATATATATATATATATATATATATATATATATATATATATATATTTTTTTTTTTTTTTTTTTTATTAAATCATCAAAGTTTTTTTCAGTCTGAATTAAGATATGTTGTATTCAGCCTTTACAGGCCCCTTAGGGACAATTACATATCACACACTCTGATAGGGACTTGTTGTTAAAATGGATTGCTTACTTACGGAAATTGGTTGTGTATGTTTGTTTTGATATGAACTTATATGTCAATGTCCATAGCCCAATTGCAATAGCCCATTTCCAGACCGTCCAAAAAATATAATTAATCAATCTCATGGATGTCCATCTATCCTGATAATATTTCCACATGAGCACAGTTTGGGCAAAACCCATACGCCTATCCCAGTAGTGGCACTGGTAACCACTGAGCCATGACCATCTAAGTCACTATACACTCTATGTTTGACTGTCTGTGTGTGTGTGTGTGTGTGTGTGTGTGTGTGTGTGTGTGTGTGTGTGTGTGTGTGTGTGCGCGTTTAACACATTATGCCACCAGACACTGTTTAACATTTCACTCATTACTCTTTTTGCCTCCTAGTGTTACAGTACACACTCCCGAGAGAGAGAGAAAGAGAGAGCGAGTGTGTAGTGGCGAGGGAGAGGTGAGAATCTATATCGGGCTGTGTTCCAGCCAGTAATTGATGATGCGTAAGCAACAGCCTCCTTCTGATGATGCGTACACAGCTGAGCCCCACATCTCATGAAAACACGTCCAGCTCATATTTCACCCAAAACATTAAATGAAGAAAATGAATAATTATGTTAAGTAAAGGAAAAAAATAATCAATCAAATTTTGTTGCATTGAGACATTATTTGCATGACAATTATGCTCATTTGTCCCCATAATCATAATGCAATCATAACATTCTACTTTTCAGTTTTTACTTTACTTTCCAATTCCATTCAACTGTATTTTATTATTTAAATTAGTATAAATTAGCATATATATATATATATATATATATATATATATATATATATATATATATATATATACAGTATATGCTGTATACACACACAATGGATATCTATCCATTTATTTTTTCATTACAGTAATGAAAATTGGAACTTTTTGCATTACAATGATGCATATTTTTGGGGAAAACATCATGAAAATAATGCCCCAACAAAACTAAAAAAGGTCCAAAAAATAGGCCTTTCGTTCATTAATTTATTTTTAAAAATGTATAATTATAATACGCACACACACACACACACACACACTGAATACAAAAAAGATCTGTGTGGAAACCCTACTTTATCAGAGAGACACACCAGGACACTGCATGTGACTCAAGCTGTGTTTTCATGAACTTCGTCTCATTGAGATTCAGATAAAGTTTCCTAATTATGAACGGGGCTAGTTTTATGTAACGACAATGTATCTGATGGGGAAGAAATAATTCATTTAATTCACTTCCTCAGATTTGCCATCCCAGTGTGTGAGCTGGAATTACATGCCTGTGTACGCAAGAAATGAATTTGACGGAAACACAGTAAACAAGATGAAAAGTTCATGGCAAAATTAACCGAATCATTATCAACACTAATCAACACGCCGGAACCAAAAGCTCAATCACATGGAAAAGAGCGCTGGATGTCAAGATCTGAAATCTTAAAAAATGGAATTAAAGGATTATTTAGGGTTGACTGAGCAGCCAGTGAGGTGATGTTATGGGCTGCGTTCTTGAAGGAAAGAAAACACTTTGAACTTTCCCTCTCACTCTCTGGGTGCGTTCATATAACAGCTCTCATGTGACACGAGGTCAAAAGATGAATAAATTCACAAATTTAAATTCACTTCCTGATAAGAAAACCAAAATGAACCTCAATTTCCATTAATACTTGCAAGAAACATGCTGCAAATGAATCCATAATTATCCACAGTGTAATACAATTTGTACATACTGTCAAAATCCAATATAAATCTTGATTGTGACAAATGCATTATGGCAGGTAATTACCTTATTTCACACTTCCACTTATATATATATATTATATATAAGCATTTTTATATTTACTTATTTTTTATTGATAATTATGTGAATTTTATGTATATAATATTTTCTAAATGTGCATATTGTATAAATTCTAAGCAATAATAAATATATACTATATATACAGGTGTGGATTAAGATTTACTGTATTCAGTTTTTATAATGCCGGTCCCATGGGCCCAATAACATATCATATTCTGATAAAAGCTAAAACGATTCATGCAAATATTCAAGCTAAAGCAGAGACTGTGTGAATAAACAGATTTTGGCATTTCTGATTGCTAACCGTGAGGAAGTCGGTGAGTTCGCTGTTTAGAAGATCCTTCAACTCTCCTTTACTGAGCTTGTATTTGTCTCCCTCGCTTCCCGAGTAGTTGTGGAAGACCGTGATGAGCGCATCCATGGCTCCCTCCAGTTTACTGGGCATGGCTACAGCAGAGCACCTGTGGAGCGGAGAAGAGACACATCCGGTTCAAACCGACCCGACCTGACCTGACCGCTGCTGGTCCTGCACAAAGACTTCCAATAGTGATTCAACTTAACGGTTGCATTTTTAGTTTGATATTTCATGGCCATATTCACTAATAAACACTCGAAAAATATCAAGATATTTTTTCTGGATATGGTGCCATGGCATTTCTATGGCACATGGATTTAATTATCCTTTAGTGCCATCAAAGTGCCATACTGTCACAACCAAAATAGCTTTGTTTGCAAGACAATTCAGAATCATTTTAAATGTAAATAAAAGTCATTTTTTCAAATATCACCTGTGGTCTAAAGTTTGTTGGCAAAGAGAAAAGTGTCTTACCTCGTTCAGAGAAGAGAAGTGAACTTCTGTGTGCGTTTGCGAACAGATTGTTTTCTGGAGCGGGTGAAGTTGTTTATGAGGTTACCTGTGCAGGAAAAGGTCCTCCTCTGTTGTCGTGACGATGTGTCGTAGCTCAGGTGTTGCACCATAGTAACCCTGCACACACCTGCACAGAAAACACACTCGAAATAAAAGAGCAGCGGCCTCCTGAGAGCCCTCATACACACACACACACACACACACACAAAGAGCATGCAGAGATAACTTCACTTTTATGATACATTTATGCGCAATGCCTTTTAATCTAATGTGTTTTGCTGGTTTTTATCTTTTTAGTATGTGTGAAGGTATCCTATAAATGTTCATCAGATTAACCATGAAGACGATCCACTAAAGCATCACTAACACAAAGATTGCAAATACTGTTCTTCATTTTGAACAGTATATCTTTTGTTTTATCATTTGAAGTTGAACAAGTCAATTTTGTGATTTCATTTTAAAGGTGTGTGAATGGCATTTTTCTTCAAAACAAATCACCTTAATAATTTGGTATACAGTATGATGCAATGACAAAATCAGTATGATTTTAAAGAAATTAATGCATCAAAAATAACAGTGTATTTCAAATAAACGCTGCTCTTTTCAACTTTATATTCATCAAATACAAAAAATCACAGTTTTCACAAAAATATTAAGCAGCACAACTCTTTTTAACACTGATAATAATAAGAAATGTTCATATTATCAAATCATCATATTAGAATGATTTCTGAAGGATCATGTGACACTGAAGACTGCATGCTCAACATTCAGCTTTGCCATAACAGAAAACTGTTATTTTATGCTTTGTAATTTTTCACATGTAATATTATTGCATTATTGCAATTTCGCACCAGTGAACAAATACAAAAAAAAACAAAACAAAAACAATTTTTTTTTTTTTACCTGACCATAAACTTTTATTTGCCTGGTTAACACCAGCAAGACGTTTAGGGTCGACCTGCTTCAGCAGAAAGATTATAAAAAGTACCCATTGCAAAAGTGTACAAGTAGCCCAATTCTGTAGGAAAACCTCAGACTTGGCAACACAGGCTACTGTACAACAAAAGATAAAAGAGAAAGAGAACAAAGAAGAAAATGCCTTTAAAGTCGGCATGAAATCAAATTTGACAAATCTTCTTTTTATATATAATACTGTAGTGTTTATTATAAATGATTCATCTGTGCAAAATCATGTACCCTTATAATCTTTAATCAAAGACATTACCCTTCCCTCCCCCATCGAAACGACCTCTCTTCTATTTCAGTCATGTGGAATGGCGAAAGGGTGCGGCCAGATCCGATGAGGGTGCGGCTATCGGTGCACCGCCTCTCAGAGAATGCCTCCATTTTGTATGAAACGCCCAACCTCCAACGATCCAATCAATTCCCGAAAGACGAAATCAATCCCTGCCCTACCTTTTTTTTTTCTAATTTCAGAAACCGTTTCACCAACGCATTCTCACCCCAAGGCGTCACCTTTGACCATGCTTCAATATTTGACGTTTTAGGCGCCCTTTAGCGTCACTTACATGACGCGATCCTACGGCGTCATCTAACTGACGCTAAAGGAAAGCGTCTGTTAGAGGACGCGGTTAGGTTTAGGTGTGGGGTGGGGGTAGGATACATGCGATCCTAGGGCGTCATCTAACTGACGCTAAAGGGCGCCTAAAGCGTCAGATATTGAAGCATGTCCAAATGCTTCCCAAGGCGTCAGTTAGGTGACGCCTTGGGAGTGAGAATGGGCTGGTTTCACTCAGATATACGTCACAACAAGGAAAAAATGACAATCTCAACTTCCATTTCACGCCGACTTTAAACAGAATTTGTTTAAAGGAAATGCCTTTCATTGCAATTATAGTATATATGATAATGGAGATGGTAAAATAACTTCCCCATATCTCTAAGGCATTTTGGTGCTTAGATATGGCAAAGGCCCCCAGGGCTCTCAGGGACCCCACATGGGGCCTCTGTACACTGCCTGGCCCACTTCAAAATTGCCCACCCCCATGTCTCCATACAGCTGGAGCGCCGAAGGGTTCAGAGTCATGGAATCTCACATCTCACATGATTCAATTTAATTCAAGTCTGCAGCACAAATGGTAGGGGCTTCATGTTTAAAAAAGTTTAATACATACGGTTAGAATAATTATATAGCAAGGTCTGCCTTAACAAACCTTCTAAAAGCAATCAGCATATCTGACCTTAACGGATACAAAAGAGCTCATTTTGGTCATTAAGTCATTGCAACTGATCAAATAACATGGGCTATTAGTACCTCTGACTGGGGATTGAGAGCGCAAGGGAGAGAGAAGATAAGACCTACTAGGTTCTGTACTTAGCTCATCACTTCACTGGAGCTTTGTTTATTAAATCATGTGGTTATTAGTGTTTCATAGAACAACTAGAAGACCAGTATTCGATTCTAAACACAGATAACGAGAGAGAGAGAGAGAGAGAGAGAGAGAGAGAGAGAGAGAGAGAGAGAGAGAGAGAGAGAGAGAGAGAGAGGCTTGAAGGTCGTTGCTTGGTTGTAATTCAGTTGTGATATAGGCTAGCATACAGACTACAGTATGTGGTTTAATAAAGGTCAGTCACACCAAGAACGATCATTAGCGACCACGCCAACGCACGATAACATTCGATCTGTTGATTTAAGCACGCGCTGCACTTTTGTCCCGTTTTAAATGCTCAACTCTCACTTGATTCTGTTTGGGAATTAAATATATAGTTAAAAAAAATGTTTGGTGTGAACTGGCCTATTTGTTTTCATTCTGTTCTGTCTGCTTCTACATGTTCATAAGGTTCAGTGCTTCGATTGGAAACTCCAGCATCATCCTCCGAGCAAAAGCGTTCACGTCACGACTATTATTGCTCGAAGCAGGTACGGGACATGATGACGTACGCGCCGTTCTTGTTTTCCTAAAACTGGGCTAATAATCCCATGGAGTTTACTATTAGTTTAAAAAAAACAACTTAATTAATCTGTGAAAATCAAGATTTATGTATTATTTATATAATAATAAACGAACGAAAAGGCCGATTAATAGTCTAAGTGTCGTCGTGTTTCGAGATCTGTCTTTCTCTCAAAGGATCAAGACGAGTCTATTTTTTACCTCCTGATTTTACCTGAGGGAGAGACCAGAGAGGGTCAGGATGAGGCTCAGGTGTGTTTCACCCCCACCCCTCCAAGCTAAAGGTATTTTCCGTTCATTAAAATGATGAGACGTTTCCCTTCGAACTGCTGTGTGAATTAGAGTGAGAAAACCTAGTGAATTAGCATTATGAACAATGAGTGACCCACAAACTTTTAATTTTTCATATAATTTATCAGTATTTATAGTACTGTAATTGTCTAAACATGGTTAAAGTAAACAGCAGAATGCAGCATAGTTTCATTCATCTTGTGACGGTCTACTTACTGTTTTAATGGCGATGTGTTTCTGACCTCTAGTGGCTCAACCTTGGCAGTGGGATTTTAGGTTTGAGTCTAAGTACACTTACATTTTTCTTTTGTGTGTGTGTGTGTGTGTGTGTGTGTGTGTGTGTGTGTGTGTGTGTGTGTGTGTGTGTTTGGGGGGGGGGGGGGTAAAGTAGTTAACTGACATAGCTGTTATCTGGATTATCAACATGCAAATTGAAATCCCTGGATATTAAAACACAGTCAAACTCTAAACAGAAAAGACAATAATTCACCTAGTTCATCAAGAAAAAAATCTAAGGGAGTGCTTTGGTGGTCTGTAGATGACCAGTAAAAGAATTTGAGGGGTTACCCTTAATAATTCTACTCAAAAGAAACAAACTTTTGAATATTCAAATTCATTTGAAGCATCAAGCACACTTTGATCCTTCTGTTCCGAACACCATTCTTCAGAACTTGTATCCACAAGTTTCCTACGCCCCATGAGGCCTTGCGTCAAAAGTAAACAAAGCGCGATTTGACATGCTTGACGCTGGTTCATTCAACAGTTGACAGTCATTCAAGTTATAGCGATCCAAACTAGCTAACGATGTGGGAACACAACCTCAACGAAATTAAAAATGTTGAAATAACAGTACCTTTACCCTCCGCAGTAGTTGATTGGGAGTATTATAATAACATTATCAATAATCAATACTCATCAAGGCATGGTGACAGACAGTTGTGTGAGCTGACAAACAATTAAAATAAAAAATACACACTTAGTCATTGTGCTTTGGAGTTTCAAAATTATAAATGAATGTACTACTTGAATACATTAACTGGCACATTTGGTATTCTGTCAACACAGGCTTTGATCCTGAGTTTAGGTGTAACATCAGTAGCGAACAGCCAATCACATGCTGATAGAGTTTATAGAATATTAAGAATTTAAACAAATGTACCCAGGAAGATTCGTCGTCTTTTGGGAGGTGATGGAAACTACAGTCCTTGGCAGGATCAGAGACGGGCTCTGGCAGAATCACTCTGATTTCGTTTTCAGCTTATCTTCAAAACAATCACGTTTAAGCCACTGAACTAGTTTAATCCGGTTATACATACAACCGCGAACAGCACATGTTGCTCCTGAGCTCCGTAACGACATCTCTCATAAAGATTTGCGTCTTTAAATAGTAAAATAATTCTCAGAAAAACAGCTAGCCTCTTCGCTAACTAACACACAAAATACCATTGGAATGCTACTTCCGCCGCCTCACCGGAAGTTTCACCCACTTTATTTTTTACAGGAGCGCCCCTCGGAAACTTGTGGATACAGATGACTGCTTAAAATCTTGGCCTACAGAAGCTGAAGCACTCCCTTTGGCTCATAATCTCATTGCTGCTTGTGCAAAGGAAGGATTCCAGCTGTCAAAATGGTTTAGGAATAGTCGCGTTGTCATGTCCAGCATTCCAGAGGGACAGAGATCAAAGGCAATCAAAGAGCTTGACTTGGATAAAGATGATCTTCCAATGAAAAGAGTACTTGGTCTGCACTGGTGCACTGAAAAGGATAAATTTGCCTATCCATAAAGGACCCCCCAGGGGGTTTCTTTCTCCATTTACTCTGCCTGTAAAACAGGTGCTCCAAGAAATGTGCAATGTTGGCTGGGCTGATGAGATTCTGCAGGTCTTCTCTCAGCGATGGACTAGATGGCTGGCTAGCTTGCACTGTATAGCAGCACTGAAAGTAGACCCGTGTGTAAAGCCTTTTGACCATTCGAACACGCTCAGCTTCACCACTTCTCTGATGCCAGTGGGAATGGCTATGCTTGAGTGGTGAATAGTGAAAAAGGACTGTAGTTGCATTTAAAGTCAAGAGTTGCTCCATTAAAACAGATGAAATCCCAAGGTTGGAACTTATGGCTGCTGTCTTGCTGTACGAGTTTATAGAATGGTAAAAAGGGAGTTGCAGATCCATTTGGATTCATCTGTATTCTGGACAGACAAGCATGACTGTACTGAGATATATCCAAAATGAAACTAAGTGGTTCCAAACCATTGTTGCAAATAAGAGGCCCATAACTGGCCCATTTAGCTGTAATTAATTCCTGAAAAAATAATATGCATAGGTAAATACATATTTTGATAGGTATATAGTGCACACTCTTAGAAAAAGGTTCAGTGGGGTTCTATATACATCCATTCAATTTTAAAGAGCCCTTTATGACAAAAAAAATTGTTAATATAAGGAGAAGAGTCTTAAATGATTGCATAATACTTTCACGTTTAACTGTTTTTTTTATTAAAATGTTCTAGTTAAAAGAAAAACTGTAGCCTAACTACAGTATATATAGGCCTATATAGTTTGTCTAATTATATAGTATATATATTATTATATAATAAAGATTCAAACGACAATCACCAGTGACAACTAGAGATTCAGCCGTTGTAAAATGCAAAAGACTTATTTCAGACTTCGGGGTGAGACTTCGGGGTGGCTACAGGAAAAAGAGACTGCAACCAGAACAATGCAAAAACAAGGATACATATCGGAAGGATTACATGTAGTCACGCAATGCTGACGTTGTTAACATTAACAATTTGAGAACAAAGTTGCACGGTTTTGTGTGATATAACAAGCGATTTTTAGAATTAATCAGCGCGGTTTACTGCAATGTCAGAACCAACAAAAATTGTTATATAGTTGTTAGTTGTCAAATATACTGTAGAACCTAATGGCTGTCATTGCTCAAGAAAAAAAAGTACAACCAGCAAATTTCATAGTAACTAATGCAGTCTTGCAATCACTGCACAATTTAAAATATGCCGACAAGGTGTGGCCAACCCTGGTCCTCGAGAGCCACTGCCCTGTTCGTTTTCCAACTATTCCTGCCTTTCCAGCTTCTGAAAGACAACACACCTGAAAGCTCCAGAGATAGCTCGAGGACCAGGGTTGGCTAAGATTGGATTGGATTAAGTCATTGTGAATGATTATTACAAGGCTACAATTGTATTACAGGAAGTGTAAATCTGTGCTATAAAAAGTAGTTAAAATAAAACGGTACACTTCCTTTTACAGTCCAGTTACCCATGTAAATACTATGTACTTATTTTAGTAACTACAATTACTGGGTAATAACTAGTACTAACCCTGAACCTACCCCTAAACCTACCCCTGTTCCATGTACTTACCTTATATTAGCCAGTACTTTCTATGTGAGTACACTGTACTGTAAAAGGAAGCGTTACCAATAAAACAATATTGTCTACTGATTTTTTATTTAACTACCCTCTTATTTAAGTCTGTGTGTGTTTATGTTTTAATTAACAGAATTTCCTAATGTTGTCTTGCCCTTTGACAGCTGCATTCGGGAGAGAGCATAGAAGTGAGGGTATATAATGGCCATTTCCAGTCATGGGGTTGTCGTATCCAAAACTGAATTTACATTTTACAAATCTTCACATTTTGAAATGGGTGGCACCAGACCCTCAAGGAGTGCTTACCCCATGTCAACGGAAAGTAAGAAATATTATGTGGTGTGTTTAAAATGCTTATTTTATTTGAACCCTGTTAGAAGTACCAGTTCACCAAGTATTGAATAATTATTGATACCATTGTTTTTGCTCGCTGTCAATTCAGTCTCACCTGAATTCACCTTTGGCTAAGCCCTGCCCCCCTTAGTTCCGTCAAACTTCATCGGGGGCTCTGGTTTGGTATCAACATGGCTTATGCTGTAACAGCTCTTCCTGCTGAAACGTTATCAAACTTTTATAAAGCAGCAAATAAAGTGTCCGATAGAAGTAGGCAAAAGGGGCTGCAATATGCGTTCGAAGGCTATATTCAAGACATACAGGTGAAACGCAAGAAACAACAAGGCAAACGCATAACGTTACCACTTACCAGTCACAGTCAAAAAATGAACCACCGCATATGCTACTTATCGAGTTGGAGGCTGGGACTGACAATATCAGGGAGCAACACTGTTCATGCAAAGCTATGTCTCTATTCACTTCTATAATCGTTATTACAAGGCAAACGGACTACACGACTATAACGTCGTATTTATTAGCAGCGTCTGCTAGCGTATCAACAACCGGTATGAGAACCAAAATCATAACCTAAAACATTATAAAACGGTCTAACTAGTATAACTACACAGTAAAGTTAGAAGCAGAAAAGGCGAAATTCAATATGAGTGGTAGTGGCCACATTGAAAAGAAGCAATTCAATGCTACACCTTTGTACGATGTAATTCAAGGTGTTAGATGTTGCTGTATTTGGCCGAGCAGGGGTTTGGGTGGCTCGTCAATGCATTAGATTTCTTCAATACATAAAATAAGTAAGCTTGACCAGAGTTCTTGTGGGGAGAAGAATTTATTGAAGGTTTGCAGTGTAGCAGTCCTTCAGCAGCGATGTTATCATGTCGCCCTTCAACTGTCTGTGAGACAGAACTTTATACATGAAGACATAACAAACGATAGTTCATGTATACAAACAATAGAAACCTGTTAGGACCTCCCACATGAGATCCATCTAATTTGCTAATCCACTCTGAGCAATGCTGATTCTTTTTATTCATTCATTCACACCAACCAGTTTCTATGGGCCATACATCTGTATATTTGGCACACACCTTTGCAGACAGAAAGAGTGGATTACATCTGAAATGGGACGTCTTTTCAACGGTCATTAAATGTCCGAGCAAGTCTGAGAGTAGGCGGCTAAAGTGAGAGGATGAGTGAAGAAAGCGCTGGCAGGTCAGACAGCTCTTTCTTCTCGTAGTGGATCAGACACCTGTGAGATCAAAGATGGTTATCGCGGGATTCAAGATCATGCAGTGTTGCTATTAAACTGGATGCAATTTAAGTTATGTAGCTTTTATATGAAAATAAATATGATGAACAAGATACCCAAAGTTGGCTACTAGTTATAATCACATGTCGACCCGCTCTTGCAGGTGCTTCTTTTCATGGGCCCTGTGCTTGGAAGTGTACGTGTTCTTTTTCGAGTGCTTCATGGACCTGAACAACACCCTCATCCTGTCCACCGTACGACTGCTTCGACACAGCAGTGTGTTCTTGACGTGCTCCCTAAACTCGTCCGAGACGTAATAGTAGATGAAGGGGTCCAAGCAGCTGTTGAGGCTGGCCAGGCACAGCGTGGTGATGTATAAGCCATAGCTGTTATTGGCCCAGCTTTTTTCCTGGACAGAGTAGTGAAACACCAGCATCACATTACTAGGGATGAAGCAGACCAAGAACGTTATGAGCACCGTGACAATGAGGACCACAGTTCGTTGGCGGGTTTTTCCGGCACCACCCTCAACTGCAGAGCTCCCAAGCGAACGAAGGAGAAGAACGTACGCAACTATGATGACCAACATCGGGATGAAGAACACAAGACCTGCCATCACCATGAAATAATAATAGGGCAGCTGAACGTCCAGGAACATGTTATCCGTCACATAGTTCTCCTGACTGACAAAGTTGATGTCGTGGCAGGTGGTGATGTTGAGTTCTGCTGATTCAAATGTTTGCTTGTAGAGGTACAAAGGCGTAGTGCTGACCCATATGAAGATCCAGATACACACAGATATGATGATTGCAAACTTGTTGTTTTTCTTAAGCTGGGAGAGTGGATGAGCGCAGACCCAGTACCGCTGGACGCTTAGACAAGTGATGAAGAGGATGGAGCAGTACATGTTGCTGTAGAAGAAACCCACCAAAACTTTGCACATCCCTTCCCCAAATGTCCAGTTATTTCCTTTTAAATGGTAAGCAATCTTGAGAGGCGTCCAGATAACAAACATCAGGTCAGCCAGCGCCAGGTTGCCCATGTAAATGGCAGAAGGGTAAATTTTCTTTGATCTGAACAGCAAGACCCATATCGCCATCGCGTTGGTTGGAAACCCCAATGCAAAAACTAGTATGTAAACAATTGGCAGGAAGACGGTTGTGAGGCCGCTCTGTAGTATATCTTTAACGACCTGGTCAACTACGATGTTGTCACTGTCTGAATCCAGCACGACTATAAGACTTTCTAAAATCCAAAACAAATTGATTCATATTAAAACGAGTGAATTACAAACAAAAATAGCCCACATCATAAAAACAAGTAGCCTAAATGAAGATATGGACGAATTAAAGCGACTTACCAGGCTGTGCCGACGCAAAAATCACACACGCAGAAAAAAAACAGATCCGGTAACTCGCGGAGATAGCCATTCCGGGTTTTTCAAACTTTTCGTTATTTATCACACTAAATAACAGCCTGTCTCTTGAAGCGAGTTTATGAGCTCTGTGTTCCTCTCATAGACTGTAAAATAAGGTTCGTGAACACACCTCTAGATGCAGCCTATATGGGGAGGCTGCAGACTTGGAGCCTGCTAGTTGGGCGGGGTTGCACCTGAGGCGGGGATGCACGCCCAATGTTCATCAAGAGGCTTGTTAAGAGATGGGCTTTGACTCGCCTGAAATACGAGAGTCGGCGGCTGCAGTGAGAGGACGAGTGAAGAAAGCGCTGGCAAGCCGGACAGCACTTCTTTCTTCTCGCAGTTGGATCAGACACCTGTGAGATCAAAGATCGCGGGATTCACGATCATGCAGTGTTGCTAATAAACTGGGTGCAATTTAAGTTTTTGCTTTTATATGAATATAAATTTAATGATCAAGATATCCAATAATCACATTCCAATTACGTGTTTATCAATATTTTCTTCTTTAATACAGTCACACTTGTGTTTTTGGGTAGCCTTTTTTTTTTTTTTTTTTTATAAAAATGACATTACGTAACCCATCGCACTGTCAAGAGTTTATTCACACATAACTACATATAAAACATAAAGGTTTAAAATCAAACATTTTAAAAGAGAACAATCATCACGGTTGTTTAAACCAATGAGCATTAAACCAATGTCATCAGCAAGTCGTCTCTCATCATGATTTTGACAATGGTGGAGACTGCACGCGACTCCAGAATCCTGGAAACATTAGAAATATTTATTTTGATGTTTAAATTTAAATTTTGTGATTACATATTCTTCCAAATCAGACCAAATGGCAGCATGACATCAGAGCAAAGCGGACCATAGACATAGAGAAATCTATAGGCAAGTCATCCTCATTTATATAGTGCTTGTAGATTGTTTAAAAAATGAGCATTACAGAGATAAACATATCATTTAAGGTAACATAGATTGGTTTGGTTTTACTCTAAAAATTGCTGGGTTGTTTTAACCCAACTTTGGGTCAAATATGGACAAACCCAGCCATTGGGTTATTTTTTTTAATTACATTTTTAACCCAATGTTTTGGTTTGTCCATATTTTACCCAAAGTTGGGTTAAAACAACCTAGCATTTTTAGAGTGTAGCGGTTCTTGAATAATGTTATTTTCCAGCTAAAGTTAGTTTCGAATGATTTACTTCCGTCGAAATGATCATTTGTTATTAAATTAGGGGCCGCTAAGACGATACCGTTCTCTCTAAACAGACTTTAAACGTGAACCTGTGATAAACGCTGATGGCGTTTACATGCACATTAAGAATTCATTCTAGTTATGTGCAATTATATGTACGCAGGTTTGTAATTCCCTACAAACCATGCCCAAACAAACTACTTGTCTATAAATTTTGATACTGAATTTTATTTTATCACTTCTGGGTTAGAACGCAAACCAAAATTTCCATGACGCTTTATCTGTAGAGTGTTATAGGGATCCTCTAGAGGGAGAGGCTAGTTGGCTAGCAGATCTGGAAACGGCCTCGGTCCGGAAGGCTGCGGGAAAACCTTGGGATAAACAAAGACACTAAAATTAGTGTAGATGCCATTCTTCTTATGATGCAATTTTTACGGTATGTGGGGACCAGGAAGCACGAGGAGACTAGGAGAACATCAGGAATTTAATCAAAAACACAGGAGTAACAGAAATCACACTATACATAAATGAGAACGGACCTGGAGTGAGGAGAACACAGGGTTTAAATACACAGAGAACAGGAGAGGGAAAATGGAAACAGGACTGAACCAAATACACAAAGAACGGAGGGAACACAGGACACACATGTAACATTATGCCCCCTCCAAAAAAGGCACAACCTCGCGCTGTAGAACATAAAGGGTGACGGTGCCAGGGCCAAATCGGAGCAGGAACCCTCCAGGGCGGATCAGGTACTGCATGAGGCGCAGGGGGGCAGGGCGGAGACGCCCCTCCGGGTGGCCAATGGTGGAAACAACCCCTCCGCATGGCCGTGGCGGTGTCCTAAATCACCCCCAAAAAATTTTCTTGGAGAGAGTGACGGGCTCAGGAACAGGCTCAGGACTGGACGGGACCAGCAGAGAAGGCTTGGGAATGGACGGGATCAGCGGAGAAGGCTCGGGACTGGATGCGACGTGAAGCCCTGGCTCGGCAGGCGCGACGTGAAGCCCTTGCTCGGCAGGCGCGACGTGAAGCCCTGGCTCGGCAGGCGCGACGTGAAGTTCTGGCTCGGCAGGCGTTACATGAAGCTCTGAGTCAAAGTCTATGAGCCAGTCTTCCACTTGATGGAGGGGGAGAGGAACACAGGATTTGGGAGGGACGGCCTCGGCGGGACGAGACAATAGAGACAGTGGGGAGACAGGAACAGAAGGGAGATCTGGGATTACTTCCTCAATGGTGTAGGATGATCCACTCACCCATAGGATGTTATCAATGTATTTCCTTGAGGATCATGTGTTGGTAATAGCTGGGAATTGCCTAAAGAGTGGATCAACCAGACCTATCCAGAAGGAGTGCTTGAGGGCTCGCTCCTTTCAGGACACCTGTAGGGTGAGGTGGAGAAATTCCTCAATGTAGATCTTGATAGAGCAGTGATTCTTGGTAAAATTGAGGTAGGTCTGTGGGATCCATTGTACGTTTTAATCCGTTCTTCTGTTACGTACATGGTGACCAGGAAGCACGAGGAGACAAGGAGAACCGGACAACAGGAATTTAATCAAAAACACAGGAGTAACAGAAACCACACTATACATAAACGAGAACGGACCAGGAGTGAGGAGAACACAGGGTTTAAATACACAGAGAACATATTAGGGGAACAAGGCACAGCTGGGGCAACTTAACTAAACACAGGTGAATGAACTAAACAGTAATGAGGAGAAGGAAAATGGAAACAGGACTGAACCAAACACACAAAGAACGGGGGAAACACTGGACACATATGTGACAGTAACGAGAACATCAGGATTTAAGGAAAGTGTTCCCAGTTCCGGCTGACCTAATCAATGCAGTCTAACATTAAATTATAGAAGTCGATAATGTGAATGCAAGGTCAAACTTAAGAGATGTGTTTTTAGTCTAGCTTTGAACTGACAGAGCGTGTCTGCTTCTTGGACAACGTAAGGAAGACTGTTTCAAAGTTTAAATCAACTATGTATTCCTCCGTTAATTTTGTGAATTGGTAAAGTGAAAGCTAATTCCATGTTTCCTGATGTTATCTCTTAATGGTAACATGCAGAGTGAACAGCAGCGGTCCTAGTACTGAGCCTTGCGGTACACCATCCTGAACTTGTGATCGATCAGTCATCTCTTCATTTACTGCTACAAACTGATAACGGTCAGACAAGTATGATTTAAACCATGCTAATGCAATTCCACTAATGCAAACACCGTTTTCTAGTTTATTTAAAAAAATGTTGTGGTCAATGGTGTCAAATCCAGCACTAAGATACAACCCCGATGGGATGATAAGAACAAATCATTTGTGACTCTAATGAGAGCATGTGATTGTGAGAGACTAAAATTGTGTTGCGGGTCATATGAAACTGCAGCTCTCTTTGCAGCAAGTGAATTGCAAACCTCCGTCAAGCTGTAGTGGCTTTGATTGAGCATCTGTGATGAGAAACAATGCCAGTTTAAGTCTCGTCAGATCACAAAAATGCTGAAAACACTTCTAATGAACAAACATACAAATATTGTTATGCAATAGAAAGATGGAGGAACAGTTCACTCAAAAGGACAATTGATCATTTATTAATTTCAAACCTTGATGCAGATTTTTTTTTTTTAATTTGTCCAGGTCACTGGTGTTTAGCCATTCTTCACATATTTGAAATCGTCGATCTAAAATGTAACATTTCTGCTTGAATACAAAGTTAATTAAATTTATATAATTTTTATGCATCACTATGAATGTTTTACAAATATGTTTGCTGAGTACTTACAAAATGAAGCCAGTTACTGATTACAAATTAGTTGTTTACAAATTACAAAAAAATTGTAGTTAGTAACAGAATCCAACTTGTTTACTACGTTGAATTGAATAGGATACAATTGTACCATATTGATATAAAAATACAAAGATAAATAAATGTATTCTGTATATTTTTTTATCATCAACATGAACATGTCAAAGTGTATTAAACATTATGCTCCGTCAGGGTTTCACAAACTGGGGTTTATGAAGGAATATATCAGTTACATGAAAAGGTAATAATAAAATAAATCATAAAAATTTAAAATAATATTGTGTTTGAAAGACAAATGCCTTCCAAAGACATAGCAATACAATGACTTACTGAGTGCTAATTCAAATAATTAAAAAAAAAAATGTTTAAAACATGAAAATTAAAAACTAAATTATGAATGATTTACTGCCATTGTGTGAATAATACATAACCATGTTATCAATAAAAAAAGTAACTATATGAGCATTTTAAAATGTAATATAATCACAAATACTTATTTTTTTAATCTGATTATGTAATCCAGATTACATGTAATTAGTTAGTACCTAGCACTACAATATCTTTAAAAAATGACACACTTCACCTTGAAGCATTAAGCTTGTCTATCAGCCTCTGAATGACTCATAAGTGATTTATATTTTTATTCAGTCCATCAAGTATTTTTAACACCAATTTCTATGATATGTTCATACATCCTCTGCAAACAATTGGCTAAAAACAAATCATACAAATCAAGGAACAAAGTCGTTGTGAAGGATATTGTTTGCGTGAGAAGTGGATCATTACTCACTCAATAGAGAGTGGCTCGGTGGCTGTTTGCCCTCAGCTTTTTTTCTGTTTGAATAAACAACTTTATTCTGTAAAAAGATTTATGCATGACCACAGTGACACCCGACTGCAACTTCCTGGTCTGAAAAACATCAAAATATGAACAAGGGCTTTTCATCTCAGTGAAGGGCTGACAGAAAAGCTATGATTAATGAGAGACAGAATGAGAAAGAGAGAGAGAGTGAACAGATCTCATCCAGAGATGGGTTGTTAAAGATGCATTTTCTACTCAAGTATAGCCAGACAAACATAAATATGTATGAGAATGTTGTGTAATGTTAGTTTATGTAAAGCAAGTTCATTTAACGTTTTGGAAGGTGCGACAGGAAATGAGATGATGTGGTAAAAAAATCTGCTGTAACGTTAAAGTCAGTTGCACACACATTTCAACATTTGTCTGTTACACAAACGCAACTTAAAGTGGTTAAAGGACTAGTACACCTAAGCTTGTGTCACTCTTAATACGTATATGATTTTCAACTGTAGAACAAAAATGGAGAAATAATGAAGAATTGTACTCTTGTTTTCCCCTATAAATTGCTTTAAAAAGGATGCAAAAGCACCATAAAACTCAAAAAAGCCTAGTTTATTTTAAAAGTGTAAGCAAGTCCTAAATCTTTTCAATGATGCACTTAATCCAGTGCACAATAATGATTTTATATTTGAAAATTTTAGTAATGACTAAAATTGTATGTTTATTACACAAAGATGACATATAACTTCAGATAAAGTGGACAAGTTATGGACCAGTTTTATATTTTTAAGGTCCTTTTTTTGGTGCTTAAAAATAGTTTTTATTCACTGCAATTGAATTAAAAGAGCATTCCAAACATCAATTAATAAATTCACCTTTTGCTTTACAGGGAAGAAAAAAAGTTATATTTAGGAAGAAAATGAGTATAGGCTAAATAATGACAACATTTTCATTTTAAAGTGAGTCCAATTTATGCTAAAAACAGTTATTTTAATATTTTCCTTATATTTTTATATTTCCTTTTTTTATTTTAGTCTTCAGTTTCAATAATTTCCTTATGCTTTTAGTTATTTCTTAAAATTGTATCATTTTAGTACTTATTTAGTATAACTTTATTTAGTATTTAGTATATTATAATTAATTTCCTCATTTCGGTTTAAGTACAAGTTTTCTAATATTTGTATTTTATTTCAGCTTTATTTAAATTTTAACAATTTATTTTGCAAATAACAACATTTACAAACACAAATCTTTACTTTGACTTGCAGCTAAATTTTATCCAAATATTATGTATAAAACCTGCACCAATATATATTTGATCTGACATAGAAATAGAAACAGACCAAGGGGTTATCACAGCATTAAATTTTGTTATTCTCAATTATTGTCTGTGCATGATATGAATTATGATTCCTGCATACTGTAAATACATTCACACCATCTCACTCAACAGGATTAACAATGACTTTTAAATTCTGATCATGAGCTTTTGTGCATCGTTTGAGACAGAATTTCATCAATGAATCATTTTGATCTTCATTGCAGTTCTTAATGTGTGCAGACGATTCATATCAAGCAAACACACAGAGATCTCTGGTTTCTTTCTCTCCATTTCTAGGTTCGGCTGGTCAAATGTTGGATCATCCTCGAACTACCAATGAAAGACCGTTCACAGAGACACACACCATACCAAGAGAAAAAGAGCGTGGTGGTAGTGGGGGGTGTGAGAGAGAGAGAGAGAGAGAGAGAGAGAGACGCTACAGATGCAGGAGGTGGTGCTTGGACACATTTTAGAGGCGTAAAGGCCTGCCTCATTTTGGTGCAGATCAGATCATTTACAAAAAAGCCACATCCACCACTCAAAACAAGGGAAAGTCGCCGCCGGCAGCTGCCAGCATCCTCACCATCCTGCCGCCGGCTGTTGCATCAACAACACTTAGCCGGCCATGAGTCTCGGCAGCATACGCGGCACGCTGGACGTCAGCAACGTAACCTGGGCTCTGTCGGAGCGCTCCGTGCTGCAGCCCGTGTGGGATTACCTCCAGCAGAACCACGAGAGCAGCTTGCGCTCGCCGCTGTTTCCCGTCGTCCTCTCTGTGTCCATGTACCTGGTGCTGGTGTTCTTCTACACCGTGCTGGACCTTCTGGCGCCCACCTGGCCCTCCATTCGCCGCTACCAGATCCACCAGGACCGCGCCGTCACCTGGTCCAACATTGGAGGCACTTTGGCGCTCACCATGTACAACCATCTGCTCTACATCTTCCCCGCCGCCGTGGCCCAGTGGATCTGGCGCCCGCCTGTGCCGCTGCCCCGCGAGGCGCCCACGCTCACCGCCTTCCTGCTGGGCATCGTGGGCTGCACCGTGGTGTTCGACTTCCAGTACTACTTGTGGCACCTTCTGCATCACCGCGTGGGCTGGCTGTACCGCACCTTCCACGCGCTCCACCACCAGTACCGGCAAACCTTCAGCCTGGTCACGCAGTACCTGTCGGCGTGGGAGCTCTTTAGCGTGGGCTTCTGGACCACCGTGGATCCTCTGCTGCTCCAGTGTCACTGTCTCACCGCCTGGGCGTTCATGCTGTTCAACATCTGGGTGTCCACCGAGGACCACTGCGGGTACGACTTCCCTTGGGCAATGCACCGCCTGGTTCCCTTCGGCCTTTGGGGCGGCGCGCTGCGGCACGACGCTCACCATCAGCAGCCGGGCACCAACTTTGCGCCTTTCTTCGCTCACTGGGACTGGCTGGGGGGCACGGCGACCATGCCGGCTCCCGCGAAGACAAAAACACAGAGAGAAAAGGACGAAAAGGAAGCCTGAGGCTCGCTTTCCCTTTCACACCCTCGCTCTCATCTCTCTCCTCTTGCTCCATCTGTCCCGCCCTGTCTCACACTTTCTATTCATCTTCACGCTATTCATCTTCTCCCCGAGCCGCAGATCAAGTGTCTTACTAACAAACCAGAGGAGAAACATTCCTTGATTCTTGATTGTATAAAGTGTCTTTTCTTGCAAATCTATCTATTTTTCTAAAATGTAAAAATCAGCATTGGCCAATTTTTGGAGGTTTTGTGGGACATCTCAGGTTAGTCGTTTTGGCCTTATGTTTGCAATGTCTTTTGAAAGAGATTACATGTTTCAAATGGCTTGTGTCCAATGCTTGTTATTGTGTTTTTCACTAGACTTCAGTCAATAAAAATGCTGTTGTTTGTTAAGTTTACCTTCAGCTGTGTTGATTTGCAAATTTTGCAATTTCGGAGTGCTCTAAAAAAGCACAGACCGTTAAAAAACGTTAGAGGAGTGGAGCTTATGAAGTAACATTGTGTGATCACACAGGCATGTTGGCTAACAGTGATTGCTAGAAAGCGCAAAGACTACTTACATCATCGCTGGTGCCGCTTGCTTCAATATAAAGGAAAAATGCTCAAACCACAGACAAAATGAGCTTTCTAAGGTTGACACTTATGGTCTTTCTTTCAAGAAACACAAAATGAGATGTTCAGCAAAAAGTCTGTGGTATGATTTAAAAAGGCACACTATTCCAAGTCTTCTGAAGCCATACATAATAACTGTGTGAGAAACAGACCAAAATTTACCCACCTGACCTTGTGTTCATTTCAAAAGTGACACCTTTTGATGTTGACCATTATGTCAGCCAGGTGGGATGTCAAAAAGCCTTAATGCTATTGGTTCTCTCTCGTCACATGACCAATCAAGTTTTGAAAAATGTGATTGCGACACTTAAGAAATGCACAAGACTTAAAGGGTTTGAGCAAAAAAACAAAAACAAAAAAAAACATAATTTTGTCTTTCATGTCATTCCAACTCACATATTATTTTCTTTCTTCTATGAAACACAAAATCAGATGTTCGGAAGAATGTCTGAGCTTCTCTTTCAGTGAGAGTGGATGGTGATTTATACAGGTCAAAAAAGACCAAAAGCCACTTTTTTGACAAATCACACCAAAAAACACCATGTTTCCATGGCACATGATCAATCATAATATGAAAAGTAACAAAAAAAAGTGACTTTAATTGACATGCATAAGGCTTAAAAATAAAAATATTTTAAAATATTAAAATTTGAAGAACATCAGACTCAAATTGCATGGAAACACAACACAATCATTTCTTTCATGTTCTGCAGAAGAAATTATCTCTTTAAACTTTTTGTCAGTTTCTCATACAAATCTATAAAAAGGCTTTAGAAAACCAAGAGTCATATATATATACTACTTTTATGGATTGTTACGACAATGGAGGGAATGTAACGATTACAAAACTCGTGAACTAGAAGAACAATGTGGATACACTTCAGGATATGGATGTCCAACCGGCCTGAACATACGCGGCAGCGTGCAGTGTTTGTTTTCTGCCATAGTTCGATTCTATGCCACACTATCCTATTCGACAGTTTTACATAAGAGAAGCCCGCAGAGGATCTGGCCTGAGATCAGTCTAGAGCCAAAGCAGAGAGGCAATGCTAATTAATCATCTTCTCTTTCAGCCTCCTACTGATCCCTCTGGCACATGGAGAATAGCTCCCCATGCTTTAAGAGAGAGAGAGAGAGAGAGAGATTCAGATAAAGTTGGCTTATGACACCAGGAACTGAACAATTTCAAATAATTTTGAGATTTTTTTTTTCACAGTAAGATACCAGCATGCGATGTCATATAACATAAGACCTTTAGCAAAGGGGGCAGAGGTGCAATCTGTAACCTTTAACTAGCTCGGAGGAGGCCAAATAAACAAACAAACATGAAAACCTGCGCTTTGCTGCGTTTGTGCATGCGAGGCTGAGCAGTACCTGGCTGTCGTCCAGCAGCTCAGTATCTCTGAAGACCTCAGGCTGAGCTCTCTAAACAGTAAGTTGTTATCTGCAGCTCAGCACAGGAAACCTTGGACCATTTCCCATCAGGCATTGTTGTGGACGCCTCCCCCTCTGGCACTGCAACAGAGGGGTCCTTTAGGAATGTGGAAACTGGGAGAAAATGTGGACTGTGTTTTAAACAAGTAGTTATGCAGGAGAGATAAGATAATTCTGAGACACACAAATGGGTTAAATGTGAAGATCTGAGAGATTTGACATGATATAAACGGCTCATTAGAATGATCTAATTGTAAATGATAACCAGAAACATATTCACCTTCCATTTACATTTGTATTGAACAATGAGATGCATAGATCACTCAAACTGACATTAAAATACCAAGAAATAAACTCACTTCTGATTAAAGCCTATATCTTAGAAGAAAGTATTAAAGTTTTCAGTTCATGGATCTGATTGGCTAATGCTACATTTTTGCAGTATTCTGTGGACATGCAAATGTTCTGTGTGCAACATCCAGATGACTTACTACATCTGCCAAAATTTGCAACACAGACGAGCACACTATAATGTATAATGTGTTTGACTTGAATGTTTTCATCTCTCTCTCTCTTTCTTGACTGCCAATAGTGGCTCATTTTAATAAAAACTGGATTAAGGATGCAAAATAACTATTTCCGGGATGAAAACTAGACCATGTGGTCATGAGATAACAGTGAAGCATATATACATTTTGAAACATATTGTTTCATATTGCTTATTTTACATAATAATATAATAAAATTGTAGGTACACAGTATACACTGTGCAGTAGGCCTACACAAGAATACATGACAAAACTAGCGCTGCACTTACAAGATATGTGCATTAGATGTCGCTGTGGTCAAAACTCTGCCATCATTTGACTTAAAGTCAGAAATAATTGTGGTCATACATAATAAAAGATCAAATTAAGAAACCGAGTACAAATCAGTGTTATTGAGTCTCATTGAGATACTATTATAGTTTTAATTCATATTTTGGATTAGATTTTATTTAATGTTTTCCTGTTTCAGTTAAATGTTAAGATTAAGATTTAGTAGTCTAATTTTGTTGTTTTTATATTTTATAAAATACAATTTAATTTCAGTTTTAGTTATTTAAGAATTCTTGCTTTGGCAACTAGCTGAAATAAAACAAGTTATATTAAAGATTTGATTTGACTTCAGTTAATGTTCTTTTTATTTCTTCTATTTATTATTTTTATAGATTTGGTTTTAGTTTTAAAAAACTACAGTACAACAACCCTGATACAAAGCACTGTCACTGTATTTTTAACCTCAATCAACTTTTTTTTTTAATTATTCCACATCATATCAAGGTAATTTGGTTGTTTACACTGTACCAGTGGGGTCAAAAAGACCACGCTAACATTTGATTATTATTTGTCTTTTACATTTTGAAATAGGTTCTTCTTTTTAAAAAAGAAAATATGAAAGAAAAATCACTTTAGTCATGGAATTGTTTTTAAATCAATCTCATATTTCTATCCTGCAGTATATGCTGCTGGCTCTATGCTGTAATAAACCCATATTTCTATGCTATAGTGTTAGTTATATAAGATAAAAGCATATACGTACACACACACACACACACACACACACACACGTTTATTGTGGAAAGACACATCATGATGGTCATATTCCAGGATGACAAAGCCTAGATTCATCAGACTCAAATGGTGTAAGAACGGCTGGGAGGAGCATGAAGAATAATTTCCACATAAATCGGCTCCTCTGAACCCAGACCTTAAATTCATTCAAGTTTTTGGGATGTGCTGGAGGAGACTTAGACTGCTGGACTCTTGCACTGACAATACAAGATCTTGACCAAAAATTTATGCATTTTTGTAAGGAAATAAATGTTGTGATGTTATTTCCTTCAAGAGGTGCATAATGTTGATATATAAATATATAAATGATGCACCAAAACACAATGCAAATACAGCTATATAAAGAGTGTGTGAAAGGTAAACTCTCCCAATTACGACTGGCAACAACAAACATGCTTCAACATGCTCATTGAACTGGTTTGACCAGTCACTGTGTTATACTACACAAGACACAAAGACATTCGCAGACTGATCCTATTTTCTAAATGTAGGCCAACACACACCTGCTAAGATTCAAGACCCCAACTCACACAGCTGTAAACAATAGATGATTGTGCATTGAGAGGTGACAGCAGCTGGCGGCTTGGTCTGAATAAAAAAATATATATATATGTTCATGATTTGTAATTGCAACATTTTTTTCTTTTGTTAAATCAACTTAAATAATTAATTTGGTTCAGATAACATAATATTTTGAGTTTCTGATGATTAAATCAATCTCCTTCATTCTATTAATTCAATTTTTCTTTTTCAATAAACTTAAAATTTGAAGGCAACCAGGTTACTTAATTTTTTAAGTTAAACCAACTTTTTTTTTTTTTACAGTGTAGCCGAATGAGAGACGATGAGACCATTGTATGATATTTACACAAAACTATATTCCAATAGTATCCCTCATTTTTAATTCAGGAAATGAACTGAGATGTAAACAGTCAAATCTGACTCATTATCACTCAAAGGTTATACCCTTTCTCTCACTCTTGGACTTTTGTTCTTCTCAGGAAAATGTAAGGTTGAATAACAGGTTGTCAGACACAGGGAGTGTGTAAAGAGTGAGTGCTGAGACATAGAAAGAGAGGACAGGGGGAGGGAGAGATGAGAGAAAGAGAAGTAACATATTCCTCTCTGCGCTGTCAGTGTTATGCAATAGGAAGTTCACTCGCTTTAAACACTGCTGGTCTCTTATAAACAGCATAGGCTAAAGTTCACAATCTTTCTGTCTTTTAAAAGAGCTAGTTTGGTTTTTACCTTAAAATACCTGTACAAGAAAACCTAAAAGTGGTTTTTGCTAAGGCAAGTGTCACTATTACTCATAGCTTCAAGTTCGAGATTTGAAATAGGCCTAAGTTAACTTGCATCCTACATTGTTTACACTACTGACTGAACTTCAGATTGTTTTGCTTAAGCTTTCTGAGGAAACGTTTGCTATTACAGCCTATAGTCATCCGATTTACAGTTGGTTACACACTCAATTTACACTGAACATATAGTGGTGTCAAGTTCTACATTAGCATACTCACATTTTCTGCACAGTATGTAATCCAAACCTATGTGAATTGTTCTCTTCAAACCAAACGTAAAATGGGAATAAACTATAGCCCATTGTTAAATTCAGACAAATTTTCATAATAGCATCTACATGACAGTGTCACTGAGTTTACCTTCACCCACAACATGCAAAAACATCCTTCTATCTCACAGACTAATAATTATTCCAATGATGCCAGCGAGAAACTGCACCCTAAATGGCAACAAACAAGACCAGTGTGGTATCCATAGCAACATCAAAAGACAAACACATCTCGACATGGCCAGGAAGCTGTGAAGTCAAGAATCAAGAATCTGTGTGTGTGTGTGAAATTGGATCATCGGAGAGAGAGACAGTGTGAGAAAAAGAGTGAGTGGAGGAGAGACAAACCGTTTGTGTATCTTATTTGAGAGTGTGTGGTTGGTCACAGCCCAGCCTGGAGGCTACATATATGACCAAACACAATTGTCACCTGAGACTGAGGGAAATGTAAATGAGTGAGATGAATTGACACTTTCTATTCTTCCTGGATTTGATGCTAACTGAGGCTGGTACAGTACATGGAAGTCAAGTCCATTTCAACCTTAGAGTGAAAAGGTAATGGTGAGATTTGAAAGCAAGAAATACAGTCACATTGCACAATATAAAGTCACAATTAGGGGGGAAAATTACATTATTGAGATATAAAGTCATTGTAAGATATATAAGACATACCACATTAATAATTTTATTCAGCAAGGGTGTATTAAATTGATTAATAGTACCTTGCAAAAGGTTTATATTTCAAATGAATCATCTCTTTTGAACTTTCTATTCATCAAAGGATATTTCACAAAAATATTAAGCAGCATAACTGTTTTCAAAATTAATTACTAGTGAGTAGCAAATCAGCATATTATGATTTCTGAAGGATCATGTGACGCTGAGAAATGATGCTGAAAATCCAGCTTTGATCACATGAATAAAATACATTTTTAAATATTTTACAACAAAATAAGTTATTTGAAACTGCAATAATATTACTGTTTTTTTTTTTTACTGTTTTTTGGTCACAAAAACGCGGCCTTATTTTACCGTCCCCAAACTTTTGAACAGTGTAAATTCATAATGATAATAAAAAAAGTGTGACTGAGAAAAAGTAATTTTAGAAATGGGCTAGTAGAAGAGTAGAAGCCAACTCAGGGCCAATAAAGAAGTTAATCGGTTTAATTTATTATTAGCTGGTATCATATTACTATTGCTGGTAATACTTGGTTTTAAACTTAATGTTTTTAACTGCAACAAAAATTAATAACTAAGAACTACAAGCTGAACAGTAGTGTGCAAGCAATTTTTGAAAAAATCTTACCCGAAAACCTCTCACCTGTGTGGATGATAAACATGTTTGAAATAAATGATATTACATTTTTTTTTATTTTTCCAAAAATAAGTCCAGAAATTCTCTTCCTTCCCTTAGAAAAAAATAAATAAATAAATAAATAAATAAATAATAAAAAAAATAATTCTGTGTTCAAGTTTAGATTGAAAAGGCTAAAGCTAGTTAAACAGGTTTGGAGGGTGTCTATTGACATACAGTTTCCTCAGAACATATTTGGTGTGATACATAGTTGACAATGTCGCATTATCACTGATTGAAGGAGCACATTGTGATTTCACAACAGCAACAGTTTCACAGATACAGTGAGAATGCCATCATAGAAATGCTCATAATCAAAACAGCAAAGAAAATAGTGTTTTTATATGATATAAATGATTTTATTAAAAAAAAATACTATTTAAATGATTTTACATTTAACAATTTACATGTATTTAGCAGATATTTTTATCCAAAGCAAATAAATGAGGCCCATTTTGTCTCAACAAAACAGTAACTAAAAGAGTTCAAACTTACAGCCTCAAAGATATCATCATGAAGTCTTAGATCACAAGGTTGGCTAGTTTCATAGATTGCGATGATAACAGTGTGTCATAGTTTCTAACAATGACATGTGACTCACCCACTCTTTGAAAATCTGGTTCCACAAAGGACTTTTTACATCAATAAAACCTTTACATTGGGCAAAAGGCTCTTTATAGTAGAAAAGGTTCTTTAGAATTTTCAAATGTTCTTTTCATTATAAAAAATGGTTCTGTTTACTGAAAGGTTCTGTGAAAACCCCCTTTTTGGACCCTTATTTTTAAGAGTGTAGACAAACATAGCATGCTCCACATTCAATTATTCATTTGGTAACTATTAATTCTGCAGGAAGCAAAACATTTCAAAGCAAACAAAAGATTTATTGAAAAGGCATTGTGCCTTGGGGGGTAAAACAGTCACAGCGGTTTTATTAGCTGCATTTTCTGGAAAGACGTATAGTGACATTTGATTTAAAAAAAAAAAGATTGTGATATATGATACGATAAACATCATGTGAAGGACTTGTGCAAAATAACTTTCACAGATGTACACAGAGCCAATCTCAAATTCAGAAATAAGAAAGGTTTGTTGCCAGAGATACCGCTGTTTTGTTTTAAACTATCAAATATGCATGAATTTAGGAACATAATTTAAACGTGCATCACACGTGGGGTGGCTGACCTAATTATATAATACAGTGAGGTATAAGAAGTGACACACTGGCAAGAATTGTTGCTAATCCGGTATTAACAGAAGAAATTCTGTCTGAATGACGAAGTTAAAACATACTTAATTTTTACAGCAGAGCATTTACACGTTCACGGGTTGACAAATTCACATTTAATATAATTTCACCTGGCCCATCTGAACAATATCAAATGTAACAACAGAACGACCTGGCTCAGATGCTTCAATTCAAGTTTTACGAAACTGCGTTGACTTCACAGCCCTGAGCTTTAGACTGAACATGTGATGAAGTAATAGGTTGTTCTGTTCAAACTCTTTCGGGCTCCTTCAGTTGTGGGTTTACAAAAGTCTGACAAGCTGAAACGAAATATCTTCACCGACACCTTCATGTGTTCTCAGACAGTTTATTCAGTGAAGAACACGAGATCCACGGTGTCAACGCTCGATACATAAACTCCTGTCTATCATGGCCCATGTCGACCCGCTCTCAGCAAGTGCTGCTCTCTGTGGGGCCTGTGCTGGAAGTGTAAGTGTTGTTCTTTTTCGAGTACTTCATGGAGCTGAACGACACCCTCATCCTGTCCACCGTACGACTGCTTCGACACAGCAGTGTGTTCTTGACGTGCTCCCTGAACTCGTCCGAGACGTAATAGTAGATGAAGGGGTCCAAGCAGCTGTTGAGGCTGGCCAGGCACAGCGTGGTGATGTATAAGCCATAGCTGTTATTGGCCCAGCTTTTTTCCTGGACAGAGTAGTGAAGCACTAGCATCACATTACTGGGGATGAAGCAGACCAGGAACGTTATGAGCACCGTGACAATGAGGACCACGGCTCGTTGGCGGGTTTTTCCGGCACTGCCCTCAACTGCAGAGCTCCCAAGCGAACGAAGGAGAAGAACGTACGCAACTATGATGACCAACATCGGGATGAAGAACACAAGACCTGCCATCACCATGAAATAATAATAGGGCAGCTGAACGTCCAGGAACATGTTATCCGTCACATAGTTCTCCTGACTGACAAAGTTGATGTCGTGGCAGGTGGTGATGTTGAGTTCTGTGGATTCAAATGTTTGCTTGTAGAGGTACAAAGGTGTAGTGCTGACCCATATGAAGATCCAGATACACACAGATACGATGACTGCAAACTTGTTGTTTTTCTTAAGCTGGGAGAGCGGATGAGCGCAGACCCAGTACCGCTGGACGCTTAGACAAGTGATGAAGAGGATGGAGCAGTACATGTTGCCGTAGAAGAAACCCACTAACACTTTGCACATCCCTTCCCCATAAGTCCAGTTATTTCCTTTCAAATGGTAAGCAATCTTGAGAGGCGTCCAGATAACAAACATCAGGTCAGCCAGCGCCAGGTTGCCCATGTAAATGGCAGAAGGGTGAATTTTCTTTGATCTGAACAGTAAGACCCATATCGCCATCGCGTTGCTTGGCAACCCCAATGCAAAAACGAATATGTAAATAATTGGCAGGAAAACGGTTGTGAGGCCGCTCTGTAGTATATCTTTAACGACCTCGTCAATGTCTGAACCCACCACTATTAAACTTCGCCCTCTGCTTCTATCTGAAACAAAACAAATTGATTCATATTAAAATGAGTGAATTACAAACAAACAAACAAACAAAAACATCAGAAAAATAACGTTAAATGAAAATATGGACGAATTAAAGCGACTCACTTATCTGCTGTGCCGAAGCAAAAATCACACAAGCGGAAAGAAACAGGATCCGGTAACTCGCGGAGATAGCCATTGTATTTTTTCAAACTTTTCGTTATTTCTCAAACTGAATAACAGCCTGCTCTTGAAGCGAAGTATGAACTCTGTGTTCCTCTCCGTAAAATGTTTTTAGTCGACCTGAAAGAAGGAAGGACACACCTAAACCATCAGAGGACACAAAGCAGGTCGAGCTTCCACCTGCATGACGTCACACGCTTGACGCATTCCAGTCAGATCCTGTAGCGCGTGAGTTTCGGGTTTTGATCGAAATCAACACGCGAGCTACGTGTGGGAGGAGAGAGAGAGACCACGAATGTGTTGTGGGTCATTTGAAACTTTTTCAGTTTTAACAATAACAGCTGCGTATTTAGGCCTACTTGTTATTCTTTATAGGAACATACTTAATGTTCTTTTAACTCAAGCTGGTCATCATACATTAGCTTATTTTGTCCATTCCTCACAAGACGGATGTGGCAGAAGGGTATAATAAACAATAAAATGAAAACAGACGTACAAAAAGGGACAATACACTAAGAATAATACAAATAAACAATGCATAATCACATAATAATAAATTTACAATAAACACAGCAAGTCAATACACAATAGAGTCAATGCACAGAATCATTTTTATTTGATCTAAATGACATTAAAAACTTGCATTGTCATTGTACCTAAAAACAATTTAGAAACAAATTAATTGAAATAAAGGTGAAATAAAATATTCAACAAAAAAAAAACCTAAATCATAGAAATGTTGCCTTGTCAACTACAGTAATATAATAAACTAATAATGATATACTAGCACTGAAATAAAAAAATAAATAGATAAAAGTAATTAAAAAACATTATATGGAAATATTAGAACAAATTACGAAAACTAAAATAACACTGAACACAAGTCAGATATATTAATCTTCATAAAAACATTATGGCATATACAAGACAAAAACTAAAATGTACTGAGGTTCATTTTAAAAAAAATACCTATTTGATAAAGTTGTAGCTACAACTGATAAATCAGATATTTATTAAATACAAATAATATAAATAACCCTATGATTTCAAGGTCACAAAGGCTCTGGATTTTATTCATTTTAGGTAATTATTCTTATATATTATGTTCAACCACTCAATCAATGGTTTATTTTTAAATAATTTCTTGCCATTGTACCTCCATATATTGAATGATGTGTGCAAATAGATTTTATGATTTAACTGGTCATATAAAAAGTTGTGTCATGGACTTTGGCCATTTTCTACCTGCTGTCTGTCTTGTTAAGAGGACAAGACCAACGCACACACAGAGCAAATCACAGGGAACATGACAAGACAAATTTATTGATAAAAACATTGACAATTCTTTAAAAAAAATACAAAATAAACTCATTCAAAAAAACAACATTCAAACAAATGTGCTTTGAAAACAAGTGGTTGCAAGAGTGTGCAAAGAGACAAAAAATGTCAAGAGAACATTGTGTATATGGTGCTGCCATTTCAGCATTCAGTGCTTTAGAACAAATCTGGACAAGGTTATTTTTGCTGGTCATACACTCACACATCACAGAACACATTTACATTCTTATAGAGCTGCTCATACACACATTTGGACAGGAATATATGCAAAATGGTTTCTGTAACAGGTGCTCCAAATCTACTTTTCTACCAAGTTTTTTCAGTCAGCTTCCAGTTAACTTCCACAGAACTGGATTAAAAGGTCATTTGAGAGAAGATTCTGAGAAATCCCACAACACAGAGAAACCTAAGGCAACCTGTATCTAGTGATGCAATGGAAAACATGATAACAATGCTGCCTTCAACATTTCCAGAATGACGAGGTCATCAATCAGAAGGACAATTTGGAGTTCCAAGAAGTGCTTGTATGAAACCCCTATGGTATTTTTACATATGGGTGAGAATTCATGGAGAGGTTTACTAATTGCTTGAATTACATGTGAAATGTCAACTAAACTAAACCTGTCCCTCCAGCCCTTACAACATTTAACATAATATAATAACAAGAGCTCATGCAGTTTTCAAGAGGTATTGTAGAGCATATCACAGATTTATAAAACAGTTTATGGTTTTCATACATCATTCTTAGTATGAAGTACTCTGCGTGTTTGAAGTATCTGACGTGTAGGTACTCTGTTTCTTTGAATACTTCAGTGCGCTGAAGGAAACTCGCATCCTCTGCGCGGTGCGCTCGCTGCGACAAAGAAACATGTTTCTGACACGTTCTCGAAACTCATCTGAGATGAAATAATACACAAACGGGTCGACGCAGCTGTTCAGGCTGGCCAGGCATAGCGTGCTGATGTAGAAGCCATAGCCGCTGTCATGTACTCCCAAATAGAGCAGGGAGTAATGCACCAGAACCATGATGTTACTGGGGGTGAAACACAGCAGGAACATCACCAGCACCGTGACGATGAGGATGACAGCCTTCCTCCGCTTCTCAACGATGTTAGCGTCTGTCATCGAGCTCTTCAAGGCACGTAGCATCAGTACATATGCCACTATATTTACTGTGCAGGGAACTACAAATCCCACAATTCCCATAGTCAGGAAGTAGATAGAAGGGTAAAGTGATTGGCTAGGACGAGTGACGTCATGGCAAGTGACAATATTAAGGTTGGTGACCTTCACAGTCTGATCATAAAGATAAAGAGGCACTGTAACAACCCACACAACCAGCCACACACACACAGACACACCTGCCGCCAATTTGTTGTTCCTTTTCTGCTGGGAAAGAGGATGTACTATGGCCCAATACCTCTGGACACTAATACACGCAATGAAAGCAGTTGAACAATACATGTTCCCATAGAAAAAGCCCACCAGCACTTTGCACAGAGCTTCTCCGTAGATCCAGTGATTCCCGTTAAAATGGTACGCGATTTTAAGAGGAAGCCAGATTATGAACATTAAGTCCGCCAGTGCAAGATTGGCCATGAAAATGGATGAGGGATGTTTCTTCTTCGTCCTAAAGAGGAACACCCAGATGGCCAAAGCATTGGCTGGCAAGCCCACAATGAAGACAATGATGTACACCACTGGGAAGAAGATCTGGGTGAGCTTGCTGTTCAGTACATCTACAGCAGTGGAAGTCACCGATACACCCTCCTCAGTTTCATCACCAGTAAAGCCTCTGTCCGTGTTAGAATCTAGATCTAGATAGATAGATAGATAGATAGATAGATAGATAGATAGATAGATAGATAGATAGATAGATAGATAGATTTATTCCAGATGCATCACTTCAGAGCTTAAATGATTCATACTAGACACAAATATTCATCATGGTCTGCATGAAACAGCACGTAAGCTACATTATGAAATCTGTCTGCTGTAAAGGAACAAATGTCTGCTGTGATCCACACTAGTATTACTCATCATAGCCAAGGCTAAACATTAGCGGAAGAAAACATGCATTAAAAAACTTATTGTTCCACATATACTTCATAAGCATGCTTAAACAATGTGAAATCAAACTTTTCATACCTGCCTTCACAGCAAAAAAAAAAAAAAAAAAAAAAGTAGGCTAACAATAAAACAAAAACACAAAAATTGTACTAGACATGTAGGAAATTAATGCGGGAAAAAATTAATACTCTAAACCTGATGTAGATTTACACAAACCGAGAAAGTGAAAAAGCGTTAGGCTACATTTTGTGCCCCGCTCTCTAGGCTAGGCTATACTTAAAAAATATATATTTTTAGACAAATCAGAAAGTAAAAGCTCATAAATATGTACATAACCAGTATAAGTTGTTATCAGAATAAACAAATAAAACGTTTTCATAAATGAAAGGGTTGAGTTGAGACACGCTTCGTGGTAAACAAACACATTCTTACCTTGACTCGACAGGTTCACGCTGATTAACAGAAGCACGGCGTAAATCCAGGTCAATGGGCGAGCCATTGTCCGGCGAAATTGACTTGAAAGACTGTAGTTAGTTGAGTTTGACTGTTTTCATCTGGAATGAAAACAGAATCAGCTCTTTATAGACATGTTCCTCAAAGTCATGCGACCTTACCTGGGACACGCCCTTCAGAGCGACGCATTTGATTTACACATGTGGACGGTTTTAAATGTAGCCTATGTTTCAGTTACATCTGGTTACATGCTGCAAATACATAACTTTAATGTAGCCTACCTGAAATGTCCTAAACCAAAATATGCTCTTCCTTTCTATGAGCTATAACCCTTTATAACCATTGATCCCAGTTTTTCTCCTCACGAGTCGCTCGCCAGAAATCTTTCAGAAGATGCAACAATTCAAAGACTCTTAAGAATGTATAGAATAAGTAAATATATAAGTATAAGTGATGACTGTCTATTAAGGTGGGTAAGTGAATTCCATACAAACAATCATAGGCCTAGGCTTATTATTACTTATAGCCTACTAAACAACGTTCAAAATGGTTTCTGCAAAACACTATTGCCATTATTGTCTCTATCCATACCATTTAATTAACTAAGTGTCATCTTGAAAATGTATAAGAACCTTTTGAACATAATTTTTGTATATTTTGGACGAATTTAGACGGTATCAAAACAGCATTATGTAGGCTAGTCTGCTAGGTGTATGCCTTGGGTTGGGTGGACATATGGATAAACACCGCCACCTAGAGGATTGCTTAATCACATCTTCCGCGTGTCATATAAAAATAAAAATAAATGTTTCAAAGAAATAAACGATCAAGTGCTATTACAGTTATTATTCATATTATTGTGGTATCACACAAATTCATAGATATATAGATACACAGATCTTTAATTGGCACAGCATGACGTTATATTAAATATAGTCTATCCATGTTAGAATGCATTAATCTATTCATGCAAAGCCACTGAATACATACACTTTATTATTACTGACAAATGAATACATTGTGGATACATTTGAATGAATGAATACTTGTTAAATGCAGAGCTCACCTATTTTTTGTTGTTGTTGTTGTTAAATGCAGAGCTCACCTTTGATATCCAGATCTAATTTTAGTTGATTTCGTTTTTTCCTGATTAAGAAAATTTATTTTTCTATATTTTGACAATTTACATTTTTCAAAATGTAATTTTTGTTTTAAATTTCAAAATGTCTAATTTCATTGAATTATAATATTCAGATTTCCTGGCATCACAATCATTTGTTTGCTATTTTTGCCTGCCTACATCTCAAAATAGAGCAGATTTTCTGTCTGTACTGAGACGAGCCATAGTAGTACAGTAGAGGGTCCAGGAAAACACTTGCACTCCCCAAACACACAGTCAACAGGTAAGCCGGATAGGTATCCACTCCTCTGTTTCCTCCGGTAGCTAAACAAATACAGTGATACAACAGGATGCCATTGGATGGTGCAAAACACACCACAAACTCCATCAGCACGGCAGTAGCCATAACCACTGCTCTTCTATTCTTGTAAGAAGAGGATGTCGTTAAATGAGTAGGTTTGACACTGAGCACATAAATGATGGTCGAGTAGCTCAGTAAGATGACGACCAGTGGCAAGAAGAAGTAGATGCAGGGAAGGATGGAGAAAAGGTACAAGTAAAACAGCATTGAGTAGTCATTTTTTTGCAGCACATCAAAGCAGGTGACCCCCACCCTGTTAACAGTGACCGTTTGTCTCACTGAGAGAAGTGGCACCGTCCCAGTGAGCGCCAGCAGCCAGACCAGCACACACACACACTTGGCTTTCCTCGCACTCCTCCAGGTTAGAGAGGCGATGGGAAGCGCTACGGCCAGCAGTCTGTCCACACTCATGCACATCATCAGCAGTATGGAGCAGTACATGTTGCAGTAGTAAGCAGCACTGAGCACACGACACGCCACCTCACCGAACACCCAATTTGAAGCGTTCAGCTGGTAGTGGATCTTCAGAGGCAGCAGCAGGGTGAAGAGCAGGTCCACACACGCAAGGTGAGACATGAAGATCACGGCTGGTTTCTTCACTCGAATCTTACAGGTGAACGTCACCAAGGCCAAAGCGTTCAGGGGCAAACTAATGAGGACGACCAAGATGTAGAACGAGGGCATGACGCGTGTGACCATCAAGCCTTTAAAGAGCAGAACTGCCTCTTCTGGTATGTCCAATGTTCCAGAGAATAGAATAGTTTGGTTTTTGTATGGATCTGCTCCTAGTTTATTTCCTGTCAACTTTGTCACAGGGTTCTGATTTGTCTGGTTAAGTAAGCCAAATGGAAAAGACTCCATGTGGCCAGCATCTGTAACCAAAACACAAATCAATGCTTTAATTGACTGACTTTCGTGCAAAACAAACCCATGCCAAAAACAGATTTCAGTCTCATAAACAGCTGTTGCACATTACCTAATACACACATACATTTCAATTCATCACATCAGCTAGACACAACTTAAAGTCACAACACTCATAAGATCGCTGATGTACTTACCATTTAATCCATCGAATGTCTGATTAACTGAAAGAAAGTAATTTATGTTCTCCATGAATACAGATGAGATGAGATTCTTACTCTTAAGTATTTCACCATTTTAACATAAATGATGATAGACAGTGCTTTTCTTCACTCATGAGTAATATCTTTTGAGTGAAAATGACAGGATATGGTTTAAAACGCAGTAGCACCTCATTGCAGTACACGGGATCCAGGGGGTGGAGTTGGATCCAGATCTAAGGGGTGGAGATTGGTAGGATTAGGGGTGGGGTTAGGGATCAGGGGGCGGAGATGGGTAGGTTTAGGGATCTGTAAGGTGGGAGGAGTCTGATCTGGAGCCAACTCCTCCTTCTGGATTTCGTGTTCTGCTAGTTCATGAACACCAGAGGAGAACTGGCCCTGACTGAGCCTGGGTTACCATATAGTTTTTTTTTTCTTCATTGGCTCACCTGATGGAGTTTTAGGACAGCTTTAGGTCACTTGATAAAGTTTTAGGACCGCTTTAGGTCACCTGATGGAGTTTTAGGACAGCTTTAGGTCATTTGATGGAGTTTTTCAGTCCCTTGCCACTGTTGCCTTTGGCTTGCTCAATTGGTGATATTGAAATTAATTAACCAATCATTAATACCATTGATCAGCTCTACCAAACTCTTAGTGGATATTTTTCCACTAAGAAATGAACATTGTTATTATGTTACTAATATTTGATAGCTGCAAGTGAAGATGCAATCTATATTGTGAAAAGCGCTATATAAATACACTTGACTTGAATTGAGTTGATTAACGGAATGTGCTCCGTGCTAAATTGTAATGTAGACTTTAGACATTTTCTGTAAAGCTTACTTCAGAATGATATTTATTGTGAAAAGCATTCTACAAATAAATATGAATTAAATTGAATCATGAAATCGCTGTTACTTACCATTGAATCTACTCTGATCTGTAAATGAAGAAAATTCATGTACGTCCACCATGATTTCTGATTAGCTGATTAGTCCGCAGTTTTTAACGTTGACACGGCTGTACAGTGTTTGTCCTTCACTTATTAACTGAGTGATCTCATCTGTGTGAAGAAGATGCCAGGATGCACTTTAAATTGTGGTGACATCACTGAAAAATATAGATGTTGATTGGTTTGGGGTATGTCTCTTAAAGCTCTATCATATTTCAAAACATGTTCTGCTCTGCAAATTGGCTCAGTCCATCTATTTCTGAGAGTATAACAATATATAACAATAGAAAATTGTTGTCCAAATAATTCTGCAAACCAAATTACAGCAAGCACAAGGAATACTTTATAGACACACACTGTAAGCAACATTAAGCACTTCTGTTATACACACAGGAAACAATAATGGGAGAGTAAATGCATTTTAGGGTCTTGCGGTCTGAACCAATGCACTCAGATCACACAGTGATGCAGTTGGTTGGGCAGTAAGAGCTGTGAGAGCCCAAGTGATCTTGAAACTTGATGCTGATGATGATTGTCTGTTTGAGAATCCATTAATAAAGTGGGATATGGTCGTTTTGGGAGGTCTTGAATTGATCTGCACATTCACACCCTCTGTGCGTTTTTGGATAATAGTAACGTTTTATAGTAATTGCAAACAACAATAACTGCTCGTAATGTCAAGTACTATCTCTACATTCTAAATGTAACTCAGAAGTAAGCACATGAAGTACATCTCTGAAAGGTGTTTGTCTTCAGCATGTAGTGTATTTGAAATTAATCGTAGCCTATTTGAATTTATTCAATTTTATTATTATTATTATTATTATTATTATTATTATTATTAAATAAATCGTATATTCATGTTTTCTTCCTTTATAGTCATTAATATGTATTTCACGAGAGGGCTCCAGGATCGGTATTTTGGCCCAAACCCTATACTCAAACTCCAACCCCCAACAAGTAAAGTGGTTGTTGACCTTATTTTGTGCAATTATGTTTATGTACACTGTAAAAATGAATATGCTTTATCTAATCAACAGAACTGTGGCAACAGATTACAAGCAATATTATTAAGGAAATTTAACAAATTAGAATTGAGTAATAATTAATCAAATTATTCCTTAAAAGTTAACCATTTAAATTGAGTTTACACTAGTTTACACATTAAAGTTTGACAGACGTCAAATATTAATTAAAAACTCTTTATTTTATATTGCCAACATTGAAGACACCTGATGTTAACAAGCAGAATCAGAAGGAGAAAACCATAATTTTAAAACAAACACCGATCACCATAATGATGACTTCTTCTTCTTTTTTTTTTTTTTGGTTGTTGTTGTAATTTTTACTCATTTTAAATGGTTAACTTTTAAGGAATTAATTTGATTAATTATTACTCAATTCTAATTTGTTAAATTTAATAATATTGCTTGTAATCTGCTGCCACAATTTTATTTGATTAGATAAAAAGCATATTCTTTTTTACAGTGTATAAGTTCACTGATATGTGGGCATTTCCATGAATACAAGTATGTCTTTAATAGAAAGCAATATTCATGAATTCATAAAAAAAAAAGGATTGGAACATGAAGAGACAGGGTCCAATTTGTAATAATTTTTAAAAAATATAATGCAATTAATAAACGTTCTGTCAGTGTGTGGGAAATCCGAATACTTTCAAAGAAGGGGCACAACTGATTTACAGATCTACTAATTTGCATTATAAAAACCTACTGATAAAATTTGTGCCTGTGATTGACGAAACATGTTTCCCATTGATATCGACTGTGCACTCTATATACACTCACAGGATTATAGGAACACCTGTTCAATTTCTCATTAATGCAATTATCTAATCAACCAATCACATGGCAGTGCTTCAATGAATTTAGGAGTGTGGTCCTGGTCAAGACAATCTCCTGAACTACAAACTGAATGTCAGAATGGGAAAGAAAGGTCATTTAAGCAATTTTGATGTTTTTGTTTGTTGGTGACATAAGGGCCGGTCTGAGTATTTCACAACCTGCTCAGTTACTGGGATTTTCACACACAACCGTTTACAAAGAATGGTGTGAAAAACATCTAGTATGCTGCAGTCCTGTGGGTGAAAATGCCAGGAGAATGGGCCATGTTATCTGAAATAACCACTCGTTACAACCAAGGTGCAGCAAAGCATTTGTGAAGCCACAACACGCACAACCTTGAGGCGGATGGGCTACACCAGCAGAAGACCCCACTGGGTACCACTCATCTCCACTACAAATAGGAAGAAGAGGCAACAATTTGCAAGAGCTCACCAAAATTGGACAGTTGAAGACTGGAAAAATGTTGCCTGGTCTGATGAGTCTCGATTTCTGTTTAGACATTCAGATGGTAGAGAATTTGGCGTAAACAGAATGAGAACATGAATCCATCATGCCTTGTTACCACTGTTCAGGCTGGTGTTGGTGGTGTAATGATGTGTAGTGATGTTTTCTTGGCACACTTTAGGCCCCTTAGTGCCAATTGGGCATCTTTTAAATGCCACAGCCTACCTGAGCCTTGTTTTTGACCATGTCCATCCTTTGATGGCTACTTCCAGCAGGATAATGCACCATGTCACACAACTTGAATCATTTTAAATTGATAAAACCAATCATATTTCAAAATATGTAAAACCAATGATCAAATGCTTCAGTCAAATGATTGACTATTACACGTTTTATTTATTATTATATTTATTAATATATGGAAATGGGTGACATACATTATATGTATATATGAAAGTGAAAGTGACATGATGTTTAGTCAAGTATGGTATCCCATACTCAGAAGTTTTATACATTTGATCCATTTAAGTGCACACACACAGCAGTGAGTATTGGATACAAACTCGGGCAGTGGGCAGCCAGTTCTGTGGCGCCCGGGGAGCAATTGAGGGTTAGGCGACTTGCTCAAGGGCACCTCAGTTGTGGGTAATGAGAGTAGAGGAGAGTACTGTCCATTCACTCCCACTTACATTTCCTGCCCGTACTTAGTTTGAACCCATGATGGGTTACAAGTCCAACTCTCTAACCAAAATCTCTCTAGCCACAACTTCCCTTTATGTACTTTTGCAAAGACTCCTTATAATATCCTTATGACAGGGAAAATTCATTGTAGTAAATGGCTCCAGATGGCATTAACGTTTCACTTATGAACATGTATGCACCAAATGAGGACAGACCTGCTTTTATTAAAATTTTTTTCAATGTAATTGCACAATATACAGTAGCACCTGAATATTATTAAGGAGATTTCAATTAACGACATTCCAGCTACCACTGCTTAAATATGTTGAAGAATAATAAAAGCCCAAGACCTGACAGAGATATATAAATAAATTCTATAGAAACTAGCTCTTTAAAGTTTTTTCCGCTCTCATTAAAGGGATAGTTCACTTTGAAATTATTTTTTGGAATGTTTTAGCATACCTCAAGAGCATCAAAGATATAGGTGTCTTTGTTTCTGCAGTAGTTTCAGTTGTGATATTTTTAGTTCAAAACGTTCTTGCCTGTCAGTCATATAATGCAGGTCTAGTCACCACTGATTCATTGTGAAATATTTTGTATGTTTCTGCCATTATTTAAAAAGAGTGAGTCTCTTGGCAGTTAAAAGGTTTAAATTTGGCCCCAATTTCATTAAGAAGGTTCAAACACTCAACTGGATAACACAAACCCTCTCGCCTCAGTCAGAGTAAATGGTTGTAAATCTGGAAGCATTAGAACGTGGATGCAGACAAGGTTGTCCATTGTCGCCTTTGCTGTTTGCTACCAGCATCGAACCCCTTGCTCAACTCATTCGGGACGGCAGTGCAATTAAGGGAATTGTAATTGGAGGAGAGGAACATAAGCTATCGTTATACACCGATGATGTCCTACTTTGAACCTGAGACAACAATTCCATATTTAAAAAAGTTAATTCTCAAGTCTGGATACTACTCTGGATATAAAGTGAATATGGATAAAATGGAGGCCATGTTATCAAATTTTAAAACAAATCCAAATTAAAAACAATTGGCCCAAAAATGGGTTTAAATACTTAAGCATTTTTATTCCCTCCTCTTTGGACCAGTTATATGACACAAACTATAAAAAAGTGATTAAAAATATAATTGAATGACTGGCCGTTTTGAATCTATTCGTATGAATGTCCTGCCAAGATTACTGATGTTACCTATAGAAGTGCCAAAATCTATCTTTGATTTTCTGAATAAAATAATTGTAAAATTAATTTGGCAAGGAAAATGGCCAAGAATAAGGCTAATTACCAAAATAAGATAATCGCCTAAAACAAATGGTGGGCTGGGACCCCCAAACATTAGGTAATACTACCCTTTTTAGTGTATCGTTAAAAAATGTCTCCATGGCTGAATGGACCAAAATTTAGAGAACTATACAAAATATCAGTTTGGTTTGTCTAAGAAAAACTCATCTGCAGCACTCATTTTAATGACTTTGCACCATCTCGTACAGATGTGGGTTTCAAAAAGTGGTCACAATATGGACTTGACTATCTGCACCAATTAGTTCATACTCCACAGATAATTGTAAAATGGAATCCATTCTGCTCAAGTGCAGAGGAAATTGTGGCCAGCATGTTGGTAACCACACCCATATTTTGTGATCATGCATGTCCAAAATTAAGAAATTACTGGAAAGATATATTTGATGCCCTACAAATTTCACTTGCTGCAGCCATGAAGTGTATTACATGCAGACAGTTTGAACCTGACCCTCTCATACAACGCTTGGATTCAAAAAGTATGGGAGTTGTACAAAATGGAAAAAATCCAACGCATTCTCATCCTTTAGCATCATATATAACGCTATATGACAAAATGGCGCTATACTACGCACACGGCACTCGTTATCGTTAATATAACATGCGCTGTGATGGGTAGGTTTAGGTGTGGGGTAGGATAGGGCAGTCTCATATTAAGCTAAAGGATTTATGACGCCTTGGGTTCGTGTGTTATGTTAACGATAAAGGGTGCCATGCGCATAGTATAGCGCCGTTTTGTCATATAGCATTCTATGTGACGCTAAAGGATGAGAACAGGCTGAAAAAATCACATTGGCATTATGACTTCAGAAAACTGTTTGGGCTCCTGTAATGCCTTTAAGACTTACATGGTAAAACCCAATGCCATACTGCATTGTATGCAATGCTGTAGCTCTAAATAAAAATATAAGTAAAAAATAAATAAATAAATACATAATAATAAATAAAATAAAATAAATAAAAAATAAATAATAATTTAAAATTTGCAAGGGTACTGCACAAGTAAATTGAATAATATATGAGTGCATATAAAGATATTGAACACCAACAGCAACACTTAAAGGGTTAGTTCACCCAAAATTGAAAATTAAGTCATTAATTACTCACCCCCATGCTGTACCAACCCCGTAAGACCTTCGTTCGTCTTCGGAACACAAATGAAGATATTTTTGATTAAATTTGAGAGCTGTATAACTACCACATTGGCTCCTAAGGGACTGCCTCATGATGGCCCAAAAAGTCAATGAAGAAAATGTTTAAATATCCCAAGTGACTACCGTGGCTCAACTATATGTTTATCAAGCGACGCGAATACTTTTTGTGCGAAAAAACAAACAAAAATAACGAGTTTATTCGACTATTTCTTTACTTCCTTGTAGGCCAGAACGAGACTTCCTTATAGATTTCCACGACGCATGTGCGAGAATTGCGATCTGAAGTAGTGTAAGCAGATCGCAAATCTCGCGCATGCATCGTGGAAATCTAAGGAATTCTCGTTCTGGCCTACAAGGAAGAAAAGAAATAGTCGAATAAACTCGTTATTTTTGTTTGTTTTTTCGCACAAAAAGTATTCGCGTCGCTTGATAAACATATCGTTGAGGCACGGTAGTCACTTGGGATATTTAAACATTTTCTTCATTGACTTTCTGGGCCGTCAAGAGGCAGTCCCTTAGGAGCCAATGTGGTAGTTATACAGCTCTCAAATTTAATCAAAAATATCTTTATTTGTGTTCCGAAGACGAACGAAGGTCTTACGGGGTTGGTACAGCATGGGGGTGAGTAATTAATGACTTAATTTTCATTTTTGGGTGAACTAACCCTTTAATTTCATATCGGTTAATACTGCCAGATAAATAGAATATAGAAAACTTTCCAAGCTATTATATAGTGGTTGTTGTAGTTGTTTTAAAAGATATCCAATTCATTTTGTACATTTTGTATTGTATTGTCATTGTGCAGCTGTACTGAGAGCATTTCATATGTTTGATGGCGTTTTCACTTTTTTTGCCTTTCTGCACCAAAACACAGATCTGATCTGCTGTCTGCACTGAGACGAGCCATAGTAATACAGTAGAGGGTCCAGGAAAACACTTGCGCTCCCCAAACACACAGCCAACAGGTAAGCAGCATATGATGAATCTCCCTCCCCTCCAGTAGCTAAAAGAACACAGTGATACAACAGGATGCCATTGGTTGGAGCGAAACACACCACAAACTCCATCAGCACGGTGATAACCATAATCACAGCTCTTCTTCTTTTTTTTTTTGGTAAGCGATGGGACTTTACACTAAGCACATATACTATGGTAAAGGAGCTCACTAAGGTGACAACCAGTGGCAAGAAGTAGTAGAGGCAGGATAGGATAAGGAACAGGTACACATACTTCTGTGTTTGATACGTCACGTCATGACAAGTGACGCCCACATCCCTAATCTTGGCCGTTTGTGTCATTGAGAGAAGTGGCACCGTCCCAGCGAGCGCCAGCAGCCAGACCAGCACACACACACATGTGGCTTTCCTCGCACTCCTCCAGGTTAGAGAGGCGATGGGAAGCGCCACGGCCAGCAGTCTGTCCACACTCATGCACATCATCAGCAGTATGGAGCAGTACATGTTGCAGTAGTAAGCAGCGCTAAGCACACGACACGCCACCTCACCGAACACCCAATCTGAAGCGTTCAGCTGGTAGTGGATCTTCAGAGGCAGCAGCAGGGTGAAGAGCAGGTCCACACACGCCAGGTTAGACATGTAGATCACATCTGGTTTCTTCACTCGAATCCTACAAGTGAACGACACCAAGGCCAAAGCGTTCAGGGGCAAACTAATGAGGACGACCAAGATGTAGAACGAGGGCATGACGCGTGTGACCATCAAGCCTTTGAGGAAGAGAACAGCCTCGTCCAAGATGTTAAATGTTTCGGGGATTACTGTAGTGTTGTGACTATATGCTGCTGCTGATGATGATGTATTGGTCTTTTTTGGTGCTTGCGGCTTCTTTTTTCTTAAAAACCCACCAACACAAAAGGAGGGAACTGTTAGGAGCACAAAACACAATGAGTGAAGGTCAACGTACAATTATTAGAAAAAAGGTAAGCATGAGATCCAACACTAAACATTGCCATGACTGGAGTGTAAGCAGACTGTACAAAAACTTTACAAGTGAAATGTGAATTTTCCGAATTGACACCAATTTTGCAAAATGTGAAATAGTTAGAAATCACTATTGAGATTGTGTTGCATATTACTAGTAGGCATAGTTGAAGAACTCCGATTAAAGGTATTGTTGTAAGATGAAGCAGGCAAACCGCAGTTAGGATCTGTAATCAACATAAAAGATCATTAGTGAAAGCTCTCATAATACCACCAGAGAATAATTAAAGGGTTAGTTCACCAAAAAATAAAAATTCTGTCAGTATTTACTTACCCTAATGTTGTTCCAACCCCGTAAGACCTTCGTTCATCTTCGGTACACAAATTAAGATACAGTATTTAAGATATTAAGATCGCTCCTGCATACTAGTCCATAGGCTTCTTGAGGGAATGACTCTTGCTTGCATCGAAAAGTCATTAAAGACATCGTTAAAATAGTCCAAGTGACTTCAGTGGCTCAATCTTAACTTTATCAAATGACAGGAATACTTTTTGTGCGCAAAAACAAACAAAAATAACGACTTTATTTCAACTATTCACTTCCTTCTCTATGCGCCTCTAGTCAATTAACGTAGTGTGATAGCGTAGAGCTACGTCACACGTAGGCTCACTATTGGCCGACGCCGGTCATGTGTGTGATGTGTGTGACGTACAATAACAGAAGCTTACGCTATTAAACTAGTAACCTGACTCGCGCAGAGGGAGAAATAAATAAATAGTTGACATAAAGTCGTTATTTTTGTTGTTTTTTTGCGCACAAAAGTGTTCTCGTCGTTTGATAAAGTTAAGATTGAGCCACTGAAGTCACTTGGACTATTTTAACGATGTCTTTAATAACTTTTCGAGGACAGGAAGTCATTCCCTCAAGAAGCCTATGGACTAGTATGCAGGAGTGATCTTAATATCTTAAATATCTTAATTTGTGTTCTGAAGATGAACAAAGGTCTTACAGGGTTGGAACAACATGAGGGTGAGTAAATACTGACAGAATTTTCATTTTTGGGTGAACTAACCCTTTAAGAGAACATGGACATATTTGAGAAAAGGCTTTGATGGAGATTGTTGTATTGGAGGAATTTAATCCCAAATTTAGATATATATATATTGGATGAATGCACAGAAACACAGAACACAGACATATTCACTCATGCCCATTTGTTAAAAATGCTATTTATGAGGGATTCTATGAAATATGATGTACAGCAATTAGCGTGTCCTTTGCAATGTTGAAATGAAACCTAGAAACCAACTTCCTTCCAACAATTTAGTTCCTTCAATGCAATCATCCATCAATCGTCCCATAATGTACGATCCAAAGCTACATGCTTTACAAATTTATTGATACTTAAAAAGGTATTTTTATAGAACAGGAAAGTTAATCCTCGTGGCCAGAAATAGAGGAATAGCTTCTCTTGAAAGTCTATAAAGGAGGATAATTCTGTGAGGTTTGATGGAGATCGAATGATCAGGTTTGCTGGACAAGCAGATGATCTGATCATAAATGAATCCCCTTTAAGATGATGATAGACATAATTGATATATTTATATTTAATTATAATTCTTATGATTGATTATTGATAGTACAATCTATTTTCGCTGACCCGGATGGAGAACTGATCATAATTCGTTGTGTTCGGCTGTCCAAAGGCCGTCGGTAACTTTTCCCTTTACGAGTAATTTTATAATTTGTAAGTGATTCCCCGATCATGTTTCATGATTATTTATTAAAATTATATTCCTGGTATCTGAGCTAATAGGAATATCCCAGGTTCCCTATACTCACTTGTTTCCAGACCTTCCCATGTATGAAGTTCATCAGAAAGGTCGTTGTAATCTATTGGATCATCATCCTCTTCAACGCTGCTTACATTACTCTCTGTAACCAAACATGACAAAACACTATCAGTGATAGCACATAAGCTACTAAAAGCATTTGAGTCTCATTTTCAAAGAGGCCTTGGTTCAGATGTCGAGCTAATTAATTTCCTGTGAGCACTATCAGGAGCCCATCTCTTCACAATTTAATCTCTCATTAAGATTCAGTGATAAAAGAGAAAAGAAAAACACTATGACATGCTGGAGAGCATTGCTAAGAGAGTCCAGTGCTCACAGGAAACAGCCATATGATGCAGAGGGAACAGATGCAGTAATTGACTCTAAATGCAATGAATACCCACTTATGTAAATCATAAGTCAGAAAGAACCTAATGACATAACAGAAACGCTTCGTTTACACTTTTTCTCTGGACAGTGCTTCTTCCCTCTCTGAGTGCTCAGTCTCTTTCTGTGTGGAGATAATAGGATTTATATTTCGTGACATCACTAACCTCAGCCCATTCTGCTGCTATTATTAATTAATGAGAAATCATGCTGTTGTTGACAGACATTGCAGCTCACAATGCGCAATAGACGGATCATGATGGGCGTTTTGCCTAAAGCATTAGCTTGAATCATATATAATATCTTAATGTCCCTCCGATTATACATTATGGAGTATTTTCAATTTATTCGGCTACCAGGATAACTTTGTACATTTTATAAGAATTATTATATGCTTTATACACTCTAAAAATGCTGGGTTGTTTTAACTCAATTTTGGGTCAAATATGGACAAACCCAAACGCTGGATTAAAAATGCAATTTAAAAATGTAACCCAACGGCTGGGTTTGTCCATATTTGACCTAAAATTGGATTAAACCAACCCAGCATTTTTTAGAGTGTATAACTTTCAATATATTTGAATTACTTTATTTTTGCAAATTCTCGCAAAGTCACTTATAAAAGTAACACAGATATAAATGTAATATTGATGTAGTTTAGTTTTAATTTTATTGCAGTTGATGCATCCCATGTTGGAAAATGCACCATTTCAAGAGGTAGTGTTGTTTGGAGAAGCAACAAAGCAATATAGTTCATTTGATCTTTAGTTTTTTGAACATTCATGCAATGCTATCATTATTGTTTTGGTTTATTACTCAGAATGGCACCTACACTAATATTTTTCTGTTTCTTATCTCGATGTAGTCAGCTTGATCCAGTCCATTTTCAGACGAAATGGTAGACCTGCACCATGCTTTTGTAATACCTGCAGTGTGTGGTTTTGCATTGTCCTGCTGAAATACACAAGGCCCTGAAATAGACGTTGTCTGGAGGGGAGCATATGTTGCTCTAAAACCTTTATATACCTTTTTATATATACTCGCCTAAAGGATTATTAGGAACACCATACTAATACTGTGTTTGACCCCCTTTCGCCTTCAGAACTGCCTTAATTCTATGTGGCATTGATTCAACAAGGTGCTGAAAGCATTCTTTAGAAATGTTGGCCCATATTGATAGGATAGCATCTTGCAGTTTATGGAGATTTGTGGGATGCACATCCAGGGCACGAAGCTCCCGTTCCACCTCATCCCAAAGATGCTCTATTGGGTTGAGATCTTGTGACTGTGGGGGCCATTTTAGTACAGTGAACTCATTGTCATGTTCAAGAAACCAATTTAAAATGATTTGAGCTTTGTGACATGGTGCATTATCCTGCTGGAAGTAGCCATCAGAGGATGGGGACATGGTGGCCATAATGGAATGGACATGGCCAGAAACAATGCTCGATTAGGCCGTGGCATTTAAACAATGCCCAATTGGCAGTAAGGGGCCTAAAGTGTGCCAAGAAAACATCCCCCACACCATTACACCATCACCAGCAGCCTGCACAGTGGTAACAAGGCATGGGTGGATCCATATTCTCATTCTGTTTACGCCAAATTCTGACTCTATCATCTGAATGTCTCAACAGAAATCGAGACTCATCAGACCAGGGCAACATTTTTCCAGTCTTCAACTGTCCAATTTTGGTGAGCTCTTGCAAATTGTAGCCTCTTTGTCCGATTTGTAGTGGAGATGAGTGGTCCCCAGTGGGGTCTTCTGCTGTTGTAGCCCATCCGCCTCAAGGTTGTGCGTGTTGTGGCTTCACAAATGCTTTGCTGCATACCTCGGTTGTAACGAGTGGTTATTTCAGTCAAAGTTGCTCTTCTATCAGCTTGAATCAGTCGGCCCATTCTCCTCTGGCCTCTAGCATCTACAACACATTTTCGCCCACAGGACTGCCGCATACTGGATGTTTTTCCCTTTTCACACCATTCTTTGTAAACCCTAGAAGTGGTTGTGCGTGAAAATCCCAGTAATTGAGCAGATTGTGAAATACTCAGACCGGCCCGTCTGGCACCAACAACCATGCCACGCTCAAAATTGCTTAAATCACCTTTCTTTCCCATTCTGACATTCAGTTTGGAGTTCAGGAAATTGTCTTGACCAGGTCCACACCCCTAAATGCATTGAAGCAACTGCCATGTGATTGGTTGATTAGAAAATTGCATTAATGAGAAACTGAACAGGTGTTCCTAATAATCCTTTGGTGTATTACTTTGTGTTTTAAAGTTGAATGGAAATTTAATGTTGTGTATGAGGGTGAGTAAATGCTATCAGAATGTTTATTTTCAATTGAACAGTCTTAGATTTCAGTAGGATGCAGGTCTGGTTTGATTTCACCTAGATCAATGCTGTTACACTCACTTGTTTCCGGACCATCCCATGTATGAAGTTCATCAGAAAGGTTGTTGTAATCTATTGGATCATCATCCTCTTCAACGCTGCTTACATTACTCTCTGTAACCAAACATGACAAAACACTATCAGTGATAGCACACAAGCTACTAAAAGCAATTGAGTCTGATTTTCAAAGAGGCCTTGGTTAAGATGTCGAGCTAATTCATTTCCTGTGAGCATTATCAGGAGCCCATCTCTTGGCAATCTGATCTCTCATTAAGATTCAGTGATAAAAGAGAAAAGAAAAACTCTCAAACATGCTTCAAACTTTTAGAAAGCTTCAAGCTCAGAAGTGTCTCACAAATGATCTGCTCTTATCATCTGATCGCGGTTGTGTCTCTCTATTAGTATTACTCGATCTTAATGCTGTATTTGAAACAATTGACCACAACATTCTTTTAAATAGACTAGAAAACTATGTTGGCATTAGTGGAACTGCATTAGCATGGTTTAAATCATACTTATCTGACTGTTATCAGTTTGTAGCAGTAAATGAAGAGATGTCTTATCGAATCACAAGTTCATTATGGCGTACCACAAGGCTCAGTACTAGGACCGCTGCCATTCACTCTGTACATATACCATTAGGAGATATCATTAGGAAACATGGAATTAGCTTTCACTGTTATGCTGATGATACTCAGCTGTATATTTCTTCAAAAGCTTAAACTTCACGAAACTTACCAGTTCCCAAAATTAACGGAATGCATAGCTGATGGAAAAAATTGGATGACTAGTACTGTAATTTCCAACAACTAAATTCTGAAAAAACAGAGATTCTAATTATTGGACAAAAAATTCCACACGTAACAGCCTAGAATACTTTCTAACACTTGATGGCTGCTCTGTTAAGTCTTCGTCGTCGGTTAGGAACCTGAGTGTGCTCTTTGATACCAATCTCTCATTTGAAAGTCACGTGTCTAGTATCTGTAGAACCGCAGTTTTCCATCTTAAAAATGTATCTAAATTACGCCAAATGCTCTCATTGACAAATGCGGAACAATTTGTTCATGCGTTCATGACATCAAGGCTAGATTATTGTAATGATTGTAACAAACTTCAGCTAGTCCAAAACGCAGCAGCTCGAGTTCTTACCAGAACCAGGAAGTATGACCATATTAGCCCGGTTCTATCAACATTGCATTGGCTGCCTATTAAACATCGTAGTATAAATTTTAAAATATTGCTGATTACTTATAAAGCACTAAATGGTTTAGCTCCGCAGTACTTGAGCAAGCTTTTAACTCATTATAGTCCTTCATGTCTATTGCGATCTCAAAACTCCGGCCAGTTGGTAATACCAAGAATATCAAAATCGACTGCTGGTGGTAGATCCTTTTCCTTTTTAGCACCAAAACTCTGGAACAATCTTCCTAAAATTGTCTGGGAAGCAGACACACTCAGTCAGTTCAAATCTACTGTAGACTAAAAACAAATCTCTTTGGCCTAGCATACACATAACACACTAACAGACTTCCTAAATTCAAAATTAGGCTGCATAGTTTAGATCAGCCAGAACCGGCAACACGTCCCATAAATCCTGATGTACTTGGTACATCAAAAGAAGGATGGCGTCTATGCTAATACTAGTTTCTCTGTTTATCCCGAGGGACCCTCTATGGTGGACCTGCCTCATCCTTAAGTGCCGGCCTCATCGACAAGAAAGCCATCGGCACTGATCCTGAACATCTCGTCTCCAAACCGGCGTGATTACTTCGACTTCCAAACAGATGGAAATGGACAAATTATCTTAATCAATGTTTCAATCCAATTTGTTTTGTAATCACTGTTCCTTCGTTGGCCAGAGGAGAACTGGCCCCCGACTGAGCCTGGGTTCTCCCAAGGTTTTTTTCTCCATTCAATCACCTGATGGAGTTTTGGTTCCTTGCCACTGTCGCCTTGGCTTTTGGCTTGCTTATAGTTGGGGACATTTAATATTAAACAATTTTATTGATCTGTGTTGTATTATTTTCATGTTATCACTGTGAAGCTGCTTTGATAAAATCTGTATTGTAAAAAGCGCTATATAAATAAATGTGACTTGACTTGACTTGACATGCAGACATATAGAGCTTTGCTAAGAGCCTAGTGCTCACAGGAAACAGCCAGAGGAAACAGATGCAGTAATTGGCTCTAAATGCAATGAAGACCCATTTATGTCAAAAAGAACCTAATGACATAACAGAAACGCATTACAACTTAACGTGCAAAAAGGGCAACTAGCATGCGATTCTACTGTATTTTTAAGAATGTTGGTAACCTCACATTTTTGTTACCATTGACTGTCATTGTAAGGACCTTTCTCAAAATATCTTCTTTATGTGTTGCAGACATGAAGGTGAGTAAATTATGACAGAATTTTCTTTTTGGGGTTCACTTAAATGTGTTGTTTATCCTTGTTGATTCAATATATTGAATTTGAATTCCAAATTCACATTAAATTTGTTGTTTAAACTTTTTGTAGAACCACATCTATATTAACCTGTGAATATAAATTGTTTTGCTATGATTGTTTGTACCATGCTAATATCGTATGTGAAGTTTAATTGGAGTACCATGAAAATACCATAGTATATGAATATACAAATTATTCAGCACCATATTTGTCAAAACCCCATGGTAAATACAATGGTTCTGCCACAGTACTTTTTAGCAACAAGAGAAATTAAACAATTTGTGTAGAAAAATGGCAAACGTGTACATTTTAAGCGACGCACCATTTATTATTTAATTAAGTTTAAATGGTTACCATTTAATTGGTTAAATTTAAACCGAAAGCTTTCAATATGATGCAATCAAGGTTTCAGTCAACTATCTTCGTAATTTAAACAGAAATCAAAAAGACTCAAATTAACAGTCAAACTTCTTTCTTGCACAACTGGACTGATGTACTTACTGTTAAAGGTAACATGCATGCATAAGTATAAATGAAAGCAAGATAGTTTTGACCTCCATGAGTTAACACAGTACCGATTAGGGGTCACTTGAAAAACAAAACTAGGCTGGACAGTGCTTCTTCCCTCTCTGCTCAGTCTCTCTCTCTGTGGAGATAATAGGATTTGTTTTGGTGATATCATAACCTCAGCCCATTCTGCTGCTATTATTAATTCATGAGAAATCATGCTGTTATTGACAGACATTGCAGCTCACAATGCGCAATAGATGGATCATGATGGTTCATTTGGCCATTTTATCTAAAGCATTAGCCTAAATATAATATCTTAATGTGCCTCCGATTTTACATTATGGACTATTTTCAATTTATTTGGCTACCAGAATAACTCTGTATTTTTTTTTTTTGATTATTATATACTTTATATAATTTTCTATATATTTGAATTACTCCAAGTTTTTGTTCATTAGAATGCAGAATATCGAGAGATACACTAATATTTGTCTGTCTCATCCTTATCCCGAGGTAGTCAGCTTGAGTCCATTTTCAGACCAGATGGTAGACCTGCACCACATGCTTTTGTAATACCTGCAGTGTGTGGTTTTGCATTGTCCTGCTGAAATACACAAGGCCCTGAAATAGATGTCACCTGGAGCATGTTGCTCTAAAAACATTATATACCTTTTTATATACATTTCCAACGAGGATGTCAAATTTGGACTAGCCTTTTCCACTTTTAAATAGTCTATTTTAAATGATCCTTGGCCTACAGGGTACGACGGCGCCTGGACCATGTTCACATATGGCTTCATTTTTGCATGATAGAGCTTTAGATGGCATCTGCAGATGGCGAGGTGGATTGTGTTAACCGTAAATGGTTTCTGGAAGTATTCAGCCCATTTAGCGATGTCATTGACACAAGACATGCCGATGAGTGATTTCTCCAGTTTCTTTGTATCTTTTGATGATGTTGTGCACTGATGATGAGATCTGCAAAGTCATTGCAATTTGAAACATTGTTTTTAAAGTTTTCCACAATCTTTTTACACACTCTTTCACAGATTGGAGAGCCTCTGTACATCTTTACTTCTGAGAGACATGCTTCTCTAAGACATCCCTTTTATAGCTAATCATGTTACAGACCTGATATCAATGAACTTAATACACTTTCAAAATGTCTTGCTTTTCAAACCATTTGTTAAAGGGTAGGCTAACTAATCCCCAGCAGAGCCTGACTCCACCCACTGGCAATATTTGAAAAATGCTGAAAAAGTGGGCAGACCCCAGCGGAGATAGAGGGGACAAAATAGATGCTAAAATACTCTATCCTGATCGTTTTTAATACTTGCAATTCCAACTCCTGACTCGAGTCGCTACAGTGGTTTTGACGAAACAAGCTGGTTCTGCCAAGGGCGTAGATCGTGCCAAGAGCGTGGCGAGCTGAAATGTGCATATATCACAAAGAACCGCTAACATCCAATAGGAAAATTCAACTGCAGTAGCCACCGTTCAACCTGAAGAGGGCAGCATTAAGACGTTTTTACACCATATATTGTAGAAATAAAACACTTTATACACAAATGTCAAAAAAGTTAAGGCCAATATATACTTCTGCGTAGGGTGCGCGCAGTAGGTACGGCGTAGCATACGCAGAGACGCGTCCCATACCGCGTACCCTTCGCCGTAGCCTGACGCGCACCTCCTCAAAAATGTAACTACACGTCGCGACGACGCGGACCGCAAGATCTGTGATTGGTCGGCTTGGTTGCATCGCATTTCCTCCTACACATTTCCGCACGTGCCTTCTCACACATTTCCACACGTACCATCTCCTCCGACGTCTTCTCTCATTTCTGCCTTTCAGTTTTAGTAATTTCACTAAAATTAACTGTTTTTCCACCTCAATAAGCTCCAACTCCAACATGATCCGCTCTCTTTCCGGCTTGTAGTAACCTAGTCGCAACTCGGGCAATGTAAACAGTGGAACATTAAAACCCTCCGCCGCCAACTAGCGTTTCGGAGCAGTACTGCAGAGCAACCAAGACCTGAACGCAGAAGTATAAATGCTCACAAAGGCGTCACCTACGTGCGTAGCCAACGCCGTTCACAACGGCGTACCTTCGACGCAGAAGTATAAATTGGCCTTTACTCGAATCAATGACTGGTTTTAATAAAGATCCATTACAGATCATTAACTAAAAAAAAGTTGGTTTAGGGTTTAGTTACGCTTTAAACCATGCCAATTTTTGTTGAGACCTGTAGCAGGCATCAAAATTGAAATAAGCTTATTTTGTGCATAAAATTGTAAAATGTGTTCTATTGTGAATAAAACATTGGCTGGCTCATGTGATTTGAAAATCGTAGTTTTAATTTTATTCAAATTTAAAAAATGTCCCAACTTTTCCGGAATTCGTGTTGTATAGAGGGAAGACTAACTAAATACTGTACACTGTATTAAATATTTATTATATTTTTACTTATATCTTTAAAATATTTTAACGTTGTTATTATAGGCTAGTAAAAAACACATTATATTTATAACCTTAATAATTTTAATAATACCAGCTGAAAGGGCTCTCTGTATGTTTACAGAGTTTTTTTCTTGATAAACAAAATACTGTACCTAATATTTATCCAAATAAACAATATTGAATTAAGACACGAATCAAATCACAATATTTGAATTGAAATCGTGAAATTTGTGTTAAGCAATTCATTCTAAATTATATCTAGCATTAAAGGAGTTAAAAGTCGCACATTTTGCTTTGGCAACAAAGGCAGGGAAACATTGCTTCACTGTTTAGACAGACATTCCCGAACGTCCAGCTATAGGCTAGGAAGTAATACCATTGCCTTATGTGGTCTGTCTAAATAGCCTACCTAGTGATATGTGGGTTCAGCTTCAACATCTCTTGAATACACGATTTTTATAATAAAAACATTTTATAAAGCATGATAAACCATCACATTTAGAAAAAAAAAAAAAAAAATCACATAGCATGGTTCAGGTATGACATTCATGATACAACTTTAAAAATTCCTGGCACTCATCAAGGTTTCAGTCACACCACTGGCTACTACCACTCAGCAGACACCAAAATTACAAGTCACTTTTTATGCATATTATTAAGCTAGCTGATCAATAGCCTACTTACCGTTGATGGTGGTAGTGTGGGTGTGTGCCATTACAACTGAAAGCAAGATTATTTTAATCATCATGACGACGACTAATTCTAACAACAGACGTTTTACTCCAAAATCTGGACACTAGATTTGCCAAGTGCGGTTTGTGAGCCAGTCATTCATTTGAATCGGATGAACCGGTTGAGCAGAGCCGATGGGTTATGTCCTAACAAATGAAAGTTTTAAAGTCAACAGACTCAACACCTATCTGGACTCTGGACTGGCTCAAAATATAAGTAGCCTATATAGATCTCTTTCTAATCAACAAAGTTGTTTTAAAAGGTAAACGCCCGATTATGTGAAGCCATAGGGATGCAGCGTTCATTTATGCAGCATCCCCCCACAATCTCATCCTCACATGACTCATCATGATTCGTTAAGGACATTTGATCATGACAACATTTGATTGATGTGGGGAAATTTACGGATGAAATGTAGTGGAAATCAGGGTCGTGCGCTGCGGAGAGTGTGGGGCAGGGGCTCAAATGTAAAAGTTCACCCATTGCATTTACTTCATCAAAAAATACAGAAAATGTTATACTTTTATATTAGGCTATACAATTTAAAATAATGTTTTTCTATTGTAAAATACGTATGATGACCTTTGGTACTTTTTCGGGATTCTGAGTTTATTTAATTTATTTAAAATAGAATATTTTGTGCCATACAAAAAAGATACAAATACCATACACAGTTCATCCTTAATTAAAAATAAATAGGCCTAAATAAAAAAAATACTTTAATTCAGCAGGGATATGTTAAACTGATAAAAAAAAAAAAATGATAGTAAAGATTTTATTCTTCATCCTATTTTAATAAAATGCTGTTCTTTTTTTTTCAGGTTCCAAAAAACAAAACAAAACAAACAAACAAACAAAACATTAAGCAGTAATATATATATATATATATATAGGCTATATATATGTGTGTGTGTGTGTGTGTGTGTGTGTGTGTGTGTGTGTGTGTGTGTGTGTATTTTTTATTAAAAAATGCAGGCTTGATTTGCTACGTATCATGACGTAATATTAAGAGTTTATGTGTGCTGGTGATGTTTTTTTTCCCTCCTTCTGTGTTTCTCCCTCTCAGCACCCCAAATCACCAGCAGCTGGTGCTGATTAACAGGAGTGGGTATAAAGCAACTCTGAACACTTAAGTGTTCAGGAGGAATCCCTCTTCAGCTATCCCAGACGGTGTGGTGGTATTTGTTGTTAAACCTGATCTGTGAGATCTGCGTTTGAGTTCCACGAGCTCTTAGACTGTGTGAGTTTAAGTTGTTCAACCGTGTAGGGAGACGGATGCCAATTTGTTTGAGTATCCTGAACTTTTCTCCTGTTTATTCTTTGTTAGTCAGTGAGAGAGGTAAGATAATTGTCTTTGATTTAATTTTCTTTTTGTTAGGAAATTTAATTGGGTTTAAACTTTAGGAAGCCCCCATTTTTTTTGTTATTTTGGCCTGGCCCTCTCCTGACGATTTGGCAAGCCTTTGTTGGCCTCTTTAAAATAAAATAAAAACTACTTAATCGTTCTCTCTCAATTTCCTTTTGTGACAGGTTAAGTTAAACGTTGAAGGTAAAATTTTCCTCAGCATTATTGCCCAGAGATTGTCCACCTACCTATTAAAGAATGCGGCTTCATTGACACTTCAGTTCACGGCATTCCAGGGTTCTCAGGATGCTTAGAACACATCAATGTTATCTGGCAACGAATTCAGTCAGTTAAAACGGAGAGGAAGGAGCTCCTTATGACATTACTGGATTTTGCTAATACATACACTCACCGGCCACTTTATTAGGTACACCTGTCCAACTGCTCGTTAACACTTAATTTCTAAGCAGCCAATCACATGGCGGCAACTCAGTGCATTTAGGCATGTAGACATGGTCAAGACAATCTCCTGCAGTTCAAACCGAGCATCAGTATGGGGAAGAAAGGTGATTTGAGTGACTTTGAACGTGGCATGATTGTTGGTGCCAGAAGGGCTGGTCTGAGTATTTCAGAAACTGCTAATCTACTGGGATTTTCACGCACAACCATCTCTAGGGTTTACAGAGAATGGTCCGAAAAAGAAAAAACATCCAGTGAGCGGCAGTTCTGTGGGCGGAAATGCCTTGTTGATGCTAGAGGTCAGAGGAGAATGGCCAGACTGGTTCGAGCTGATAGAAGGGCAACAGTGACTCAAATAACCACCCGTTACAACCAAGGTGGGCAGAAGAGCATCTCTGAACGCACAGTACGACGAACTTTGAGGCAGATGGGCTACAGCAGCAGAAGACCACACCGGGTGCCACTCCTTTCAGCTAAGAACAGGAAACTGAGGCTACAATTTGCACAAGCTCATCGAAATTGGACAATAGAAGATTGGAAAAACGTTGCCTGGTCTGATGAGTCTTGATTTCTGCTGCGACATTCGGATGGTAGGGTCAGAATTTGGCGTCTACAACATGAAAGCATGGATCCATCCTGCCTTGTATCAACGGTTCAGGCTGGTGGTGGTGGTGTCATGGTGTGGGGAATATTTTCTTGGCACTCTTTTGGCCCCTTGGTACCAATTGAGCATCGTTGCAACGCCACAGCCTACCTGAGTATTGTTGCTGACCATGTCCATCCCTTTATGACCACAATGTACCAAACTTCTGATGGCTACTTTCAGCAGGATAATGCGCCATGTCATAAAGCTGGAATCATCTCAGACTGGTTTCTTGAACATGACAATGAGTTCGCTGTACTCAAATGGCCTCCACAGTCACCAGATCTCAATCCAATAGAGCATCTTTGGGATGTGTTGGAACGGGAGATTCGCATCATGGATGTGCAGCCGACAAATCTGCGGCAACTGTGTGATGCCATCATGTCAATATGGACTAAACTCCCTGAGGAATGCTTCCAGCACCTTGTTGAATCTATGCCACGAACAATTGAGGCAGTTCTGAAGGCAAAAGGGGGTCCAACCCGTTACTAGCATGGGGTACCTAATAAAGTGGCCGGTGAGTGTATGATTCAGTGCCACAGGAGCTTCTTTGGGCAGCATTTGATATTTTTCAGAGTACCAATGTCAATAACAAATTTAGTGAAAGCCTATATTTTGGAGATTTGCAAATTAGTTTCTCAACTACAGAATTCAGCACTACATAGCAATGCTTAGATGTTGGAATAATGGCAGGATGCACCATTTCTCCACTGGCTTTTACCATGGCAATGGAAGTAATCATTAGGGTATCAAGATGGGTAGTAGGAGGAGAGCGTTTCAGTGATCATAGAAGTCAGATAACTCTCATCACATTGTAGCACAAAGTTGTTGAAAAGGCTAAATGTGTTTTGATATTGCCATCTAGAGGAATAATCACAGCTTCTGTGAAAGGAAAAACATTATATAATTATATTTATAATTATATAATTATATTTTAAATGATGGGCCAACCAGCTTTAATCATATTATTGGAAATCGCAGGGTGTATCATATGGTAATATAAAAATATTATTTATGGGGAGTGTCGATCCAACCTTATGTTTTCACATATCTGTTTGAGTGAATTAACAACGTGCCACACTGGATAAACATCTGGAATTTGCCATCTAGTAGATTTTTTTTTTCACTTCCTCTGTGAGCCTCCATGTAAAGAACAAGAAAAGCACTCCATCCATATATTTCACAGGTTTCTGATAATATTGTCTTTTATAATCACATTAGTTGAAGAGTGATATGAAATTCGTATTCGCTAATATTTTGATTTAAGAAAGAATGATTTTATTGATGACATTAGTTTCATTAAGAAACAGAGGGACAGTGTCAACACAATTGTATACATATTTAACAATGTATTATATAATGAAAAACAGTAGTTTATTAGCACATTAATATAACATTCAGATTTGAGAATAGTTATCTCTCTGGAATATGGAAGTTATGCTTATCTGTACAAGAGATTCATATAATGCAACAGGGAAAAATGACTATAAGCAACTTTATTACACCTCCACTGTATGAGGAGGTTGTATCATTTCACTTTTGCAACCACGAACTGAGAAACGTACATTATGCACAATAGAGATTTCACTAATACAATATTACATAGGGGAGACCATAGAGCAAGTTTCTACACCTTAATTTTACTTCAAATAATATTTCACACAATACTTCATTGACAAGACAGTTTTGAGAACAGAATAAAGAATTTGAGAAAATAATATATATATAAAAAATTAAATAAGATTGTTTGACAACTAGCCCCTATATTGTAAATGTGTGTGTGCGTGTGTAAAAACTTCTTTGATTTAGGTGAAGTAGGTGCTTAAAAATAATGATGTTTATTATGTTGACAAAATAATAAAAGATGAATATATTATATGATCTGTTTTTTATATTTTCATTTTAAATGCTCAAGTATTAATTTGCTTGCAATAAAATAGATGTAAAACTATCAAATAAATGTTTCAAATAATAGCCCATTTGTTGAAAGTGCTGGTATTCAATGTTCTGTCGTGTTTTAGACTAACAGGGATAGTTAACGGAATGAAAACTATTTATTATTAATGAAAAATGAAAATTATTTATTATTTATGAAAAATAAAAATTATTTATTATTTAAAAAATGTGTTTCTTTGTTTTTTTTTAAATACAAAAAATAGATATTTTGGAGAATGTATGTAACCAAACGGTTGCTGGTCCCCATTGACTTTCAGATATTCTTTTGTGTTTAACAATTCATTTTAGAAATCAAATCACATTCCCTGGAGATCTGAAAGTGGAAATGTAAAAAAAAAAAAAAATGCTTTCACTCTCACTATGTTTCTGATACACATTGAGTCAACAACAGGAAATGGAGTCCCTTGGTGATGTGTTTAGCCTGGTTCAATTTGTCAACATCAGTGCTGGACTTTTAACACCGGAAGGGAAATTGATCCTGCTTTATAATGAACCAGGACTGTTTCAGATTCAATTTTCTGTCAGTGGCATAATGAGGAACAGACAGTATAAAAAAGTATACAGTTGTTGAAAAAAAAGTTAAAACAATTTTCTGAATAACTCAAGTCTTTACACTAACACTAGCACGACTATACTCACAAGTTATGAAAGAGGATCCTGTCTGAGTGTTTGTTTTTGATGGTTTAGTTACAGCTCTTCTGCAACAAAACACAGATCTGATCTGCTGTCTGCACTGAGATGAGCCATAGTAGTACAGTAGAGGGTCTAGGAAAACACTTGCGCTCCCCAAACACACAGCCAACAGGTAAGCAGCATATGATGAATCTCCCTCCCCTTTGTTTCCTCCAGTAGCTAAAAGAACACAGTGATACAACAGGATGCCATTGGTTGGTGCAAAACACACTACAAACTCAATCAGCACGGTGATAACCGTAATCACAGCTCTCCTTCGGTTGTCTGAGCGTGATGATGGTTTTGCTAATCGATTAGACTTGCCACTGAGCACATGTATTATGATAAAGTAGCTCACTAAGGTGACAATGAGTGGCACAAAGTAGTAGAGGGAAGAGAGGATGGAGAACAGGTACAGGTATAGCTGATCTGTAGGGTCGTCATGGAAAAGCGCGTCGTGGCAAGTGACGCCCACATTATTAATCTTGAGTGTTTGTGTCATTGAGAGAAGTGGCACCGTCCCAGCGAGCGCCAGCAGCCAGACCAGCACACACACACATGTGGCTTTCCTCGCACTCCTCCAGGTTAGAGAGGCGATGGGAAGCGCCACGGCCAGCAGTCTGTCCACACTCATGCACATCATCAGCAGTATGGAGCAGTACATGTTGCAGTAGTAAGCAGCACTGAGCACACGACACGCCACCTCACCGAACACCCAATCTGAAGCGTTCAGCTGGTAGTGGATCTTCAGAGGCAGCAGCAGGGTGAAGAGCAGGTCCACACACGCCAGGTTAGACATGTAGATCACGGCTGGTTTTTTCACTCGAATCTTACAGGTGAACGTCACCAAGGCCAAAGCGTTCAGGGGCAAACTAATGAGGACGACCAAGATGTAGAACGAGGGCATGATGCGTGTGACCATCAAGCCTTTGAGGAAGAGAACAGCCTCGTGTGAGATGCTGAATATCTCCAGGAATGTGGTCCGGTTGCATTTTGCAGCATTCAGATCAGTGACGTTACATCGATGTCCATCTTTATAGTTAGACCGTCCGGCAAAACTTAAAAAAACGATCTCTGTAACCAAAAACAACACCAGTGACATCTCTTATAACATCAGAACACGACTAAGAGGTTTTCATGAAGATGTTAAACTAAAGAATCAGTGTCAAAACAAACACAAGACAATTTCCTTCATAGTGAAAGTGTTGTTGGCAGTCTGTCTAAGAGGATTTTGTACCTTTACGGGTTTTATTTGAACTTGATGAAGAGTTGGGTGATGTCTCATCCATATTGTAGTCAATCGGCTCATCGGTTTGGGTTATATAGGCACGATTAACAGAAAAACTGCGTCCAGATGGGGCTGTAACCAAACACAGAACCATCAGTGATAGCTGTCGCTGCCAGACAAATAAGTTATATCATTTGATAATTTAGTCCTAGCTAAAGCCAGCCATTTTTATTTGTAGAACTCCCAACTCTAAGATCAGCCTCTTTTAAAGGACCTTATTTGATAGATTGCTTTCTATGTGTTTATCACTGTAAATTATAGTAATTTATTGTGTTTATATCTTAGAAACAAATATTTGTAAGTATTTCACAGTACAATGACATTTATTGTGAAGTGAAACCATTTACAATGCATTCTCAGAAAAAAAGGTACAAAAGCTGTCGCTGCACTCAGATACAAAGGTGTAACTTTTAAAGAGGTGAGAGTGTCTGAGAGTGTTTTATGGTGGTGAAGTAACTTACAGTTTTATTTTAGATGGATGAATGCATTCAAAATATTCATGAGAGTCAAAATCTGCAGTGGTTTTCAAAAATATCTTGCATAGGCTATTGTTGGTCCTACCATGGTAATATTAATAAAAGTTCAATACCAATTAATGAACTTGAAACAAACAATTATGTCCAATGTATAAAGCAGCGAGTGTAGAAATGATAATAGATTAAACATGTATTTATTTATGCAGATTCAGAGTTGTAGGGCAAACAGTTATTTCTTAAGACTGGTCTTCATGCCCGGCTGCTCTTAGGTCAGAAGTACTGTACTGACAGTAGCCTATTTAGAAGATCTCTTGATACTATACCTGTTCTGGGTTTCTCATGATCCGGATAAACTGGATTAACAGTTACTGCAGTATCAGATAAATGGTGTTCAGCACTAACTGTAATCAAACATAAAAAAGATTTTTTTATATAACATTCTAGACAAATACAGGAAAACGATCGAGATCTCGATATTGCTCCCAGCCAAAACAAACACAGGACACTTCCTAGAAATTCTGTGAACAGTCTCTCTATTGGATGATCGCCTTGAAGGATTACGTTTGAGTATAAATTTAAATGACAAGTTACATAAAAAAAACAAAACAAAAAAAAACAAGAAAAACCTGTTGGTTGAAAGGCAACTGGTGTTTTGGAACATTTATTGATGCTTTTTAGCTAGTCTAGTCTTAGAAAATACAACTCGACCTTTCTTTTATTCCTTTTCTCAAAAGCCTGGAGTAGCTTGCTAATGCTGTCACATTGCTTTCACAACTTTATTCATTATTTTTTCTAAAAATAGCCCCATTGGGTGTTTTCAAACCGTTATTTCAGATAGAAATAGTATTCTGTTTTCATCCCTCGAAAAGTTATAAAGTATAAACTAACTATACACACACACCAGCAAAAATAGGAGCCGTCGCTTTTCAAAATCATAAGCTCATTTTCTTGCATAATTGAACTTACCGTTAAAGATCGCAGTGCATGTGTGCGCAGTTAGAATTAAAAACAAGATAGTTTGGATTTCCATGATGTGTGAACAATTGTCCGTTTCTACAACAAAAAGTTAATTTCAGTACGAAAAAAACAAGCTCCTCAAACTGAAGAAAGGAAATGTTGCGCGTGAAGTTTCCAGTCGCCGTCTGAACACTGATGTGGCTCCTGCGAGGATGTGCGTTACAATGTGGTGACATCACGGACCCCACGTCCCCGATGGCTGCTTATTACAGTAAAACCGCACAGCGTGCCTGGCGTCCCCACAGCGCCCCTGGGAAAGTAAGCAGCCACTTACACTTTACAGTTCAACATGACACAAAGAAAATCAGACAGACAGACAGACGCGTCCCCACAGCGCCCCTGGGAAAGTAAGCAGCCACTTACACTTTACAGTTCAACATGACACAAAGAAAATCAGACAGACAGACAGACAGACAGACAGACAGACAGACAGACAGACAGACAGACAGACAGACAGACAGACAGACAGATAGACAGATAGATAGATAGATAGATAGATAGATAGATAGATAGATAGATAGATAGATAGATAGATAGATAGATAGATAGATAGATAGATTGTTTCTCATGCATATTACCAGTTTTAATAAGTGTTTGTTCAGTCAATTTAACACAAAATGCACAAGTTAATAATACAATATTGTGCACTGCTTACGCCAATAACCCAAATACACATATTTAGGCCTGTATTGGAATGAAAATAACATCACAACATTTATTTCCATCATTTCATACATTTTTGGTCACGATTTTGTACTCTGTAAAGTCTCCTCCAGCACATCCCAAAGGTCTGGACTCAGAGGAGCAGGTTCATCTTTGGAAATTATTCTTCATGATTTTATTCAACCATTTTTTCACAATTTGAGCCTGATAAATCTTGGAATATTTTTTTCCCCTTGAGGTTAATGGGGTCCATCAACTCTCTATTACCGAAATTCTTCAAAATATCTTCTTTTGTGTTCAGCAGAAGAAAGAAATTCATACAGGTCTGAAACAATTTGAGACTGCATTTCATTTTTAAGTAACCTATTCATTCCTTTAATATGTACATCTGTATATTAGGCCTTCTACTTACCATTAAATGTACATGCCTTTTTTCCTTACTCATTTAATTTTTCTAGATTTACATATATTATGTTGTTGTTTTTTCTTTATTTCTACAAACTTCATTCTTTCTCTCTACTACTTGGAAACCAAATTCCTTGTGTGCTTGTGCACACATGGGGAACAAAGTGTGCTCTGATTCTGTACGATCATCAATGTAATTGAATGATTTGATTTTGTTTATGCTGCTCTATAGACACGAATCAAAATTGGCAGAATTTCATAGAAAAACAGCATTTTTCATAGAAAAAAAAACAACATTTGCATTCATGTAAGACTCTCGACCTCCGACTGCAAGATAACAAACACACACATATGCTCAGTGGCAGTTTCCGGTTTGGAAGGCAGTGCATGGGAAGGGAAAGGAATGTAAACAGCTAGAGTTTAGAGTCCAGTAACCTAGCCTAAAACCTGTTTTTAAATGTTGCTTAAATGCTGAGAGGTTGAGATGACTGTCAAATGTGGCTCAATTTACAGAGATTCACTCGTCGCTATCAATTTTATCAGGTTTTAAATCGGCATTAAATCTAAATAGACAGTTCATGTCATGTCACACTTTATCCCTTCAGACTTGAATTATGTTTCAAGTCTCTGAAAAATATGAAAGTACATTTTCCCAGCCCATGATGCTTCTATAAATGAGATAAAAAAAATTAAATAAATAATAAAATGTTGGCTTTAATTGTAATTTTTTTTGATGATGTAATTTATGTTAGGTATACGGTATAATTATACAGTAATAATAATGATAAATTTAATAATGATGAATTTAAAATATCTTATTTTGTGTTCAGCAGAATAAAGAAACTTATACAAGTTTGGAACAACATTAGGGTGAGTAAGTGATGACAAATATAATTTTTGGGTGAACTATCCCTTCAAAGGATAAAAAAATTTAATTAGCCCATGCATGATTTACTTTAGCCCTCTAGCCATCCCAGGTGTATATATTCTTCTATTCTTTCGAATACAATGAGAGTGTCCTGGCTCTTCCAAGCTTTATAATGACAGTGAGTTGGTGTTTCTGTTGTGAAAGTCCATAAAAGTGAATTTATCCATGATAAAAGTGCTCCACATACTCTGGGGGTTAATAAAGGCTTTCTTAAGCAAAGCGATGGATGTATAGGGAAAGATGCATGCAGGCTACACAGGGACCGTGAAGACACTGAATTTAACATAAAACGACCATCATAATAATCACAAATACACTTACATTTCTGTAAATCAGTTTTTAGGAATGAATGGCTTGCTCTAATTGTTGCTCTGGTTTTTGTCAATAACACGTGCTCGCACTCTACTGCTCTTTCTGCAGTTCCTGGATGTCAACGTTGAATTTCAACCACTGAATTTGTGGAAGCGAATTTGTAAAGCGAAATAAAATGGGCCAAAAATTGCGTGTTGAATATTGTATTGTATTTTTAAGCAGTTTTATTTTATATTTTGGAAGTGAAATATGAAATGTGAATATGGATTATTGAATTATTGAATTATTGAAAAATGCAAGTTCTAAAAATGCAATGCTTTTTAAATGCAAGCATGGTTTCAAAAACATTTGGCATTATTTAACTTCCATAATAGTGCTATTGTCTTGATTCGTGTGCTTGTTTTCTCACAACCTTGATCTGAAAAAAAAAAAAACACACTTAATCACCAGCTGTCTAGTGTGATAAAGGTTTTATTTGAAGACTAAATAGTAACATTCCAATCACAGGACTAGAATGCAGAATGCCACAAACCACATGACTCTATACTGTATGTATATATATATATATATATATATATATATATATGAACTGAAAATATTTAATGACTTATATATTTATTTATATTTAATTTAGATGTATATATTTTCTTGCAGATTCAGTTTTGGAACTACTAGCCAATTTTTTGGAAAATTAATTTTGAAATCATTAATGTAAAATGAAACTATAATAACACATTTACTCGTAGAGTAAATTCATCAAGGATGTAAGTAAAACATAAATTCACTTTATGTAACGCTACATCCTCGCCACTAGATGTCCGTAATACATCAACCAGCACGATTTACACAAAACACGACTGACTGACACTCGTGTTTGTTTATCGTTATTGTGTAATATTAGTTTAACTGAAACCAGAAGCAGATGTGTTTTGAACTCGAATACACATTTTTTTATAGTTTAACTCTTGGTTTTGAAATGCTTTAAACATTTTTATCGTGGATAGCCTGGATCTGGATTTGTTTTTACAAGCCTATTTGTGCACTTAGCCTACTGTTTTTCTGTGGTCTTTTTCTGATCCTCCTGACGCTATTTTGATCGGTTTCTTAACCAGGTATTAAGCTATCTAATTGTTTAAATAATATAGTTTGTTTTGTAATATATTCGCTAATGCCATTCCAAAATAAGCCTGATACAGCCAATAATTCCAAATAACTTAGGCTGCTACTCTAAACAATCGCTCTGTTTGTTTTCTGAATATCATTCAGAATGTATTTAGTAGACCTAACACCAGCACAAGTGACACACAGATGTACAGGAAGCGCATGCATCCTGACATTTCTGACACATTCAGTTATTCTGATGTTACTCAGACATTCAGTCTCCTCAATGAAACTCACAGTAATGATGAAATTTAAAGAGATGTGGAAGAACATGAACACACACATGCATGTATCTTGTGTGTGTTTGATTACAAGCATAAGGCCTATCAGTGATTTGTGGCTTAATTCATTACAATTGGCATTTACTGAGGCTTTCAAGTAATACGCAAGGGAAATGTTTGTCCAGATAAACAGGACATTACGTTTTACAAGTCTCAAAAGTCTACAGTTTATGTTGTCTTAAATTAGAGGGTTTAATTTCACTTTAATCATGAAACATCTTTTCTAAATTGTTTCCTGTGGTGTCATGCAGTTGGCGGTAATTCTATCCAACATCTTTCCTGTAACTCCAACTTAGAGCCGGCCCAAGGCAGAACATTTCTCCAGCACAATTAGCTGTCAAGGTCAGAGTGTTAAAACCATCCATGATTAGAAAACAAGATAGTATTGACTGCCTATTAACCTATCAACCTGTTGGTACAAGGGACCAGAACTCAGGGAGCCAATTTGAGATAATTTCTGCTCATTCTGGGCCATTTTTATGACATCATAATGACCTCTTCTTGTGATTTGCACTGTAGTGGATTCTCCCTGTAATCTTCTATTTCCTGACCCTTTAGTTCTCAAAATAGATACTCAGATCATTCTCAGGAAACTGCAGTGACAGTAAGTATTTTCTTTTTAAATAAATGCTGAAATTTCCATTTATCAAAAAATCCTGCAAAAATCTATCATGCATGGTTTTCACAAAAAAAATTCATTTCTATTATTGATAATAATAAATGTTTATTGAGCAGTAAATCAGCATATTTGAATTTCTGAAGGATCATGTGACACTGAAGACTGAAGTAATGCATTTGCATCACATGAATAATTTACATTTTAAAATATATTCATAGAAAACAATTATTTTAAATTGTAATAATATTTCACAATATAACTGTTTTACTGTTTATGCACAAAAAAATGTGAGCATGACACTTCTTTCAAAAATATTACATTAAAACAATCTTAACGACCCCGATTTTGTGAACTGCAGCATTTTTAATCAAAATTAAGTACATTTACTTAAAGCCACACAGTGGAACTCTTCAACCTTTATAATATATTACCAAAACCCATTGAGATGGTAGATCGACTTGCAATAGGTTGAATGACGCGTCTGCCGTCTCCTGGAGGTGACTGTATCGCTTTTACTTGCACTTTGTAACTTCGGGTTTCGGGTAGGAACCCGAGCATAAAAACAACTACAAAATTGGACCGCTTTACGGCATACGTCACTTCCCCCACCACCCACAACTTCCTCAGAATCTAACGCTAGTGCTCAACTCGCGTTTGACTGCCGTCTGTATGTTTTCGTCATGCCAAACAACAGCTACAAGGAAGAAGGCAACGGTTTTATCAGAGAAAAGCTAAAAAAGAAAAGGGGAGAGTGACCAATTAAAAGCCAGGACAAGGATTAACACATTGGTCCAGCTTTCGCTTCCCTCGCTGGCGTGAGCAAACGGAGGAGAAAGAGTGCTCGACCGATGTGGACGCTTGCCTGCACACAAATGCCGTTTCTAAGGTAACCCAGATAAATTCATATAAGCAGTGTAGTATTTTCTGGTATTCCGGCCACAGCCGATGGTGTTATGAGTGTAATAAAATGCCCACAGCCCAGTGTTCATTTCTACAAACAGCCCGCCTCAGTACAGGGCTCGCACTAATAAAATCGGCTCATGTCAAATATAACGTTAACGTTACATTAAATGTAGTGAACGTCCCCACGACTCAGTAGTACCCACAAACACTAACATTACACACTACATGTCCCACGGTTGCTGTAAAAATAAACCAAAACACATAACGTTACAGTCAGACTCAGCTCTGGCCGACGGTGTTTTCAGTGCAGTGAATGTGTCCGCGCTGTCCCGCGCCCACATTCACTCACAGACATGATAATCCTCACGGGGATCACCCCACTCGCTCTCTCAGCCGGCTGCTATAAGGGAATCAAGCGCGGCAAGGTTGCCCGGCCCGCCTCATACACTGCAAGCACCATAGACAGTAAAAGCACAAGCACACACAATCTAAAGACACGGGAGGCTGACCGGTTGACTGTTTGTTGACTTTAATTTGCGACAGTGCTGCGGAGCTTGTGGCCCCTAGGGACGCTGGATGTGAATTACATGAAAATTACATGTCGAGCACCATCTAGTGGCCAAAAAGTTCCGCAGTGTGGCTTTAAATGTAGATGCATACAGTTGTAATCAAAGTTATTTAACCCCCATTGCAAATCAGGTTTATCGGAAAAATGTACAGACTTTCAGCTGTTTGCAATGAACAAATCAAACAAAAGTAATTGAAATTGCTCAACATAACAAGTGTTTCAAGTGGGTTCCCCAAATTCAACTGAAAATGCACATTTTAATGACCTCTGCAGTCTCAAAATGTTTCAACCCCCTGAATAGAATCCCTCACAACAGCACAAATCTACAAAAGAGGTGTTGTCTCAAGCATACCTCATGCAACTAATTAAGGGCTTCATTAGTTACACCAGGTGTCCTTGAGCTAGAACACATGAAGTATCTGAACTGGCGAGGTTTGTTGAGTGTCACATTGAACTGCATGCTAAAAAATATCGCTAAGTGAAAAGAATGGACCAAAAAGTTAAGAGAAGAGATCTTCACCCTTCATAAACAAAGAACAGGATACAAAAATATAGCAAATGTAAAGTTTAAAGTTTAAAGGAACAGTGTTGGGCAGAAAAGGGAAGCTATAAACGGCTGTAACCAGATTTCTGAGAAGTGACTGCAAAAGACCTGCAGCAAGACATGGTGGCAACAGGCACTGAGGTTTCAGCTTGCAGAGTAAGGCGCATAATAAACGCATACCAGAACTCCAAGATGTACACCATACTGACCCAAAAACAAGAAGAAAAGTGCCCAAAATCATACAAATAAGCCAAAGAAGTTTTAGGATTCTGTTCTGTGGAGCAATTGGACCTTTTCGGTCCTATGGATCAGCGGTATGTCTGGAGGAAGAAGAATGGAGCATATGCTGAAAAGAACACTCTGTCTACAGTTAAGCATTGTGGGGCTCGGTGATGCTCTGGAACTACAGTGCATCTTCTGGCACTGGAAACTTGCAGTGTGTGGAAGACAAGATCAATTTATTGACGTATCAGGAAATTCAAGGAGAAAACATGCGTCAATTGGACCTTCCAAATGGATAATGACTATGTTTACAAGCTGTCAATATTCAGGTTGTGGTCTGGTTAAGGTCTCTATTCGGGTTTCTGAAACATTTGGAATAACCCGTTTACATGCGTGAGCATAGAGAGTTACTCTTGTATACATGGAATTTGTAATCAATCGGCAATATCCCGATGTAAAACGGTGACGTATGGTTAGCGTCTGGACATATGGACAACCTTAAGACGCAATATGGGTCATTTCCAATTCTTCTTCCTGTATCCAAAGAAAACAACAACAGCAGCAACACGCGGATAATGAATAGTTCGGAGCAGATAGCGATCGCCTTGTTTGCACTTTGGTGCTGGTACTGACCCACCAGCAGCACTTGACACTACTGTGACCAAAAATTCAGGTTAGAACCCCAGGGATCATAACCAGTTTTTTTTTTTTTAAATCCGGGATTTGAACATATTTGGGTTTTTGCCGGTGTTTACATTGCCGTACGTGACCGGGTTATTGCTGATATTCCGGTTTTGAACGGGTTATTGGCTGCATGTAAATGTAGTCAATGAAGTGTCCCAAGCATACCTCAAATTCTACCAGGGCCTGGATGCAGAAGTATTCCTGGAACCCTATAGAGAATATCTGGTGGAATTTGAAGAACACGGTTGCAGCACACAAACCCAAGGCTATTGCTGCACTAGAGGCCATTGCTCATGAGGAATGAGGTAAGGATTCTGAGAAATGCTGCCAGAAGCTGGTGTCTGGGTTATACATGTTGTTTGCAGCAGGTCATAACAGCAAAAGGGTGTTCTAGTACTAAAGATGCTTGCCATGAATGGGTTGAATCTGCAGAAGTCTTTAAAAGTTGCATTTTCAGTTGAATTTGGTTGAATTTGGAGCTATTTCAATGAATTTTGTTTGATTTGTTCATTGCAAACAGCTGAAAGTCGGTACATTTTGCCAATAACCCTGATTTGCAATGGGGGTTGAATAAAAATCACTATACATTTTTTTTCTGGAAATGATGGTGGGAATTTTTGGGAATCGTGTTTGAAAACAATCACTGTTTTTTTTAGGTTCAACTAGTGACGAATAAACAAAACAATTCAGCTTTAGAGATATAGTAGATCTCCAATGGCGCGTGGACGAGTAAAAAAACAATGAGGGAGGTGAGCTGTTCTTGCTACTGATATTAATTATAATGATCTCATTCAATAAACATCTTCCAATGAGCCAAACCACAACACATGTTATTTTTTATTTATTTATTTATTTTCAAAACTGTCTGCCTGGACTGTGGAATGAAGAATTGGTAAAGAAAGTGTGATTCTCAATGAAAAATTAAGCTAAATAATATGCATTTGGAATATCAAACATTCTCAGCACTACAAAGAAACCATAATAGTATCAGCAGTTAGTACACACTGGCATGTTTCAGAAATGGCCCAATGGTGGAAAAGCACTAACTGTTTCCGAGACAGTGATCTGGTGCAAGCAAAAACATAATAGACTTAAAGGGAGAGTTCATCCAAAAATTAAAATTATGCAATCGTTTAACCGCCCTCATGTTGTTCCAAACCCTCTAGACTTTTGATCATCTTCGTAACACAAATGAAGATCTTTTTTATGTAATCAGAATGATTTTTGTCCCTCCATTGACAGCTACGCAAGTCTTTGACGCTTTAAACGTTTATAAAGAGATCATACAACTAATCCATATTAAGCAGTTTAGTCCAAACTTTCTGAAGAGACTTGATCACTTTATATGATGAACAGATTGAATTTAGGCTTTTTATCACATATTCAAACACACACACATCAGTTGTGGTAAATTGACACTCAAGCATGTTCGCTTGACATGTGAGAACCACTGAGATCTGAGATCGATATGTATGCATAGATGCCACAATCATCCTCTCCATGTCAGCAAGCCCACCATCTTGCAACTGTCAACTTGTCGTCAGTTGAATCAATGGAGCCACAACATTACGCAGCGTCTCGTAGAGAAACTGACGAGTTTTAAACTCCTGAAGAATTTGAAAAACTTTTCACAAGTGAGAATGTGTTTTATTTTTTTATGTATTAACATGATATTATATGTTTTTACTATGGTACTTCAGTCGACTTTCTCTCGAATGTTCACGGACTGGCTTTGACTGTTCCAATATGGCAGACGCCTTACGTATAGCAGCCAATTAAAAGCCGCTAATGAGGCATCTATATATGTTCTGCAAGAGGTTTGTTCTAACGTGTGTATCAGCTTTTGTTGAGCTTCTCTTTATGTTTCCAGATCGATGTTTATATGCGAATAAAAGCCTAAATTCAATCTTTTCATCATATAATTTGATCAGTTCATATGGATTAGTTTAAAGATCTCTTTATGAAGCGTTTGATGCATCATAGTGGTAGTTGCATAGTTGTAAATGGAGGGACAGAAATTGCTCTTCAATTGTATTCTGAAGATGAACGAATGTCTTAGGGGTTTTGAACGAGAGGTTGAGTGATTAGTTAAAGAATTTTAGGGTGAACTATCCATTCAAGTTGCCTACATTAAAAAATGAATTTGTTTTGCACACACATCTCTGACAATAGCCTTATTCTGTTTACACGTTCATAATCCGTTGATTCAAATTATTGCTTTCCTAGTCTTAACAGTCTTAAGTCACTTTCCGAATCCCTGTAATGATTTTCATCCATTGCTGCATGGAAATAAATCCCACACCTGCACATATATCCCGCTGTCATCCAAAAAGCGTGCCTCAACCACAGCACATCCTAGTGGGTGTAACTGCCATGACAGTTTGCCAGTAAAACTTCCAGCATTTACAGTTGAATGCCATGACAACCATTCAATGATTGTGTTTATATTCCATGACTCTTGGGTGCAATTGTTTCCTTCTGAAATATTTTCCACAGTACTGACCACAGATGTGAGACAATTTTTTTATTGCTTTCTGCTAAACCAACCATTTTCATTAAAGATTGTTGAAACCTTTGATTGGATTTTCTGTAACCCTGTTGACTTGTGTGTATGCATGATGAACATTCCTCAGTAATCCAGGGGTTAAGAGGCAAGTCTATAGGTTAATGGGATTGACACGCTCCATCTCTCGCTCTGTGTGTGTGTGTCTGGGAGAATATCTGACCTTTCTATTCCTTTGAAGACTGGAAAATTTGAGGAGAATTCACTGGAAGAATGAGTGGGAGAGTAACATAGTGGGGGTGGAATGTCAGCCGTGTCCCATGAACCAGTTTATACACTTTTTTTTTCTTCGGACTGCTATTTCTGCATTCTAATAAACCATGCAAAGGTCAGTGATGCTCTCAGAGGAAGACAGAGACCAAGAACATGTTTCTTAAACAGATTTAACATGTGTAATATGAAAAATAACAACTGACAATTTGTACAGGAGAACACAGTTTAAGCCCATAAAGCTTAATGATGACCAGCCAAATAATAAGTTCACTTAGTTAACAGAGTTTCCTGAAGTCCTCCACATTTCCAAAGGCAGTTAAAAAACACAACATTTCCTGTAATATTAATACCAGAATAGATGCAGTATTTGTCAAGTCCACTCCAGTTCAAGTTCCAAAGGACACAAGGACAACTCAAATTTCCAACTCAATCACTTTTATTTTGGCTTTGTCAGGTGATTGTTCTGTTCAGCAAATTAGGTTGTAAACCTTTAAGACAGAACAAAAGTTACAATTTTAAACATTTTTTTAACAACACAATGAAGAAAAATATGATTTCATGAATCTTCCAAATTTGTTTGAAAAGTCACCATTTTTAACTTTATACCATCCTTTTGCATCTTATACTGTTCATTTTTACAAACTCAAAATCTAATATTTTAGCACAAACACAAAATAAATGAAGGCAAAATAAATGGTGTTACTTAAACATCTACATAGCAGTTAAACATAGCTCGAAAATATCAAGCAACATTTTAAACACCATGGAAGTAAATAAACATTTTACAGACCATTGGCGTCTTTGGACTGAACATATGAGTAACTTGGAGCCTCTTCTCTCTGAAGTTTGTTTTCCTGACAAACTGAGAATCTCCATGCCTTTTCAGGTGTTCCAAATCAGTGTTAATGACGATCAGGTGACAAGCAGCCGGTTTGCTGCTGCTGCTGGTGGTGCACTCTGGGAAGTGTAGTTCTTTGATTATCACTCCTTAAATTCAGCTCAACAGTATTTAAGAAAACTATGATTCCATATTCATTATATAATAAAAGAGGAGGGGTTGCCAGTGTTAAAATGATTAAAATATGTTTTCGGTAATTGAAAAATTAAATTACTTTTTCCTGAAGTAAAATACAAACATTATATGAAAAATTACTAAAACAAACTAAAATGAAAACTTAAATTATACAAATATAGCATAATCAAAATATTATTAAATACTTAACTAAATTAACCGTGTATTTTTACCATGTGTTGTTTATTTATTGTTAATTTGTTTATTGTTCTGTTCATGCTTGCATATGTTCAGTATTGTACTTGGTATACTTGGTAACACCATTCAGTTTTTTTGATCTCTATTTTTAATATTTGTGCATTAATTTGTCAACCATATGACCATTTAAAATGAGACAGAAAGTAAACATTTTAAATTAAAAGCACCTAACAAATAGTCCACTTTTCCTTTTACATTTATATAATTCTTGATGTTATATGCATTGTGCACAGTTAATTGCGCATTGCATCGACCGCAGGTGTTTTCTACAGCGGACCCTGACAAGCATCTGGTTTGTGTGGCTTGAGCGAGGCACTTAACCTCAGTCTGCACCATGAGGTCTAACCCTGCTGTCAATCCACTGTAAGTCACTCTAGATAAGAGCACGGTTGTCTTTTGTGGTTTGTAGGGTCTAGCCTCTCTCTCTTGCTCATGAATGCATACACTTTGATCTTACACAAAGGTTGATGGCCTTGCGGAAAAACCAGAAAATACGTTCCACGTTCTTTAAAGTACTCAAGTGCCAGTTAAAATCTACAGTTTGTGTGTGTGTGGATAAAGCATATGTCAGACTGATGATCATGCTTCGTTAGCTTGGCTGATTTACATGCTCATGCTTTCTCAGTATGCTGTCTGTCTGGAGGGCATCAGGTGAAAGACCTGTGACTTCAGAATCAGCAGGTTTATGAGTCAATGACCATCATCACCTGATCTTTATCTCTCTCACTCCCACTCACACACACACACACACACACACACACACCAGCTGGTCATGTGTCTTAAGGTTCTGAATGTGTAAAGCTACATGTTTTCATGCGGACTAGTCAGTAAGTTGTATATTTAGGCAGGTTTCAGGTTCACCTGACCCCAATCAGATGCATGTCTCGTCACCACAAAATGTGAATTCTTATAAACCTTATGCACCAGAGAAACGTGGGCGCCGTCATCTTTAGAATATTGTCTTTGAACTTCCGTTTTTGCGGTCGCTTTGTATATTTCTATGGCATCGCTGTCGAGGAGTAATTAGCTGGTGAAGTGGATTTACTTATTGTAGAGTTAACAAAAGTTATCATGAGCATTGTAATGTTTATCATAAGCATTGTAAAGATGTCTTAACAGATGTCAACCGGGAATTTTTTTTATGAGCAGTTCATTCATACCTATGCAAGATCGCTGTGAAAATACGAGCCCGATCTCATGAAAGTTTGTATCTATAGCACGAATGTCATTTCTCGTGGCATTTATACGCCAAAAACAGTTTTTGCGTGTATATGGTACACGTTTTTCGCGTGCATTTGATACGCACTTTTTGGCGTATAATAAGTACGAACTCCCCACCCCCCTCCTCTCTAAAAAAAGGTCTATTATGGGTATGTTTATAGGTACATGTTTTCCACATATATACAACACCATTTTCAAAACGATCCCCATGCACACGGATCCGCAAAAACGAATAAAAACCCGTGTATCCTGCTGCCAGGCCATTAGATTGAGATTAAAAACTAGACTGAACATGTCATAAGCATGTGCATGATGTCATTGTCTTCAAAGATTTACGTTTTTGTAGGTTACCTACAAAACCGTTTTTAAAAACTTTGAAAAAACGTTTTTTGTGTGTGTGTGTGTGTTTTCAGGCACCCAAAACGGTGGTGTAGTGTAAACATAGCCTAGTCTCGCGTAGCCAGACCTTCAGACTGACGTTCCATGAGCTTGACGTCTGAAGGCCCGTATACACCGGGACGAATATCAGCGCGCGTTATTCGTCAGCGTATTTTAATGCATTTTTTGTGTTCACACCGGAGCAATTTTCGCTGACGATGAGCCACGTGAATATGCAAATTCATTCCCTGACATTAGATGGCGCCAATTTGCTCTGCAATGCCACTCCATAACAGTTCTCTTTTATCAAGATGTTTGTAGTCCCGTCACGTTTGTCGTATAGTTCTTTATGTTCTAGCACCAACGAGAACAGCAGCTCTACATTCCTCTTGCCTTGCATCTTCCTCGTCTTATTTCTTCATGGCTGTGAAGACGGTGACGCATATCTTCTTCACCTTTGCATATGTGTGCTCGGCAAGACCGTTTTTTGTTTGAGCTAATTTCATTTCGCTCCTGTAGTCAGTCTGAGATAGCAGCCTATCTTTCAGTTTTCCAGCGGCCTTCGGACGGCCGGCCAATCAACGGACAGAAGGCGGGCTAAGAGCCGTGACTTAGACGCTAAACGGCGAGTTTTACATTGTAGGTTAGAGAAATCGAAAACCGAAACGACCGCAGAAATGGGAAACAAGACACGGGAAGCAATTTGCTCTGTTATGGAGAACATTCCGGGGGTTTTCAATCATTCTCATATGAAAAACAAAGAGCTGTGTTTAAAAGATCTAATCCTAACTTAGAGAGTTGGCTATATACAGATATTTTCTTGTTTCACTCTGGTAAAAATAAGTTTAGAGGCCGTGATTGTACCGTGGATGCGTAGATTAACTTCGCATAATCTGCAAAAGTCATTTACAGCCATGTTCACTCTGGTATTTCGCTCGCATCATCAAGTGTTTACAGCACTGATCTATATGATGACATTCTATATACTGTAGATCAGTGGTTTACAGCAGGTTTACAGTGGAAGTTCGATCATAGATTTGATGTGGCTGTATCGGTGCATAACATACGTCATAAATAACCTTATCTGATTGGCTTACGGGTAACCAATGATTTTAGACTTCAGAGAAGCGCCCCCTAGCGAGAGAGAAAACACTTCTCTATTATGCCATTCCAGACTGTCTACGAAGCAAAGTGAAGTAGCAGAGTCTAGTATTACCAGGCTTGTGTAAACAACCAAAACGCATAAAAAGTTTTACGTTTTTAGTTGAAAATGGTGTCGTGTAGAAAGCACGTAAATAATGACTTCCTGTTACTTTACATACTCAGACTACATCTTCATTAATAGGCTACATTTCAAAACAGCATTTTGTTTAAAAAATACCATCTGTCCACACTGGCATTTGCAAACGTTTTCCAAACATTTTTTTTTCTATTTTCTAATTAATTTGGATCACATAGTTAAAATTATGTGTTCTGTCATATCTGTATATTTACTGGATGACATAATTTTTTTGCTGTTAGAATGAATGTGCAGTCCAGTGTGCTGACACATCAAGCCTGGCAATAAATACACACTTCTCAGGCTTTTAGAGAAGGAAATCCCCCTCACCACACTTGCAGCATTGGAAATCCCCACAAACAATGGAGGATCTCACATTTCTTAAATAAAGTGTCATTATTTTGGCCAGGACATTCGTGTGCAATTGATTTAGAGTGGTGAAAATTGACAATTCCTTTTAGTTTGGAATGATATACAACCTTTCAAATTCACTATGTGGCTCACGTCTAATTCATTAATCTTGTTGACAGAAAGGTTTTCGTCAGTGATTAGCTAATTGCTAGATTGATCTAAAGTTGTTTAGACTAGCCAGTTACTTTACAAACCCACTTGCATAAACACATACAGTACATAATGCTCAAAGCTATAAAGACACATGTCGAAAGCAAAAGCCAAGACAGGTCCCGGAATCAGGTGTTTCATGGATATATGACTATAGAGTAAACAGAGCAAACTGTTTTTTATTGTTAGTTTATATGGCAAATATATCAAGGAAATTTAGACTCATGCAGTTCAGGCCTTAGAATTCCAAACAAGCTCAACAATGCTATATCCACATAAGTTCAGACGTAGCCTTGTGTTTTAGTTTCATCAAATGCCAGCACTGGCTTTATTGTGCTATTTTGTGTCTACGACAAATGCGTACAAACATTATGGACCTGAATTTTGTATAAGTACTATTTTTCATGTACTGTATATACACTGTAAAAAATATTGTTGGTTTAACTTAAAAAAAAATTAACAACGCATTCTCACCCCCAAGGCGTCACCTTTGACCATGCTTCAATATGACGCTTTAGGCGCCCTATGGCGATCCTACGGCGTCATCTAACTGACGCTATAAAGGAAAGCGTCAGTTAGATGATGCGGTTAGGTTTAGGTCTGGGGTGGGGGTAGGGGTAGGGTTACACGCGATCCTAGGGCGTCATCTAAGGCTACGGTCACACTGCAGGGCTTAATGCTCAATTCCGATTTTTTGAAAAAATTAGATTTTTTTGCAAGGCCGTTCACATTTCCAATCAAATGCGACCTTTTGTGATCTCCTGTGTGAACGTGAAATGACCCAGAAGTGACCCACATGCGCAGAAGAGTAATCAACGGTCAACGACGTCATTGCCACAGCCCATATACAAACACAGACAATAATTATTTTATAGACGGGCAAAGTTTGCACATAAATGTAAGATTTTTCCGATCCTCACCGACCTCGTCATAAAACCCGTTTAATTGATAGTGCGTGTCCTCGGCGCTCCTTGCTTTTTGTCACCGGTGGCCGCGGTGCGACACTGGTGGTTGGTGTTGCCAGATTGGGTATTTTTTCGCTACATTTTAAGGCATGTATACATGTGTTTTAGCCAGGTTTTCGCCTGGAAGGCTCTATAGAAATCTGGCACCCTACTGTACGAAGTTATACTGACAGAGAGCGCACGTTCACAGACACCAGAATGAACGTGTTCACAGTAATGTTCATCAGGCAGTAATACAGTATGTTTATGCACGATCGTTCATTGAAAGCGTTCAGGCACAACACTGGGGAAGAGACACGTCTGCAGCGGTCCATAACAGTGCGTGCAATGACGTGTGGGGGTCGGATATATGTGACCTGACCGTTCAGATTGAAGTCGCATTTCAAAAGATCGGATACATATCGGATTTGGACCACATACCCAAGTGGCCTGGGTCGCATTTGAAAAGATCGGATCTGTGTCGTTCAGACTGTCATGAAAAAATCAGATACAGGTCGCATAGGGGCAAAAAAAAATCGGAATTAGGTCGTTTCAGCCTGCAGTGTGAACGTAGCCTAAAGGGCGCCTGAAGCGTCAGATATTGAAGCATGGTCAAAATGTTAGGTGACGCCTTGGGGGTGAGAATGGGCTGAAATTAAGTAACCTGGTTGCCTTAATATTTTAAGCTGATGGAACTCGAAAACTTGAGGTAATACAATGAAGGAGATTGATTTAATCATCAGAAACTCAAAATAATAAGTTATCTGAACTAAATAAATTATTTAAGTTGATTTGACAAAAGAAAAAATGTTGTGATAACAAATCTTGAAAATATTTTTTTTTACGGTGTACATACTTTATGACGTTATTTTCGATTTGATCAAGAATGTAAACCAATGCTGACTCTGTTTGTGAATAGGTGTAATTGAATAGGTGCTCTATCAACTGAACCTCAACCTCTATCAACTTGGCACCATCCAACTCTTGCTCAGAAAAAACAAGACAAAAAAAACTTGCAGTTCAGGATAAGAGCAGAGGGAAGTGTGCCAATAGCACTGGCTTAACATTTCTGTATGTGTACTTCAGAAGATATGGTCAACAATATGATAAATCTTTAGTTGTGTGTCTGCCTGGTGTACATGTGTTCAGCAGGTTCATGGCTGGTGCGTGTGTGTGTGTGTGTGTGTTAGCCTTTAGTCCAGGATCTTGAATGACCTCTTCATATTGATTAAAGAAATTGTCCATTAAGTTGTCAATCAAGTATGTTAATTTCCTGTGAAGCAGGAAGTGATAAAATATAAAGAGGTTCTTTTGGGGTTGTGAATGTAAAGAGCAGCAGATGTCCTCCAGGCAACGCAGAAATAAAGTAACAGGAATCATCTGCAGCGGAAATAACTCCTCACTCTCATCCGCTCACTCTATCTTCTGCTGCTTTTCCTGCAGCCTTTCTGCCTCTCTTATCAAACCCCGTTCGATTCTCTGATTATTAATTTACTGCTCAGGGAAATGAAGTGGTGTTGCTGCAAAACTCACATTTATAATAATGAAAAAAGTATCATAACCTGACCTTTTTTACATGTATGTTGTAGCCTGTATCAATGTCTCTCTTGTTTATTTTACTTACCATTGCTGGTGATAAAATATTTTACTGGGTAACATTTATAGAAAAATAACAATATAATTGCATGTTTTAACATTTTATTATAGTATCCCAATCGATAGCCTAGTTTTCGATCTCAATAAGAATAACGATTTTGGACCTAACTCATAAAATTGCTATAAATCGTGTTTTTGGACTTTAGATTTGCGATTCAAATCATCTGGGAATAATGAATTGAGATCTCTCTGAAGGGAATTCTTGGACACCATTGTAAAAGTCATGAAACTGACTTTTAAAATCAGTCTAAAAATCATGATTTACAATGGATTCAGCCGCCTTTAAATAAGACATTGGAAAGAGCCTGATTACATGCTTCATTTACAGTACATTACATATAAGGTGCTTAAAATGTGCCACTTGCATATTCTATTTATATCTCTGGCTTTTTCCCATCTTTTGAAGCTGTTTGTGTCCAACAATCTATAAAAGGGCTAACTGATGCAAGCAAGGTTGGACTAATTAGTGATCACAGGTTATACAGGTTATGAGGAAGCTTTTAAAAAACGTGTACACAACACCATTTTACCTAAATGTAAAAAATGTTATGCTTTTTAACCATTCGTTTACGACAATGGTTGTGGGCGCTTGAAAACGCAAACTTTTGAAAATAGGTTCCAAAGTTTACATTTTTGAAAACGATACCATTATTATCCAAGATAATACCAATATTATCGAATTTGTGAAAATGGTGACGTCATGGCAGACCTATTATGTATATTCAGAAAGCAAACTGACATTGAATCAACGTGGAAACATGACATCGAAACAACGTTGATCTGACATTGTTTTGCTCATCGAATTAACGTTGAACCAACGTCAGACGCGTCATTCTTTCAAAACTAACTTGAAATCAACGTTGTTTCAACGTTATGAAAGCAAACCAATTTTCGATTTTCATTTAGCTTTGAAGAATGCCGTATCTGACGTTGGTTCAACGTTAATTCGATGAGCAAAATCAACGTTTTTTCGATGTCATGAGAGACGTCGTTTCCACAATGATTCAATGTCAGTTTGCTGTCTGGGTAGGCGTGGAGTGTTTCTTTACAAAGTGACATTGCATTACCATTAGCAATTAAAATGTCACAAACTGACATTCTGTCATGGAAATTAGCATAAAAACATGTTAAATAACATTTAGACCTGTATGGTATTACGCTGTATCCACGTTGGATCAGCAGTTTGGAAAATTAATGGATGGATGATTCAGCAGCCGGCACCATCTTCTGGTCAGATGCGGGGATTCATTCGGTATGACCCTCAGCGCATTGTTCTCTAGTAATTGAGCGTACATCGGTTGTAGACTTGTTATTGCTGTGCATTGTGGGATTAAATGAGTGCATAATTTCCACTATGGTTTTGGACACCCCTACAAATGGCTGTCCGCTCAAATAGTGCCCTATTTAAGGGTATAGGGGGCTATTTCGGTCACAGTCAGTGTTAAAACTGCAGAAACGACACATGTCATGTGACCTTACATTTACACTCTAAAAAATGCTGGGTTGTTTTAACCCAATTTTGGGTCAAATATGGACAAACCCGAAATGTTGGGTTAAAAATGTAATGTAAAAATTTAACCCAACGGCTGGGTTAGTCCATTTTTGACCCAAAGTTGGGTTAAAACAACCCAGCATTTTTTAGAGTGTACCTCAGGAAAATCAATTGGTGATTTCAAGTCAGGTCAGAATTTACTGGTTGAATGCACATGATTGTCTGATGATCTGGACTGTCTAGAGTTGGGGCTGTTTCAGTGAGAAATTTGGCGGAATACAACAATACTTTGATTCTTTGTTCTTCGTTTTCTAGAAGTTGCGTTAAAAAACCTTGCTGTATTTTGTGTAGTTATTTAAGAACTATACACACCATTTTGCTCTGGTGAAAGTGACTTGAACGCACCGTTTTGTGAACACGACTTCCCAACTCATAAATACGAACTTCCCAGGAGGACTTGAACACACCAATTATCCACAGTTTGTCAATTAGCACACAAAAAATAACTTGAGGGAGAGGGTTGTACGTGCTAACCAGCAAAGGCTTGAGGGTTTCTGCAGTGTTAACAGGACACAACCTCGGTCTTTGGGGACAACAGCTGGCACGCGGAGGGAAATTCACCAGCATCCAGAAACACACAATAAGTGTGTTATTTTTGCTAAGCCAACATTTTGATTAGAGATTTATGATATAAAGCCAATGATCTAACAATGCCAATGTGCATGTACAGTATGCTAGTGTGTATTAAAGTCAGTGGTGTTACATGTTTATGCATTTGGCATTTTCTCCACAGGCCTGTGTTGAGTTTGAAAGAGAGATAGAGAATGAGTATAAATGTGTGGCGTTTGAAAGAGGGTATGCATTGATCTACGACGTAAAGAGCTCTTTGTTCCCGGTAACAAAGAACAGAGCGTGACATGAGCTAATTAATCACATAGCCTTTAACAAGCCACGGCCTGAGCAAGATTAAACGAGTGAGATATCGAGTGAGAAATAAAGGACATGGGAATGTGATCGAGAGATAAAAGGAAAGTCAGCGAGGGGGAAAGGGATACACAGACACAACAGTAAAGAAAGTGACAGTACCCGCAGCACATTGCCCAGGGGCACACAGTAAACATTATATAAACAGTTAATAAAACCCATTAAACAGACAATAAAAAGTATAATGAACAGCTCATGAACTGAAGTTGAAGGCGTCCGATTATGTTCTCTGAAGTTTAGTTCCCTTTGTGTGTTGTGTGCGGTTTGAAGCTGGCCCAAGTGGTTGTCTATTGTTTTCAATGCAGAAACATGCTGAGATGTCAATAGCAATGTTTTTTTCCCTGTTGTAGCTTGAAGCACGTTGCTGAAATTTTCAGCAATTTGTAAAAAAACTATATATATATAAACTTTTATTTTGTAAAATAATATTGCATGCTTTGAAATATGGACAGAATTGTTACTTTTGGGATTTTCATACTGTTCTACAAAATCTTACTGGTCTTTTATATATATATCTATGGTCAAAATTGTCAGTTAGATGACGCCTTGCGTTGCAGTATATAATATTATTAGACTCTCATTACTGCTCTGATTGTTGGCTGTCAGTGTATTACAATACAACAAAACAGATATTAATACTTCATAAGGTCAGTAAATTAACATTATATCAGATAATGAAATACAGTTTATTACTGTAAAATTATATACAGGTTTTAAGTCTGTAAAACCTAAAAAGTTGCTATACCGTATTTTTAACAGGAAAACTCTGCCACAACTGCCAGGTTTTTCCCATAAATTTAACAGATTTTTTTTTTTTTTTTTTTTTACAGTTTATGCAATTTAGGCTTGACCAATGTTAATTTAGTTTACATTTATTGATCCAAAGTCTGATCACTCAAAATAAAAACACTCCTAAAGCTGCATGATTCTCAGTATCATTCATGCCTGTATAAACAGTATGGGTAGAAATACGCACAGAAATAAGTTTAATACTCAAGGATAGGGGAAAGTATTTTAACATAAAAACTGCACTTCTTAGTTTACTGCTATCTATTTTCCTCCATAGTTGTATTTTTAGGCAAATGAACAGTTTGATTTAATATCTGTCTGTTTCTGATCTATCCTGCGCGGTTATGGAGTTTGTTTTTAATAAAAAATAAAAAAATAAAAAAAATAAAAGTGAGGTCCAGCATCCCACAATATCCCTGGAACAGAAATACTGTAAACAAACAGCCACTCACTGCACTGTATCTAATGATTTCATGGATAGTCTCACTCATTGAAATTGTGTAGCCTGAGGTGTCATTCCTTCATCAGCTAATGGATGACCGGGGTGGAGGTGCTGACCAGTGTTTCAATGAGTAATAATAATAATGCAGCTGGAGAACTGTACGCCTTGGTTGGGTGTGGAAATGTAACACAAGTGAACTGAGTCTCATTTTATGACTCCATATTGAGTGAGGGATTAATATATTAAATGGATGCAGGGCTCCCTGGAGGTCTGAAAAGGTGACATGTCATTGACAGAGGGGAGGGGCTAATACTCAGTTTCATTAAAGAGGCGGAGCCTAGACTATTGGGTACTGTGCATGCATGACAATATACTTTTGGTCGTCATTTTGAGAAGTTATCGCTTTACTCAAAGCCTAACATTATTTATTTAATTAAATGTTTTGTATACTTGTATTGCCAGTACTATCTTAAAAATGAAATGGAATTGACATTTTGTTTTCTAATATGCTTTGTTATTTATTTATTTATTGCTGAAAGTTTGCTATAGTGCCATCTTGAAAATTAAGTAGTTTAATATATTTTTTCTCATGAAATGGCTTTGAATAAAAAAAAACCTTAAAATATTTTTGATTGATTAGTTTGCTAGTTCTACCTTAAAAAAATAATATTTTGTTTTATAATACAATGGCAATTATGCTTTGTTGTCGTGTATTTATTTGAATCTTTTTATTGCTATATTAAAAATATAATAATTTGACAGTAATATTTGTTGTTCTTTATCTTTATTTATTGCTTAATGCTGCTCTTTAAAAATTATATATTTTGATTTTTGTTTTCTAATACAATAACATTTATGCTGTGTGCTATTTATTTATTTGCTGCTTAAAGCTACACTGTGTGATTTTTACCCCCATCTAGAGGTGAAAAGGTATATGACCATCCAGTGACTATTAGTTTCTGTTCCTCTCAATTCCGATTTCGTTTTAACTCCTACGGTGGCCAATGTAGTCCAAGATTAACATGGCTTCCAGTTCGACCTCGTCCATGAGTGTTAACTCAAACGTAAACGCGAAAGGCGAAGCTTGAATTAACGGGTATGTCCCTCTTTGACTAATGTACTTTCAAGATGGAGGGGCAACATGGCGACCGACATTAGAACCCCTTACCCGTATGTATTTTCAATGGCATATTATACACTCACGAGAATACTTTATTACATGAATGAAGTAAATATACATTAATGAGCACATATATTTTTGAAAGAGCTAAGAGTTTTTAGCTAAGAAAAAAATAAAACTGTTATACAGTGTAGCTTTCATCACTAATCTTAAAGCAATTAAAAGGGTCAGAGCAAAATCTTGTGATTTCACAGGCAAACACAGATAATCCCTGATGTGTGCTCGTATGGAGAGAAGAATAACATCTCTCATCATCTTATCTTCGAGCCAATCGGATTACTGAAACAAAGAAAGCTCTGCCATACATCAATAATGATAAAATCCGACTGAACATCTAACACAATGCACATACTGTACCATCCACTCTCACTTTGAATCTTGTGTGCGCTTCCTACCACAGATCTGAGCCATCTCTGTGCAAAAATGAATCAAATTGATTTCTTATGGAGAAACTATCAAGCGATGTAATTTCAAAACACCAAGCCCGTTGAGAATGAAGATGGGAAATGTATTTATTTTACAGGAAAAAAAAGGGTGAATCTTACAGAGGTCTTACAGGCCTGGAATGTGTTCACTTTCTGTGTTGAATATTAGGCAAGTAAACTGTTAGAACTCACTTTTAATAAATCCAGATGTATAGATGTGTGATGGCACATGTGTTTGTGTGAGAGATAAAGAGAAGTGTTTTCTCTGAGATCACAGACTATTTACTGGCACTGAAACCTAAAATAACTCTAATTACATTTTTGCATTGCAGTGCTAGTGTTTTTTTCTTTTCTTCTTCTGGCAAAACTGTCATATCATTTGCTTTAGTTGCTCACCCCATATTCGAATGGCAGATGGCATCCTCATAATTACTGTCTAATAATAAAAGTGGTGAACCACCTTTAAACTCACAACAATGACATACTGTATCATGGGGTGTGTGTGTGTGGTTCAGGAAAACCCTACGTTATGGGGGCAGAGTGTCCACACAAAGATGGCAAAATCTAAAATCCTTGTCCTTGTGGGACATTTTTGTTCAACATCAAGGAAACCGCTTATAAATCGTCATAGTGATGTTTTTTTGTTTTTTTTTTGAAAAGTTAAAAATGCAAAATGTTTTCTGATGGGTATGTTTTGGAGACAGACAGTTTGGACAGTATACAATATTTGTTTCATATGGAAAGGCCCCATAAAACATAAAAACCCAACGTGTGTGTGTGTGTTGTCTACAGATATTTCCTCGCCTCCAGTTTCAGACGAATAATGAAAGACTCTGTTGTGTTGCCTTCTGAGTCTCGCTTATCTGTTTCTGAAGGACTGTGTGTGTGAGTGTTTGAGCTGCGATACAGACAGACACATGATATTTGCAGAAAAGTATTTTCTGTTGTCTGAATTGCCAAGGTCAGCTGAGAGCAAAAAAACCATCAGATTCCTCTTAAAAAGATATACTTTCTCTCCATTGGAGACCTGAAGTCACTCTTAAAAATAAATTGTCTTTATCCACATCTGGTTCCTTGAAGAACCGTTTACATTCATGGAACCTTGCACACAAGCTTCTTAATAGTGGAAAAGCAGTTCTTTGTGAAGTTTTTAGCTTGTGAAGCGACCTTGGTCCAAACAAAATCATTATGCTTAAACACACAATTCGAAGAGAACGGCCTCCTTAAGTTTCTTCATTTAGAGCTGGTATTCAAAATGAGTTCTAGACAAAGAGAACATAAGAAAGGAGAGAGATATTCCCACGAAAGCAAAGAAAAGTCCTGGAAATCCGAATCGTTTACTTATTTTGAAGATTTAAGGGATGACTGACGTCCATTTAAGGGAATCCATGAGGAATCCCTGTTATCCTGACGTCAGGAAGAGCTCCAAACTAAAGCTGCTCATTTCCTTGTGTTTTGCTTGGTTTGTGCACATTTTCACAATGAATTCTCAAAGGATAACTCTGACAGCATCATTTACACTCAATATATCATATTGGTTTTTTTTCCACTAAGGAATGCTGATGGTGCAAACATTTGTTTGTCACAATTCCCGATCTCGCAAGCCCGGCCTGAATCAGCTCTGTAAGATGCCAAAAGTGCGCACGACTCCATTTTGGGTTTTCAATGCTCTTCACAATCATTTGATTAATTACTGCTGTCACTATCAATAAAAACATAGACAAGCATCTCTTTTTAATAGCATTCAGTTTACCGCGAACATTCGTTTATATCTCACAATTCTGAGAAAAAAAGTCACAATTTCATGATGTAGTTTAGACCACACCGTTTTCAAATAAAAAACGTAAAACGTTTTTCGTGTTTTGGCCGTTCATTTACATGAAAACAGCTTTTGAAAACAGGTTTCAGAGTGCAAGATTTTGAAAATTATACTGTTATTGTAGTTTTAAAAATGTGACGTAATGTGCATTAACTTTTCAGTACATCGTTGTCATGTAAACTTACCTCACACTTGCGAGAAAAGATGATTTTTGAACGAATGATCCAATCGATCACTCATAAGGACTTTAATTTATGGATAAATCAGCGTTTTTTAACAATTATCTTGCATTAAATAAATACAAATTACAAAACATTTACTTGAACTGGTGTAACGATGCAATTCATACAATACTTTTTTGAAGTGAAAAAATTACTTTTGATCACAGCCATCTGAACTGTAAAGTTTTATCCCAGTGGCTGTGATAATTTGAATTCTTTGTGGTTGAAAATACCATTTGTGAAGCTTTTCATACCTATATACATGACAATTGCATTCTCTTGCTAAACAGCAGTGCCAATGCAGATTTGAATAAACACCGTGATCGTACTTATCAAAGGTATCGTTGTCATTTAGGAATAAGATCGCAATTTTTTAACGATTAATCCTGACACTACTGACACTCTTTCCTTATCGCACTTTTAAATGAAAACTGTTGCACATTCAGTCTTGAATGAGGATGAACCATGAACAATCACAAAACTCATTTATCAAAGGTGCCCTTGACTGCAGCACTTAACCCCAGGAAGCCTCAGAGGGATTGTTGCTTTTAGACATTCAATTATAACATATGACACTTTGGTGTCTGTGTGTAGAAGCACATTTGGAGGACTTTAGCTAACTAACCCCTGCTGCCCCTGCCTAAAATACCACAGGATGAGATGCCAGATAATGAGAGTGAGCTTCCTCTGTTCTATAATCTGGGGCTCACTTTTAATCCCTGAAACCTCTGAAGCTTTAACAAATGCACAAACACATATATGCCCTGAATGTATGTGTCAGCAGAACATCCACTGCTGGAGCTGGTGAATCAAGCTAGGCCTGGTAGACCACTACGAACCAACAACAAACCAGTTACCGTATTCCTTAAAGGGACAGTTCACCAAAAAAATTCAAACTCTGTACCTCATGTTGTTTCGAACCCGTAAGATCTTTGTTCATCTTCGGAACACAAATTAAGATACTTTTGATGAAATCCGAGAGCTTTCTGACCCCATATAGACTGCGAAGTAATAACCACAAAATCCAAAGCCTTGGAAGTTGTGATTACGTTGCAGGGAACAACATGAGGGTGAGTAATTAATGACAGAATTTTCATTTTTGGGTGAACTAACCTTTTAATCTAGCTGGATCTAATCCAGCACTTTGTATTGTAAAAATGTATTTGATTAAAAAGTCATGACACTTTAAAATTTAAAGAATGATTCAATACATCATCATTACCCTGATTTTCATGGGAAATTGAGCACATATGTCGCTCGCCTGTGTATATCTTTTCATATCAGTAAATAGGGAGAAGTTGCTCTGGTGACTTTCACAATTGTATGTTGTGGGAGTAACAGGTTATTTGTCACAACAAGCGAGAAAGGTTGACATGGAGCATGCTAAATCTCCAACCTCTCTGGGGAATCACTCAAAAAGAAAACGCTCGTAATAAAACAAGAATCAACATTGGCAACATTGGCTTGGCTTTTTGGAGATTGTTGTAAAAGCGACAAGGAGATTGTGTTTTTATTACTAATGAGAAATGTATTTTATTGAACCGATAAATTGCCATATGTAGCTCTCTAACCGAGTTCATTGTAAAGCATTATATCTATTTTGACGGGTCATTTCATTATGGGTTGTTGTGCTGGATTTTATTTTCAAGGAAGGAATGTAATGGGTTTAGGCCTATAGTTACAGTAACGTCTTCAGCTAGTCAGCTTGAGATCCTTTCCATCTTATATCTCTTAAGCCTAATGTTTGATGAGCAGTAATACACACACACACACACACACACACACACATATATATATATATATATATATTTCCAAACAGTAACACAGAGCCAAAGCAAGACCAAAACAACGTTATTCCACAAAATGGACCAAAAGTTACATAGTGCACCTTTAACCAATTTCAACTTCAGTTTAAAGTTAGAGATTCAACAACTCAAGACTTGAAATAATTTATAAATTCAATTTTATTATATTTAAACATTTAAAGCATTTAAAGTCAAATCGGTGAACCTTTTTATAATGTGGGCAACGTATTAGCTGCAAATAGTTGTTTTAGTATCAGTGATATACTGTTGATGTTTCTTATTAGACTTAATTTTATATTTAGTGTTTTCATTTTAAAGTTTGAGAATTTTTCGTTTTTTGTAAAAAAAAATGCATATATCATTTTTATTAAATTTTAGTTTTTTGTTTGTTTTAGTTATTTTAGTACTTCAACTCAAACTAAGCAATTTTTTTAATTTAATTTCAGGTAATGTTTTATTATTATTATTATTATTAGGCAACATGAATAACTAATGTGAATTATAAGCAATGCTCAAACATCCTCACTTCTGTATTTTCTGCGAAACCAGTGTCCCATTTCTCCTCAAACTATATCTGTATCTGCAGCCAAAACCATAAAGCACTTTCAGGCACGTCTCTCATCCGCTGCCTGATTCTCTTCGTTGTGAGTTTGATTAATTGCAGATTACAGAGTTTACAGTTTCATTCTCCATAACACCAGTCCACAGTTATTAAAACAAACGTCTCTTGAATTAATCAGAATGATTTACAGACGGTGACTACTGCCAACAAGACTGCACTACCACAGGACCGCCAATCAGTGAGCAAAACCTGCTCAAAAGCAACCAAAACACATTATCTGACCAATTATCCACAGACAATAACACAACAAAGTCTGATAAAACCCTTTGAATTCAGTCATATAGATCCTTCATGCAAAGAACTGTGTATAGTCCTTTTCAAAGCAGTAGTAGGCCTACTTGCAGTAAATGCACACTGTATAGCGTGTTCAGAGTGAACAGGCTCAGGAAATGACTGATGTAACAGCACTGATCTGTAGAATCACAGTGAGTATCTGTGTTTGCTTTATAGTGATCTCTTGTATATATACAGATTGTAACTGTAACAGTGTGATTTTCACAGTGCGCTGGAACTTGCGTTCCCAGCGTGCATTGCAGCATTAATAAAAGTTAGACAGTATTTTATTGTTTAAAAAAAGTCATTAAATTATATTTATAATTACATTTTGACTGTAACCATGTGTAACCAATTATTGCAGGTAAGCATTATTTAGTAGCTTCAATGCATTTAGGGGTGTGGTCCTGGTCAAGACAATCTCCTGAACTCCAAACTGAATGTCAGAATTGGAAAGAAAGGTGATTTAAGCAATTTTGAGCGTGGCATGGTTGTTGGTGCCAGACGGGCCGGTCTGAGTATTTCACAATCTGCTCAGTTACTGGGATTTTCACGCACAACCATTTCTAGGGTTTACAAAGAATGGAGTGAAAAGGGAAAAACATCCAGTATGCGGCAGTCCTGTGGGCGAAAATGTCTTGTAGATGCTAGAGGTCAGAGGAGAATAGGCCGACTGATTCAAGCTGATAGAAGAGCAACTTTGACTGAAATAACCACTCGTTACAACCGAGGTATGCAGCAAAGCATTTGTGAAACCACAACACACACAACCTTGAGGCGGATGGACTACAACAGCAGAAGACCCCACCGGGTACCACTCATCTCCACTACAAACAGGTAAAAGAGGCTACAATTTGCAAGAGCTCACCAAAATTGAACAGTTGAAGACTGGAAAAATGCTGCCCTGGTCTGATGAGTCTCGATTTCTGTTGAGACATTCAGATGGTAGAGTCAGAATTTGGCGTAAACAGAATGAGGACATGGATCCATCATGCCTTGTTGTAATGGTGTGGGGGATGTTTTCTTGGCACACTTTAGGTGCCTCAGTGCCAATTGGGCGTTGTTTAAATGCCACAGCATTGTTACCTACCTACCTGAGCATTGCATTGACCATGTCCATCCCTTTATGGCCACCATCTACCCATCCTCTGATGGCTACTTCCAGCAGGATAATGCACCATGCCATAAAGCTCAAATCATTTTAAATTGGTTTCTTGAACATGAAAATGAGTTCACTGTAGTAAAATGGCCGCCACAGTCACCAAATCTCAACCCAATAGAGCATCTTAGGGATTTGGTGGAATGATAGCTTCGTGCCCTGGATGTGCACCCCACAAATCTCCCTCCACTGAAAGATGCTATTCTATCAATATGGGCCAACATTTCTAAAGAATGCTTTCAGCACCTTGTTGAATTAATGCCACATAGAATTAAGACAGTTCTGAAGGTGAAAGGGGGTTAAAAACAATAATCCTTTAGGCGAGTGTAAGAACCAAGTTCCCAGTCAAAGGGAACACTAATTATCATTATGAAGAACTATTTACACCTATCAAAAATGTGACAAGCTACTGTTCAATATTATAAAGCCTGTCAATTTTTTGTTGTTGTTGTCAAGTCAGCATTAAATGAAAGTTGCAACGGCTTTACTTCCATATTGTGACATATTTCAGAGTGAAAAAACTATCAAACAGCGGGATTTGATTTTATCCCTCGACTGCAACATTTGACCCATTTCCCATCGACTGGATTGTGAAACGTGATCATTGCATCGGATATCAAGTCATACCACAAGAAGTTACATTTTGATTAAAGATTACAAAAAAAAAAATGCACAGATTAATCATTCACAATAAGATTAGTAACACGCATTAAGAAGACAAATAAGATTAATTTAAATTTTAATGGCCTTCAAGGCTTACTTAACAAAACCCACACACTCCCACAAACTGCTCCCACTTCCATCCCAGCAGTCTTTTTAACATGTTTAGAAATATATCTTACAACTCCAACTGCACATTTAACGAGATCCAAATAGAGTTTATTAAAATCAGACATGCTGCATTGACAGAGTCTCGGGAGTCTACTCCCCTTGGGAAGATTGTGTTTCTAAAACTCAGTCAAAACGAAATATTCTGCTATTTACAGTGATCACGAAGACAAGAAACCTCTTTAAAACCACAAAAAAAACATTCTAAACACTAGTTAAACTGTTTATACATGACGTCTGTATCTGTACCCATTCATCACACAGGCTTTCCTCGCATGACCTGTCTGTTTAAACATTCTATACGTAACCCTGCCCAGTCATTAGAGAGACTCACAAACATAATCATTTGCTCCCATTAGCACACAAAGCATTCTTTCACCATTATGATGCTGTGCTTTACCAGTCCACTGAGGCTATATTGGCCGAAACACTGGAACACAATTTTCTGGCACCTTCTTGATGTGAAAACAAGCACCAAGTTTTCTGCAGGTGTGTCTTGAATGCTTGTTATGTTTATCGAACATCATTATAGGTACATGAAAGATTAGTGGTTGCGTTATGTTGTTGGTATAGTTGACATGACATGCAAGCTTTTATTTACAGTAAAGAGGAGCATGTCACGGAACTCTTAACTTAACGGTTTACACGTGTCCTAACCAGGAGCGATACGAGACCTTTATTTAAGTATATTAAATATGCAATCCATTTTATGCATTGCTGTTTCTCAAGTAAAGTTTTCATGTTTAAAAGATTTTTAGATAAAAAGTAAAAAAAAAAAATAAGAGTAATTAAAAATTTACATTTTATTATTTAAAAATGATTTAATATTTTATTATCCGTTATTACACTTGTAAACATTAAAAATGAAATGTATACAATTTTACCATATCCAGTACATACATGTTATTGTTTGTCGCTTTATTGCGGCATGCCTGGTTAGAACAGTGTAAATTATGTAAACATTTTTTAATAGATATTTTATAAAATCAATTCAAAGTTCTACAAGCTGTAATGGATAGCTCTTCAGAACCTTTCACATGAATCGCATTACGACTTCAGTACACTTTAAGGACAAGTTAACTGTGTGACTTTGAACATTTTTCCCTGCAAAGGTCTGTCCTGTCACCGAAGGCCAATATTTACAGGTAAATCTTTACAATTTTAAAGCAGTGAAGGAACGTCATGCGAATTGTCCAATGATCATGCTTCGAAAGGTCAGTGGCATGTGGGATCAAAGTTGAAATTGGTTGACTTTAAGCTGTGTGTAATTGTGGATACAAAGATACAATGCTCAACACTACGAGTATAGTTTGACGCTTCGCTCCATGGTGTTCAGTGCATTGGGAATGTTAACGTGAATCATGTGAAGGCGAAACTGGCAGTGAATTCAAGAACTGTAGAGCAGCACGCAACAACTAAACTTCTAAGTTACGTAATCCCTTTGTCCTTATGTAATCTTGAACAAATGTCCATTTAGGTTCATTAGGACGTGATGAACCGTTTCATGAGAGGTGTTTGTCAGTGGTACCAATGAGGCAGTCGTGATCAGATACATGTGCTACGCAGAAGTGTAGAGTAGATGGATAAAGTCTGATTTCATTTCTTTTCCTGCTCTACAAAGTTGATGTTGTAGGTGAGCTGGTGTCCATTGTCCCAGGCGTACAGAATCTTCTCTTTAGGGTTGTAATCGACTTGTGTGTTGAACCCGTATTCGTTAATGAAAGGTAAACGCAGAGACGCCTCGGCCCCTGTAAGCGTGTCGAATGCGTACGAAACCTCCCCTTCCCTCTGATTGTAAGTGTCCACTGCGTACAAGACGCCGCATATTATGAAGCAGTTCCCGAACGAATTTAGCCGCAGTCTCGTCCTCCACGTGGTCTCCTTTTTGACCGACAAGTCATTGGGATCTAGTTTACTGATTACAATGACGTCGGCCTGTCCGTAGTCATCGTCAACAGACGGGTAAATTACCCAAAGTCCATTCTCATCCACGGCGAAGTCGATATCAGAGTGGCCTTTCCATTTCCAAGGTGTGGTGTCTTCATAGACGACGTCGTGAAGCTGAGCCCAGGCGGCTACGTACCGTTGCTTGAGATTGTATTTGATGATGTTCTTCGTGAAAGCACGATTATAGTAAAACCCTCCTCTGTACACAACATGACCCGTTCCGATCCAGTTATAAGGGAGCTTGAACAGGTTACTCCAACGGCCTGTAGGAAAAAAGAGAGGACAGTGGGTAAAATGTTGCTACATTTTTTGAAGTAAATGTCACAATAGTGAAATTTCACGGCCATAAAGTTCCATTGTCTAGTGTGTACAGATGTATAAAGCACAGCTCAGACAGGTCACTTTCAAGCCAAGCAACTTTTTGTTTACTAAAGTGGCAAATTCATGCAACCAGTAAAAAATGATTGGCCCTTAAGCAAAATTCCCAATTGGATGGATTCCAAGTGAAATAACTAGATTTCACCCGTGAAAATATGCAGAACAACGATAATAATCACCAAACGTTAACGCTATGCTGCATGATTCTGGATAAATTCAAGTTTTTTTGTTTTTTTGTTTTCAAATAGAGATCACGATTCTGCCACGATTCTAGCCTGGTTAAAACCAGACCATTCTCAGTTGTAACTGAGTTATGGTCTGGCAAAGAATTATAGACAAATCATTTCCAGAGGGGTGTCACCAACAGATGTCGCGGATAGACCTAAAACCGATCTGGGGTGCGTTTCCCGAAAGCATCGTTAGCCAACTATGGTCGCAAGTTCCGTCGTTATCAGCATAGTTCAACAGGTCTGTGTTTCCCGAAACAGACAACTAAATTCAAACAGAATTTCTGAACAGACAACTAAATCAAATTATTGTAATTTACTAGAGGTTCTGACAAAATGTTAATTGTTGCAGTCTACTAAAAATATTTAATTAACTTAAATTATTTATTAAAAAGAAAAATCAGTTTGAATGAATGATTCAATGACTCACTCATGCAGCATGCTTTCAGAGTTCCTCTAAAACCCTCCACCTTCCCCAGCTCCACCTGTATTGATCTGCTATGGGTAATTGGTATGCTATTTGTGCAGCAGCAGTATGTCTTACATACTCACTGCAGTGCAAGCTGCATTCAGTTAAAAGAGCTCAATGAAATGAGCTAAAATGAGCAAAATTGCAACGAAACCTGTAGTTATCTCACATATCTTGTGACGCTAGCCAAGAAGCTGCCTGAAAAAGAATCAGTGTATGACTCCCCTGGCTCTGTCTTAACAGGAAATGTTTTTAGAAATCTATTAATACCAGTCTAAACAGGCACACAAACGCACACTAAAATCAACTGTAACATCTTCCAAGCTCTTTCTTTTTTTCTAGTGACACACACACATTCACTCAGCAAAACACACAGGCATACAACCAGACACAAACAAACTGGTTCCCAAACATCCAACTCATTCACATTTACATTTATTTAGAAATCCAAACCTTTTAGAATGGAAAATCCCTGTCTTTGATTCACACACACACACGCAAAAAACCAAAAACAATATGAAGAGCTTTTAACTCAAAACACACACTACACTATCCAAAAAAATATCCGTCTCTCTGTCTAGACAGTCGCATTGAATAAATAAGTACATCATCAATTGGTATGTCTCTAAAGAACATTACAATATTTATTTTACACACCCTGTTTAAAGTTGTCTAAGTTCCGGAACTCGACGAGGTTGTTGCCGTAGTAATAGTTGGTGACGTAGATTTTGGAGTCTCTGGCGGTGGGATCCTTCATCCATGCGCCCTCGTTCCTGCCGTAGCTGTGCTGTTTGACCGGCAGGTCCACCGACGCCAGCGTCCCTTCACAGCTTTGCTCTTTAACTGCCAAAAAAACCCAACAGTTTCAGCCCAACAACACACATGCACCAGGATTCAGCCATTTCGCTTGGTTGAAAAACATTTAGGCACTGTTTTAAGTTTAGTTTAGTTTTTATAGGTACTTTGCATTGTTTTATTCCAGTTGACATCATTTTTTAACCCATAGGTTTTAGTTTAAGATAATTTTTGTGGTGCTGCTTTTGTACAAACTGAGTTTTATTGTAAACACTGTACCTGCGATGTATGAGTTGTTGCTGGTGTTGTCCAGCACTAGTGATATCGTTGGGGCTGGTCGTTCCTCTCTGTATATTGTTCTGCTAGGTGTTGTTGTCCTTTGGGTTGTTGTTGTGGGACGAGCGGTTGATGTTGATGTTGTTGTTGTCGTCGTGGGTACAGTTTCTGGGGTGGTCTCTGTTGCTAAGGTGACGGGAGCTATTGCACTTTCCTCTTCCTCTACTTCTACCTCAAGCAACGTGTCTGTTTCATCAGGCTTCTCTTCACCTATAGAAATGTAACAGAAACAGATCAAGAGATTAAAGGGATAGTTCACTTGTAAATTCATTTTTGATATGTTTTAGCTTACCTCAAGGGCATCCGAAATGTATGTGTATTTGTTTCCATAGTATTTTCAGTTTTGAATTTTTTTTAAACCGTTCTTGTCTGTCAGTCATATAATGGAGGTATATGGGGTCCACCCATGGGTCCACCTCAAAGAGCATGCACAGAGAAGTCCAAATTCAACATGATTTAATGACTCATAAATGTAAGTACACATTGATGGCCTAAGACACGAAACGAGCGGTTTGTGTGAGAAAACGAACAGTATTTATACCGTTTTTACCTCTTCCTCGCCCTCAGAGTACTTGGACGTGACTGTGATTACAAGAGGTAAAAATGAGATACTGTTTGTTTTCTCACACAAACCACTCGTTTCATGTCTTAGGCCATCAGTGTGTACTTACATTCATGAGTCATTAAGTCATTAGTCATTTGGACTTTTCTGTGCATGCTCTTAGAGGTGGACCCATGGGTGGACCCCATATACCTCCATTATATGACTGACAGACAAGAACGGTTTGACCTAAAAATATCAAAATTGAAAATAGTGTGGAAACAAAGACACCTACAACTTGGATGCCCTTGAGGTAAGCTAAAACATATCAAAAGTTAATTTCAAAGTGAACTATCCCTTTAAAATCATCTCACTTCAAGAAAAGCACTGCAAACTCTAAACCAGACAGCAACCTTATATACTAGCGGTAACACTCTTTACATCTTTGCAAATAATGAAGCTTTGACTGAAAAAACAAAATATCAAGCAACTTGACAAATTTTGTCAGAAATATAAACTTGTATATTGAATTGTCCATCTTTGGTCAAATTAATAGAGACCACAAACCACATTATAATACTGAAATACTAAAAACAATATATGAATTGACAGATTCAGAAATACTAGACAAGAGCAGATTCTAGCCAAGCAGATTAAAGGTACATGAAGTCTCTGGAAACAGTACTTCTTTACCCGTCATGCCAATAAAACTTTGTTGACATGTTGAAGTTTGAGTTTTAAACTTGTTTCTACACCAATTACTCAACACTTCCAGGACAAAATGACTTGCATCGAAAAACAAAGCAAGTTGACGTTTGAGTGAGTATTTTGCCAATCTGCTCTCCAATAATATAAATACACCTGCAACCGCTGTCACGTTGAGCATATAACATGATCAATCTCACCATATATTTCCGTGCACTAAGTGGCACAGGACTGTGGGACAGCTATATTTAATGAGAGAATGGATTTGATTACTATACAGATCACAGGGTGGGACAACGAAAATAAACAGTATTTATTAGTGAAAGTAACTTATGTTTATTAGAATTTTTTTACTTGACTTACGCACGGTCCGCCGGCTTTTGTATTGGCTTTGCATTCCTGTCAGGACTGATCATACTGAATCTGCATCACAGCTCTGTTATGCATTATCTTAATCCAGTCAAACAAATCCATGCAGTCCAATAGCCAAGACACGCTAACAAAGTTAAATAGTCCTAGTCAGAGGAGATGCCATTTTCAATTTGACAAACAAAAACAAGACATCTGACGGATGGAGAAACTATGTAATTATATTCTGACTAATGCATGTGTAACTGTCAAAGTCCAAAGAGTCCAAAGACAAAGATGAGTCAAAATTTATAATCAAAATTTATTTCATAAAAGAATAAACTGAGAATATCCAACATAGAGTAACCGAGTGCTCAACACACAAACAACAGCCGCCAATTAACTGAGGAAACACAGGAATTTAAGAATACTTAATAGTGAACTGTGTAATGATCCAATGAAATGCCATGATAACAGATTAGAGCAACACAGACCACGGGAAATAATGAAAAGCAAACTAAAAGTTCATGAAAATTAAAGTAAACGAACAAAAGTCAGGATTTCCAACTTGGAAAAATGCACTATTTGGAAACTCTGTGGTGAATTTCTATGACATCGCTGTTGAAGAGTAATTAGCTGAAGTGGATGTATTTATTGTACAGTTAACGAAAGTTATCACGAGCATTAGAATATTTGAAGAGCATGTCATAATAAATGTCAGCAGATCGGGAAGATTTTAAAACGAGCAGTTCATTCATAAATCCATAAGATCTTACCCTCATGCTGTGAAAATACAAACCGGAAGACAGGTGGCCCCTGAAAAGGGGTGGAGCCACCTAATATCTATAGGTTTTCTCTATAAGTTTTATTTATTTACATGTTTTATTTATTTATTTATTTTTTTGGGAGAATTGCATGGAAACCAAATGCGGATATATTTGACCCACAACATGAAAGGTGTACCCGGATAGAGAAAAGTGTGCATTAAAACTGTAAATCTTCCTTTGTTGATAATCGTACACCTGCAAACTGAATGCAGTGTCTTCCAACATCTCCAGGGCTGTTACCAGTGCCATCACTCTTAATTTTACATTTAATACCCCTAATCTTGGATATCTGTTTGATATTGGCAGTTTTCTTACAATTTCTTTTTGTATTGTCTCAAAAATAAGTTTTAAAACTAAACTTAAACCAAAACTGCAATATGAGATGTTTCCAAAGTGCTAGTTTACAGACTAAACTTTTCAAAAGTGTGTCCATCTTAGAGCCTTTCATTTACAGTAGTTTATGCCTTAATCAAATTCCTTGTGATTGTATCTAACGTGCGCTGAAATAGTCGGGACCCAATTTGGGAAGTAGCGATTAGGTTACGCCTATGGATAACACAAGATTAGATCAGACCACATTACAAGTCACAACTGATTGTGGTGCTTTCAGAATCATTCTTGTATAGCTCAGGAAAAAAAAAACAGTAATCACACAGACTGTCAAGCAAACAGCGGTAACTATGGAGACTTTTAGGCGAGAGGCACACATCTAAAGCTTAAACAGGAAGTGAGGCTGAAAGCCCACATGAATGGAAACACTGTTAAATTGGAGACATTTGGCTGTTTTTTTGTAGAAACCCTAATGCCGATATGAATGTCACGTCAGAAACTGAAACTGATTCATTAGTGTGTGTTGGCTGTCATTTCAGACTCTAAAGACACTCTCTGGCTGGCATCCTACACTATATCCTGTTAACTTGAGTGCTGGATCGTCTAGTCCCAAGATACTGAGATCGAATCTCACTGTAAGATGTTCATTATGTGAGAGTACAGTGTGTGCATGGACTTGGCTGTAGTTTGGGGCCCAAAAATATCCCCAAAAGAGACCGCAATCTGACAAAACCTCCCTTTGAGGAAATCTGGGACATCTTCAACTCGAAAATCAAATCAAAATAACTATTTTACCATAGTAGATGCAGCAGAAATTGTTGTCAGGTTCATAAATAAAGAAAATACTTTTTTAACTGTAAAAATGCTTGTAAAAATCTTTGTAAAAATGAAAAAGTTTTATTTCAGGGTAATATTTAGCATTAGTAGTATTTATTTATTAATTATAAATTAAATTAATTTAAAAACAACAGAAGTTAAGGGTATGTACCCATCAAGTAGTGAAGTGCATGTCTGTGTGTGTGTGTGTGTGTGTGTGTGTGTGTGTAATATTTCATTTATCATCAGTGCATCTGGCAGATTTTCCTGCAAAAAGGGACCTGGAATTTCTTGTCTCTGTTTCAGTGTGGATATTTGTGATGATACCGACTATGAATTCTGCATTTTATTCTTCTCTTAACATGGTTATGTGAGTGGATTATTATAGTTATTATCATGCTATCAGAAAACAGTTTCCCTATACCCTTTCAGCAGATGAAGTGGTCTAAAATATTGACTGTGTGTATGAACGTGTGCACATGTGTCTTAAGTTATGAAAGGGTCTGTGCTAATATCTAAGTGTGTGTGTGTGTGTGTGTGTGTGTGTGTCTGGACTGGCGTTGATACAAGCAGCTGTGCTTCAATGGGGAACACAAAGGAAACAACATTGTCTCTATAAAGGCCAATCCACACTGCACTGACAGACGGCGAGCGACGCAGCCAATCACCAGATTACAGTTCCTCACTTCTCCGAACATTCTAAGACCCGACAGATGCCGTTTCAATGTTCATTTGATGAAAACAAGAGCCAACAGACACCATAGTTGATGCCAACTTTTGTCTGTCAGTGCAAGTGTTTGCCTTTGCAAGCAAAATTGTTGAAGTTACTCCCCAGAATTTAGCTAACTCATACCTCACTACAACACAATCCATAAAGAGAAAAATGTCTGTAAAGAGAGTAATGTCTTTTATTCAATGCCAATGCTTTAGAGGCTAAGATAATGTGTAAATACCTCTGTTTTGGTTGCTCGTCTCATCGGTTTTGGTGGCTTTGTAATATGTGATTCCCCGGATGAGTCCTGGCTGGTTCTGTGATGGTTTGGTTTTATTGGGCAGTTCTGTTTGCTCTGGTTTACTGGGTTTGTTTGGTTTTGTGGTCTCTTTCTTTGGCTTGGCGGGCTTTTCCTTCACTGGCTTTGGTGGAGGTTTCCCTTTTTCTGGTTTCTTTGCTGGAAACTTTGAAGCATCTTTGATGTTTGTTCCCAGTGTGTCCTACAAAAAACATAACACATGTCTAACTCAACAGATCTCATCCGAAAAAATTATATAAACACTTACATATACTCTATGCTGTTATATAGATATGTTTCATATTGCTAATGCACATAGTATGCATTTTCTTTTTTGGATTCTACCAGAACAGACTTGAGATTTGGTATCCAATAATGCAATGCACTAAACTTTGACTTACATTTATATTGACAAATCTCATTTTTGAATAATCATTTGTTTTGCACAGCCAAACTGCAAAATAACCATATTTATGTCAGAGAGGATCTGGAAGGCACTTGCTGAATTAAATGAGCAACATGATCATGTGATATATTGCAGCACATATTAAAGGGAACCTATTATGCCTCCGTTCTCTGGGTATGCCTTTTTTAAATGAGGAATATTGTGATGTGTATGTTCCTGGAAGAAACTCAAGACTCCAATCGAGGAGTTCAAAAACAGTGTGCATTGATAAAAAGAATAACTCCTTTTAAATTGACTTTGTATTTTGTAACTTTGCAGACCTTTTTCATACTCAATCTGCAACACTAAAAAAAGCTGAACATGTACACAACATAATTAGAAGCTTTTACGTGAAGTAGGCCTCAATCGGGTCATGACTTCTTCAATCAACTTTTACTTACGTAATACAAAAAGGTTCCCTTCATCTAAGTGGAATAAGATTTTGTGACTTTTCATACATTATCTATCTATACACACACAAAAAAACAAAAAAACAAAAAACTGGGCTTGATTCGGTTGTCCTGAAGGTTTGTTTACATTTCTGGTCTTTGGGGTCAATATGACCCCACATTGAAATGGAAAATGTGGAAATGGAAATGTGAAAAAAACAAACAAACAAAAAAACGAAATATATTTTCTTCATGTGTCAAAAAACAAACAAACAAAAAACATCTGTAATAAATAAATAAATCTAAAAAAAATTACACATAAATGAAGGCCTAGTACTAGAGCATAAATGCAATGTATAATAAAAAAATATATATTTCATATGCTAATGCTAAAGCTAATGGTGTTGTTGAGCAATTGTGTGGTATATGGATACAAAAATACTTTATATCTCCAAAAACACAGCATTAATGAATAGATGAGAATTAAACAAAAAAATGATATATTATTTGTATTATTAAAAATGTATATTTTTTGTACAATTACAATTATTATTAATAATTGTTGGGGTCATATAGACCCCGAAGCCCAGAAGTGTAAACAGGAAGCGAAGACCATTTGAAGGTTAAATTGAATAATTTTCATATAATGTTTTAAAAAAAAAAGAGTATGCAGTAAACTGAACCGTATGCAGTATTCCATTCAAAGCATAACCTAAACGTCAGAGGGGAAAGGTCATGACCCTTACTTACCTGAGCTTTGCTTTTGGGGCCTGAGGAGGAGGAGTCTTTCTGCAGCAGCTGAAGGCCCAGGTTGGACAGCTCCTTCTTTATGCTCATCATGATGTCAGAATGGTTCTCGTACTGCCGTAGCTGATTGGTCAGAGTTGCCACACTGTCTCTCACAAAGTCATTCTCCCGAGTGAGGTTCATCTTTATCATCTAAATGAGATACACGACTTTACATCAAACTACTATACATACAACAACACTTCTGCATCTAACTGTACATAAATACATCTGCATAAACAATTTACTCAAACTGTTATGCTGCCAATATAGTCAATATTCTCTTATACTCACCAAGGCTGCATTTATTGAATCAAAAATACAATAAAAATGATTTCTGTCTGCTAGAAGCATTTCTAGAAGCATTTTGGTCTCAGACTATATATGTAAGGTATTTGATAATGACCCTCAGTGTACATGCAGTAAATTTATTGCGGTGCAGATTTCTAGCCCAGCTTTACCCGATAATGAGCAAAATTTAATTGGAAATAAAAACAGAGTACATAAGTGTGACTATTACATGACTGTGGTCATTTCCTCTCTCTGTCCCACTCTTTCTCACACACACACACACATTATTTTCCCATCCCTCAAGCCAAAGCGAAGTGCTATAACAGTTAATAACTTTAGCCAGAGCATTGTGGGTAGCCACAGAATGTCCAGATAAACCCCGCCACGGCTCATTAATTTTCACGTGTGTATGTTCACACGCACACGGCTAGTGTAATCACACTCACCTCCTCCAGGTTGTTCATTTGAGACACCACCTTGTTGATGTACGAGTGAACTTTAAGAAGGTCCATACTGAAGAGAGTTCCTTCCAGAAGGTCCACCATGGACTGCAACTGCACACAAAAATCAGGTGACTTTCAAAAATGAAACATGAGTGGAACGTTATTTTTAAAGGTTCACAAAGCAGCTGCTTGGGGTTTATTTTCAATCTGCAGCAACGTTTGACAGTTCGTGATTCACAATAATGATTAACATATTGCTTTCGGTCATCTTCACAATATAGTGTCGGCCAAGATCCGCCCCACATCTGGTACACATTGATTGCACATGGTCCAGACGTGGGCCGGATCTGTGCCGACTGTATGTTGCTGTCTGTAGGCTTGTTTCCACCAGGGAATACAAAATAAAAAAGGTAATTGAGACTTTTTTCTCAGAACTGTGATGTATAATAGTTATAAAGTCAGAATTGTGAGACGTAAACTCACAACTGCAAGAAAAAACAGTATATCTGACTTTTTAACTTGCAGAATTTACTTCTTTCCTCACTCAGAACTAAAAATGTCTCAATTCTAAATTGTGAGATATGAAGTCAGAATTGCAATATATAAACTTTTTTTTTATTGCAATTGTGATTTTTTTTCTCGCAATTTTATCTTTATTTATTGCAAGTTTATCTCTCAATTCTGAGAAAAAAAAAGTCGCAATTACCTTTTTAATTTTTTTTATTCCCTGGCAGAAACAAGCTTCCAGACAGCAACATAGTGTCGGCACAGATCCATGTATGGAATCCATGTTGCAATTATGACTTTTTTCTCGTAAGTTTATATCTCACGATTCTGACTTTTTAACTTCACTGTAAAAAAATATCCGTGATTTTAACAGTAAAAGACTGTAAAAATGCTACAGTGCAAAACTGTTAATTAGTTAACAGAAAGTTCCGTACTTTATACGGTAAATAACTGTGATATAATTTTACAGTAAAAAACCGTTACATTTACAGTTTTTGAAAGTGAAAAAGAACAAATCGTTGTATAATTTACAGTGAAAAACCATAAATTGACATTCCCACAATTCCCTGTGTGACACTTCACATTTGATGTATTTTTGTTGAAGTAACTATAGTTCCTCATAGTTTTATTGTTTTTTTCTAATCAGTTATGTACATTAGGGTTTTATGTTACATTTAATGTTGTTAAATTAATGTTTATTGCATTTTTTTTTAATTTCATGTGTGTTACCATGATGGTGTTTAATGTTTGTGTGAATGACACTGTGCAGCTTCTTTATATAAGCATTACTTATATAAGTGATCACTCATGATGAGCTGTGATTGAATCAACATTTTATCAGAAAATAAAATACGGTTTATTACTGTAAATTTTAAGTTAAGTCTGTAAAACCATTAACGTTCCTACCATATTTTTAACGGTAAAGTTCTGGCAACCACAGCTGCCGTTTTTTTACCGTAAAATTTACGGTTTATTTTTTTACAGTGTTGCATTTATGATTGTATTACCCGCAATTCGGACTCTATAACTCATAATTGTGTTTAGATTAAAAACTAGTTTAGATTGTGAAAATAAAAGATTACTGTAAGAGATAAAAAGCCGGAATTAGTTTTTATTTTATTTTTATTTCATGAGAGAAACAAGCTTCCAAGTTAATAAAAACTAGTTTAGATTTAAGCTGGTCTTTTTAACAGAAAAAAAAAAACAGATTTTTTTTTCATGAGTGAATTCCTCATATGCTTATTGTTGACTCGTGCTGCTGAAAGTTCAGTCGTGTAACAGCTTGACTGTCGTGATGATTAATGGCTTCATGCAGCATCAACAGATATGAAGAAACTGCAGAGAGGTTAAAATAGAGCCACATGTTTGGAGCTAAACAGCACAAGATCAGCAAATGTTTTAGGTGGAAATATTAAAACCATTGTGTTTAACTACTGACTAAAGGCTGCTGAATGATTTTTCAGCCTTTAGCAGAGCTGTAGACATGACTGGCGTCAAGAGGGACGATACCAAGGCAAACCCCCCCAACACCCATCCCCCCATGCCCAATGCAATTTTAAACTTAGGGGGTCCCACCACACACCCCCAAATGCGATTTCATTTAAGTCTGAGAAATATAAAAGCCCCCCCAAGTCGTGTGTCCTTGGCGCCGGGTGTAGTAATATAAAACCCTGGACTGATCATCAGGATTGTCATGTGGCTCTCTCTCTGTGTGTGTGTGTGTGTGTGTGTGTGTGTGTGTGTGTGTGTGTGTGTGTGTGTGTGTGTGTGTGTGTGTGTGTGTGTGTGTGTGTGTGTGTGTAATGTGGAGATGGAATGCTCAGACAGATGAACAAAGGAGAAGAAAAGATGGAAAGAGTGAACCAGACAGGAATGGTATGGAGGAAAGAGGACAGGTGCTATAAAAACACACTTGCGAACACGTGCGCCGCATACATGCCCAGAATTCGGCCGTTCAACATTCAAAGTGAGTCAGTGTTTCATTAACCTCAAAAACAGCACTTCCTGTCATACTTCTTTTAAAGTTATGTCACAGTTGTGTATCACTCATGTTTTTAGCAGCATATCAGTAACATCCAAACGCTTTAGTACGTTGCAGTGGGCTGTTAAAAGTCGGGCTTATATTTTTGAGTGCAAACAGGTTAAAGTTATAGACTGAGCATCATTAATGCTGAATTTGATTAAGAGACAATAAATTAATGTTTAAGTGAGTCAAGTGGTCATTTCATGCCTGGATCTGTAAAATTACATTTAAAAGTACCATTTTAGGCTATCCTTACAAACATGTACCATGTTTTTAATAAATTAAAATTAACTGTAGTTACTGTTGCATATTTTTATGGGTAAATGTAGTACTAAATCATCATTTTCATTTGTATTACAACCGTGGCATTTATATTATGTTAATTTATAGTTTGTAGAAGCATTAGTAAAAGGCTTCCATTTTTTACCATGTCAAATGTTTTACATATATATATACTGTATATATATATATATATATATATATATATATATAGTAAACAGTTACATTTTGCAAAAGTCTTCTGCTTAAGGTCCACATTAAACGGAAGTTGCGATAGTCTTCTGAGTGAAACAGTTTTAAAGATGTAGTGCAGGACTTGATTTTGGGCACTGGAAATTGATTGGATCATTGGATTGTTGTTGTTTGCAACTGTATTGGTTGATCTCTTTTGATTGACAGGTTGCCTCGCCCTCACGCCAGTAAACACATCATCAGAGAAGTGATTCTGCAAAAGGGAGGTGAAGCTATTTTGATTACAGAATACGATGAATTTAAAAATAAATTAATAATAATGTGTAATAATAATCTAATAATAATAGTAATAATAATAATAGTAATAACTCATTCATCGAAATTAACAAACACTCATTTCATTCGTTGAATGAACTAAAGGACACGAAAAAAAGATTCGTTCATTTTGATGAACGAGTTCGAATAATAGGGTCACGAACGCGCATCACAGAACAGGGCAAGGCGACCATTTGAGCTTATAAAAGTTAAAATTTTTAATTTTTTTTAAAAAAATGACCGATCATTTCGTTTGATAAGACAATTATTTATTGTCTGAAATCATTTAAAGCCCTTTGAACAGATTGGAGTTTGCACTGAAACTGTTTTTTGGACCTTGAACCGTTTGGTTCCCATTGAAGTCCATTATATGGAGAAAAATCCTGGAATATTTTCATCAAAAACCTTAATTTATTTTCGACTGAAGGTCGACATGGGCATCTTGGATGACATGGGGGTGAGTAAATTATCAGCAAAAGTTTTTGAAAAGTGAACTACTCCTTTAATCTTGTTTTTAGAATATATATATATATATATATATATATATATATATATATATATTTCAAGCTTACTGTACCATTTACTGTGCAAATCACTAAAATTTATTAAAAAAAATAAAATAAAAAAACTTGGGGCAAGTTTGCAAATTTGGTCATGAAAGAAATTAAACTACAGTTATCACGCAAGAACTCTGCCTGAGGGATATGGGATATGGGATGTGTTTTAAAAGTATCAGGTCTACCTTGAGCAGCTCTGGCGCCTGTTTCTTGAGTTTTTCCATCTTCCATTCGTTCTCGCAGGGGTTGAGTGAGGACGGCGGAGCCGTGCAGGAGCATTTGCAGTCGGCTCCGGAACTCACCGTCTCCACCGTGTAAAAATCCTCTACGCGCACACTTCCAGTCATCAAGCGAGCGCACGCATCCCGGGTCAAAGGCCGCATGATGCACTTACAGCGGCAGTCGGATCCCTCTGATGTCATGCGGACTTGTTCCTCCCCGAAAATCTGAAAAGGAAATTGATTTGGATTTATGGAGATTACACTGTGTGCTGCGACCCAGTGACCTACTTCGGTGTCATTTCTGCCACTTTGCAAAACTATGTTCACTTTAGTTCTCTTCAGAGACATGCAAGCCAGCCTGAGACTTGAGGTTATTGATCAGTGCTTTTAACCCGAGCTGTCTTCCTGACATTAGATATGAAACTCTGAGGTCAAAAGGTCACCAGTGCCACACGACCGAATTCAGCCACATGTGCCACAATGACCTATGACCTTTTCTCCTTAATAGTTCCCCTTGTCCATCATTACACAATTACTAAATGTCATTAGTGTCAAGTCATATGGCGTATTGACTGTTTCTGAAAATCATATAGACAATTTGTTCTTTACATCTTACCTTCAACAGACCAGTCCAAAATCAGCTAGTGAATGTTAACATGATGAAATCAATCACATAAGCTGTAGAATACACCATCTTTAGGGCCACAGGGTTACCTGTTATCTGTCTTCTGGGCTGTTAATGTCAATGAACTGAGTGGAAAGCAAACAGATGGTGTCAAATGAGTAACCTTTGACCTCTGAGAACAGAAAACCTCATCATGCAGAGTGTGTCCTTATTCAGATCAGTTTTATACACTATGCAAAGAAAGTATAAATGCATTTAGACAAATACTTGCATGTGTGTGTGTGTGAGAGAGAGAAGGTTTGACATCTTGGATTACTTATATCCTCTTCAGGAATTCTGAGACCTTCTTAAAAACAAATGGAAACACAAATCATCAAACCCTGCCACCTTTGGTAATTTAAAGCGTGAGAAAGATCATATTTCTTGATCTGCATGTCTGATAGTGTTTGAGTGAAGGGTATGTGGGTGACTGATGTGTGATTTATGAGCAAACTCGCTGTTCAAGCATGTTTTTATTCGATTGCCCCACACTTCTTTATGTCTTTGTCAGCTCAGGTCATTGACATTCATGATGATCTATTAACAACATAATCAGTTTGCCAATACCATGTCACTGTGGATGTACGGTCACTCTTTCCCAGCTATTATTTGGCATGTTTAGGACAGCAACCGAAGTCTCCAAACAAACAGAGGGCAAGTGTCAGCTGTGTTGTGCTAAAATAAGCCAATCCAATCTGATTTCCACAGCAGGGATGCATTTCTTCCACTGAGATGTTGGCATGATGACAAATCCCAAGGAATTAACAGCTATATTGAGTTAAACAGATATAACAACTGTGTAATAATGTTATTTACACCATATAATCATGCAGACAGCAAAACAACTGTATGAAAGGCATCTCTTGTGCTTATCAATGGCCTTATGTGTTTATGTTTTACAATGCAGGATTGATTTGATGTATCCATACTGAACAAAAATATGAATTTTGTTCTCACAGACCTCAAACCGTTGTCTATTCTGTCCATGTTGAATCATTCAGTTCTGGCTCTCTTTGTCGCCCCATCTCAACTCTGACTGTAACCACCAAGCACAGGTGCAGAACGACGATCAACACCCGTGTGGAACAAACACAGTCCTTACAAACGCACAAACTCTGATTCACACAGCAGCTGACATGACAACTGTGAGAACTCTGAAATGTAAACTTCACGAGGAGAGGATAGACAAAAGTCGAAGGACATGAGTAATCCTCCTTTAAGTTCAAATCCTTTGTAATCCCATGTGAGGGACCGGACTGGCTTTTTGCCCTTCAACTTTAAACTGAGATAATTAGCAATTTAGCTACATATCAATCTTTGATGCACTTCCAGGAACAAAGAATAAAACAGAAGCATGTGAATTTTTATCTCAGGACCAACACCATCCATTCACAGTCTTTCTCTTCTCGTTCCTACCGTTTCTCTATCACCCCTTGAGACTTTTTAAATCGGACAGACACACTTTTAAGTGCAGTTTGTTAAAGTCGGCATTAAACGATATTTGCATAAAATTTCTTTATTGTGATGTAACAAGAATAAATGTAAAGTAGGACTTGATTTTGTCCATTGGGAATTGATTGGATGGTTGTGGTTTGCTTACCCCTACCCCTAGTTGTACCCCTAGCCTGGATGCTAGCCCGAACCCCGCCCACAACATTTTTTTGGTCGGGAAGTTCGGTCTGGACTCGATCCATTGAGGAGAAATTATGATCAGTCAAAAAATGAACGGGCCAATCAGAATGCCAGGGCGGGCTTTATACGATGATGCAGATCATCTGCAGGGACGTGATCATCACGTTATCAAAGAGAGATGACTGCAGCTGGAGAATTGAGATGTATCCGCTGTCGCGTCTGTTGTAAAATAAATTTACAGCGCATTCATTTTAATAGACAAACAGAAAACTGCAATCAAAGCATTTGCCGATCGGAAAGATATTTTTGGCGTCCTTCCAACATGATTCGGCAAAAGTGTAACTTATCAGCTGGCTCTGACGGTCGATAAGAAGATGGGACGTAATGAAAAGCCTGTGGTCGTTGTGGTTACTTGTTATTTTACTTCTAAAATAAGTTAGTTCTATAGTTGAAAACTGCGCTATGCCAAGAAGTTGACTTACTGCGTTGCTCTGATTGGTTGTACTGTAGGTCTACCGACTATCCAATTGAGTGCAGAGTTTTCGTTTTTCCTGGTCTGGTTAAGACACGCCTCATAATCAAAGCCCTACGGAGCGGTATCAGACTCATATTCTGACTAGAATATGAGTATGACGAAGTCAGGCTAGGTTACCCCTCCCTCGCGCCAGTAAACACATCAGACCCTGTCATACACCCAGTGCAATGCAGCGTAAGTGTTTTTTTTTTTTTTTGTTGCTAGTTGTCATTTTCATGTCCTGGGCATGCATTTGCACCCATCTGTGCGCCCATGGGCATGCTGGTCTGAAAACCAAAAGTGTGTTCAAGCGCATTGTTGTCACGTGCTATTATGAGGCAACTGAAATAGACTGCATTGACCAATTGAAACCTAGTCTAAAGTCAATATATAGTGCAATATTTTTTTTTGTTATTTAAAGGGCACATTAGTAATATGAGACTATATGCTGACGATCCACAACGCGTGTACACTCATATTACACAAACACGCGCGTACACTGCTTATTACAAAAACGCGCAGCAGCACACATATTTTTAATATGAAATATTATATATCATATTTTTAAATATGAAAATTATTGTGTAATTGCACGCTTTGACCTCGCTCACGAGCAGATCAGCTTCCTCTCTGGAGACACGCTCAGTCTTTCCGCTTGCAAATTCCACCATGTAAATAGCAAAGGAATGGGAGATGAGACTTGGATTGGTTAATGTACGTTTTGCCCAAAACACGCCCATTACTCATTAAAGGGTAACTAAACCGCTGCTCAGAGCCTGACTCCACCCACTGGCAATATTTGAAAAATGCTGAAAAAGTGGTCGGAGATAGAGGGGATGAAACAGATGATAAAACACTCTATCCTGATCGTTTTCAATACTCGCAATTCTGCAAACTCCTGACTCGCTACAGTGGTTTTGATGAAACAAGCTGGTTTTTATACTGCCAAGGGAGTAGCTTGTGCCAAGAGCGTGGTGAGCTGAAACGTGCGTACGTCACGAACAACCGCTAACATCCAGTGGGAAAATTCAACTGCAGTAGCCACCATTCAACCTGAAGAGGGCAGCACTAAGACATTTTTACACCATATATTGTAGAAATAAAACACTTTAAACCCAAATGTCAAAAAAGTTACTCGAATCAATGACTAATAATTAATATTAATATTAATTAATAAAGATCCATTCTTACAGACCATGCGCTTTAGACCATGCTTAGATCATGAAAATAGGGCCCATTATCAGAAAAGATAAGCCATTGCAAGAGGAAAAGGGAAGTTATTTTGATTAAAGATTACGAGGGCACTATTTGTTTGTTTGTTTTAAATATGATGTGCAAGGATAAATCATTTCTCATCAAATTAGCATCATGGCACCAAGCCTTGCATGTGAATATATATATATATATATATATATATACATTTCTGACATTGTTTTATGGTCAGCATAAGTAACAATTTAGTTCAAGGAATAAAGCAAGAAAACAATCCTACAAGAGTGAGTATAGGGGCCCTGTCCTCCTCTCCAGTGAGCCATGACCTGTGATAAGTGCGGCTCTTGATGCGTCGTGACGTCTCAGTGTCGTTTTCTCATGTGTTGTTTTATTCATGGTAAATCAACCGTTTTAGCTGAAGTGACTTTCGCTGCACACATCAGCCTTTCATTTGTCCGCCACAGCTGGAGGGCTCAAACAAAGCTTCAAATGAAGTGGTAAACACTTCTCATTCGGTGCAATGGGAACGTTTGGGGTGAAAAACGTTGAAGACACCATACAATACATTTGGAGAAGTGGAGATTATAATGGAAGGATAGTGGAATTCTATATGATGGATTAGAAAATCAGCTGTCTTGCAGCATGCTGGAATTAAAGATGTCTCTGCACTCTTTTGTTACTCAAATCTATGATTTAGGATGCTCAGGTTTGCTCATGGAGACCTTCCTGAGTTCAGATCAACTATAATCAAACACACCTGTGCCTCAAGGTCTTGAGGTTTATCTGAAAATAACAAGCACCTTTAGGAAAAACTGCATATTGAACATTTCTCTCACTCTTAAAAATAAAGGTTCTTTATTGGCATTGATGATTCCATGGAAACTTTCTATTAGACTAAGGGTTCTTTATAGTGGAAAATGGTTCTTTAGATGATTAAAATGCAGGTTCTTTTAAGAACTGTTGACAGAAAGGTTCTAAATATATCTCCTATGGCATTAATGTGAAGAAAAAAAGTTCCAAAAGGGTGTTTAACAGCAAAGAAATAAAGAGCAAATGGTATTTTGCTTCCAAGATGTTTCCCCTCAGGACAAAAAGTCTCTTCTAGAGTTAGAGAAATGATATCAATGTCTCAAAGTACACTCAGTTTTGCCAAGATAGACTCCAATATCAGAGATTTCAATAAGGACTCATCAAATTCTTCCAAGAGCAAATAATCAGTCTATGCACCCTTTTAGTTGCTCCATAAAATCATAGGAATTTCAGTAGAAACATCAGAGACAAAGTTGATAAATGCACAAAAGATTAGAGCCAATATTACCCTTTTTTAGGGTAATGTTGAAAGCAAATTAAATCAGGTCTTATTTTTTGCCCTTCAAACATTTTCTATACCAGACAAGTCACTGAAGTATTATTAGAATGGTTTGATCCCCTTGTTTTTTGTGGTTTTAGAACAACAGATTAAACAGTTTGGATTCGGAACTGCTGACTGACACTGTTTTCTCCAGGTGTCTGGAGGTGTGGTGATCTGAAGAACTGTTTTCATTTGAACGATAAGGCTAATGAGTTATGAATGGAAAAACCTCTGATCGATCAAATGTTCTGTGCAGGTGTATTCGATTAGAACAACACAGCAGAATCTTTCAGGAGCAGGATTGAACACCTGTGATTTAGACTGTGTTATGATATTTTTCCAATCATGAACCCAAGACCTTTGAACTCGTGCCAGTGGCGCTTGCGTTACGCTCAGTGTGTGTGTGCCCTGTTGAAGAGGTTAATCCCAGCACTTTCAAAGTGCCCACCCGTGCGAATAATCATTTGAACTATATATACAAAAACACCAAATCCCACTGAACTGAATAAAACATGATACAATCTGCTTTTACCTCCACTGCGATTAAAAACAAGCCATTCCACTTACAACTGATAAAGTTAACACTGCATGCATGAGTCCCATTTGATCAAAATTGATATTTATAAAATTAAATTATAATACATTGCTTGTAATATTTTTGTTTGTAACTGAGCAAAATAAGTAATATTCTGTATATGCATGTTTTAGAATAATAATTTGATAATTAAATTAGTAATACAATTAGTAAATAAAAAATTTAGGCTAGGCTATATTTTGCATGAATAACAGTTGTGCAATAATATCTTTTCAATGAATGCACATAAATGTAAAACACATTTAAGTTGAATTCTTTCTTACCTTGTTCAGAGATGACACATGACTAGACATCATAAGTAAACAAGCCACGAGCTCCACAATCCCCCACATCTCGCCGGACTATGAAGCTCCACTGAGTGAATGTGTGAGATGTGCGCTGATGCGACTATGGACTACAGACCCACCATCATCATCATCATCATCACCAGCAGCACTACCTCTCTCTCTCTCTCTCTCTCTCTCTCTCTCTCTCTCTCTCTCTCTCTCTCTCTCTCTCTCTCTCTCTCTCTCTCTCTCTCTCTCTCTCTCTCTCTCCCTCTCTCTCTTTCTCCCAACGCCTCCACCTGCTGGACGTGGCACTTCTCAAACTCATCTCTCGTGTTTTTGATAACAATCTGTGGTGGAAACGACGGTTAAAAAAATCTCCGACTTTGTTTTGCTAATGCTAATTTCATAGCTAGCCATAGCCTACCACGCACAGTTTTAAAAAGTGTTTTTGCTTTTGTTTGTTTGTTGCATAATTTGACTGTTAATGTTCACAATTAATTATCTTGACAGACACATTGCGTTTCTTCACTGCTGCCTTAACCAAGTTAAAAATAAATAAATAAATAAACAAACAAATAAATAAATAAAACAAAGCATGTCAAAATGACAAAACAGTAGTGGAAATGACGACACAACTTTGGGAATTGTTATTTGTGTAAGTTGTGATATAGTTTTCACGCAATGAATAGTAAAACTGGTTGAATTTCATTCTTTATATAGATAAATATATATTTAAAATATATTAAATATTTAGATTAGTTATATTTAAATGTATTTTAAATATATTTTGGTGTAGTTTTTTCCCCCACTAGTGTATGTAAAACTTTACAATAAAAAAGTCATTAGAGTAAGACAAAAATTGGTGTGAAACTTATGAATGTGAAACTTTCCATTTTTTTATTACAAACAAACACAGATGACAATCATAGCATATACAATTCTGTTACAAAATTGCAAACATATCTCTACAAAATATGACAACAAACAGAGTCATCTTAACAGAAGTGTAACTATCTAAAACAAAAAAGAAGAGAGAGTAAATAAATAAATAAATAAATAAAATAAGGGTCAAGAGGACAAGACATTATATAGCCTACACAATTTAGAGTAGGTCTAACCAAATTAAAGTCATTAAAAAATAAAAGTTATTTTATTGCTTTCTTATTTACTGAGGGTGAGAAGGTGTTAAGGTACATTTCAAACTCTTTCAAAAAAACATTTATTCTGGTCCTTTTGGTTTGACGTCAGACGGTCTTCAAAACTTCAATTACAGGTGTGTTGATGTAAATGGCCACTGTGCGGCAGCAGAGGACAGCCAAACTGTGAATAACAGCCAGAAACGCCATTGGATCGACTTCCATTGACTTCTGCGCTTCCCTTATAAACTTTATAAGTGTTCAGAATGTCTAAAAATATTATTGCTGTAGAGTTCGTTATTATAAACAGGAAAGCAAAATAGCATATGTATAAAATGAACTATCTATCTATCTATCTATCTATCTATCTATCTATCTATCTATCTATCTATCTATCTATCTATCTATCTATCTATCTATCTATCTATCTATCTATCTATCTATCTATCTATCTATCTATCTATCTATCTATCTATCTATCTATCTATCTATCTATCTATCTATCTATCTATCTATCTATCTATCTATCTATCTATCTATCTATCTATCTATCTATCTATCTATCGATGAACTGCAAGTCCCAGATGGCGACACGGGGGCGTGTCGTCACGTGACCCGAGCAAGGTGTTTTCACGCTGTCACGAGCGTTTGACATGAGCGCGCGGTTCTTCGAGGGCTCGCGGAGGTCAGAGCTCAGAGAGTGCAGGCGGACCGCGGAGAGACACGCTCGCTCAGTTCATCTACAGGAGGATGGAGGTGGAGAACCGACCCAACGGATTTCACTTCTCCAAACAGGACAAATTACTGAGCAGCGGTGAGTTTCTGGTGCCCGTGCACAGTTATTGAGTCTCAGATGAAAATGAAGGTGTTTGAAATACAGTTCTGAATCTTATGTGTAATGCTCATGCATGAGGTCAAAATTCAGGCAAAGTATTGGCTATAATTATCTCTCACTGGTGTAATATAAATAGCGAGTGAATTTTAGAGCATTCTCAATGCAACTTTCAGCAATGTTAACGTAATCTTTAGGTTTACCCCTTGTAACATATGGAGTAAATGTGATGAATGGACGTATAGAGCTCGAGTTTGAGGGATTGGGGACAGTGGGGTCTTTTAAAGCGCTGCTGAGGAATGTTTTTTATATGCACGTCCACGAGGAATCGTAAAAGATGAACTTTTGAACTTGAGCGAATCACCCTCGAGCGCCACAAAAACACGTCAATGACAACAAACAACCAACTATAGTATAACGTTTTTAATCAGTGGCGTTTCCATTGTAGGCACAAACAAAAAAAAAATTAAAAAGGCAATTCATTCTGTTAAAAATATTTGTGAATAATGTGTCTTATGGGCTAAGGGTTAAAAAAAAATGTTTTATAAATTATTTTTAGTAAAGAGATTATATTTGTTTCGCGTCTCTCGCGTCTCAGTCCGTCAGGTTGTTTCAGTCATTCTAAATAATATTTTCTTTACTTACTTAAAATCAGTTAATGTAAATATTGCCACACAAAACACATTTAGTTTTTAGAATTTTTTTCAGTCATCATTTGACATCTTTTTTATGAGCATTAATTGCCTTAAGCTGACTTTAAGCCACCCCTACACTAATTGTATTGTGTAACATTTATGCTATGTTATTTAGAAATCACAAACCTTTCAAACTACTGAATGGGATAATTGTGTAATTTTCTGTAATTGCATCCCAAATTAATCACAATACACTATGCATTTACAGTATATACTTATACGCAACTTATAAGTCCACTTATATACTTATAAGTCCAACTACATAATTAAAGCTGTACAACATTCCATACATCGTTTTTTTCGGATCATCCGGATATTTAAAGTGTACTTTTTCTATTAGGAATTATCATTGTGGACACAGTACTTACACTAATAATAGCACAGAGAGAAAAGAGAGAAAAGCCTTCAGTCTAAAATTCTGTCACTATTCTAAGAAAGAAACGCACATACACTCTAAGATGACCAGCTTGTTTTTAGCAAACACAAAGGTTTCCAGGACTTCCCAGCTTTTACAGCCGCGTTTCCAGCATCTGTTTGGCCTATATGCACACACCGCATAAAATTTATTCAGCAAACTCCTAATTTGAACAGTTACATTAAGTCTAGATGAGCAGCGTTGCTATAGCAACACTGGATTGGTCACTGCACATACCAGAATACAACTGTACAGTCAACAGCCTTGACCTTTCACTTCTGAGTGACCTTTCTCCTCTCACTGACCTTATAGAGCGGAAAAAGAGAGAGGAAGGCGAAGCCAACATGTATGTGTCTTAAATGCGACATTAGAGTAAAAGAGTAATTCATTTTTAGTGATTTATATAAATCAAGCTGTTAACAAAACAAGCTCAGATTTCCTCCTTTGCACAATTAGGTAAAAATGAAGTGAGTGTGTGTGGGTATTTATTCACTATGTTATGGGGTCAAAATCCCCTCAATGATAATAATAGTCCCATGAGTAAAACTGCTTATAAATCATACTAAGCGATGTTTTTCGAAACTGTAAAAATGCAAAGAGTTTTCTGTGATGGGTAGATTTAGCATTAGGGTTAGTGTAAAGGGAACGCATAGACAGTTTGTACAGTATAAAAATCCTTATGTCTATGGAGAGTCCCCACAAAACATGGAAACCCTATGTGCATGCATGCATTGTGTGTGATTTGCGATTTAGTCTTTAAGGTTGAGACCCCTTCCCCCACAAATAAACAAACACACAAACACGCATCATAAACACATAGAAGATAAACTTCCTGTCCACCCACCCACACAGGGATCATAAAACCCCCCCTTTGCGCTGGCCATTCCATGACCTCTTGTTTCGACCCCCTTGTTGCCATAGAAACTTTGACCGAACAGGTAGTTTCATTCTGTCCCATGAGAGTTTTTGTTTTCATTAATTTTTCAATATTATGTGCGATTTTCAAACCAAAAAAAAAAAAACTATTGCGTTTTAACGTTGTATCGGTTTTCTGCATTTTAGGTTGAATTTTATTAGATAACGTAACATAAACATCCTAAAAAGGTGTTCAGCGTAATATTTTCTCTTCTTTTTCGTAGTTTGAATCGTTTCTTATTTTTAATCTCTTTTAAAATGCATGTAAAATACAATATATAAAGGTTCCTCAAGGGGGCTTGCACAGCGATGCCATAAGAACCATGTTTTTTCTTCTTTTTTTTTTCTTTAAATCTAGAACCATTTTCCATAAAGAACCTTTTGTTGAATATAAAGGTTCCATGACTGTTTAAGGTTCTTCATGGATGTGTGTGGTGAGTTTTGATGAAATCTGAGAGCTTTCTGTCCCATCAAAGACAGCCATATGCAACTGTTACACTTCAAAATGTTAATCAATCAATGAAAGAATTTTCGTTTTTGGCTGAAAAACCCTTTAAGGTTTTTTTTTTTTTTTAATCACTAGGTCAACCCATAAGCTATAGTAACCACTAATTATTAATATATGAGTATTACAAGTATATTCGAGACATATTGATGAACAGCTGAAAACATTTAATTACAAGATCTTAACAATGAAATGGTAAAAGTAAGAAAGAAAACAATTATTATACTATTTTTCTCATTATAAAATACTTAAGCCTACAGTTTTAACATGACCACTACAGCCAGTCAGTGCATGTCGCTGTAGGCCACAGGCTATAGTGTTTCTTTCTTTACATAGTGAAACTGGCAACTACTTGCCTGGCATGAATAGTACAGCATTTTAGTCATTTTTGATGATCGTTTTGACAATGTTTTCATCTGTACGTGGAAAACGCCATTTGGAAACCTTTTTCGTTTTTAGTACATCGTTGTCGTGTACACTCTAAAAAATGCTGGGTTGTTTTAACCCAATTTTGGGTAAAATATGGACAAACCCAGCCATGGGTTACATTTTTAAATTACATTTTTAACCCAATGGCTGGGATTGTCCATATTTTACCCAAAATTGGGTAAAAATAACCCAGCATTTTTTAGAGTGTAAACACACCCTATAATCTTACCTGTTTCGCGTTATTGACAAATGCCACACATTATTTTCAAAAGTTTGTTTATGTTAAAAATGCTTTATCCAAATGGGTGGAAATTTTGAATGTAGCCTAATTCAAAAATGAACCTTAAATTTCAGCTTAGGTATTTTTTGAGTGTGGATTACCACACATGGCCATGCGCACACACACATTGTGATGAGTAGAGGCGCGGGGGGTTGACTGGGATTTCATGTCCTTGGATCTGAATGATGAAGCCCTGGAAAATGGAAAATAAATGGATATTCAGGTTACATATCACTACTACATCTGTATACCTCCCCTCCCGATCCCTCTTTGCTTCCATCAGCCAAGTGGAACAGAAGACATCTGGGCAGCCTCATCCTTTTCTTCTGAAGGCTGGGGGTGGGGTGTGTGTGTCTCTGTGTGTGAGTGTGTGTGTCTCTATACCTGTGTGTATATTGCTGCATGTCTATGTGTGTGTCCTGGTAAATCCATACGTTATGAGGACAAAATGTCAAAGATTTTTTTTTAAATCATACTAAGAAATGTTTTTTGAAAATGTAAAAATGCAGTTCTTAACTAGCAGCCTTTTTAATTGATTCACCTGAAATCCAATTTCCGACATAATCGGTCAATGTAATTCAAGTGATTGAATAAAAAAATGTCTGTTGCTATCATTAAATTGTAAATAAAGACATTTTTTTATATTAATATTCATATTATGTATTATCATTTATTAAGATATTTCCATTTGCTATCATAAAATTCTTAAATGCATGAGTACACATTTATTTATATTGATATCAATACATGTATTTATCAAAACATTTATTAATATTCAATTGTCATTTAAAATGTGAATAAAAATAAACATTTATTTATATTGATATAGTTATTATTTTTTTAAAAACATTTTCATTTGCTATCATGAAATTCTTGTTTTAGATAAAATACACATTCATTTGTGTTGATATCAGCATATCTATTTTTTATTTTTTATATTAAATATACAATTATTGATATTAATATAAATATTTATTTATTTAAAAAAAATAGTCAATAAAATGTCATTTTCGAAATATATTCAAAGCCACAAAAAGTATTTGTCAATTTTAAAATGACACAAAAATGTATGAATTTAATTGCATCCAATTTAATTCATTGAATCAAGTACTAAATATGTTTAATTCTTATATTATAGATATTTTATGATTTCTTATTTTAAAATATATAAACAAATCTCACGAATGTATTTTAACAATAAACCAATAGATTGTAATGTGTAATTTCTGGTTGTCAAACTTTAGTGGATCATGTGAAAGCCACATGGTTTGATATTTTGACGAAGTGTGTGTGTGTGTGTGTGTGGGGTGGGGTGGGGTGGGGTGGGGTGGGGGGGGGGGGGGCCTAGAAGGCAGACGGTGAGTATTTGCTCCTGTAGCTCAATACCAACGGCCTACAGCCATCATAGATATTGGATTATCTTCAAGGAGCCTGTGTGTTCTGGTCCACCATATGCCATGGATTGCTGGAGTGTGTGTGAGATGCCCTGCGTGTGGCAGATCAAAAATCCGCAGCTGCCAGCGAGCCGAAGAGATCACACTCATACACACACACACGTGGCGGTTTCTGAAGAGGTCGCGAAGGTCGTGTCCTGAGGGACAGAAGTGAGAGGACTGGGCAGATGGGTGTGTGTATGAGAGAAAGATAGATAGAGAAAGTGTTGTTTTAGGAATGAGAAGAGGCATTGTTATAAAGTTGTCTTGATGTTCTGTGTGGTAAGATGAACTTAAGTGTGTCCATCACAGAACATTTGGACAATCTTTACAGCATGAAAAAGATGGTTATAATGGCAGAAATTCCTGCAAGCATATTGAAGGAATTTAAGGGAATATTTTAATGAAAATTCTGTCATTTACTCCATTTTATTAAAGATACTTTTTTTAAAGTCAATTTACCCTTGTAATGTGTTTGTCTCTTATGATAGTCACTCGCTGCATCTAAAATTGAATACTTCACTTATTTAGAATTCTGTGTTAAAAACTATAAACATCATTTCCCATGATGCTGTCCAAAAATTCCACCAATCAAGAGAGTCGAAGCAAGCAAAAAACGCACCAAAGGGTCTTGTTAAACACGCCCACCCCCATTAAGCACTGCGAATGATGTAATAGTGTCTCCCTATACACACTGTAAAAATGAATACGCTTTATCTAATCAAGAGAATTGTGGCAACAGATTACAAGCAATATTAGTAATTAAATTGAACAAATTAGATTTGAGTAACAATCAAATTAACCATTTAAAATGAGTAAAGTTTACACCAAAAAAATAAACAATCTGAATAACAGACAGACGTCAAAGATTAATTATTTTATATTATCTTTATTTTATATTGCCAACATTGAAGACACCTGATGTTAACAAGCAGAATCACTGAAGGAGAAAACCATTTTAAATCAAACACCGATCACCATAATGGTGACCTCAATTTATGTTTTTTTTGGTTGTTGTTGTTGCTGTAAGTTTTACTCATTTTAAATGGTTAACTTTTAAGGAATTAATCTGATTAATTATTACTCAACTCTAATTTGTTAAATTTACTTAATAATATTGCTTGTAATCTGTTGCCACAATTTTTTTTTTGAATAGATAAAGCATATAAATTTTTACAGTGCACTCTCAAAATACTTACATATTTGATTATCATATTGCAATAAACTTAAAATAAATTGTTTATATATCTACATTTTAAATGAGCACTTTTATATTTTTTCATTGTTTTTAATTCGATTATGCTGTTCACAATGCTTTATGGGATTGTTGTCCTTTCCATCACTAAAGTTTAGTACGCCGTCTTTATTTCACATACATTTATGGCTTTATTTTTGGCTGATTTTCAATTTTTTTTTTTTTTTTTTGCTTCAGTTTGAATGGTGTTGTGATTCACCTCAGCTGGTTGATTTGGTTCATGGCTTAAAATGCTTAGACTTTTTTGAAATCCCTATGGAAGAAGTGAATGTGGAAAGAAACTTCCGGAACCAACGCTACTGACAAAGTTGCTGTTTCACTCTATAGATGTGGAAGTAAAAGAACACACTTATACAGAGACCCTATTTGTTGAAAAGGAATAAAGTAGCTCATTAACATTATTCTAAAAGCAGTGTTTTCTCTTCCCCTCATATTCTCTCACTCTTTCCCTCATCTGTAGGTTTTTATGAAGAGAACTCCCTCCAAGATGACACAGGTGAGGAATGATCTCCACGCTGCCATCCACTGGCTATATCGCACACTCATTCCTGTGCTTTGTGTCTCAAACATTTTCAGTCCATGAATCATGAACATCATAGGGTGGGGCTTTTATAGAGCCATTTAAGAGAGTTGTAGTTCTGCATTCTGGAATAAAAAATCAAGCAAACAAACAAACATCCAGAGTAAAATGCGACTGCAGTTCTCATCTTCACCAGTAGAGTCTATCACAGAGCTCTTTCTTTCTCCCAAGTTCTCCAAAGCTCTGGTAAAAGTGGACTTTTTAGAGGTCAGGATTAGTTCAGGGGCTTCTTATATTGCCAGCAAGTCTTTCTGTGATGCGTGCATGCATGCTGTTGTAAAGCTGCACAAGTCAGTGTCGAACATTGTTAGAGAAAGCAGCTGATTTATGTGAGAAACCAATTAAGCTGTAAAGCATCGGAAGAGCTCTTCAAAAGCACACACACACACACACACTGGTGACATCACCTTCACTCCCTGTGTCTGTGAAGTCAAAGTTAGGTCAGCAATGAGACACGTGTAAACAAGCAGGAATTAGGCCTCCAATTGGCTGAAAGTATTTTGGTGATTAATTGGAATATTTCTAATTTTACAGTATTCTAAATTTAATATTAAATGTAATAATTTACAATGTTATGATTTTACGCAATAGTCATAAAATTTAGTGGCATTCTATGTAACTTTTTGAGCACTAAATGCTATGGTTAAGTGTTCTAAGTCAAGACACATTTATTTATATAGCTCTTTATACAATACAGATCGTTTCAAAGCAGCTTCACAATAATACAAATTAAAATATTTATGTAAAAAATTAATTGTCAAATCCTTTTTTTTTAAATTATTAAACAAGTTCAATTTCAGCTGTAAAGAAGCTCTACAGAAGATAGACGTTATTCAGCTCAATTTTGTTCAGTGTTGTTTCCATTCAGAGCCGTGATGCAAAAGTGCATCATTGCTTACCTTACATTTTACACCATCCTGTGCTTGTTCAAGTGAAGGTTTGAGAGGTATTTGCTGTTTTCTCAGCTAATTTGACATCTGTAGGTCACTATTTTGTCTGCAAGGGTTGGTATTTAGGCCTGAAGGTCATGAATGCCTGAAATGCCTTACCAGACGTTGTTTCAGTGTTCCTCCTGCAGTTTGCACTCATTGGTCAGTGAGTCGCTCGCATGTTAAACCCAACGACATCAATGAATGTATATCGCAGCCGTAATAATGAGGAAAGTGCCGGGTTGTTTGCTAGGAGAGAGTGTTGGCGTGTGTAGTATGTGGTAATCTCAGGGCACAGCCAACGGTCGATGGTTTCTTATGCATCCAAACTCACCGACAGCGTTGAATGTTCCCAGAATGCACCAGGTGTGTACCCAAAACCCAATGAGATATGATTAACCTTATCTAGATTTGCCATTTTGATTTAACAAGATTTGTATTTGCTGAAAAATTGTCAGTAAAGGTTCTTCAAGTCCCCCTGCAGTTCATTGTTTCCATTGACTTGATAATCAAAATGACATATTTAATGTAAAAATAGTTTTTAATAGAATTTTACATGTGAAAATAAATTCTTCATGTCTTAAAATAGCTTAAATGTAGCTCTACACCCTTGCTTCATTTAGTAAACCTGAAGGTTTATGAATATGCAAATTAGCCCCGTCTCCATAGCAGTTCGGATCCACTCGCTCTACTGTAGTAAACGTTAATTTATGTGATTAGCCTTTATCAAACAGCTAATAATGTGTGTGTATTGTTACACAAACCATGTTACCGGTCGCCATCTCAGAGTCAGACAGCTGTCTTCTGAAACTCAGCTTCCTTGGAAATGCTTTGAACATCACATAAAGTCAGTGGAGAAAGGCACATAATTTGTCATAACATGGTAATATGCATAATTCAGCGACTATATTGTAATATGCACCCGATTTTTCCTGTCCATTCTTAAAGGGTTAGTTCACCCAAAAATGAAAATTCTGTCAGTATTTACTCACCCTCATGTTGTTCCAACCCCGTAAGACCTTCGTTCATCTTCGGAACACAAATTAAGATATTTAAGATATTAAGATCGCTCCTGCATACAGTCCATAGGCTTCTTGAGGGACTGGCTCTTGCTGTCCTCGAAAAGTCATTAAAGACATCGTTAAAATAGTCCAAGTGACTACAGGGGCTCAATCTTAAGTTTATCAAACGACGAGAACACTTTTGTGCGCAAAAAAACAACAAAAATAACAACTTTATTTCAACTATTCGTTTATTTCTCCCTCTGCGCGAGTCAGGTTACTAGTTTAATAGCGTAAGCTTCTGTTGTTGTACGTCACACGCATCACACACACATGACCAGCGTCGGCCAATAGTGAGCCTACGTGTGACGTAGCTCTACGCAATCACACTACGTTAACTGACTTACAGGCTCATGGAGAACGAAGTGAATAGTTGAAATAAAGTCGTAATTTTTGTTGTTTTTTTGCGCACAAAAGTGTTCTCGTCGTTTGATAAACTTAAGATTGAGCCCCTGTAGTCACTTGGACTATTTTAACGATGTCTTTAATGACTTTTCGAGGACAGCAAGAGCCAGTCCCTCAAGAAGCCTATGGACTGTATGCAGGAGCGATCTTAATATCTTAAATATCTTAATTTGTGTTCCGAAGATGAACGAAGGTCTTACGGGGTTGGAACAACATGAGGGTGAGTAAATACTGACAGAATTTTCATTTTTGGGTGAACTAACCCTTTAAAATTGTACTTGTACTCACTGTGGAAATGCCCCACCCCCACTTTGACAGGATTGGTTGCATGTTTGTGACGACAGGAAACAGGAACGTTTTATACATTCATTGGGTCTCATTCATAAAAAAATTGTAAATATACGAGTAAATATGAGAGTGATTTGCGCGTAAAGAGACCTTCCTGAAAACTCTTCTCCTGATTCACAAATACTTCGTAAACGTCAGATTTGATAGTGAAATGTGTGTGTTAATGAATTCCAATCAGTTGTAAATGGGATGCGTGTGCACGTTCATTCTCAATTACCATAAATCGCTCCCATTATATCCAACTGACATCTATATATATATAGGCATATACTAACGTGAATGCGAATGAAAAAGAAAGATTTCTCGGCTGCAGAAATTGAAGTTTTATTATCAGAATTCATTCAAAACGCCACATTTTATTTTCAAGCGTACATAGAGGCCTATCAGGTCCTTGGCAGCATATTACAGATGCAGTTAATGGAGTTTCATCTGTCAATCGAACAGTCCCAGAAGTGAGAAGAAAATGGTTCGGCATTAAGTTTGACAACAAAAAACGAATTAGTTCACTTTGGAAAAATCGTATTCAAACTGGAGAAGGACCGCCATCGATCACCAGATCTGCTATTACTGGCTCTCGTAATAAAAGTAAAAAGAAAAAACGTATGTAACTACTATATAATATTTTTTTCAAAATGCTCTTTAAATATGTACCCGATTAAGGTGAATTAAAATGCAGCCTTATTAACGAGCAAAACGTTCGGATGTTAAGCGCACCATTTACGCGTGGCCGGGACCTGGGAGCAGGTGTAGATTTCTTGCGTACCAACTAACATTTGGAAAATACGAACATTTTAATGAATCCAAAAATTTATGCCAGAACCACTTTACACATGATTTACACACAAATTCGTTCTGCTCGTGTTTCATGAATGAGACCCATTGTCTTTAATACACTGCAGTTTTAAGGAGAAAATACTCTGCAATGATGTTGACTTATGAATTTCCACATGGTTTATCTTAAAATATATTAAAAACGGCACACAGACATATAAACAACATTAAAAACGTCTCTTATTTTTAATGATTTACACCACATGGGGTCTTCTACAGTAAAATAATGCAAAAGTTGCTAACAATTGGTTAAAATGTTTAATGTATTATGAAGAGCATCAAACAGGCAGAACACACTGAAGTGATTGTGTAATTTATGCTGATGCTTTAGCATATAATTAGTATTATATTATATTCCGGGAGAATGCATGTTATTATTTAGAGAGAAACTATGTGGTTGCAATCATCTGCTATTGTATGATGGTCTTTAGTGATGTTGGGTATTCATTCAAATTCATAAGAAGACTGATTGTTGTTACCTTGGCTGAGATTGAAAATATTGTTTTATTTAATATATATATATATATATATATATATATATATATATATATACTATTGTCCTTTGAAGGAGTTGCTGCCATTTATTATGTTTGAGAAACAATCATGGTTCATTGTTATGATAATAATTCAATAGCATGGTGTGATATTGCTTTTATTTGTACCATAATATTCTTTGGAGTAACCCTATTAAGGATAACGATATGATAACAATTCAGTACCATGGCATGCCATGAAATTGTGGTATTTTTTTGATTATGTACCATAGTATTCATTGAAATACTGTGGAAATATGATTATAGTAAATTGAAAATAGTCATTCTGTATATATATATTAGAAATCTTGTTTTTTATGTTAGAATATACATTTCATAATCATTCATATGCTAGAAAAGTGTCATACTGTTTTCTTTTAATATAATAATTTGATTCTAATTAGCATTGTAGTCATTTGCATATGTAAAATGGATCTAAGTAGAACTGGGTCAGTGTCACAATGCATAAAGCTGAGCCAGCTGAATCAGACACAAGAGCAACTGAACTTACAGAGTGATGGAGAAAGCTACAAAAATATCAAATGAGAAAGAGTAAGCCAATCTTACCTCAACATAGTTACCTTGACTCTCCTGTCGTGTTGAAGAGTTGAATGTTATCTGGAGGAATGCCTGCTTTTCTTTTTCTCTATCTCTCATGCTCGCATCAAGAAGCATCTGTGGTAAGCAAACATGCACATTCACTGCTGGATGAGTCACTACAGTGCTAACATCCTCATTGTGAGTTTGTCGTATTTGAGATGAACTATATATGACCCAAATGATGTGCTGCTACGGATTTGGCCATGTGCATTGAGTGATGGATTCTGGTTGGCTGAGATTCCTGATGCTCTGAATTGAAGAAATCTGATTGGCTGAGGCTGAGTTCATTTGCGTAGACGGAGAAAGACAAACAGAAAAAGAGAGATGTTGGGGGGGAGGGGGGGGGGGTCTTGGGAATAATTGATGAAAGATAATGATCAAAGAGGAAAGAGGAGATGTGGTAGAATACATTTCGCCACTGGGCAGTTTTCGTACAGCTAAATCATGCGGTTTGTTACGCTTTGCCTTCCGCTGGGAGCAAAAACACACACCTGTCCAATACCTACAAAACATTTTCTGGCATTTTGTGTGTGTGGGTGTATGTTTGGCTTTGTTTTCTATGTTGCTTTGACATTGTGGCCCTAATCTTTCTGAACACTTGGGGTGCATTTCTCACAATCCTATTTGCCTACGGTGATTCTCTCGCACAAATAGGTCAACGCTCTATAGGAACTAACAATGTGTACTAACCAGCCATATCTAAAACCCCATCAAATAGGACTGGGGTTCACAGACCAATGATCTAGATGCTGGATTAGGTCACATCTGATTCTTCTGCTGGTTTAAACCCTTCCTACCTCTCAATCACAGAGAGGACTGATAAGTAAAGTCAATGAAATTTACAGCAATAGGAATCTAGTGTAAATCTTTAGCGTTACTCTTGTAAAAAAAAAAAAGCACACTTAAAAAAAGAGTACTTAGTTATTTAGTACAATTTTAAATAAATGAACTTTAAATGTACAGTAATATCAAATTACAGTTAAAATGAATATCAAGTATACATGTGCTTTATGTTAGCCATTATGTTCGTATTTTTCAAAAGCTTGACACGATTATTAAAACAATGAAAGTAAAAACTTTATTTTGAAGTTACTGTATATCAGTATTTATCAGTGTGTGTGTGTGTGTGTGTGTGTGTGTGTGTATATATATATGTATGTGTGTGTGTGTGTGTGTGTGTGTGTGTGTGTGTGTGTGTGTGTGTAATTAAATAAGTGTCCTTTTATTTCTTTAATTTTGTATTATCACCAACAACTTTCACTTTCTTAATATATATATATATTTATATATATAATATATATAAATATATATATATATATATATATATAATTTAATTAGACATTATATTTTTGGCGAAGCCCATTTTATTTGAACAAGTTACTCTAAGGCCATTACTTTCGTATTTTCATTGTTTTGCTATGTGTGATTGATATAAATGAGCTAAAGTGCTAGGACCGAGATGGCAAGACACAGAAGCTTCTGATTTCCATTGCTTCTGAATGTAGGTGGCAGTAATACACACTGACAGATCTAGAACGGCATGAACGGGGGATAGAGAGAGATGGAGTGAGAATGACACGGGGATGTAGGGAAATCAAGGGATTTGTTGCTCCTGCTGTTTCCTCTGGTGCTGTGAAGTGAACTATATGAGCCAACATCATCATCACACGCTGACTGTGAAATGTATGTTCCTTCTGATCATCACAATCAAAGGCTTGTTCAGATTAGAGTACTAGCTTACTGAATACTGTATGTAGGATGCACTGTGTACTACTTACTATGTTTTTAAATGGAATGTGAAACTAAACAGTATGCAGAACCCTTATTATGTTTTTCAGATATTATATTTTAATGTAGTGTATAATATACTGTAGCTGTTTGTGAATATTAAAGATCTGCAATGTTTCAAAGATAAAAGTTCACAATAAATAATTATTACACGGCCCTGTGGAATGCTTGATACTGATTGGTCAATTGTGCCATCCAGCGGTATGTTATTCCCCGGTAAAAACTGATAACCTGGGCTAATCCAGGTTACTGAAGTTGTTTTTTTTTCCTTGTTGAGCTAATAAAAACTTAAATCACAAATACTTAAAGGGATACTTCAGGATTCAGCATTAATTTTGTATTTGTAGGAAACCTGTAGTATTTTCAAATTACTGTGCTTTCCACCCTCATATCCCCCCGAAACGAGAGATTTATGTATTTTTTTAGGCTAAAAACTACAGTCAGTAGTAGGGGCTGTCCTGCATTTTCTCAACCCATCCATAGATGGTGGATCTCACTCACAAAATGAACACATAGTGTCAGCCATCTTTTTTTTTTTTTGGAAGCTAAGCTAGCAGGCTCTTGTTCTGTGGAGAAAGCTGAGTAGTAGGGGTTACCATCCTCTTTTTCCCGAACTTGTCCGGCCGTCAATGTCCTTGATTTAGCTTTTGCTTTCTGCAGTCGCCATTCATTGTTTACATACACACCTTTTGTTGCAATCTAACTGAATTAATCTCGAAATCCCAGGCAGACTCATCACTGAGGGTTACTACTAGCCTAGACTTGTTGTTTAACTACTGCGCCCCATTACCGGTAGGCGCCTTGTAGGAGACTATTTATATAGAGACATGCCACTTCCTCAATCCTTAATTCAAATGTATAGGGAAAACCCGTAACACCAAAGATGGTGGCCCCTCCCACTGGACAGCCAATCGTCTGCTTTTAACAGTCAAGCCGGGAAACATTTATTGCTGCGTTCAAGTCCTCATGGGAAGTTCGTGTTTTTCTTTCTATGTTTTTTTTTTTATTAGCTTATGAAACCATTGTAAACTCTATCATTATATATTAGGTATAATTTTTATATTACAATGATATCATATTTTGTGTAGAGAGCTTGCTTTATAAATAAAAAAGCCTTACAATGTCGATGAGTAAACATTGAAATTCAATTAAAAATTACCGTCAACAGACGTTGCATCCATTGATTCCGCCATGTTTCTCACTCACATGCTCCCAACTCGTACAGATCGGAGCTTAAAGAAAATCCCGAGCTCCCCACTGGTATTTACGACATTGTGGTGGCGTTCAAGTGCGTTCAACTCGTAATTACAATCTATTGAGATGACTTGAACGCAGCATAAGCCTATCGTCTGGTTCCGCCGACGCATGCGCACAGTTGATGTTTGCGGCAGCGTACAATTTGTTACTGTTTGAAAAGACGGCAGATATGCAGTGTATGTGAGTTGTGTAAATATCAGGCATCCCAAGTCTCCCAGAAGTTCCGGGTGTCTCCCACAGATTGATAGCGGCTCGCTGATGCCCGCAAATTAGTTAAAATCTCCGCAAGCGAGCAAGAGTGCGCATATACTGTGTTTCAAACTGTGCAGCGTGCGCGTGACAGAGAGCGAGAGAACCCTTGCGCATGCGTAGTAAAAGTATAACCTGTGGGAAAAACGGCGTTTTAAACCTTGTTTTGGGGCAAAGTCATCAAACTTTTTCAGCGATTTTTATTATATTTTACTTCTGTGTTTGTACATGCAGTTTTTATGTCCCGGCATGCAGTTTTTAAGTCCGAAATAGCTGCCCGGAGGCGTTGCCAAGATGGCGGCCGAGTGGCATGACTTGCCTGGCAGCAAGTGCATTCTGGGAGTTGTTGTCTTTCATCACATAAGCCAAACATACTTTTTCTGGCTTTTCTCAGTCTAGAAAGCTTCAAATTCAAAATGTATTTCACATTTCTTTTGCAAATGACCCATTTGAAATACACATTCATCTTTCCAGAGGTGAATATCCCTTTAATTAGTCCCTTTTAATTAGGATAAGTTTAGGGGTATGAATATGGTTGGGACAAAATTTTCAGACAGAAATGTTTTTCCTGGGTCAACCAAATATGTTGATCTAGGAACATCTACTTGGCGAAATCACAGTGACCTGCAAAATCAGATCCAACTGCACACAATTGCTAAAATAACATAAAAAAGCTCTGTCAGGGTCTGAACAGACCTGAGATTTCTTTCTTATTCTGTCCCTGTAAGAATGTGATGGGATTTATTACATGAAGATTATGCCTGAGGGTATTTTTTTTTTATCTTTTACTTTGACATTGGGCGCATTAGAGTGAGTGGATGTGTCGATTTTAAAAATGTGTGTCCCATAGTTCGCGTTTGCTATAAAGTTTGACCTGTGTTTGACCCAATCCTCAACAATACTGTGCCCTTACAACACACAACCTTCCTGAGGGTTGTAAAATGGCTCTAGAGTTCAGGGTTAGGTTGAGTGCTTTCCTTAGCGTTTACGACGTTCAGGCTTTTAGAAGACCTCTCCGTGACCCGCACGCTCACCTGCTCCCTCTACAGTTCACCGGCACTTCTGTTTAGCTGATTCTTTTCTGTGAATCAGTTTTTCACAGATTCATTTGAATAGTCCTTGCAATGTGTTCTCTGCATGGAATTTTACATATTATTTTGTTTTAGTATCAGTCCAGCTGTATTTATCGTCTGATAAATCTAGATTGCATGGACTGTTGCATTCAGTTGTCTTTCTTTCGATGTTTCCCATCCCCCTTCCTGCCGGCTCTCCATCTCTTTGGTTTGTTGTAAAATCTGGGTCACGCCGCATGATGCCGTAAGTCATTTGAAACACACAGTGAGACTGTAGAAGATTCCTGGCATACGCGTATGTGCCGGCCGGGCGATGTGTTTGTGTAATCCTTTGCTCTGAGATTTAGATATACACTTTTTGTAAGATTACAATGATTTCAATAAACTCAGATTAACCTACTATCAGATGTCTCAGAGACATATGTTAGACTTATGTATTTTTATTTTTATTTTTTATTTATTTTTTATCTTAAATGGCTAATGCTGATGTAAATGAGACCAAGACATTTATTTGATATGAAGTATATTAATTTATATAAATTTTCATTAATTTCACCTTAATTAATTATATATAAAAATAAATTCTGTATTTTTGACATTTGTCATGTCAAATTTATTATTTTTAATAAAAAAAACGATTTATAATAAAATAAAAAAATATTTATTTTATTTCAGTTATATATTAAAACAACAAAGAATATGTTTTAACATTTTAATTATATATATATATATATATATATATATATATATAATAAAATACATTAAAGTAATAAATTACATTAGTTCATGTTGTTACTACATTATTCAAATTAAATGAAATAAAAAAAATCTAAAAATGTGTGTGTTTATTTATGTATATATATATATATATATATATGCATTTTAAATAAACTTTTTTTTAGATTTTATCTTACTATTAATGTATTTATTATTTTATTTTGACATTTTTAGATTTGAATTAAGCTATTATTTGGTAGATTGTTTGTGATGTCCTACACATCTTGTCCCGATAAATATAGCAAAAAAAAATAAAAATAGGACATATCATACACTTTTATTGTTTTTATACAAAGCTGATACTAAAAATCTTCAAATCAAAAATATAGGGGACATTTAAAATGATAAAATTAGGCCTCTTGCTTTAATTTGCATATAATTTCCTTGTAGAGGACGGGGGTGAGCGCTGGTGTCTGATCTGCGGTGACCGGGCGTCTGGACTGCACTATGGAATCATTTCCTGTGAGGGGTGTAAGGGCTTCTTCAAACGCAGTATTTGCAACAAGCGAATCTACCGCTGCAACCGGGACAAGAACTGCCAGATGTCCCGCAAGCAACGTAACCGCTGTCAGTATTGCAGACTGCAGAAATGCCTTCAGATGGGAATGAACCGCAAGGGTGAGCAAACACATACACACACATAAGATGATGATGATTTAAAACAGCAGATTAAATCCAACATGTGCTTAAGAAATGCAGTGAGAAACTTGTTTAAATCCAGGTTATTACTATTAAAATATACATTAAAACAAAAAAGTTCATTATCAAAATCAAAATAAAAAGTAACACAATATGATTCCATTTCACTACATTAGTTAACATGAACTAACAATAATTAATAATAATTATAAAGCTTTTATTTATCTTCGTTATTTTCAACATTTACTAATACATTATTAAATTAAAAAGTTGTATCTGTTAATATGGTTTAATGGACCTTTGTTAACAATAAACAGCTGTGTTTTTATTAACAAACATGAATAACAACTGTAACAAATGTATTACTCATTGTCTGCTTATTTTAGTTAATGATTAATAGTTCATTCAAATAAAAACAATAAAAAACAGAATCTAAAATAAATGTACTTTATCATCCAAATCAAAGGAAAAATAACCATGAATAATTTTTAGTTGAATTCTTTGATGCTATGAATAATATAATATTTCATATCTTTAAAACTTCCTTTCTATTAAACATCCTTTAATCTTTTTCTTTGCCCCTGTTATTTTCTTATTTTTCCATGCTATTTTTCTCCCCTCACTCCTTTTTTACTCGTATCCACTCAGAATTACAATTTCACCCTATTTATGCAACACCTCTTTTGTATAAACACAAAAACAAAATGTTCAAGGTTTATTTACCTCTTAACTCTGTCCCTCTCATCTGTTCTTTGATGCTGCTTCATTAGAGGCAAATATCTGATCTTTCCACTATGTAAATTAGGTGATATAGATCAGGGTTTGATTGGCCATGCCTGAAGGAAAAAAAGCGTGCATAAATCAGATTGTAGATCTGGGTTGCGCCGCTGCATGTATAATCATGAGTTGCTCAGATGGCGCTGATAACAATTTTCTAGATCCAGATCATGCTGTCCATCTCTGATACCTGGGGCTAAACTCTCTCACACATATAAATATAAATCATTTACCATTTCTACACTGTTGAGTGTACTTGCCTGTGGTGTGCATCAGAGGGAGCTGTTGGTCTGTGTTGCTGTACTAACCACCAACTTCCCCCGTGCAATGTTGATCCCCCCGTGATCTGCAATACTAGTGACTTGCTTACTGCATACTACACAGTATATACGGTCACTGTGTAATGCATTCATTACTTGCATATCAAAGTGGTTAATTTTTTCAGTTTTGTGCAAAAGTGTCATGCAAGTCCCATCGAGTAATGAGTCAGAAGTTGTAAAATGCAAAAAATGCACTGATTTGTGGGATTTAATATTTTTTGGGGCTCTGCACATTTTGGTAAATATTATTAAGTAATCATCTATGCACAGTATGTTGAATATTGCAGAAATAGTATTTGTAAAATGCTAGTATGCAATTCCTTACAGATCTTTTTATCTCACTTTCAGCAATCAGAGAGGATGGGATGCCAGGAGGGAGGAATAAAATGATCGGACCTGTACAGGTAAGACAGTTGTGTACAGTTGTGTGCGTTTCTACATGGCTATAGCTATTTGTCCCAAGAAGTGAGCTAAATCTGACAAAACCTCTCTTTTGGATATATAGGGCTGTCAAAATTACAATATGTACTTGCATATAAATATTTTAATATATATATATATATATATATATAGCAAAATTTACTCTTTCTTTCTTTCTTTCTTTCTTTCTTTCTTTTTAACTTTCGATTCATTCTATTCAACTCTCTATTCAAGAATCATGAAAAGTCCACAAAAATATTAATCAGCACAACTGTTGATCATATTTAGCATTTATTAACAGAACAATGCTTCTTTCAGAAGAACATTGTAGCCGGAACTACTTCTCTCTGTGTAAATCTATGACGAGTCACGCAGGTACTGGGCAACTCCACAGCGGCAGTGATCTGAACCAGTGTAAAATAGTCCCAATGTAAACGCTTATTATAGGTGTACCATAGTGGTTCAGGATAAGACAAAAACATTGATTGGAAAATGGATTCATGATGAACTCGTTCGTTATATACATTTTGTAAATTTTGAACAGAAAAAAAGTTAAGGAATTTCAATTAATGCTCATTGCTCAAACCCCCCACAGAGCTCGCTGAGGCCCCCTTGTTGGGAAGCGATGAAATAGAAGACAGTTATTTTAAATTGGAATAGTATTTCACAATATCATTTTTTACTGTATTTTTGATCAAATACATGCAGCATAAGACTTAAAAAAGGTTTGTTTATATATATATATATATATATATATATATATATATATATATACAGTGTTGTGCAAGTTACTTCCAAACTCTAATACATTAGGTATTACTTGTTACTGTTATTTAAAAGTAATTCATTACCTTACAATATTACTGTCCCAGAATTGTAATGCGTTACATTACTCATGTATTACTTTTGAGTTACTTTCACCAAAATAACTAAGTAGAACTTAACTTTTGGGCTGTAACGATATGCAATATGAAACCAAAATCGCGATTCGCCACATCCACGAACCTACAGAATCGCGACACACCTCTTCCAACTCCAGCGTTATTCTCCTTACCGTCCATATCCAATGCTGCCTCCTTATCTTTAAATTAGGCTATTAGTATTATTTGAAGTTAACATTATAAAATACGTAGACCTACACCACAAAACTAGTTGAGGATAAATTATTTAAAATTGGGGAAGTCCAGCATTATGGACATGACATTTGCAGTCAAAACTTGAAATAAAAATTCTCAGAAAATTCATGTATTGAAACGTATACAGGCTACTTCCTTAAAGGACTCCAGACATTAGACAAATATCAGTCTATGTTTTATTTTTAATATTAGGGAAAAGACACACATTCATGCGTGACAAAAAAATAGGAGGCAAAATATATTTTTTGTAATTCTGTTAATTACACTGCGCAAATCGGATAAGAAAGGGTTGGCTCTCCAGTCTCCATAGAACTTAAAATATTCATTTTATTTTAGTTTTCGTGTTCGCATTTATGAGGAAAAAACAATGTTACAGACGCGACCGCTCTGAACTGGCACTAAAAGACTGCTTTAAAACTTTCACACAGTCTGTTGCCTTTAAGAAGTAAAAGCAGACAATACACTGTAATACAACTGTAATACAAGCCTGACTGAACATGTAACGAGTAAAATATTACTGAAAATTGATTAGTAATGCCTTACACTACTGCGTTACAGCAAAAAGTAATATGTTACTGTAATGTATTACTTTTGTAATGCGTTACTCCCAACACTGTATATATATATATATATATATATATATATATATACTGTATATATATATATATATATATATATATATTAGGGCTGTCAAACGATTAATCATAATTAATCGCATCCAAAATAAAAAAATTTGTTTACAAAATATATGTGGGTGCACTGTGTATAATTTTTTTTATATATATATAAATACACACACACACACACATGCATGTATATTTAAGAAAGAAATATTATTTATGTATAAAATATTTATATTTCTATATAATATAAATTATATATAAATCTATATACAGTATATACATGAAAATATTTCTTAAATATATACAAGCATGTTTGTGTATTTAGATATACAAAATAATTATACTCAGTGCCCCCACATATATTATGTAAACACAAACTTTTATTTTGGATGCGATTAATCACGATTAATCGTTTGACAGCCCTAATATATATATATATATATATATATACACACACAGACATATAAATTGGATCGTCCATTCTTCTCCACATAACCTAGGAGCATTCTTGCCAAATTAAACCTGAAGTGCTTTTGATTCTGAAGGCCACACACAGGGATTAAATGTGACACACAAAACCCTCTCCTTCCCTCTCTTTTCCTTAAGTATGAGTAGGTACACATCATATAGATCTATAGAGAATGGGAATGTGCAGAGTTTGTGTCTTGGGTGTCCTTGTTATCAAGTGTTTGTTTATTAGCATTGCTGCTGACTCTCCCTCATTTCATTCATTAGTTTCCATCTCATTCTGTTATACAATTGACAGATCCATCGCTTTCAGTCCACGGAAGATGACATTCAGGATGGACAAAAGATAAGCAAGAGTTTGTTTAGGGACGAGTTACACCCCATTCGCTATTGATTTAGTCTATTATTGACGGATTTAAACAGAACAAAATAAAATCTGTATAAAAGAGATAAATATAAATAATGAGCACGTTAGGATTTCTCAATATATGTCTTCGTATTGACCGATCTCCATCTTTTATCCCGTAGCGACGTTCTGTTTGTGGAGTCGATGGCGTGCATTCATCTCTGATTTTCTCCATTTCTCTCTTTGTAGATCTCGCTGGAGGAGATCGAACGAATCATGTCTGGCCAGGAGTTTAAAGAAGGAGCCGAACTATCAGACGCGTGGAGCCACGGCTACAGTAACCACAGTTCACCTGGCAACAGTATCTCCGAGGGCGCTCAGACCTTATCTTTCTCCACGCTGTCAACCAGGTGTGACCCGAATGAGATGTTCTAATGCATTTACACACGGACGCGCTGACCTGAGTCTGCCCTTTTTATGCGCGGGGACAAATGGCTTTGATCTAATTGAATTGAGGTGTTTCTGTCGTGGAACGAACCAACACGAGCAGAAAATCAAAACAAGATTAAGAAACGCTCAAATTTTTTATTCATTCATTCCTTTCGGTTGCGATTCCAAAGAGAAAAATGTCTGTTTCAAAAAAATGTGCTATTCGCTCCACCTCTGAAACATGTTTTCTTTTCTGCTGACATCATCCAGCCCTCTTGTTTTTCATAAATAGACACTTTTCACCATCTAATTAATTAATTATCCTTTCCGATGGATAAAATCAATTTCCTCGCTAGTTTTTTTTTAATATGTACTCTTTTTTTCACTCTTTTAACCCGTAAATGCAGAAATATTTCAAACAGTGACACTGTTTGATTGCGTTCAGTACTTTCTCTACAGTAAATTGCTGAGCTAATTCAAGCTTTACTGATGTATCTTCTTCTTTTGTTTTCTGCCTGCTGTAACTATGAGTGAAACGTCACTTCATCATTGCAGACATTGCCTAGCCTGGCTGCTCAAATTCATTTTCTAATTCCAATCAGCGAATAGAGGGAGTGGCTGAAAACGGTGACGTTGATGTAGCGCGTCAGATTGAGTTCAGAAAGACGTGAGAAAAGCTATTCAGTCCGTTGTTGGAAAACTGTCGAATATACAGAATTTAAAGCAGGAGCAAGAACAATGTTTGCTAAGTTTTGTTGGTGACCATGATGTTGTGGCCCTCCTCCCCATGGGGTTTGGGAAAAGTTTGATTATCCAGCTCACTCTGCTAGTGGTGAATGAGTTAGCTTAGGCGAACGATAGGGATGCAAAGCCGATAGTTGTTTTCGTCTCCCCCCTTGTTTCACTAATGGAGGACCAAGTGAAGGAGGAAGAAAAGTTTGGAGTTTGGAGTGAATTGCACTTATTCAGTCATCAAAGATTAAATTATTGTGGTGCTGGAACAATATACTTACACTGTTACACACCTGGGGTCATTAGTGACCCTATACAATTAATTCTAAAAATGAATGGAGAAAAATATTTTATAATTGTATTTTTTTTTCTTGTCTTATTGTTTACAATTGATTGATTGAGGAGTGCTAAGAAGGTTGATGTCTAACTTTAAAAAAAAATCATAAGGAGGAGGGTAGTGAATGGTGTCCCTATATGTATATGCAATTAGGGGTTAAATATGTGACATAAAATATTGAAATAGGTTGAAAATCAGGTTATTGCTTACTAAAACCATTCAAATAAAATAAAGGTTAACGGTAAAATAATTTTTCCTATTTTTGTTTTAAAGTTGAAGTACTAAAATAAATAAACTAAACTAAAGACATTTAAAAAGAATACTAAAACTAACTGGAGTTAATAAAAAAAAACAGAAATTCTAAAAATGTAAATGTAAATCAATGGTACTAAAGTAGCAGTGTTACAAATGTTGTTTTATGTTGTTTTATGTTGACTTTTGCCGTTTTTATCAAATTATGTAATTTACATTTATAAACTAAGATTGCTTGGGCGTATAAGACACACATAACCTTGTTTGTCGTTCTCTCTCTGCAGCCGTTCTGTGGATATGAGCACGTACTCTGTGTCCTGTAGGGATCAGTGCAGCAGTCCTCAACTTACACACTCTTTCCTGTTGTGTAAATATCCTATGCCGCCCCCTACTGGCAGCAGCCTGAAGACGCAATCACACACATTCTCAACACAGCTACTCAATGCGGAAGACCTCACACCTCTCACTACACCCATGGTCATAGAGAAGGGGTAAGACTCTCACAGCATTACATATCAAACACAACTTTTGAACTGGATTTGGTTGGATTATCTCTCTTACTTGGCCATTAGGTTTTCAAATGTCTGTGTCAGTAGTCGTGTCTAATGGTCTTGATCTGGTCTGACACCATCTTTATCTAAATGTTACAAGCAGCATGTTGTCAAAAGGCAGCTGACCTTGAGCTGAATGTTGATATATTTTTAGATTTTTTTTTTTTAAATGGTGATACAAACCACAAATAAAAAAGTTGATCTTTGGAGCCATTTTGATTGTCTAATGTGTTATATATATATATATATATATATATATATATTATATATATATATTATATATATATATGTATATATTTGAACAATTAATTAACCCTTAATAGCAAGTAACATAAAATATACCACTGAAAAAAAAAATTTTATATATATATATATATATATATATAATTATTTATTTATTTATCTTTTTCTTTTTTCAGTGGTATATTTTATGTTACTTGCTATTAAGGGTTCGATGTTTCAATTAATTGTTCAAAACACAGATTGTTGCTTGTATCATCATATTTTGTATCAAAATATTTCCAGAAGCTCCTGAGGGACATTTTATATTTGGAAATCTTTTGCACCCTAAGATTTGTGTTGTTGTGAGAAATCAATACTTTTATTAAAAATGAATTAAAGTGATTATAAAATATTTCCATTTCAAATAAATGCTGTTCTTTTGAACTTTTTTATTAAAGAATCCAGAAAAACACAGTTTCCACAAAAATATTAAGCAAAACAACTAATAATTATTAATAATAAGATTGAGCAGCTTATTAGAATGATTTCTGATGAATCATGTGACACTGAAAACTGGAGTAATGATGCTCACATCAGCTCTGATCACTTGAGTAAATTACATTTTAAAACATTTGGTTTAAATTGTAATAATATTTCACAATTGTACCGTTTTTGAAATAAAAACAGCCTTGGTGAGCACAACAGACGTCTTTCAAAAACATAATTTAAAATGTATGTATACCTTATTTGTGCATATAATAAAAAAAAATAGCTCAATACCATTGTTCCATTGCTATATAAATACTGTGTTATCCTCCTATATGTAGATATTATCCTATATGGAAAAGGAGTCTTAAAGATGCTGAAAGATCCAGCTTGTTTAATTCCAAGTGTCTCTGTTTGTCCTTTGTTCAGGTATATCGTGACTCAGTCGGAGCTGTTGGCTCTGCTGTGTCGTATAGCTGATGAGCTGTTATTCAGACACATCGTCTGGCTGAAGCGTTTACCGTTCTACAGTGATCTGTCCATCAAAGACTGCACTCGTTTACTGGGGGCTTCCTGGCATCAGCTCGTCCTGCTCTCCTTGCTCACGGTGCACAGCGGACAGATACTGGGAGAACTGGCCAACATCACACACCAGTACACACCATCCGGCCTGACATTACAGAGGTGAGATATAGGTGTATGGCCATCAAAGTTTCCATGATATTCTATTCTTTCCTTTTTGTGCCATATAACCGAGTGAAACGACCTCTTGAACAAAAATAAATGTAGGGAGCGAATTGATTTTCCATGGGGAATTGATTGGATGGTTGTGTTTTGCTATTGGTGACCGGTTGCCCCGCCCTCACGCTAAAGAAGAGATGCCAGAGGCAGGGGAAGTTATTTTGATTCAATATTAGTGCACATGAATTTCAAACAAACAATTATGTGATAAATCATTTGTACTAAAAATATTATAAATACTATAAATCCATTTTGATTTCATACTGAATTTAACATAAAATATTTTGGTAATGTAAACATTAAATCATGACATAATATGAACTGACAATGAGCAATATACAGTGTGTGTGTGTGTGTGTATATATATATATATATATATATGTGTGTGTGTGTGTGTGTGTATGTTTGTATGTTTTTTTAAGCATTCATTCATCTTTTTTTATTTAGCAATTTTTTTTTATTTTGTGATAATAAAAAAAGATTTTAATTATGTATTATTAAATGTTGAAATTAGCATTAACTTATGTTGATTGAGTTAACAAGATGAATAAATCCTGTAGAAGTATTGTTCATTGTTAGTTAATGTTATCTAATGTATTTAACACATGAAACCTTACTGTAAAGTGTTATATATATATATATATATATATATAAGAGTTAATTTGATCTTTAATGTGAATTATATGTACAAAAAAATGATATTAATGAATGTATGCATGTGTGAGTACAGGTTTGGTGAGGATGCTATGGAGGTGATGGAAAGCTTAAATTTTCTCTTTCGTAAGTTTCATCAACTAAACATCAGCAATGAGGAGTTCAGCTGCTTGAAGACAGTCACCCTGCTCAATCACGGTAACACACACATACACACAGATAACACACATACACTAACCCTGATACACACTGAGATCTTTTTTTACGACAGAGCAGATGTGTGTAATTTGAGTGTGTGTGTGTGTGTGTGTTGTAGATGTGGCAGGTTTGTCCAACACACCCATGCTGGAACAGTTAAGTGAACGTTACTGGTCTGTGTGTCGCGACCTTACTGAACATCTCCACCCTCACCGGCCCAAACGCTTCTCTGACATCATCACCTGCCTTTCTGAGATACGCCATACCTCAGGTGTGTATATGTGTTCGTTTGGAGAGAAATTACAGATGAGAGCAAGAACACGAAAAGATGATTTTTTTTTTCTTCAATTACACTACCGTTAAAAAGTTTGGTGTCAGTATTAATACATTTTTATAAAGCAAACTGCCATTTTTGATCAATTTAAGACATTTATAATGTTAAAAAAACAAAAAAAACTTTTTTGTTTCTACAAAAAAGTCAAGCAGCACAACTTTTTTCAACATTGATAATAATAAAAAAGGGTTTCTTGCACAGCAAATTAGCATATTAGAATGATTTCTGAAGGATCATGTGACACTGAAGACTGGAGTAATGATGCTGAAAATTCAGCTTTGTATCACAGCAATATATTATATCTTATAATGAAATCAACCAGAAATATTGATCAAATGAATGCAGTGAGCATCAGAGAGTTCATTCAAAAACATTAAAAACATCCGTTATGTTTTATGCCCTTCATACTGTGCAATATGTCATTTTACATCAATATGTTATTAATAATGCCTGGTTCAGATTACACGATTTTTTTTGTCTGTTACGATAGTCACTGTGTCAGATTACGTGATTTTTGACTCCTAAAATCTTGTTGTGTCGTGGACAAGACACATGTCAGACTACACGTTGCTTTCTGACCAGTCATCGCATGGCATCTTTAACGGCGCGCGTGATGTCATCGAGAAGGCGAAACTAGTAGCGATGAGTGTTGTATCAGAAAAAAAGTAAAAAAAGAAAGAAAACCTGACAATGGACACGTTCCTGGATTGCTTGAAGAGGACAGTATGGGCTGTCAATCCTTCAAAGAGAATTTGAGGTAAAATATTGTTTTCTTATATATTTTTACTTTTAGTTTACTTTTAACGTTAGCACCATCGTCTCTCTTTCGTTTCGCCATTTTTGAAAGTTGAGTACGGAAAAGCTTCTGTACTTAAAAAAAATAAAAAAATTAAACATGCTAGTCTTTTTGTCGTGATGTCTCGAAGCATCGCAGACGCGACGTTGGTTGTCGCCCACTCTGACACACTATACGAGATGATACGATCGAATCTTGCCTCCCGACGCCCGTTGTCGTTTACGAATCCCCACGACACCCTACGTCAAACGGAGCGTGCCAAAATCGGGCTAAAATCGTGTAATCTGAACCAGGCATAAGATTGTCCTATTCAAATCAATATTTTAAATGTGATTGGTCAAAAGTAATCATCATGCAATCTGTAACGGACTACAATTTGTATGTAATCAACCCAGCACTGTAATACATTGATTTCCTTTTAATATTTCACAATGAAAATTCGGGTGCATCGTGAATACGCGTGCAACCGATAGCCAATCAAAACGTTGCTCTGCTAATGATGTAATAATTGGTTCCAGGTAAGATGATGGGCGTTCCTCTGGAGCAGCTGCCACTGCTCTTTAAGGCAGTACTGTACTCCTGCACAACCAATCAAAACCCCTGGCTGGCCAACAGCTCCGCCTCCAGGACATAAGGCTTGCCTCCAGCTGGCTGTTGATATTTTCCCCCCAATGTATTTATTACATGACAAAGTTGAATGTAAAACCGATGTGTGTGTTATTTCGAACGGTAGCAAATGTAGCAAACAACCGAATTAGATTTCAAGATTACCTCAGGAGCATAGCCTTTGAAATAAAGACTTCTGCATTCTCCAGTGACATTGAACAAAACGCATGACAATTGTGCTAATTATCCAAATGAAGATGAACGTGCTGCAATCATTTGTTGAATTATGCAGCCACTAGCTATGATATAAAATGTCCTTGTGTTAGAGGATGTCACTGATGAAATATGCCAAGGTGCTGCATTTCAGTCGAGTAACAATGTTTCTTATTCGAATGGTAGCTACGTTTTAAGCTATAGGGATTTCAGTTGTTCGCTAGTTGAAATGATTGACATTTCGACCATCCACAGCTCGCAAGCTTAGTTCTGTTGAGTACCAATGCCGCAAAATACAAGCTGTTGATCATCGTTTCTTTGGGATGGAGACTTCCGGTAATGTTTGAGCCAGTCGCCGGGGTAACGAAATGCAATAAGCACACTCTTTAGCCCAGGTGTGTGTGTGTGTGTGTTACATGTCTTCAAGGAAGTGTGAATGTTTGAACAGGGTTTATGTGTTTGTGTTTTGCCATAGTTGTAGTTTTTTGGATCATTTTTAGTCCTATTTTTAACCTTGTTGATATGCGTTTTAACTGTTACTTGAGGAGCCGATTCTCGAGAAGAGGGTTTTGAGTTTGATGAAACCTCGTCGTGTTGGGCGGAGGAACATTCCCAGTATTACGAAACATTGGAAGAATTTTATGCGATTTTTAACCTTCCATTCCTTTGAAAGTTTACATTTCTGTGTTTTTTTTTGTTTTTTTTTTTGCCGCAGCAGCAGACAATGAAAGGCTAGAGTATAGCAGCACACTCGCGGATAGCATGCGAGGGTCGCTCTGATAGATAACGAAGGCGGGGGTGGGGAGGGGGGGGGTAATAATTTTCTTTGTGCGCACGCGTTTCTCGCTCTGTTTTGTTACCATCTGAGGCCTTGAAGTGCCTCTGTAGTTGATGACATATAAAGACCGGGTGACAAACGGACTGTGTCGCTCAGCTGTCTGTCTTTCTGTTTATATTCATTGTTCATCTGTTTAGCATTGTATTTTTCTTCTATGAATTTGAATGTTTACAGCGTTAAAAATAACATTGTACTTTCTTCTCATTTCATAAAGAAGGCCTGATAAACATGTTTCTGTGTGTTGATTTATTATCAGTGTCTCTGTTTAGTCTTTTCCACTATTCTTTACATTCCATCCATGTTGTGTTTTCCTGGTTCTGTGGCCTTGCAGATCTAATCTAACATGCTCTATGACTGTTTTTAGACAATATGCGTTCGCTTTGAGGCCGTCTATGTGCTAGTGCACTCCGTAATGGTGACAAATTTAACTAGTAGATATACACAACACATGGGGCCTGTCCAAACAGCCACACTAGGGGTCTTGGCTACTCGAGAGCACGTCCAAGTGCGCAAGTGTGCCCTAGGTCTGAAAAATGCCAAAGTGCTGTATGCACAACACACAGTAATTCCACACCATCTCTAATACAGCTTCGGAGCGGTTTGTCAGGCTAAGCGCGTCCCGTCATTCATCACGTTCAGAAACGTACGTGCCCCGATTGTGTGTCATGTCAAGGAAAACTTTCCAGTGAAAGTTAAATTAAAGGCACAATATGTAAGATTTTCAGTTTAAAATATCCACACACACGAAACAGAACAATGGGCAACATGTTACGTGTAGTTACTGTGATAACGGAATTATGCATAGTTACATGCATAACGCTTATAGTAAGTTCATGTAGTACATTTTTATTACTCAGTACTTGTATAATTACAATAGACACCTTAAAATAAAGTTTAGCTGAATAATTTTATATTTTGTTCAGTTATGAATTTACATTATCCCAAATGTTTCCAATAATGTTTAAATCTAGAGAATCATCTATATTTATTAACCAATGTAACCGGCCCATGACATTGAGTCGCCGGTCAATGACATCATATCCGCATTACCCTTGATTTCTGGTTTTCCTTCCATAGAAAGCATGGAAACAACAAAGAACCAGGCCTGGACTTTATGTTTTTGATTTATGTTTTTATGGTGCAGTCTCCCGTGAGGGGGCTGCTGCTTTACTTTTGTTTTGGTGTTTATTTTATTTATGTTTTTTTTTTTTTTATTGAATTTTCCGGTTCCCAGCACCTCCTTCCCTGAACTTTTAACTGTGTGACACTCTTGTTTTAACGCAAGTATTATGTTTACCATGCCTCAGAGACAAGTGGCTAACGTAACAGTAATACAGCATTTTTATACTATATATTTTCAAATGAATTGCATGCCGTTTAGCAACATAAGTCATTCGGCTTTTATTAATATGATATTCTAATATTGATCAAATCGTCAAAACTAATGATGAATCATCCTGAATCAAATGCTTTCTAAGAATGCCCCTCCCATTAATACCATCTCCAACCAAATAGCATCAAGGCACACTTTTATCACATTTGAGAATTAACAGTTGCATTTCTTAATATTTACTTGCAGATTTTTTTTTAAAAAAAAGGGGCCGGGAAAATACAGTGTACTTCATTGTGAAGAAACTAAGGTAATGGTTAGTAACATTTTAATATTAGTGCAGGTGCCCATATAGTTATGATGTTGGACATGTACAGGATACAAGTCTGTAAAACTCGATCAGCAATGATCAAAATGTACAAACTCAGCATTTGTGGCTCATCACATTCCCCAAATGCCAAACTGAATTTACCAAAAATTCAAACACTTATTGTTGTCACATACCAATATTATTCAACAGAACATTTTTCTGTCTGCCAGAGTGCAGCAGTCAGATTCCGGACGTAAAAGATGTTCTCAATAGAGGAATTTATTTTTTAATGATAACTTACAAACCTTTAAAGATAGACCTACAGTATTGTGAGCTACAACGTTTTTAACCAATGCTATATGCTTTTGTTGAAGCCATTAGCCAGCATAAAAGAAGCACGTTTAATAACTCATGGTGAAAAACTGCATTACCCATAATTCTGCTAAATAATTTCCTTAACAGAAACAAGCCAAAAGTAACACTTTGGTAACACTTTATTTTAGGGTGACATAGTTACACGTTGCTAAATGTATGTTTACTATAGTAATAACAGTAATTTATGCATAATTAAGTAACAAGTAACTAAATCGAACCTTAACTGTAACTCGGTAATTAATATCACTCAGTACTTGGGGCTTGAGTGCAATATAAGTGTACAAAAATAAGTGTAACCATAGTTAACATATTTCAATCAATAGTTTTATATTTATCCATTGTTTTTATTTTTGATTATGTTGTTCACAATGTTTCATGAGATTGCCTCGTTATATGTCACAGCCAGTCTTGAAAACGTTGGTAATGTTTTGATTCACTTCATAGCTGGTTGATTTGGTTTACTTATAACTCTTAAGTACTTTTTTTGCAATACCTATGGGAAAAATGAATGGGAAAAATACTTCCGAAACCAAGGCTGCTTTAAAGTGGGCGGACACATCATAGAAGTGAAGTTAATAGTATAGATATGCTAATACCCAACTGGAGAGCAATCCGATCAGTCAAAATGCATAAACTTGACACGGCCCTCTGATTCCTCAGTCTAATTGCCTTAGAACTGGATATGGGTCTGATTTATCTGAGCCTATATTCTCTTCTTGAATTGAGAATGAAACAACAGGAAAAATACAGGACGCCTTTGGCCATTGAGAGAGCGAATTTTGTTTATTAATGTGTAAATTGTGATGTCAAAACTTGCAAAGTTGTCTTTAAATGCTGGATATAGAAGAATGTCTTTGTTTCTTTTTGACTTGTGAGCAGAATTTTGAGTGTCCACTTGAACTAATTTAGATGCCCATGACCTTGTTCACTCTTCATTCAGTTTTCTTTCCTCTCTCCTTTTCTCCATCACAATCATGATGGAGTAGTTTGGATAAACCGAACAATACAACAAATTTAGCAAACTTATATCCTGAATCAGCATAGAGTTCTATGTGTAAGTTCTAAGTGAAGATCCTGTTTCCTGTGTCAGGCTCCGCCCCTTCCTGCGGGGAGTAGGCTACAGAAATCATGACTGTTTTTAGCACAACCTTTTCTCTTCCTTAGTCTAATTCTTCCAAAAGATAACTTACTTCCATATCCTCTCATCTGACATTTTGGTTGGTGACTAATTCTCATAAAAATATGTAAGCAAACGTCTCTTTCACAGCTCCACAACTTTGATGTTTCAAATATTGCGCCCTTCTCAAAAATGTTTTTGTTTATTTTAATTTGTTTAAGTCTCTCATAACTCAACTTACCTGTATGTCTCATTATATGAGGCCCCGTTTACACGAAGGGAAAACGCAGATATTTCCCTGTGGTTTGGCCTCTCATTTACATGAAAACCCCATTTTTATCACAGAAAACGATTATTTCTAAAAACTCCGGCCAAAGTGGAGATCTCTGAAATCGTTATGTGTTGTCGTGTCAGCTGGGAGAAACGGTGTTTTAGTTTCTCTCTTGTCGATTCTGAGGATTCTGATTGGCTTGCATGGCTTTATCCTTCTCCCTACACTGCCGCCCATAGGTTTGGCATAGATATGATGGCGATTGACGGCGGGTGTGCGCACGATGTTATTATTGAAAACGGAGAGGGGGAAAATATTCGTTTCTCTAAATACCCGGCTTTGTGTAAACGGGCTCAAACACCACTTTCGGACAGTACTCGGACGTCTCTCAGCGCCGTTGATTACGTCATTGCTGTCGCCCATCCGCCGTTTTTACGATCAGTGCAATGCATGATGGTATGTAGGGCTTGGGTTAGTGACCATCGGTTGTACACTACTTTTCAAAATGCATTCTGGGATACATTGAGTGGACCATGTAGGGTATAATAATCATCATACATTCAGACAGCACTACAAAATGGCGAGCTCACTATGTAGTCCACTATATAGTGAGTAGTGGGAGATTTCGGACACAGCCCATGTTAAAACAGAGCAGTTAATTTTCCCGCGGTTTGTGAGATCCGTTCTCAGGGCGACATTGACAGGTACAAGCCAAAGACAAATATTACAAGTTAATTTCTCAGTTGTTTCCAATTCTCATGTTGGCTTAGTTTGAGAAGCACATCTGTAAAATGAAAGCAGTCTCAGATAGATTAGTATTTTTTGTTTGTTTTTTGTTTTTTGCCTAACTTTGTGTTAAAACTTTCAGTTTTAGATTGTTTATCAAATCTACGGTCAGAAGACAGTGCTTCTGTTTTGATGTTGTCAATTGCCTGATGTTGATAGCCTACTAATTTATTTAGGAATGAAATGCTTCTTTCAAAATCGAAAATAAAAACTTTAAAAAAAAAATATTTAATGAACATTATTGAACCCTGGCCATGAATTGCAGTGATTTTTACTATATATAAGGCTTTTAATAGGCTATAGCATCAATTAATGGCAGTAAAAGAAGCTTTTCTTGGTCTTAGTTTACACAAGACTAAAGATCTCATTGGCTATTCTTTCAAGATGAACAAATCTCTCTTTTTTCACTCCCTTTTTTGGTCATCTGTGTTAAACACACATAGGCCTACACAGTCATTCAGGTTCACTCTGACACAAGTAATCTTATCTGTGCGGAACATTCAAAATACTGATGGCTCAGATAAGAAACTAAAACACACAGAGACCTTCACACACTTAACACTCCTGATGCACACACAGGCACACGTGGCTGTTTTAGGGCTCGTGGCATAGTCAGTTATATGGTTGTGTGTGTGTGTGTGTGTGTGTTATACAAGAGTGTTTGAAATCAGCTGTGTAACAGGCTCAAGGTTTTGAGGGTCTTGGGGTGAAATATTTTACGTCATTGTAGAACAGATCTCAGGGCCGGGGCACTAAATGCCACACTCACTAACACACACATTACCACCACTCCATCTATCCATCTGCCTGTCTCTGTCTGTCTGTGGCAAGCTGTTTCAACATTTAATCCTTATACACTGTAAAAAATATTTTCAAGATTTGTTATCACAACATATTTTCTTTTGTCAAATCAACTTTATAATAATTTATTTAGTTGAGATAACTTATTATTTTGAGTTTCTGATGGTTAAATTAATCTACTTCATTGTATTAACTCACTTTTTCCAGTTCAATCAACTTAAAATTTTAAGGCAACCCAGGTTACTTACTTACTTTTTTAAGTTAAACCAACAATATTTTTTACAGTGTAGTAATCACAACAGTTTTTCTTTTGTCAAATCAACTTAAATAATTTTATTTAGTTCAGATAACATATCATTTTGAGTTTCTGATGGTTAAATTAATCTCCTTCATTGTATTAACTCACTTTTTCCAGTTCAATGAGCTTAAAGTTTTAATGCAACCAGGTTACTTACTTTTTTAAGTTAACCCATCAATATTTTTGTACAGTGTAGTGTCTATTTTCATGATACTAGTAGCCTACTTCTTCATACTAGTGCTTATTTTTTTTAATAGTGCCTATTCTTTAGATATTGTGTGTCTATTAGGTAGTATCTTGTGTACAAGTCTCTAAAAAATAAGAACTAGTGAATAACTAGTAGTATCTTTTAAAAATGTAATGGGCACTACTAAAAAATAAGCTAATACTTAATCGGACAGATACTAATATCTAAAAAATAAGTACTAGAGGCATAAAAATACTAATAAAAATCTATCTATCTATATATCCATCTATCTATCTGTCATAGATAATCTAATATATTTCACCTATATTTTTTACTATATATATATATATATATATATATATATATATATATATATATATAAAGATATTCAATGTTATATTTTGTAATAACTTTTATTAAGAAATGCTTATAATATCTGCAAGTAGCCTGTAAGAAATGTCATTAAAAAAAAAAAAAAAAATAATAATATATATATATATATATATATATATATACTATTTGCTCCTCAGTATATTGTAGTAGACATTCGGCTATAAACAGTACGCAATTATAGCAACATATTCAGTGTATGCTTACATTTATTAAACTCATATGTCTAACCCTCCATGAATCCTTTGTGTGAAAATACAGTGTGTGAGTTAACCTGGGGGTTACATCAACAAAACCAAGTCACTTTCTAAAGGTAAGATTGAGTCCTGCATGTTTTCACTTTTAACTTTGTGTAAATAAAGACTAGTTTACCATTCTGTGAGCGTAAAAAAAGCTGTTTTCAATTTACTTGACGCAAATGATGCAGTGACAAGATCTTGCTGTTATAGACCTACATACTTAACACACTTGACATGTGTAAGTGTGTGTATTTGGAAAGCAATCTTCAGAAGTGTGTGAAAGCGTGTGCAGGTGAAGGACAGTTAAAAATACAGACCACCATGTTCACACACTCACACACACACACACACACACACACAACGATCCCCGTGATTTCGCCAAAAGCCTAGAACAACATTCCTCTCCGAAAATTTTCTGACCATAACCATAAAAAAGTCCTATCCACATTCATGCCCCATAAGTCACCACAAGCACAAGGAAATACTGAATTACAGTGAATAAAACTGATGTAAAAGCACCTAACCCATTGTTCAAACTGTGCACTTGTCCCTCAAATCTGATTGGTTGATTGTTCAGGAGCAACAAAGATGTTGATCCAGGAACATGTTGCACTTGGTGAAATCACATTCACCCACACACACCCTGGTAAACACAATTACACTGCTGCAAGTGCAGAGTATAGAGTACACTGTATAGACCAATACAAGGAGAGGAATACTTTTTATATGTCAATTTCCTAATCTCACTTTTAACAGAATGCATTAAAATATGGCTAGTATGAAAGCTAATCGTTTTTCTGGCTTTTCCCCCTTAATTCTCATTCTTTTCCCTCTTCAGCTATTCATCTTTTATCCTGGAATATCATTTTAATTCATCTATAGTTGAGTCATGTCGGCGGAAAGGCCACGAAGGTCAAAGACTACAAAGACTCTTTTGAATCTCTCTTTATTCCCCTTTCTCTCCTCTCTTCCTGAATAAAATCAGGTGCGATGTTCAGGTCTTATGTGAGAAGTGACGACTCCATTGGACGTTTGGGCTTTCGACCTTGTTAGGGCGAATAAAGTCTATCTTTTTTTTTTTTTTTGCTTGTTGTTTAATTTTGACAAATATTTTGATCGACAGACTAGATCAAAATATCTATTGGAGATGAACATCTATCCCGTCAATGAATGGGGAACCATGTGTTGTGCATGACAATTCAATAATCACCAATTCTGTTAGGCTTTTAATGAATATTTTTAGACGTTGTCACTGCTTTAGGCGCTGGTCTTAAGTAGATCCTTTTCAATGTGATGATAAATGGCCAATATAATATGTATAGTTTTGTTATATTATGATCCAAATGTAAAGTTTGGATCATAATATAAGCATGCCAAAGCATTTTGGTTGTGTGGTATCAAATGTGTGGGTGTGGCTGATATGGATATAGGCCTATTGGATTATAATAATATGCCAAACACAACAATGATGTAAAAATATTTTTTATTTTTTGCTTCTATTTTATTTGTCACTATTATAGCAAATGTTTGGATGTGGGCCAGTAGCCTACAAAACTGTGATACATGATAATAAATGATAGAATTGTGATGATTGTATGTTTTAATAAATCCACTAGTAAAATATAAATAAAATAAAATATAATATAAATATTTTAAACAAATAAATGTTCTCTGTTTATTCTAATATTATGATCAAATATCTGTATAATTTTTTTTGTTGTTGCTATATATTCATTTAGAAATGAAAGGAGACTCCAGCTTCAACAATCACAATTGAAAGATTTTTTCTTCAGTGATTACTATTATAACTATTATTATTATTATCTATGGGGAGGGGGTATATTTTGGCTGACATGTCTATTCAATGTCTAACTAAATAATTAGTCCTGCAGTCACAGATTATTATTTTTATCAAACGGTGACAAGTGACCTGTGTTATTCTGGCACTCTGATCTGTGCTACTCAAATATTTCCTGAAGTGTATTAATTAATATGTTAATGAGAAATTAAAGTGGGCCCGTCAGCTATTGTCTTTATTGTGCGCACACATGTTCCACGTGTCTGTGACGGAGAGCGATCTTCAGCACCTCTGCACGCGGTGTTTCGTGTTCGTTATTGATTAAGAAGCACAATGACTGATGGGAAATGCGCCATATGGAGACACTCGTGTGCAGGAGTCACAGAATGAAAGATGTTTTGTTTGCGCGTGTAAGCGTTTGTGTGCGATTGGAAAACCAGTGCCGATTACTTCATTAAATTGAATAGCCTATATAGGCTATGTATAGGCTATATATATTTGATGGTGAAATTAATGAGGACATTCTCTAATTTTCTGACACCCTAATGTTATAATATTTCGTAAGAAAAATCTTCCTCAGATTTAATCGAAATGTTTTAAGTGTGTCCACTTTTGCACATTCAGGATTTATTAGTCGGTTATGATTGCGGTGGATGATGATGTAGGGAGAGAACCGTCAGTCATCAGACTGATCCAACCTGCTTTTAATGGGAGAAAAGAAAGGAAGTAAAAGTAGGCTATAACATTTAAATAAACTGTCATGATACCAAACAAATAATTAACGGGGTCAAGTATTTTTCTAACGATTGCATGACGGGTCATACAAGTCAAAATAAAATACTAGCCTAATGGACAACTTTTGCTTTAAGAGTTGAACTAAAGCATGTCAGCTAGATCACACTCTGTCATTGGGCTGTTATTATTAGCGTATTAATTCACTGCTTTTGAATGTCACGTGGATCTTGATCTTTCAGCGTTTATACACTAATAATAAAGGTTCTTTACTGGTGTCAGTGGTTCCATAAAGAACCATTTACATCAATGGAACCTTTCAATTACAATCGGTTCTTTAAAGGGTAATCTTTAGATTTTTTAAACGTTATTCACATTAAATAAAATGGTTCTTGTCCAGTGAACTGGCAAAATGTTTACTTGCCAGTTAAGGCCCCAAAATAGGTCGTCTATGGCATCGCTGAGAAAACAAACAAACAAACAAAACAAAAAAAAACGTGTTGGAACCTTTATTTTTTTTTTAGAGCAAAAAAGTTAAAATTAATTCGCATTTATGAGTGAGCAAATGCTATTTATAAACACGTAGGCCTAATATAATAATGAATAAATGTAAGGTTAGCCCACTTTAAGATTGTTTGTGCACATGATTAGGCTATGTATTATTTTAACACAACAAAAATGTTAACATGTTCACTAAAACATTTCATGATCTATAAGTTATGACATCATGTTTTACATTGCTTGAACTCATCAAAATAAGCTAAGCAATTTCAACTTTTTTTAAGTTCAACTCATTTTTCAAGTCAGTTTCGTGAAAATTAGGTTGAGATGACCTAATCAACCAAGTTGGTTGTACGGAAACTACTTTTTTTGTTTTGCATGCAGCGTTGATTTGTTTGCTCAGGTAGGTCTTCAAATAAGAGTTCATTTCAATCCGAAATTATTCAGCGTTCCTTTGAAAACGTTTTCATGTCTCCTCCCCATCCCCATACCTGTTGCAGATAGGCGCTTCTTCCTGTCGCTCATTCACTTCTTTTTTGTATGTGTGTGCGTGCGCGCGAATATGAGGGCATGTCTACTATGTGAACGCACGAGGCCAAACACTAATAAAGAGCTGCTGCCCTCGCGCTGTCCTCGCAGATATCACGCAGGTTTTTACCGGGGAAACACGCACACAGTGAACCGGCAGGCTCGCGCGGGTTCGCGGTTCTAGTGATTAAATTCCTCGCGCAGAGATCAGCAGCACTGAAGCACCGCAGAGGAGCAGGAGTCACTGACAGGTAACAGTTCTTTCACTTCAACATCACATGCTTTCGTGACTTCATTTGGACCCATTTGCATTCCAACCAAACTACGTGAAAAAACGATTATTCTGTAATAGTAGGCCTAAAGTGGATTTTTTTTAATATATAGCCTATCACTAGGCAATTAGCCATGTTTAAGACAGCATCTGTAATATAGTCTATTGATATTTACGCTAATACAATAATACAAATAGATTGCATTATTATTATTGCTCAATTAAATGCCGATGTAATATTTTCTTGTTCATTTAATGTGATATGATTTTAAACATGTATAGCCTACTGCTTAAAATTGCAATGCCATCATGCTAAAATGTCAACTGTAATTACATATTTAAATGCACTTATTATCAATGAAATTAGCTGCTTTATTAGATGTAGGCCTATATATTGAATGCGATCATTTCAAGCCCGTATTGTTTAATTATTTTTTGATATCAGCTCACATTTCAAATAAAGATTTCAATTAGAACCGTCAAATATTTTACAATCTGCTGCATAAATACATAAGCTATTTAGCCTATATTTTAAATGATCTAGTTCCATCCAGAGTTTCATGGAAATCCATCGATGTCCTGGTCCAGAAATGAATAATGTGACTGCAAGAACATTTTTAATTTTAACATTTTCGATACGATGAACGTTATTCGCACAACCAGTGTGTGTTTATGTGTGTGTGCGCAGGCGCTCGGCGGGGCGGGATGGACTACAGTTATGATACGGACCTGGAAGAGTTGTGTCCGGTGTGTGGGGATAAAGTTTCTGGCTATCATTATGGGTTATTAACCTGCGAGAGCTGCAAGGTAATAAATCAGCCTTTAAGACAGTTTCAATCTGTTTTAGGTGACCTAAAATGTAGTAATTTATGTGATTAGATTTACTTGTTTTGTACAATTAAGAATAATTCGTTTAATTTAAATGTTTAATTTAATATAGGCTATTTATAATTTTGAGGGTCAGGTGAAGAAACATCTCTGTAAGCTGACAGATGCAGTTTCAATTTTTTTTTTTTTTTTTTTTGCATCGTAGCCTATTAAATGTTATATTTTGTATGATTATATATAGCCTAGTTATTTATTTATTTATTTATTTATATATTAGGGTTTTTTAGATGTTTCCGTCACTGCGAACAAATTAATAATGAATATGTGCATTTTTAAGCTATGTAATTGCATTTTTTTCTGAAGAATTACATGTTTAAATATATTAGCCTATTTATTTATTGTTTTTAATTTTTTTTACCTCTGACGAATCGTAACAGTATTTTTTTTTTCATGATAAAGGGTTTCTTTAAGAGGACCGTACAGAATAACAAACGGTACACATGTGCAGAGAGTCAAGACTGTAAGATTGATAAAACCCAGAGGAAACGGTGTCCATTCTGCCGCTTCCAGAAATGTCTCAACGTCGGGATGCGGCTGGAGGGTGAGCGGAACAGTTTCATCTCAAATTCACTTCAGCATTTCTGCATCTGAAATTTATAAAGCATATATTTTGGAGGTCAAATAATAATCAATTATTTAAGGGATTACATGTGTAAATAGTTTCGTATAAAATGGGTTATTGTTCATCCATTTTTTTTTTCATTCTTAGAGCTGTTACTATCTTCTTATTATTTTACTAGGCCTATCTTATTTATTATTAAATATAGTACATGTATGTATTATATACCCACGATATATAGCCTACAATCTTATGCCTGAACAGAACAGTAGGCTATAAAAAAACGAATCAGAATTTAAATTGAATTGCAGCCGGTTGATTAGTTTCGGATGTAGATTTAGAATAAGAGAAAAGACCAGGGGGGGAAAAAAGAATCAACAGTCAAAAAAAAAAAAAAAAAAAAAAGAAAGAAATTGCAGTGCTTCTTGCAAGGTCGCTATTATCTGCGGGCACCTTTGCGTTCCCGGCTGCGCGCGCTGCTTGGATCAAGGTTAAGTATTCATTTAAGCACGGCTCTATTTTAATCAGTCAGGCTATAGAGGTATTTTTAACTAGCTCGTGAGTTAATAGAAGGACGAATTTTAGAAAAACGGACAAGAAGTAAAATTCAACTTATCCTTCACTTCTAAAAACAAAGATTCCAATTAGAACTAAAAAGGGTTTTACCGTTTTATGTCATATAAGAACATTTCCAGTTCAATAAATACATTATTTATTTATTTATATAATTCAAAGCCAGAAACAAAGCAAGAAATTAAATTTAATTTGAAGCTTCATTTGAATAGGTTATATAATGTATTAATTATCACACACACACATTTAATTCACTGCAAAAAAAAATATTTTTGGTTTAACTTAAAAAAATGAAGTAACCTGGTTGCCTTAAAACTTTAAGTTCATTGAAATTGAAAAATTGAGTTAATACAATGAAGGAGATTGATTTAATAATCCACCACATAATAACCATATAAATTATGTAAGTTGATTTGACAGAAGAAAAAAAGATATGAAATGATAACAAATCATGATTTTATTTTTTATTTTTTAAATGACTTCAAAAAGAACTTAGGCTAGAGAAATACTTTTTTTAATTTGATATTATTTTTGTATAAAAAAAAACTTGTACTTAGATAAATTAGAACATCAATACTTTTATGATACTATGAACAATACTATAATACAAATGAACATTAATTATAAAGCGCAATGCAACATGGTATTGTTTGTGCTCACAGCTGTCCGTGCCGACAGGATGCGAGGAGGGCGAAACAAATTCGGCCCCATGTACAAACGAGACCGGGCGTTAAAGCAGCAGAAGAAAGCTCTCATCCGGGCGAGTGGCTTAAAGATGGAAGCCACGCCCCCTTTGCTGTCATCACCACAGTCTGACTACAGCTTTAGCACTGCTCTCTCCATTCCAGCTCAAAAAAACACACACCTGAACATCGGCACCTCGCTGGCCCCCACCGATTATGAACGCAGCCTGTACGCATCCAGTTCCCTGAGCTTATCCGGCCCAGTCCCGGCCCACACCCCTCTGCCAGCACAGTACCCGTATCCCAACCTACCCGGCCGCGCCATCAAGTCCGAGCATCCCGACCACTACACCAGCTCAGAGCACTACACCAGCGCCAGCTCCCCAGAATCGGTCCCAGGCTACACGTACATGGATCAGACGCGAGTGTCCAGCAGCCCGCCGCTGGCCCCGCCGGGCTCCACGGTCCCGCCGCTGGTTCTGGAGTTTGTTCGCTGTGAGCAAGATGAGCTGCAGGTGCAGAGCAAGATAAGCGCTCACCTGGCCCACCTGCAGCAGGAACAGAACTCTCGGAGTCTCGCAGCCAAACAGGAACGGCTCAGCACCTTCGGCCTGATGTGCCACATGGCCGACCAGACGCTCTTCTCCATCGTGGAGTGGGCGCGCAGCTGCATCTTCTTTAAGGAGCTCAAGGTGAGTGTGAACACGGGCGAAATCCTATTATAATCCGAATTAGAAGAGCATTGAAAGTAATCTCACCAGCACACACACACAATGTTTGCATGAACCGAGCGGATGCAGTCAGCATGATGAGATGATGCTGACATGGATGAACGTGTGTGTGTGTTTCCAGATAAACAGTCAGGCCTGCTGTGTTTGCTCTGTCACATGTATAATGCTAGTGATGTCTGATGTGATTCAATCAACAGGAAAGTATTCGAGGAAAGTTTTCTGGTTGTTCTTGTCGTAGGTCATTTTTAAAAGAACAAACGTGAATCATTGGATTGTAATGAGGGTTTAAACTGGTGTCGATGGTAAAGACTGAGTATATTAGACTCAATTTAGATAATACACGACCGTTCAAATGTTGCGTTTGACAATGTGTTTTTGAAAGAAGTCCACCAAGGCTGGATTTATTTGATAAAAAAATACGGTAAAACCGCATTTTGTTCATATCAATGTTGAAAACAGTTGTGCTGCTTCATATTTTTGTGGAAACAAATTCAAATTTTTTTTGTGCTGGATTCTTTGATGAATAGAAAGAACAGCATTAACTTGAAATATAGATAATTTGCATATCATTTGTCAGTTCTTATCAACTTAATGCACCCTGAATAAAAGTATTAACTTCTTTAAAAAAAAATTACTGACCCCAAACCTTTGAACAATTGTGTAGTTATGTGTAGTTGCAAATACCAAATAAAATGTTCTGGGGTATCACAGAAGTAAAAATATCTAATTTGGGGGGAATTCATACTGGACACTGAGCTGAATTCATCACAAGGTTATTAAAGCGATACTCCACTTTTTTTTGGAAATAGGCTCATTTTACTTCTCTCCCAGTGTTAAACAGTTGAGTTTTACCGTTTTTGAATGCATTCAGCAGATTTTCGAAAACTTAGAAGAATATCAGTAACCAGACAGTTTCTGGTCTCATTGACTCATAGTAGGAAAAAAAAAAACATACTATGGAAGTCAATGGGTCCAGAAACGGTCTGTTTACTGATATTTTTCTAAATATCAGAAAATCATCTCAATGTATTTGAAAATGGTAAAACTCAACTGTTTAATTCTGGGGGAGTTGTAAAATGAGCCTATTTCCAAAAACAGTGGAGTATCCCTTTAAACCTTGACTGACTTGCTGGCGGTTTAGCGGTATCTTCGTTAACATAATCTAGACTTGAAGGGGATCATTTCTTTCATATTTAAATTGCATTGATTGTAGAAGTTTGGATTGCTGCTATATATTTCGGGTTCATTTCAGATGGTTCATTTACTTTTTTCTGGAGAATATAGCGTCTTAAAATTGAGAGCTATATAACGTCCATTATAGCCCATGGCATTGAGGGGTCTCTAAATAAAACACTTGAGTTTAGGTAGTCCTGAAGAGCTCTTTAAATAAACTCTAGTGTGTTTGTTGTATTAGAGGAAATAGAGGATACACTCCTTTCTTTTGTCCATTCTGAGCTCCTGTCTCTCATAGTGTTTCCAAACTTTGCTGACAATGCAGCATACACACAATGATACATTACAGCATTTAAATCACACACGCACACACACAAAAAATAGAGATGAAATAGGGGTAGGAAACAGAGGTTTAAAAACAATTAAAATTTTTAAAATTAATTAAAAAAAAAAAGGCAAAAGGAAAAATGGTGTGTGTGGTCCTCCATGGTAAACCCTACGTTATTAATACTAAATGTTCTCACTAAGATTGTTATAGCAGTAATTTTTAAACCTTATGGTGACATATTTTGGTCACCATGCATGGAAAACTGCTTATAAATCATACTAAGTTTTTAAATGTAAAAATGCAGAAAGTTTTCTGTCATGGGTAGATTTAGCAACAGGGTTAGTGTAAGGGCAATGGATATGTTTGTATAGAATTAAAATCATTATGTCTATGGGATGTCCTCATGAAACATGGAAACCCAGTGTGTGTGTGCGTGTGTGTGGGGGGGTTAGTAACAGCATTCCACTCCAGATAAGGGGAGAATGTGAATGTTGCAGTGTCCGTGTGTTCAGTCTGGCCTGCATGTGAAGGTTTTTCTAAATTCAACTAATTCTACAAGTCTCTTTCATTTTATTCATCAGATTCCTCCAGAATGTATAGTCGTTTTACTCGTTTGAATATTATTCACTCCTAAAAAAATAAAGATTTATATTAGAAAGTATTACTAAATACTGTAATGACTGATGTCATAAGGAAATCTTTTTACTGACCTTTTCATTTATCCTTAGAAACTCTAAAAATACTCCAAAGTACCCAATGAAAAGACTAAACCTAAGAACCTTTGAAGGATCTTTCTAATTTTTTTCTAACATTACAGCATTTCAAACACACACACTCAATATACAGTACATAGTAACTTGCCGTTCGAGGGAATTCTTGTCAGTCTTCTTGTCAAAACACACTTTGTGTTTTCATTGGACAAAATATACAATCTTTTAGTCTGTTAGTGTTATTTCTGGCCTGTTCTGTCATTTTGTGTAATCATTGTTTCGGAATGTTAACATTTCCTTATTTTTAAAAAAGTATAAACATTTTATTTAGCTAAGCTATTTTAGCTACTATAATATAGCCCTAAAGTACCATAATAATGTAAGCTATTATATAATAATACCATGGTAGCTTCTGTAAGTGATATATGCCACTGACTCTAAACACACTGAGACAGGATACAACAGTACTAATACCATCATCACTTCCTCTGTCTGTGCTGATGGACTGTTTCCACCTCTCACTGTTACCTGAACAGGTGTGTTCATACACACATATCACACCCACACACACGCCGGATGTTTACCGTCTGAAGAGTAATGCAGACCTCATTCAGTGTGAGTGTGTGTGAATGTGTGACAGATTGAAAAATGTTTTGGATGGTTTGTGTGCATCACAAGCACTCTGTGTTCAGAATAGCATACTTGCAAACAGTTTGCAGTATAGCATTTTCTTTGTATGTCTGCAATATACTGATGCCTTGCATTTCATTCAAAATTTTTGGTTTTTGAAAGAAGATTCTTATGCTCGCCGAGGCCACATTTATTTGATAAAAAAAATAGTAAAACAGTTACACTGTGAAATATTACTACATAATAATAATAAAAAAAACTGTTTTCTATTTGACAATTCCACATAACTTTTTGTTTTCACTTATGCATGAAGTGGGGTCATATGATGCCATTTTTGTACAGTCAATATGAATGTTTAGGGTCTAAATGAAAACTTTGTAATGTAATTTGTAATATATTAAAAATTCTCATTAGTATTTAAAGAAAACACAAATTTTAACTAGTCAAAAACGGCTCTGTTTTCAGCACGCTGTTTCAGTGCATATGCCTTTAAATGATAATGAGTTTCACTCGCCCCGCCCCTCTTTTCAACACAACACAACACAAGTGGATTGTTACCTTGACAACAGTTGAGGGTATATTTTGGAGAAAGAATGGTAGTGGCAGTCTCTGAGGACACATCTGTGCAACCGTATCAGTTTGAACCTATGGTTTGAACTGGAGTAAAACATCTGTTTCCCCGGAGCCATCTGAATCCTCAGAGCCGGACTAATCCTTCCGCACGTTCAAACGTCTTGACCCCGCCTTTGCTTCAGTTTCATTGGTTGAAACTGTAAACCAATCATTTTCCTTTCCGCCCTCAGAACATGTTTGAGTAAGTAAAACTGCCATCTGCAAAGAAGTGCGACAATTAAAGGGTCTATATGTAGGAATTGCTGCCATCTAGCGGTAAAAATCTATTTTGCATTCAAACGAATTGTGCTCTCCAGCGCCTTGCTTTTTGACATGCGCGTTGCTTCAACGGTAACTATTATGTACCAAAAAGCTATGACAGGATTAGCACTTCATGGAGTGTTCCTTCAGGTGAACATGTTTGTTATTTCAAACAAACAGGAACCTGAAACAGCGAATTAACTAATTTTACAGTATGAATTACTGACTGTGAAAAACATGAATTATTGTAATAAGTAGTTAAGCCTTCTTTATTCTTTATATTTTATGAAGTAGCCTACGTGCATTAGCACACGCAAGGTCTCTGGCTTACCTCTCTGCCATTGCTTGAGTGCGTGGTTTGGAGCACAATATCGGTATCGCACGCTCGCTCTAGAGTACAGGATATTTTAACTAATTTGTGGTATAACTAGTCAATCACGAGTTGCTCAAAATGTAGATCTATAGATAAACTCATCTTTCAGGCATTTGACCGACCGGGTTGACACTTCATCGTGAGAAATCGTGGGTGTGGCGGCATGAGCGCGTGAGAATTGACCTATGGCTAAGCCATGCCCACTCCACTAACTCGGACAAACAGTCAACATTCGTGGACAGGCGCTATGGCAGGTGTCACAGTAAGAGACATTTCACAGGAGGCAATTACTGATTTTTGGAGAAAAAAAAAGATTATATATCATCTTGAAGTCACCAAAAGGGCCTTAACTATGCATTGGAGGTTTATATTTTAGCTCTAGGCAAAAATGTACAGGTCACAGGGTAAACGTGATAAACCGCATTATCGTTGCCATCACCGTTTGGTGCTACAGTATTTACATGAATCATTCAGCACAATATTGTTAACATTTGTTATCTCGGTTATTTACAGATACGTTAATGAAGCTAAGTGACATGATGTACAAGGCAGCTAGAAGCTAACGTCAACGTTTTTTAAAGTTAGGCTAACTTTTACGTTCAAATAAGATAACGTTCAAATACGTCGTTGACTTAACTTAGAACAGATGTAGATATCCTTGTTTAATTTATCCACGTTTAGTTGGTGTTTTGGTCTACCGCATAACTTAATCCAGAGCAGACACTTATCTCGGTTAAGATGTGGCTTGGGAAAGGGTAAAAAAAATACACACCATCGCCCAGCATCTGGGGAAACTAGTGTCGGAGTTGCATGTACCCCATGCACACCGTTTGACCATTTTAAACTTAAAATGACAAGAAAAAACGAATGAAAACTAACTAACTGTTGTTCATTTCAATGGATGTGGAAGCAGAGAATGTCCGAGTGTATTGGGCTTGCTGCGCACTGTGATTGGCTCATCGCTTTTGAGGGTGTGGCTTAGCCATAGGTCAATTGGGTCAATTGTGTGAGTCTCACACTGAATGCGTGAGAGTTGGCGGCCGTTACGTTAATGGTCATGAACATTTTTTTTCCGGGATTTGAAAAGATTAATATGAAGGTTAATACAGTTTAACACTTACTTCTTCTGGAGGTGCAGAGGGAACATAAATAGTTGGTACCGATTATTTTTTCTGAAGCAGCTTAATAGAAAAACTATCTTTATACTGACCCTCGTGTAAAGAAGTCTACGATAAATGATTCGTTCAAACATGAGAGCATTGACATTGACCGTGGGGAATATTCCCTTTCGAAAACAAAACTCAGCCACTGTGTCTTCAGTGGTTTGGGTGTAGGAACATCAAAATGACTCTGTGTTTGTTATAACACCCAAGAACAGAACACCACAATCGCTTAGACGCCATTCTGCTCCTGCTTATCAACATAGCGGACTATGATGACAGCTCGCTCAGGGGTGCGTTTCCTGTATAACGACGTAGTTTGCTGCTTCACTACTATAGTACGATGCATCGTTGGAAAAATCAACTAGCTAGTGTAGTGAAGACTGTTTCCCGAAACCCACTGTCGCAAAGTATCGTTCAACCACGTTGGTTTCGCACGTGGTGGAGTAATAACTACTTTTATTGAAACCGTTTGAGATCCAATTAACGCTAGATTTGTTTTCTATAAATTACAGACATGTCATCTGAGGACTAATTGTTTTGAAAAATTTTTAAAGGACATTTTAAGGCAATGGATTTCCTCAATTTTTTGAAGTGAAGTCAACTGATCACTTTTTACAGTAAACTGCATTCTCAATGTAGCTAATGTCCTCTTTTATCTGTTATTTTTTTCTTCCTCATTCACACAGCTGGAAATGTGTGTCCTTCTGGGTCAAAATCCCAAATTCCTGCTAGACAAAAAAGAGGCGGGTTTATTCCACAAAGATACAACGGAGAGAGAAATAGCTACAAGAATAAAGCCTGATGTGTTGTGGAAGTCTGGGGCTGTGGGCAGGTATTATCGCAGATAAATGAGGGTTACAAAATATATAAAGCGCTGACATGGAAGTGTTGTGGTGTTCAAGTGTGGACGTGAATGTGGATGCGTGTGTGTGTGTGCGATTTCAGAGTCAACAGCTACTGCTGAGAAATGCACAAGGGTCTTGTTTTACTCATAATCTTTTCAGAGTAAAGCTTTTTCTCTGTCCCATATAAAAGCCCACACCGGGGTGCCAAGGGCATTTGACACTCTCCAAAAGCGGCTTCACACAGCACTTATAGTGATGCCGCTGAGGACAAACTGAAAAATACTAGAACACTAATGGTTGTAGTAAGTTGCAAGTCCAGTATTCAAAAGGGAAGTCTGTTTTAATGAAAGTCCTTATTGTGGCACTCAGTATAATTTATTTATTTTCTATATTTTATTCTATGGACTTTTTGTCACTTTGATAAATCAATAAGCCTATTTTTCATTTTATTCTTATGCAGTCAGGGATTAATTGGTACCTTAGACGAGAAAATCTGAAATTTTCACACAAAATGCAATAAAAAAAAATATAAATGAATGCTACTCAATGAAATAAATGTGAATTTGGCTATTAATGGTTGCATATACCTTCATTTTGCAGAATGCATTTTAAAATACTACATTTAAAGTCAACATGAAACAAGTAACCTGAGAGAATCATTTATTTGCTTTCAAAATATCTATCTATCTATCTATCTATCTATCTATCTATCTATCTATCTATCTATCTATCTATCTATCTATCTATCTATCTATCTATCTATCTATCTATCTATCTATCAATCAATAAATCAATCAATCAATCAATCACTCACTCACTCACTCACTCTATCTTTCTATCTATCTTTCTGTCTGTCTGTCCATCCATCCATCCATCCATCTGTTGTCTGTCTGTCTATGTATAATTTTATAATAATGAGAATGATAAATGACCAATTTAATATGGCTCATTGCTTTGTTTTGAGATTCTGCCTGTCCAGTTTTGCTGTTATGTGACTGAACGTTATTTCTGAACTTATTTCTACTTTAATTACAGGCTATGTGCTTTAAATCATAGGCTTCTGTTGTTTGATCATACCTTGCTAGCTTGATTCTTAGCATTGAAAAACACTAGCTAGCAGCAAGATCCCTTCAAGTTAAATATAAGTGTGTTTTTATGTTTATTGGTGAAGGCTATATTTTGTGTCGTATTTGAGAAGTTGCTTGTGACTAGTAATCGGCTGATTGCAGGGACACAGATGTTTACAGTTTAATGGCATTCACCTCAGCATTCATTGCTGTCCCCCATTTGCATAGAAAGCTCTTACATGTGTGTGTTTTGTCTGTCTATTGCATACACAGACACACTGTGTTGGTTCAACAGATGCGCACATGCAAGACTCCAGCTTCCTTCACTGTGTGCAGAATGTGTGATACAATCTCTCGTCATGGCAACAGGCATAAAGGGAGTGATGGATCTAGCGTCCAATTCTCTGCGCTTTAAAAAATACAGAGCAATTAACTGTGCCGCCCCGGGAGGCTTCTGTGGGGTCACGAATCTTGTGTGCAACAGTGAGCCGAAAGTTGTCTCTGTAGAATTATATATTCAATCCAATTTTGTGAATCCAATCCAATGTACTGGACAGGACTATGGACTGTGAAGCACAATAGTCCTGCAGATCTTTGAATGAACACTGAATCACATCCTCGGCTCTGCTAACCTGAATGATGGTTCAATCCATTCTGTTCCATTTTTATACAGTAACTCAATTCTGTTGTAGGCGGTGAAAAACTTGCAGCTCTCTGAGAAATGTGTGTGGGTGAGGCTTTGTGTGTGCGTGTGTGTGTGTGTGTGTGTGTGTGTGTGTGTGTGTATTATTTAACTTTCAAAAGGAAATATCAAATTTCAAAATACCTCAACTGTTTCTCCTCAAATCTTTCTAAAGTCTTATGCTTTTAAAATTTTTGTCTCTTTTAGAGTTTCAGAAGAGATTTCAGTAATTTCTCACATTTTGCTTAAATTTGCCAATTATTTCTCAACAAATAGTCTTTGTCATTTCATATTTATACATGTCTATCATTTTTTATTATATTTTTGTCTCATTTGTTTCCATTTATTTATTTTTTTATCTTAAAAATTTAGATAAACAAATGAAATAGTGTTCTTATTAAATGAAATATAAGTGATGGGTATTGGGTAAATATAAACAAATGTAAATATTATTGTACAATCACTGTAAAAAATATTTTCATGATATGTTATCACAACTTTTTATCTTTTGTCAAAAAAACTTAGATAATTACTGTGGTTCAGATAATATAATATTGTGAGTTTCTTTTCATTAAACCAATCTCCTTCATTGTATTACCTCGTTTTTTTTATTTCAATAAACTCCATTTAAAGGGATAGTTCACCCAAAAATGAAAATTCTGTCAGTATTTACTCACCCTCATGTTGTACCAACCCCGTAAGACCTTCATTCATCTTCAGAACACAAATTAAGATATTTTTTATTAAATCTGAGAGCTGGATCACTCCTTAGTACTCGTCCATAGGCTTCTTGAGGGATTGAAACTTGCTGGCCTCGAAAAGTTAATAAAGACATCGTTAAAATAGTCCAAGTGACTTCAGTGGCTCAATCTTAAGTTTATCAAATGACAAGAACACTTTTTGTTTGTTTTTGCGCACAAAAAGTATTCTCGTCACTTGATAAAGTTAAGATTGGGCCACTGTCGTCACTTGGACTATTTTAACGATGTCTTTAATAACTTTTTGAGGCCGGCAAGTTTCAATTCCTCAAGAAGCCCATAGTATGGAGGATTGATCCAGCTCTCAGATTTTATCAAAAATATCTTAATTTGTGTTCTGAAGATGAACGAAGATCTTAAGGGGTTGGAACAACATGAGGGTGAGTAAATACTGACAGAATTTTCATTTTTGGGTGAACTATCCCTTTAAGGCAACCATGGTAACTTACTTTTTTAAGTGAAACCAACAATATCTTTTACAGTGATGAAATAAAATGAAAAAATAATAATACATATCAATAAATATAACTACGTTTTTGGAGATTTGTAGCCATTACGTATAGAATCTATGAAGCATCTGAGCAATTATATTTCCATAAATAATAATTTTTAGATTGTAAAAATCTACATACATAATGCAAATGCATATTTACACAAATATTTGTACATTTCATGTCCATTTTCATTTATTCACTCTCTCTCTCTCTCTCTCTCTCTCTCTCTCTCTGCTTCACAGGTGGGAGATCAGATGAAGTTGCTGCATAACTGCTGGAGTGAGCTTCTTGTGCTGGACTACATTGCCAGACAGTTGCATCATGGGAAAGAGGACAGTGTGCTTCTCATCACTGGACAGGAGGTAACACACGCGCACACACATGCACATACACAATATATATATATGTACATCTGTGCATTGGATCCTCTCAATTGATGCATGTGTGTATGTGGGTCAGGTTGAGCTGGCGTCTTTACTGGCCCAGGCAGGGGTCACTCTGAGCGGGATGATACAGAGAGGTCAGGAGCTGGTGCATCGTCTACAAGAGCTTCAGCTGGACCGCAGAGAAACCGCCTGTCTCAAATACCTCATCCTCTTTAACCCAGGTGAGACAGAACGTGCTATTACTGTAGCTTTGATGTGATTGGCTGACGTCTTTGCATGAAAACTGCTGAACTGCTCTGTGTGTGTGTGGACACTGTTCAAAAGTTTGGGGATTTTTTACAAATATATTTTTTTTTTAAGTAGTCATTTATGCTCATCAAGACTGCATTTATTTCTTCGAAAATACAGAAGTGTAATATTGTGAAATATTTTTTTTTACTATTAAGTTTTATTTTATATTTTTAAGATTTTAAAATGTAATTTATTCCTGTGATGGGAATTGAGAAAGCATCATTACTCCCGTCTTCAGTGTCACATGATCCCTCAGAAATCATTCTAATATGCCGATTTGCAGCTCAACCAACATTTCCAATTATTATCAATGTTGAAAACAGTTGTGCTGCTTCATTTTTGGAAACCGTGACACCTTTTTTTGACACCAGGATTCTTTGATAAATAGAAAGTTTAAAATAACAGTATTAGATTTAGAAATCCTATGTAACATTAAAGGGTTAGTTCACCCAAAAATGAAAATTCTATCAGTATTTACTCACCCTCATGTCTTTCCAACCCCGTAAGACCTTCGTTCATCTTCGGAACACAAATTAAGATATTTTTGATGAAATCCTAGAGCTGGATCACTCCTCCATACTAGTCCATATAGGCTTCTTGAGGAATTGAAACTTGCTGGCCTCAAAAAGTTATTAAAGACATCGTTAAAATAGTCCAAGTGACTATTGGCTCAATCTTAACTTTATCAAACAACGAGAATACTTTTTGTGCTCAAAAATAAACAAAAATAACTACTTTATTTCAACTATTCGTTTACTTCTCTCTCTGGCTCGAGTCAGGTTACTAGTTTAATAGCGTAAGTTTCTGTTGTTGTACGTCACACCCATCACACACATGACCAGCGTCGGCCAATAGTGAGCCTACGTGTGACGTAGCTCTACGCAATCACACTACGTTAACTGACTAGAGGCTCATAGAGAAGGAAGTGAATAGTTGAAATAAAGTCGTTATTTTTGTTTGTTTTGCGCACAAAAAGTATTCTCGTCGCTTGATAAAGTTAAGATTGAGCCACTGAAGTCACTTGGACTATTTTGACAAATCTTTAATAACTTTTCAAGGCCAGCAAGTTTCAATTCCTCAAGAAACCTATGGACTAGTATGCAGGAGTGATCCAGCTCTCAGATTTCATCAAAAATATCTTAATTTGTGTTCTGAAGACGAACGAAGGTCTTACGGGGTTGGAAAGACATGAGGGTGAGTAAATACTGACATAATTTTCATTTTTGGGTGAACTATCCCTTTAAATGTCTTTACCGTCACTTTTGATCAATTGAATGTGTCCTTGCTGAATAAATGTTTTGATGTCTTTAAAGATTAACAAACTTTTGAACAGTATTAATGTGCTCATAGTTGTGGCATCATAACCAAGATGATTTTACCTGCTTATTTTCCATAAATCATTGGGGAGTAAGATTTGCATAGTAACTGTCCATTGAGCAGCTTTTTATTATAATTTCAAAAGACCAAAAACCCGTTGCCCATGATATGACTCAATTCAAGACTTTTTTTATTAACCTTGACTGAGTCTTAAAAAACGATAACTATTCATCTATGCACGTCTTTTGGTCTTTGAATAATGTTTCGCTTTAAAAAGTTCCGCTCAAGTTTTGCTTCTTAACTAACTCCTTTAAGAGCCTTCGCATCATTGTGGAAGAGGTGGGAAATTTCCTCTCTTTCTTTGTCTCTCTCTCTCTCTCCGTTCAACGCTTCTGCTGATGTTTTAATAGTTGAATATAAAATACATTTTTATAGCCACCGCGGTGGCACCGTCACCCTGTCCTCCGTGTCGTATTGAGCGTATCCATGTTTCCCCCGCTGGGGCTTGACCGAGGCTAATTAACTTCTCAAAAGACGAATATTGCATTGATTTTGATCCACGCTAACGAGGACGCGAGTGTATCGGGCTATTTGTTGTGAGTGGCAGCGTGTTTTGTGTGGCGTGGGCCGTGCGCTAACTGGGTAATGGTCTTAATTAAAATGAAAGCCTTCTGAATCGCTCCTGTTTACAAAGGCAGGGAGCCGGACCACTATCCACTCGCAGACGCACACACACACCGTCTAGAGCGAGACTCCGGCTCAAAAGAAGTTTAATGGATTGACCCCATATTGGTCCATGCTACCGTGGCCCTCTCTTTCTCAGCTTCAGGAGAAAATGCTCCTTTATTGTCCACGTTCCCTTAAGTGAGAGCAATTTAGCTCCAACAAAAGCTGCTTTTCATAATAAGAGTGCCTGAGAGCTGTGTGCATGTGTGTGTGTGCGTTCAGAAAGTGCTTGAAAACCCATTTTCCACTCATGCGTCTTTAATGAGACTCTATCGGTGCATCTCTCACTCCACAGACGTGAAACTGTTGGAAAACCAGCCTTACGTCGAGAGCGTGTACGAGCAGGTGAACGCCGCACTGTTGGAGTACACACTGTACGCTTACCCTCAATTCCCGGACAGGTTTAGCCAGATCCTGCTACGCCTTCCCGAGCTCAGAGCGCTGAGCGCGCAAGGCGAAGACTACCTGTGCTACAAACACCTGAGCGGAGAGGTGCCCTGCAACAACCTCCTCATAGAAATGCTACACGCCAAGAGAACCTGCATATGACTCAAACGCACACTCACACACACAACAGCCTGATTCCTTCGCAGATGTTTCGCAGCAGTCATCTCTCTCACACAGAAAACCTCATCAACCATGCCACTGTGTTTCTGAAAGAGGAAGACGGGAGATGTCAGTGTTAGTGACTGTGTTTATAATCCACTCTTAAAAATAAAGGTTCTTTATTGCCATTGATGGTAACAACTTTCCATTACACAACTTTTCTTTATAGTGGGAAAAAGGTTTTTTTTTTAGGAACTGTTCACTGAAAGGTTCTTTGGGGAACCAAAAATGGTTCTTCTATGGCATCGATGCAAAAAAACAACTTTTGGAACCTCTATTTTTAATGTGTATCGGGTGCTGCAGGGAGGACATGTTTTTTAAGGCCAGCCCTGAGGTTCGCATCACCATAGGTTCCCTTGACAAAAACACATTAGGATTTTTCCATTGGCTTTTGGGTTATTGCACAAAATAAGCTCTGTGACTCACACAATTTAGGATCCTTCCATGGCTTTTCTCATCAAGATAATATTCAGAAAATGAACAAGTCTAAACACAATTGCTTGAAGTAAAAAATCTAAATGTGGGCTGTAAAGGAACTACACCAAGGTCGCATGACATTAACATCGATTTGAATGTTTTGCTAGCAATGTCATTAAGTTTAATTAAAAAAAATAATTTAACTTAATGGGATAGTTTACATAATTTAATTAAAAAAAACATAATCTTGGTTACGCAAACATTAAGGGGGCGTTACGTTTTGTAATCTTGGAAACTATAATTATGGGAGCTTTACTTTTAAATGTTCTCTAAATAGTACACTCTAAACAATGATGGGTTGTTTTAACCCAAATTTGGGTCAAATATGGACAGACCCAAATGTTGGGTTAAAAAAAGTCATTTAAAATATTAACCCAACTTCAACTTTTACTTTCAACGGTACATGTTATAATAATGCATTATATCTTTTCATAAATAATTGTAACCAAAGTTAAAATGCATTATAATATTTGCAGGTTAATTGTTACATTTGAAATTGGTTGTTTGTTATGCATTATATTGTACTATATGCACTATATTTTCTAAAGGCATAACATATTAGCATATATTATAACTTGGTTACACTTGTTCTTGAGACCATACAATGCATTATAAGGTGGGAAGCAAGGCAAAATTAAAGCATTAAAAATACTGTTTTACCAAAATCTCAAGAGGTATTATTGATTAAAATGTGAAAATATCTTGAGATTGTGTTCACCACAGACCTTATTTCAGGCATTTAACCAAAAACCCATTCAAAAAATCTGGACGATGGAAGAACTTGATTTTGGCTTAAAAAATACATAATTCTTGCAGCTCACTATTTAAAAAAGCAACAGATTGTGCCTTCCCTCTCATTAAACACTCGCTCTAGCACTTCTTTAAAAAAAAAAAAAAAAAAAAACATTATAAAATACAAAGTGAGGCAGTCACAGCCAAGAACCGCCCAGACAGCATGGCCGTCATGTCAAATGAGATATTTCAAGAAATACTAAATGAAGTAGGCTAAAGCACTAATGAAGCTGTTGAATCTAATGAATTCCTCGAAAGGAGTCAGAAAATGAGCTAAATAACCCTCATTAACATTCTCTTTTTAAGATTGAAAGCAAGAGAGAGAGAGAGAGAGCGAGGGAAGGTGCCATTCAACAAAGCATTTCCTGCACACCCATAATAGCTCATGACATAACCTAGTGAGCTACCTAGACAGCATCTAAGATTTTGGCCAAAAACTAAAGAAACATCACCCAAAGTCAATCCCAGAAAGCACTCGAATGAGCACAGTGAATACATATATTTATATAGTATTAAATTATTATATCATTATACATAGCCTACTTATTATGTAGCCCCGCCCCTTTTCAGCGTTGCGCTCGTTGTCTTTTGACTTCCGGTCTGTATTTCCAGAGATCTTGCATATATGAATGCACTGCTCGTAAAAAAATTCCCGGTCGACATTTGTTAAGACATCTGCTTTACAATGCTTATGATAAACATTACAATGTTCATGATAACTTTTGTTAACTCTACAATAAGTAAATCCACTTCACCAGCTACTGGACAGCGATGCCATAGAAATACACAGAGCAACCGTAAAACCGGAAGTTCAAAGACAATTTTCTGAAGATGACGGCGCCAACGTTTCTCTGGTGCATAAGTTTGGGGTCAGTACGTTTTTTTAAATGGATTTATTCACAAGATAGCATTAAATTGCTCCTAACGTGACAGTAAAGACATTTATAATGTGCAAAAATAGTCTTTTGAACTTGTAAAATGTATCAAGAAAATGTATTAGGGTCTCCACGATAATACTTAGCAAAACAACTGTTTTCAATGCTGAAAATGAAAATATTAAGAAATATTTCTTGAGCAGTAAATCAGATTAAAAATATTTCTGAAGGATCATGTGACACTAAAGACTAGAGGAAGGATCATTTCAGAATTCAAATAATAAACAGTTATTTTAAATAATATTTCACAATATATTTTAATGTATTTTTGACATCTTATTCTAAAAAACCCCAAAACATTACAAAATCTTTCTGACCCCCAACTTTTGAATGGAAGTGTATCTGTAAGTTTGCCTATTTGAGTAGGTTACATCATTTTCTCAGCACAATACTAACACTAGACTATGTGAGTCAAATCTATCATATTTTGTGCCACATTAAGTTATCCCCTCATACGGTGCAATCATAATTCGGACACTATTAGAAGGCAGCTTCCAATAGGCATTATAGTTAGCAGACAACAAGGCAGCTCACTAAGTTTTGGAACAGAGGTCTTATTGCCTGTACAAGTACTTATTTATGGCACGCTCAAACCCACACACTAACAACAGAAGATTGTGTGTATGTTTAAAATGAGCTGTGTGTGTGTGTGTGTGTGTGTGTGTGTGTGTGTGTGTGTGTGTGTGTGTGTGTGTGTGTGTGTGTGTGTGTGTGTGTGTGTATCTAAGTGTGTGTGCACATGCTGAGAAATGGGGAGGTAAATGAAGATTTCTGCCTTAACACTAATACTGTTGATCCTGTGAAGCTGAGAGAATAAATCGGCATAACTATTCGATGTGTGTGTTCTAATGCGTGAGTGTGTAAGAGAGGTTGCGCGTGACTCTTAAGAAAGGTCGTCTCAATATTGCGCCCCTCTCAAGCTTAGGCCAAGCTGATTATGATATCTCAGCATGTTTCTGATTGGCTCATTTTTGTATAGTGGAGTGTCTGATTGGTCAAGTTCTCTGTTTGTGTTAATGACATTTGTTATGAGTGTGCTTAACTGTATTGTTTCAAATGAATAAATACAAATTATTTAAACGTGTAGATATTAGTTTCTCTCAGTTATTTAACACACACGCATACTGAGTCAAACTTAAAAACATCTGAATGTTATTGCATTAGATAACACAATATAAATCCATGTAGCATTTGAACACGAATAACACATATAATATAGCAACAAAAGATGCTAAAATGTAAAATTGATGTTAGCCATATAATGTGGAGACCAGTTAAAAATCCTTGCAAAAAAAAAGGTAAAAGTGTGAGTATATACTATCATTATTTAAAGAAAAAAATGTGCTTGATATTTTATCTTATGCCATGAGATTTAATTGCATAAGTTGGGTTAAAAATATCACTAAAAAATGTAACCCAATGGCTGGGTTTGTCCATTTTGACCCAAAGTTGGGTTAAAACAACCCAGCAATTTTTAGAGTGTTGTATAACAAAGAAATGCAAATAATTAAAATCGCTTTCTCATTGCCTTTTATGACGTTTGAAAGAAAACAAAAGGATAAGAAAAAAAAGAAAAGAACAAGAATAAAAAGAGCATATGATCGCATACATCTTATTTCTAAAATTAAACCAGGAACTATTTTATATGCCTCTTTTTTAAATAAAAAAAATCAAGACAACAAAAATGAAACCAAATATGATAAAATAATGTATAGATCATATAAAATTTTCCTGAAGTGTAAATATAATAAAAATAATAACGTAACAACATGTTTTTGTTAACCCTTCGTCAACCCTTCCCCCCTCAAAAATGCTTATAGACTTCCAATCATAATGCAGTTTTGCAATATGACATGTAGCCTAGAACGTGTACAAAACTAAATTCTAAACAACATGAGTTTCGCGAGGAAATGAAGAAAAGGGGGGAGCGGGAGAGCACAGCTGGGTCCTTTTGAAAGAGCAAAATTAAAATGGAAAAATCATTTTTCTTTTCACAGATCTTCAAAGAGGTGTGTGTGTGTGTGTGTGCGTGTGAGGGTTCAATCCTGCACCTGAGAGAGCCGGAGTGAAAGTCAGGACACAATTAACGTGAGAGCTTCTGGTGTAGTGCCAGCAGCAGTGTGTGTCTGTGAGCGAGTGTACATGGGAACAGGTGTGTGAGTGGCTGATGTGTTAGAGAGCCGTAAAATGGGTCTTTTCAGCCAGTGTGTGGATGTTTGAGTGTGTATGTGTGTTTGAGAGAGGGTGTGTGCAAACATGACACACTTAAGAGCCACTTCAGCTCCATTAATTGGTCATTTGACATGAAAGACCTCATACCACCTTCATCACACGGCTGCTTCCCTGAAGACCCCAAAACCTTCACCCTCAGAGAACAAACACACACACACACACACACACACAGCTCAATACCTCTGCTATCATCTTCCTGTCTGTCATCTCTTGCTCTCTTTAATAGATAGTTCTTTTTCGTCGGCACAACCAAAGATGTCACATCCTGTGGCTGTGCTGGTGGAGGCAGGAAGTGATGTCAGAAACGCTTATCCATATGACCCTGCACGTGAAAAGTATTCAATATTGACAGCTGAGATATGAATATTTTTTAAATGTGTTTCTGTATCCTAAAATGAACATTAAAACTGAGTGATTTCCCTCACGCTGTTCCAAAATGCTGTTAAAATTCTGTCCGATACTGATAAGTCGTTAATTATATTCATGGTTGATAACCAATAAATTGCAATATTTCAAATCAGATGTGCCCAAACCTTTTACCACAGAGGGCCAAAAATTAACCTTGTTTGAGGTCTGTAGGTAAAGTAAATGTTGCATTATATCCAACAATATTCTATAAAAAAATAGACATTTTTATGTTCATATTTTTTTAATCTACATTTCAATACAAAAATAAATATTTTTTAACTGTTCAATGTTAAAATTATTGAGATATTATTATATTAATAGTTTGAATTGTTTTTTTATTTTTAAATAATTATTATAATATTTGACATTTTACTTTATTGCACTCAACATTTACTTAATTATTGCTTATTTCACATGAGCAGTTTTTTTGTGGTTTTAGTTTTAGTTAGCAATACGAAACCATGCTTCAATGTTGTTGTTTTTTTAAGTTACGCAAGTTATAGAATGTCAGCATAAATTATCACAAATTTCATAAACTGTCATGGAAACAGTGCTTAGTCAGAATTTTTCGGGTGCGTGTCAAATTTTGCTCAAAGACAGACACACATAGACAGACACTTAATTCAAATACACCGATCCATGTGGCAGTTTGCAGTGTGTGTGTGTGTGTGTGTGTGTGGCCTGGTAAACCCTAATGGGACAAAATGTCCCCACAAAGATGGCAGTAATCCTTGTCCTTGTGAGGACATTTTGGTCCCCATGAGGAATGCAGCTTGTAAATCATACTAAGTGTTTTTATTTTTATTTTTTAATGTTAAAATGCTGAAAGTTGTCTGTGATGGGTAGGGGAAAGAATAAACAGTTTGTACAGACCATTAAGTCCCCATAAAACCTGAAAACACAACTGTGTGTGTGTATGTGTGTCACTGTTAACCTTGAGTGTTTTAGCTATCTGATCTGAGACTGCCCACCTGCGGTTGTCCTAAGTTACATCAAAAACTTAATGGCCTTGTCCGCTTCATGCCACCTGCCTGGCACTGTTTTCCATGACAACCGTGTGCGTCTGATCAAACTGTTTGATACCGGATCATTTGAGCTCCCATTTTATTCCAGTCTTTGTCTTTGTCAAACAGGCACACACACACATTTTTAGAAACACCTCCAGGATCCCAGTTGACACCTGCATTAAACCAATAATAACACTCAGGTAGTTTAGTTTTAGGGCTGGAATTAGCGCTGGTCATTGTGACAATTCCTCACACACTTCGCTACTTTCTATACATCCTAACGCTGGCATTTACATGTGCAGCAATAATGTGATTATTTCCTATTTTCAGAGTACTCGCATGTTTATATGACACGAGCGAACCTTGTTATTCGCATTTAAACGCACTGTTTTAATCTAGCTACATACTAACATCAAATGAAAAACACATTTATATATGGACATAGTTCATTTTTCCGTTGACACACCGAAAAACGTCTTCATTTTAACATTTTGGCCATTTACACACTGCATCATATTCATGTTGCGCAACGTTATCAACAACTTAATTGCGCCCCCAAAATGTGATCTCTTATTTACCGCATGTTTACGAATCTTGCTCTCAACTTATGTAGAGATAAGCAGGCCTACACATTCGAACGTTGCTGCTGTTCACGGTCAGGGACTATTTTTTCTAGCGGAAGGAAGGGTTTTAGTGATTTTACTTCATGAAAGTTGCACTAACACATTGCTTTTATAAAACGGTTACTACACAATAAAAATATTAAAAATATATATGTATTATTGCAAATTTCATGAAGTAAAATCACTAAAAGCCTTCCTTCCGCTAGAAAAATAGTCCCTGACCGTGAACAGCAACAATGTTCCAATGTGTAATATGCATGAAAGCTCAAATAAAAACTGCAGTGATGCGCAGTGATAAATAGAACTGATGGGTGAAGTCATAGCCGTGTTTTATCATGAATAAATGCTATTGACCAATCAGACCAAGAATTGTAACTAACCGTTTTATAATTTGAAGTAATGACCGCTAAAAAAGTGCACTAGTATGAATGCAATCCGGATGTGCTTAATTGCCTCAATTTGATCAAAGTACACTCTAAAAAATGCTGGGTTGTTTTAACCCAACTTTGGGTCAAATATGGACTAACCCAGCCGTTGGGTTAAATTTTTACATTACATTTTTAACCCAGCATTTTGGGTTTGTCCATATTTGACCCAAAATTGGGTTAAAACAACCCAGCATTTTTTAGAGTGTAGTGTATTCACAGGGTAGAGTATAAATTTGCAATATTGCATTTTGAGCGTGCATATAAACATATACACTCTAAAAAATGCTGGGTTGTTTTAATTTTGGGTCAAATATTGACAAACCCAATTGTTGGATTAAAAAATGCAATTTATATATTTAACTCAACAGCTGGGTTTGTCCATATTTGACCCAAAATTGGGTTAAAATAACCCAGCATTTTTTATAGTGTTATCATTGTTTGTAGTATCTAATTCCTGACACCTTGATCGAGCAATTTATGAAATCTGGAACACACAAATGCTTCTAGCTAGGATAAGGACATTCCAAAATGTGTCAGAATACAATTCGCCACATATTTAGCAGGTTTTGACCCAAATGTTGTTCAAAAGTATTTCTTCTCTGTTGGGTCAACTTCTGTCATGGTGGAAAACCAGTCTGAGGAGAATCTTAATGAGGAAGCTGGATAAAGTCAGATAAACCAATTGTGTGGGTTTTTTTTTTTCAGGTTTTTTGAGAAATGTTTTTTAGTTCATCTCTCAATCTGCACTGTATTGCATTGCATTGATTGCCACCCACAATAAAATGTTCCCACATGGTTCTGTTTTAAAAAAAAAAAGATTTTTTTCTGATTATTATTTCGAATGTCAGGCTTTACAAAACTCTAAATTCTTAACAATCACTGGGACATGTTTGGGACACTGGGACATATTATGGGACATAGTTTAGATGTGGGATCTCAAGCTGACTGAAGATGTTACTGTAGCTCTACCCATTAATAGACACGGTACTTCCTTTTTCCTTTTAAAAAAGCACAGCTGCAACAGCCATAATGATATGACTCTCACAATAGAAAGAACTCTGTTAAAGAGCTATGGCAATTCATCTGTTCAATAAAATACCCTCAGTTCTGGCCATCTCCGAAAAGCCAAGCCAAAGAGTGCCGAAGTTATGACGTCACTTTGTAGGCCAAAACGCGGAAATGAGTTAGCATTTTAGCAATCAGGTGCACCTGCATTTTTGCACTTCCGGTTCCCTCGCCCTAAAGTCTATGGGTTTTTTGAATGGGTTTTTGCTAAATCGCCTCTAAAAAGCCTCTAAATATTTTCACGTTTTGATATATGACGTAAAACACACCAGTTATAACCTACTTGTGGTTTTTTAAACTTTATTGTGTCTGCTTGTGGTTTTTTAAACTTTAAAGATTATCTTCACAACTCTATGTTGAACACAGATCTTATTTTTTGCAATTTTCTAAAAGTCTATGTGGAAAATGCATAGCTTTTCGATTTAGGGAACCCATGCGCCGCTAATTTCCGAGTTGTCCTACAAAGTGACGTCATCACTTCGGCTCTCTATGTTGATTCTTGTTTTATTACGAGCTTGATCACATTCTGTTTTTGCCTGCAAACTCTCCTCTGTTCTGAGTAAAAAATACAAAAATAATTGTGACAAATAATATCATTCCCACATCGAGCATCAAAGTAGCCTTCTCTATTAATGGATATGGCAAGACACGCATTAGGTAATAAGTAACGTATGCGCAATTTCCCACTAAAATCATTCTGTCATTTCTAAAATAAACACTTATAATACTACTAAGCTTGAAAAGTAGATATATGACCCGGTGTTCTGTCGATCTGTCCTACCTTGTCAGATTTTCCTACCGTAGCGCAAAATTATAGCCATATCTATCGGTTCATCCTACCTCGTCGTAAAATCCTACTGAGCGTTTCTGCTTCGCGTCTGTGACTAAGTTACATAAAATATTTCTGTGTAACTTTGCCGAATTTTCTTATTAGGCCATGTTACGGTGATTTTACAGTGCAAAGTAACGTTACCTCTTCAGATTGTCCTGACCTATGAAATAAACGATAGGATGATTTTACGTTGCAAAATACCTCATCAGATTGTGCTACCAGTATGAAATAAATGAGTAGTATGATTTTACAGTGCAAAATGCCTCATCAGATTGTCCTACCAGTATGAAATAAACGAGTAGAATGATTTTACGTTAATGTTTTCATGAAAAAAAAATGCTAATATGAATTTGCTTTGTATGAATGTGAGAGTAAACAGTTCTCATTACTGCTATATATCTTTGTATAGTAATAAACAAAAATAGTGAAAAACTTACCTCAGATGAAGAAGATCTCGCGCAAGTAGTAAAATATTATGGGCGTGTTGTTCAGCGTGACAAAAAATGACGTATTATTGATGTGCGCATGCGCAGTAAGCCTTGGTAGGACAATCTGACGGGTAGGATGGAATGTCAGAACACCGGATGAAGTATATAAACTGAAACCAATCGTAATTTTATTGAGAAAGCATATTGTTTTTGTATTTTATTGGTGCGAAATACCATTGAGTGGTGTCTGAGTCTGTAGGAGTACACAAGGTCTATCTGCTGTCAGCCAGTAGGATAGTACAATGTTTCTAACACTGCTTCTATTGTCTGGACACCAAACCCTGTGTGTGTGTGTGTGTGTGTGTATGTGTGTGTGTGTGTTTGAAGTTTGTCCCACATATCCTGTGGCTCCTTGTGGGAGAGATGCTCATCACATCCTTGAGGAAGACAAGTCTTCCTCTTGTGTTGTGTGTGTGAAGAGGGTAACATCTGTATTGCAATATGTGTTTGTTTAAATCCTTCACGAGAAGAAAATGTTCTATATAGAATTGTAAAAGGTCCGCTTCACATATAGGGGTTCCCATAATGGGATCATTTTATTTAGTTTTAAATAATTGTTCTTATTTGTATTACATTTTGTAAATTAAATAGCTTGCAAACATACATTATCGCTAAGAAAAAATTAAATAACCTGTTAAACATGAACGTATTTATTCATTTAAGATGGTTTTAGTTTTTTGGCATAAAAAGTTCTTTAAAATATTAACTTTTTTCCTTTTTTCTTATATTTTTAGGTGTTTATGCAATAGAAATACGGACAAAATTTGGGCAAGTGTGTGTGTTTTTGTTTCATGTGTATGTTTTTCATGTTGTGCCAGGAGGACGGGTCAGAGCGAGGTTATATCCCTGTTTACCCGTCACCCCCAGCTATAAATCTCCCATACGCACACACTCGCATTTTTTTTTCTTATGAAGAGCAATTTCCTGTGTTGTTTAATTAGTGATCTGACTCAGACATCCATTAGGTCTGCCCCACAATGCTCATTAATTCTGATTTATTACAGAGAAAAAAAAAGAGAGTTAAGGCCCGTTCACACCAAGGACGATAACTATCACAATCTATGCAGATCTAATTCTAGAGTCCACAACTATAACAATGGTACAAAGAAACTATATCTTTGGAATCACTTTCAGAACGATTTTTGTTTTCAGCTGATGAACAATAAAAGCATTGACAGCCAATTAGAAGCCATCCTTTTTTTAGAGCTGGAGCATTTAAAGCAGCAGACAACATTAAAAAAAAAAAAAAAAAACATTTAGTTAGAAATAATGGAATATACACTCTAAAAAATGCTGGGTTGTTTTAACCCAATTTTGGGTCAAATATGGACAAACCCGAAATGTTGGGTTAAAAATGTAATGTAAAAATTTAACCCAACGGCTGGGTTAGTCCATATTTGACCCAAAGTTGGGTTAAAACAACCCAGCATTTTTTAGAGTGTAGATAATGTTGACTAACATTTCTTATTTTGAACTCAACGCCCACTCACTTTAAAAAAGGACACAACAAAAACTGTAATTTCGTGGAAAATCAAGCAACAGTAAAACACAGGTTATTTGTGTAAGATTATATTATATGCTTTTCCATACAGTTGGCACAAAACAGAAATTGTAATAGTCTTTTCTTTCCTATTGTGATGTATATCCTAATTGGATTGTTGTTGTTTGCTATTGGTGGATCTCACTTGAGTGACAGGTTGCAGTCAATAATGCTGCACAAAAAAATAATGCATGCAGCATTTCCCCCTCATCAAATCATAATGTTGTAAACAAAACAATAAAGATTCCATTTCATGGTGACTTAATAAAATGTGAATTTTTTGAAGAAGACACACACACACACACACACACACACACACTATATATATATATATATATATATAGGCCTTAAATTTAGGCTACCATTATATGGCTCATCCATTTATGCACAGAGGTCTGAATATTAGGGAGGAAACTCAGCGCGAGATAGCACACCTTCCACCTGTGTGTGCGCGAGCCGAGAGCGCCAACTCTGAATCCTCCCACTGAATACTGTCTCCATGACAACCATGCAAAAGCATGTCCTTACTGACCAGATCTGACACAAACACATGCATTCGCATACATTCTTTGAGACGACTAAAAAATTCAAAACATGATTATGATTCGAAGTATCTTTTCAGTCTGAACTGAAATTGAAAAAGGAGAATGTGCGGCGAAAGAACTAATGAAAGGAAAGCTGACATCTTTCTTTTCTAGCAGACGCTCTTACACACACCTACACACACACACACGCATATGGGCTCGCAGTTTGCTGGAATATTTTGGTTTCGAGTGGATGAGAAGAGCGTGTTTAGATTGGAGTCTTTTGTGCTCATTTCTCTTTGTTGTATTCAATTCTTTATCGAAAGGAAGTTTTTCTTTTGTCTTTTTTTCCGGGTGCTGTGTCCAAAGATTTGATCTCATCTAATGGCTGGCGAAATGATTATTGAGCACCAAGTCATAGCCTACAGTGACAAAGTTTTACAAAATCAATTCTTTTTAATAAAGCCTGCCTGCATTTTGTGTTCTCTAAAGAGTTCAAGGAAAGACTAAATATAGGCTATCTTCATAGGGCGTAATTTGCGGGTGGGGCATGTCCCCACCACTTTTTGCCCGGGTCAATATTGTCCCCACCATTTTTGAAAGATCTTGTGACAGGGATGTACCAATACAAATAAAACACCCCCAGTTATTAACAGAGCATTCATTTCATTCGTTTGTTAAATTATAGGCGATTTAGCGCTGAAATGTGTTGTTCTCTTACGAGAGGTTCTCTTGTACTGTGTAATATCTTACGCTAGGGGAAAACCTCTTTTCCTCGAGATATTGAAGCCAAAAAATTATCCTTAATTTTGAATCAAAACGCGTTGCGGCAGTATGCAGACATAGGCTTAGCATGCCTATTGGCTGTCCTGCAGCAACTGCAGCAGCCTATCGAGAGCAGCCCTTTGGTGACTGTCCGAAGCGGGCGTGGCCTAGCCCTATAAATATAGCTCAATGGGCTGATATCACTGATTTGTCATCTCTTCAGCGAAGCGCACGCATCGCTGGATCCTGAGTGAGAAGCCGCGCTGTTGAGAAAAAGCCTTCTGCGGGACGAGCCATTCTTCGGAATTTGCTGGCCTGCACCTCGCCGCCTCCAGTCGCCGTTCTCGCTACACTATCCGGCGTATGTATATATGTATATATATATATATACATATATACATACGCAGCTCTTTTAGAAAAGTGAGTGGTGGGGCGAACACACAGAGAGCAGAGTGTAAAAGGATATCCTTTTACACTCTGCTCTCTGTGTGTTCGCCCCACCACTCACTTTTCTAAAAGAGCTGCGTCTTTTTAATGATACCATCCTCATGCGGCTCGTGCCAAGCCCCACTCAGGGATGGGGACCGCCATGAAACGCCATCTGCGTTTCCTGCCTTAGAGAGGATCATGCAGCACTAGGGCTCGCTGATGGCGGCTGCCCTCACTGTGAGCTATTGCTAGATGCTGACTCTGAGGACTCGCCTGGCTTTCTTCTCCGAGTCTGCAAGTGCAGCGCCGTAAAAAAACATCATACTCAGCGGGTCCCTGAGCCTCCTCAAGCTCGCAACAGCTCGCCGGTTCACCTGCCCGCTTCACCAGCTTCTCTCGGCTCGCTCACTGGCGGTCAACGGCCGCCGATTCGGTCATCGATGATGACGAGCCCGCTGGATCTGCAGAGGAGGCCAGCTGTTCTCTTATGGCATCGGATATTGAGGACTGGGCGAGTTCCGTGGACCCAACCCCATGTCGTCCCTATGTTACGATCAGAGCCCAAAACCCATTCTACCCCTAGTCATTCACGCAGACGTGTGGGCACAGCTTCCCGGGATTTCGAATTGGGTGCTGAACATTATAAAAAGAGGCTATTCGCTACAGTTTGATTCATGCCCTCGCCGCAGCATGGCGCGCGTCAAATCCACAGTAAAAACAGAGGTAGCACGAAATAGTGACCTTATTAAGCAAAGGGGCTCAATAGCTCAAGCTCAGAGTGAAGGGGGCCTGTACAGCATATATTTTCTGGTACTGAAAAAAAAAATGGGGGTTTCAGACCCTTTCTAGATCTAAGACAACTGAACAAAGCACTTATGAAATGCCAGTTCAGAATACTTACAACCAAGAAAATCCTCACGCAGATTTGCCAAGGGGACTGGTTTATGTCAATAGATCTGAAGGACGTTTATTTCCAGATACAAATAGCATCACATCATAGGCAATTCTTGAGATTCGCCTTCGAGGGCCAGGCATATCAATACACAGTCCTATCATTCGGCCTGTCTCTGGCACCCCGTACATTTACGATGTGCATGGATGCGGCGCTCGCACCCCTGAAACTACAGGGCATGCGAGTTTTGAACTACTTGGACGATGGCTGATTCTTGGACGTTGGCTGATTCTAGCTCGATCTCAGTCAGAGCTCATAGAACATAGGACCGTGTTACTCAAACACCTCGAGAAACTGGGTCTCACAGTCAATTGGGCGAAAAGCTCGCTGTCCCCAGTCAGAAAATAATTTTCCTAGGCACAGAGCTGAACTCGTTTTTTATGACAGCGCAGCTGTCGCCAAAACGTAGAATAGACATTCAGCGTTTCATGTAATCCTTCCGAAATCCTATTTGCGCCCGCTGCAGTTTTGGCTCAAAGCTCGAGTACCACCTCAAAAAACCCATTCTACCCCTAGCCATTCACACAGACGTGTGGGCACAGCTTCCCGGGATTTCGAATTGGGTGCTGAACATTTCAAAAAGAGGCTATTTGCTACAGTCTGATTGACTCCCTCGCCACAGCATATATGTTCTGGTACTGAACAAAATGGGGGTCTCAGACCCTTTCTAGATCTAAGACAACTGAACAAAGCGCTTATGAAATGCCAGTTCAGAATGCTTACAACCAAGAAAATCCTCACGCAGATTTGCCAAGGGGACTGGTTTATGTCAATAGATCTGAAGGACACTTCTTTCCAGATACAAATAGCGTCACATCACAGGCAATTCTTGAGATTCGCCTTCAAGGGCCAGGCATATCAATACACAGTCCTATCATTCGGCCTGTCTCTGGCACCCCGTACATTTACGATGTGCATAGATGCGGCGCTCGCACCCCTGAAACTACAGGGCATGCGAGTTTTGAACTTCTTAGACGTTGGCTGATTCTTGGACGAGTACCACCTCGAGCTTGGGCTTCCGGTCTGCTTCGCCTCAGGGTCAATCAGGAATGTGTCACAGCCCTGAAACCTTGGAGAGCGACCGACTGGTACCAGTCTGGTGTAAACCTGGGGACTTCCTTGAGGCGACTTCCCTCAAGGTGTAAACCTGGGGACTTCCTTAAACCCTGGGGACTTCCTTCCATCCGTGTGTAGGTGGTGTCCATGGATGCCTCCACCTTGGTATAGGGAGCGCTTCACGAGGGCAGACCGTTCCTCGGCCAATGGTCAGAACGAGAAAAGCTCCTTCAAGTATAAACTGTCTGGAAATGTTGGCAGTCGACAACGTGCTGAGGCGTCTTCTGTCCCAGAATAAGGGGCTACCACGTCTTAGTCCGCTCGGATAACATGTCGGTGGTATCCTACATAAATCGCCAGGGAGGCGACAAGTCTCGAAACCTTTTCAGATGGACGGAACCATTCTGGTCTGGGCTCTGCACAATCTGCACTCACTGAGAGCAGCACACGTGCCTGGCTCCCAGAATTTGGGGCCAGACAGACTGTCCAGAAACAATGCACCAGCAGAGAATTTTGGCAGAGCACATGCAGGTGGACCTATTCGCGTCCCAGGAGAACGCTCACTCACTGCCCAAAATTCTTCTCAAAGACCAATGATGCACTGGCTCACGTCTGGCCCAACTGCCCACTCTATGTTTTTCCAGCAGTCTCGCTCGTGTGTTAGGAGCGAGACTGTGTTAGAATGAATCAGGGAAACCAGATGCCCTGTGCTCCTTGTGGCTCCATTCTAGATGAACCAGGAATGCGGCTGACGAGCACTGCCCTATGGCCGAGTCCGACGAGGAAAGACCTCCTCTCTCAGGCCAAGGGCTCAATTTGGCATCCTCGCCTGAAATGGTGGGCCCTGCATGCATGGGCCATCAACGGGTACCCACAAACCTCCCCGAGGAAGTGCTGAACACCATCACGCAGGCCAGAGCACCGTCTACTAGAAGTCTATGCCTCAAAGTGGTCAGTGTTTGTTAACTTAAGTGATCAACTGCTCGCGATCAGTAGCACGGTGTCAACGCATTCTCACCCCAAGGCGTCACCTTTGACCATGCTTCAATATTTGACGTTTTAGGCGCCCTTTAGCGTCACTTACATGACGTGATCCTACGGCGTCATCTAACTGACGCTAAAGGAAAGCGTCAGTTAGAGGACGCGGTTAGGTTTAGGTGTGGGGTGGGGGTAGGGTACACGCGATCCTAGGGCGTCATCTAACTGACGCTAAAGGGCGCCTAAAGCGTCAGATATTGAAGCATGTCCAAATGCTTCCCAAGGCGTCAGTTAAGTGACGCCTTGGGGGTGAGAATGGGCTGTCTCTTGTGACTCTTCACTTGGTTCACACTTCAATCCGTTGTGTATACTGTCAATTCCTTCCAGTGAAATCACATAACAAAATGCACGCAAAACGTGTCCCTGCTTGATACACAACCCCTGATAAACATAATCGGTTTTGATGATGTTATTTTATGTTGGGTAAAATTTTATGTAAGATTTTGAGTTTTACGTTTGTATATGTGAAACTTTTTGTGCAGCCATTTTGGCCAGGGCTCCCTGGAAGAAGAGGACTATCTAATGGGACTATCCTGGAATAAAGGA